>NC_091051.1:21792029-22405360 GCF_963966145.1 Tenebrio molitor | reverse complement strand
AAGCCGGATTCCGAATCATTCTTCAATTCCCGCAAAGGTACATTTGGGGAATTCGTGTTCCTCAAAAGTACCTTTACGTGATATCTGTTCTATTGGAAATTGTGTTACAGACTATGCTGGCCTTTCTGAACTTTAAAAAGTCCTAATTATTTTGAAGACAAAGTTGTCATTAAATTATTATCAATAGGAATCCCGCTGCAATCCCATTCGTAAAAATGTAAAATATGAAACGGAATCGGGTGACCCCTCTAGTATTTGGTGAAATATTTTTATAACCGATTTTACTTGGTTGGTGATTAAAAAATACTCAAAATTCCTTCCAATTATCCAAATCACAAACGAATAAAAAAGCCGGATTCCGAATCATTCTTCAATTCCCGTAAAGGTACTTTTGGGGAATTCGTGTTCCTCAAAAGTACCTTTACGTGATATCAATTTTAAGGTTATGTTCTATTGGAAATTGTGTTACAGACTATGCTGGGCTTTCTGAAACTTTTTAAAAATTGCTAATTATTTTGAAGACAAAGTTGTCATTAAATTATTATCAATAGGAATCCCGCTGCAACCCCATTCGTAAAAATGTAAAATATGAAACGGAATCTGGTGACCCCTTTAGTATTTGGCGAAATATTTTTATAACCGATTTTACTTGATGGGCGGTTAAAAAATATTCAAAATTCCTTGAAATTATCCCAATCACAAACGAATAAACAAGCTGGCTTCCGAATAATTCTTCAATTCCCGCAAAGGTACTTTTGGGGAATTCGTGTTCCTCAAAAGTACCTTTACGTGATATCAATTTTAAGGTTATGTTCATTTGGAAATTGTGTTACAGACTATGCTGGCCTTTCTGAACCTTTTTAAAAAGTCCTAATTATTTTGAAGACAAAGTTGTCATTAAATTATTATCAATAGGAATCCCGCTGCAACCCCATTCGTAAAAACGTAAAATATGAAACGGAATCGGGTGACCCCTCTAGTATTTGGCGAAATATTTTTATAACCGATTTTACTTGATTGGTGATTAAAAAATACTCAAAATTCCTTGAAATTATCCCAATCACAAACGAATAAACAAGCTGGATTCCGAATAATTCTTCAATTCCCGCAAAGGTACTTTTGGGGAATTCGTGTTCCTCAAAAGTACCTTTACGTGATATCAATCTTAAGGTTATGTTCTATTGGAAATTGTGTTACAGACTATGCTGGCCTTTCTGAACCTTTTTAAAAAGTCCTAATTATTTTGAAGACAAAGTTGTCATTAAATTATTATCAATAGGAATCCCGCTGCAACCCCATTCGTAAAAACGTAAAATATGAAACGGAATCGGGTGACGCCTCTAGTATTTGGCGAAATATTTTTATAACCGATTTTACTTGATTGGTGATTAAAAAATACTCAAGATTCCTTGAAATTATCCCAATCATAAACGTATAAACAAGCCGGATTCCGTATAATTCTTCAATTCCCGCAAAGGTAGTTTTGGGGAATTCGTGTTCCTCAAAAGTACCTTTACGTGATATCAATTTTAAGGTTATGTTCATTTGGAAATTGTGTTACAGACTATGCTGGCCTTTCTGAACCTTTTTAAAAAGTCCTAATTATTTTGAAGACAAAGTTGTCATTAAATTATTATCAATAGGAATCCCGCTGCAACCCCATTCGTAAAAATGTAAAATATGACACGGAATAGGGTAACCCCTCTAGTATTTGGTGAAATATTTTTATAACCGATTTTACTTGATTGGTGATTAAAAAATACTCAAAATTCCTTGAAATTATCCAAATCACAAACGAATAAAAAAGCCGGATTCCGAATCATTCTTCAATTCCCGCAAAGATACATTTGGGGAATTCGTGTTCCTCAAAAGTACCTTTACGTGATATCTGTTCTATTGGAAATTGTGTTACAGACTATGCTGGCCTTTCTGAACTTTAAAAAGTCCTAATTATTTTGAAGACAAAGTTGTCATTAAATTATTATCAATAGGAATCCCGCTGCAACCCCATTCGTAAAAATGTAAAATATGAAACGGAATCGGGTGACCCCCCTAGTATTTGGTGAATTATTTTTATAACCGATTTTACTTGATTGGTGATTAAAAATTAATCAAAATTCCTTCCAATTATCAAAATCACAAACGAATAAAAAAGCCGGTTTCCGAATCATTCTTCAATTCCCGCAAAGGTACTTTTGGGGAATTCGTGTTCCTCAAAAGTACCTATACGTGATATCAATTTTAAGGTTATGTTCATTTGGAAATTGTGTTACAGACAATGCTGGGCTTTCTGAACCTTTTCAAAAAGTCCTAATTACTTTGAAGACAAAGTAGTCATTAAATTATTATCAATAGGAATCCCGCTGCAACCCCATTCTTAAAAATCTAAAATATGAAACGGAATCGGGTGACCCCTCTAGTATTTGGCGAAATATCTTTATAACCGATTTTACTTGATTGGTGATTAAAAAATACTCAAAATTCCTTGAAATTATCCAAATCACAAACGAATAAAAAAGCCGGATTCCGAATCATTCTTCAATTCCCGCAAAGATACTTTTGGGGAATTCGTGTTCCTCAAAAGTACCTTTACGTGATATCAATTTTAAGGTTATGTTGTATTGGAAATTGTGTTACAGACTATGCTGGGCTTTCTGAACCTTTTTAAAAAGTCCTAATTATTTTGAAGACAAAGTTGTCATTAAATTATTATCAATAGGAATCCCGCTGCAACCCCATTCGTAAAAACGTAAAATATGAAACGGAATCGGGTGACCCCAATAGTATTTGGTGAAATATTTTTATAACCGATTTTACTTGATTGGTGATTAAAAAATACTCAAAATTCCTTGAAATTATCCCAATCACAAACGAATAAACAAGCTGGATTCCGAATAATTCTTCAATTCCCGCAAAGGTACTTTTGGGGAATTCGTGTTCCTCAAAAGTACCTTTACGTGATATCAATCTTAAGGTTATGTTCTATTGGAAATTGTGTTACAGACTATGCTGGCCTTTCTGAACCTTTTTAAAAAGTCCTAATTATTTTGAAGACAAAGTTGTCATTAAATTATTATCAATAGGAATCCCGCTGCAACCCCATTCGTAAAAACGTAAAATATGAAACGGAATCGGGTGACCCCAATAGTATTTGGTGAAATATTTTTATAACCGATTTTACTTGATTGGTGATTAAAAAATACTCAAATTCCTTGAAATTATCCCAATCACAAACGAATAATCAAGCCGGAATCCGAATTATTCTTCAATTCCCGCAAAGGTACTTTTGGGGAATTCGTGTTCCTCAAAAGTACATTTACGTGATATCTGTTCTATTGGAAATTGTGTTACAGACTATGCTGGCCTTTCTGAACTTTAAAAAGTCCTAATTATTTTGAAGACAAAGTTGTCATTAAATTATTATCAATAGGAATCCCGCTGCAACCCTATTCGTAAAAATGTAAAATATGAAACGGAATAGGGTGACCCCTCTAGTATTTGGTGAAATATTTTTATAACCGATTTTACTTGATTGGTGATTAAAAAATACTCAAAATTCCTTGAAATTATCCAAATCACAAACGAATAAAAAAGCCGGATTCCGAATCATTCTTCAATTCCCGCAAAGGTACTTTTGGGGAATTCGTGTTCCTCAAAAGTACCTTTACGTGATATGCGTTTTAGGAGTATGTTCAATTGGAAATCATGTTACAGACTATTCTGGCCTTTCTGAGCGTTTTTAAAAAGACCTAATTATTTTGAAGACAAAGTTGTCATTACATTATTATCAATAGGAATCCCGCTGCAATCCCATTCGTAAAAATGTAAAATATGAAACGGAATCGGGTGACCCCTCTAGTATTTGGTGAAATATTTTTATAACCGATTTTACTTGGTTGGTGATTAAAAAATACTCAAAATTCCTTCCAATTATCCAAATCACAAACGAATAAAAAAGCCGGATTCCGAATCATTCTTCAATTCCCGCAAAGGTACTTTTGGGGAATTCGTGTTCCTCAAAAGTACCTTTACCTGATATCAATTTTAAGGTTATATTCTATTGGAAATTGTGTTACAGACTATGCTGGGCTTTCTGACCCTTTTTAAAAAGTCCTAATTATTTTGAAGACAAAGTTGTCATTAAATTATTATCAATAGGAATCCCGCTGCAACCCCATTCGTAAAAATGTAAAATATGAAACGGAATCGGGTGACCCCAATAGTATTTGGTGAAATATTTTTATAACCGATTTTACTTGACTGGTGATTAAAAAATACTCAAATTCCTTGAAATTATCCCAATCACAAACGAATAAAAAAGCCGGATTCCGAATCATTCTTCAATTCCCGCAAAGGTACTTTTGGGGAATTCGTGTTCCTCAAAAGTACCTTTACGTGATATGCGTTTTAGGAGTATGTTCAATTGGAAATCATGTTACAGACTATTCTGGCCTTTCTGAGCGTTTTTAAAAAGACCTAATTATTTTGAAGACAAAGTTGTCATTACATTATTATCAATAGGAATCCCGCTGCAATCCCATTCGTAAAAATGTAAAATATGAAACGGAATCGGGTGACCCCTCTAGTATTTGGTGAAATATTTTTATAACCGATTTTACTTGGTTGGTGATTAAAAAATACTCAAAATTCCTTCCAATTATCCAAATCACAAACGAATAAAAAAGCCGGATTCCGAATCATTCTTCAATTCCCGCAAAGGTACTTTTGGGGAATTCGTGTTCCTCAAAAGTACCTTTACGTGATATCAATTTTAAGGTTATATTCTATTGGAAATTGTGTTACAGACTATGCTGGGCTTTCTGAACCTTTTTAAAAAGTCCTAATTATTTTGAAGACAAAGTTGTCATTAAATTATTATCAATAGGAATCCCGCTGCAACCCCATTCGTAAAAATGTAAAATATGAAACGGAATCGGGTGACCCCTCTAGTATTTGGCGAAATATTTTTATAACCGATTTTACTTGATTGGTGATTAAAAAATACTCAAAATTCCTTGAAATTATCCCAATCACAAACGAATAAACAAGCTGGATTCCGAATAATTCTTCAATTCCCGCAAAGGTACTTTTGGGGAATTCGTGTTCCTCAAAAGTACCTTTACGTGATATCAATCTTAAGGTTATGTTCTATTGGAAATTGTGTTACAGACTATGCTGGCCTTTCTGAACCTTTTTAAAAAGTCCTAATTATTTTGAAGACAAAGTTGTCATTAAATTATTATCAATAGGAATCCCGCTGCAACCCCATTCGTAAAAATGTAAAATATGAAACGGAATAGGGTAACCCCTCTAGTATTTGGTAAAATATTTTTAAAACCGATTTTACTTGATTGGTGATTAAAAAATACTCAAAATTCCTTGAAATTATCCAAATCACAAACGAATAAAAAAGCCGGATTCCGAATCATTCTTCAATTCCCGCAAAGATACTTTTGGGGAATTCGTGTTCCTCAAAAGTACCTTTACGTGATATCTGTTCTATTGGAAATTGTGTTACAGACTATGCTGGCCTTTCTGAACTTTAAAAAGTCCTAATTATTTTGAAGACAAAGTTGTCATTAAATTATTATCAATAGGAATCCCGCTGCAATCCCATTCGTAAAAATGTAAAATATGAAACGGAATCGGGTGACCCCTCTAGTATTTGGTGAAATATTTTTATAACCGATTTTACTTGATTGGTGATTAAAAAATACTCAAAATTCCTTCCAATTATCAAAATCACAAACGAATAAAAAAGCCGGATTCCGAATCATTCTTCAATTCCCGCAAAGGTACTTTTGGGGAATTCGTGTTCCTCAAAAGTACCTTTACGTGAGATCAATTTTAAGGTTATGTTCTATTGGAAATTGTGTTGCAGACTATGCTGGCCTTTCTGAGCGTTTTTAAAAAGACCTAATTATTTTGAAGACAAAGTTGTCTTTAAATTATTATCAATAGGAATCCCGCTGCAACCCCATTCGTAAAATTGTAGAATATGGAACGGAATCGGGTGACTCCTCTGGTATTTGGCGAAATATTTTTATAACCGATTTTACTTAATTGGTGATTAAAAAATACTCAAAACTCCTTGAAATTATCCCAATCATAAACGTATAAACAAGCCGGATTCCGAATAATTCTTCAATTCCCGCAAAGGTCCTTTTGGGGAATTCGTGCTCCTCAAAAGTACCTTTACGTGATATCAATTTTAAGGTTATGTTCTATTGGAAATTGCGTTACAGACTATGCTGGGCTTTCTGAACCTTTTTAAAAATTCCTAATTATTTTGAAGACAAAGTTGTCATTAAATTATTATCAATAGGAATCCCGCTGCAACTCCATTCGTAAAAATGTAAAATATGAAACGGAATCGGGTGACCCCCCTAGTATTTGGTGAAATATTTTTATAACCGATTTTACTGGATTGGTAATTAAAAAATACTCAAAATTCCTTCCAATTATCCAAATCACAAACGAATAAAAAAGCCGAATTCCGAATCATTCTTCAATTCCCGCAAAGGTACTTTTGGGGAATTCGTGTTCCTCAAAAGTACCTTTACGTGATATCAATTTTAAGGTTATGTTCTAGTGGAAATTGTGTTACAGACTATGCTGGCCTTTCTGAACCTTTTTAAAAAGTCCTAATTATTTTGAAGACAAAGTTGTCATTAAATTATTATCAATAGGAATCCCGCTGCAACCCCATTCGTAAAAATGTAAATTATGAAACGGAATCTGGTGACCCCTCTAGTATTTGGCGAAATATTTTTATAACCGATTTTACTTGATTGGTGATTAAAAAATATTCAAAATTCCTTGAAATTATCCCAATCACAAAAGAATAAACAAGCTGGATTCCGAATAATTCTTCAATTCCCGCAAAGGTACTTTTGGGGAATTCGTGTTCCTCAAAAGTACCTTTACGTGATATCAATTTTAAGGTTATGTTCTATTGGAAATTGTGTTACAGACTGTGCTGGGCTTTCTGAACCTTTTTAAAAAGTCCTAATTATTTTGAAGACAAAGTTGTCATTAAATTATTATCAATAGGAATCCCGCTGTAACCCCATTCGTAAAAATGTAAAATATGAAACGGAATAGGGTCACCCCTCTAGGATTTGGTGAAATATTTTTATAACCGATTTTACTTGATTGGTGATTAAAAAATACTCAAAACTCCCTGAAATTATCCCAATCATAAACGTATAAACAAGCCGGATTCCGAATAATTTTTCAATTCCCGCAAAGGTCCTTTTGGGGAATTCGTGTTCCTCAAAAGTACCTTTACGTGATATCTGTTCTATTGAAAATTGTGTTACAGACTATGCTGGCATTTCTGAACTTTAAAAAGTCCTAATTATTTTGAAGACAAAGTTGTCATTAAATTATTATCAATAGGAATCCCGCTGCAACCCCATTCGTAAAAATGTAAAATATGAAACGGAATCGGGTGACCCCTCTAGTATTTGGTGAAATATTTTTATAACCGATTTTACTTGATTGGTGATTTAAAAATACTCAAAATTCCTTGAAATGATCCCAATCACAAACGAATAATCAAGCCGGATTCCGAATCATTCTTCAATTCCCGAAAAGGTACTTTTGGGGAATTCGTGTTCCTCAAAAGTACCTTTACGTGATATCTGTTCTATTGGAAATTGTGTTACAGACTATGCTGGCCTTTCTGAACCTTTTTAAAAAGTCCTAATTATTTTGAAGACAAAGTTGTCATTAAATTTTTATCAATAGGAATCCCGCTGCAACCCCATTCGTAAAAATGTAAAATATGAAACGGAATAGGGTGAAATATTTTTATAACCGATTTTACTTGATTGGTGATTAAAAAATACTCAAAATTCCTTGAAATTATCCAAATCACAAACGAATAAAAAAGCCGGATTCCGAATTATTCTTCAATTCCCGCAAAGGTACTTTTGGGGAATTCGTGTTCCTCAAAAGTACCTTTTCGTGATATGCGTTTTAGGAGTATGTTCAATTGGAAATGATGTTACAGACTATTCTGGCCTTTCTGAGCGTTTTTAAAAAGACCTAATTATTTTGAAGACAAAGTTGTCATTAAATTATTATCAATAGAAATCCCGCTGCAACCCCATTCGTAAAATTGTAAAATATGAAACGGAATCGGGTGACCCCTCTAGTATTTGGCGAAATATTTTTATAACCGATTTTACTTGATTGGTGATTAAAAAATACTCAAAATTCCTTGAAATTATCCCAATCATAAACGTATAAACAATCCGGATTCCGAATAATTCTTCAATTCCCGCAAAGGTAGTTTTGGGGAATTCGTGTTCCTCAAAAGTACCTTTACGTGATATCAATTTTAAGGTTATGTTCTATTGGAAATTGTGTTACAAACTATGCTGGGCTTTCTGAACCTTTTTAAAAATTCCTAATTATTTTGAAGAAAAAGTTGTCATTAAATTATTATCATTAGGAATCCCGCTGCAACCCCATTCGTAAAAACGTAAAATATGAAACGGAATCGGGTGACCCCTCTAGTATTTGGCGAAATATTTTTATAACCGATTTTACTTGATTGGTGATTAAAAAATACTCAAAATTCCTTGAAATTATCCCAATCACAAACGAATAAGCAAGCCGGATTCCGAATCATTCTTCAATTCCCGCAAAGGTACTTTTGGGGAATTTGTGTTCCTCAAAAGTACCTTTACGTGATATCAATTTTAAGGTTATGTTCATTTGGAAATTGTGTTACAGACTATGCTGGGCTTTCTGAACCTTTTCAAAAAGTCCTAATTATTTTGAAGATAAAGTTGTCATTAAATTATTATCAATAGGAATCCCGCTGCAACCCCATTCGTAAAAATCTAAAATATGAAACGGAATCTGGTAACCCCTCTAGTATTTGGCAAAATATTTTTATAACCGATTTTACTTGATTGGTGATTAAAAAATACTCAACATTCTTTGAAATTATCCCAATAAGCTGGATTCCGGATCATTCTTCAATTCCCGCAAAGGTACTTTTGGGGAATTCGTGTTCCTCAAAAGTACCTTTACGTGATATCTAGAGAGCGGATTTCTAGTTTTTATGCTTTTTGTGGGGGTTATAAGTAGCTCAATACTTTTTGAGATGTGTAACAGACTTAAAATTTTGAGTCATTTGAGCCCTATTTTGTTATGCTTTTTTTGCTTTTTTTGCAGTTTTATGCATATTAAAATGTATATGCTTATTTACTGCCTTTTTCCTTATTTATAGGTATTTTTTCATTCTTTACTTATTAGAATTTTTATTGTTTTAACACGGAAAACATTCCGTTGCCGCAAGAAATGAAAAAAATTAATTTCTCGTTTGTCGTTGATGAAATGTGGTGGCAGCCAGGTTTATAGGAACTCATCTCTCACTTTGTTGTTGCGAAAAACCGGTTTAACACGATAACACTAGGCGAATTATTTGCTCCATATTTACCGATTCCCTCGTATTCCTTCTTAGAGTGCAGGTCATTGTTTCATTTCATTTAAAATTTAATTCAAAAATGCCAAAACCAAAATCTACGCCTGATGAGTGGATAAAAAATTTTCCAGAATTTATAATTGAAAATAATAAAATATTTTGTCGAGTTTGCGTTAAAACCGTAAGTATTTTTTGTGTAGTTACCTAATTCTCTAGTATTCAGAAAATATTATTTTAGATTCAAAGCGAAAAAAAATATAATGTTATTCAACATATGAAAAGCAACACTCATGTTGAACGAAGAAAAAAATTCGAGATTTCAAAATTTAAACAACAAACTCTACAAGAATCTGTTGCAAGCACATCACGGCAAAACGAACAATTTCAGTTTAACTTCGACTTATGTAGGATGATGGTTCAGTCCAATATACCATTCAAAAAGTTAGATAAAGGCCCATTTCAACAGTTTCTACAAACCCATTGCAATAGACACGTTCCGGCTGAGAGCACTCTTCGTAAAAATTATTTAGAGCCAGTATTTCGAGAAGTGTGTAACAAAATTAAACAACGCATCGGAAGTAACTACATGTGGTTTGCAGTCGATGAAACAACAGACAGTTGTGGAAGGTACGTGGCAAGTTTAATTCTCGGTATTTTAAAGGAAGATATTCCTACTAAAGGATATGTTGTCAGTTGCAAAGAATTGTCCAAAACAAACAGTAATTCGATTACCAGATTTGTTAATGAAAGTCTTACGTCTTTTTTTCTTCCAAATGCCGTACCAACGGACAAAATTTTGCTAATGATTTCGGATGCCGCTGCATACATGATTAAAGCTGGAACAAACTTAAAAATATTTTACGAAAAATTAATTCACTGTACATGTGTTGCGCACGGACTAAACAGAATAGCTGAAACTATACGATTAGAATTTCCTGTGGTAAATAAGTTAATTTCAAATGGTAAAAAAATTTTTGTTAAAGCCCCACTAAGAGTGCAATATTTTAAGGAAACATTTCCAACCATACCTTTACCACCAGAACCAATTTTGACCAGATGGGGAACTTGGTTAGAGGCCGCATTTTATTATAGTCAATATATTAATCAATTTGAAGAAGTAGTTACCGAATTTGTCGACGCTCCGTCGCAGTCAATAAGAAACTGCATAGATATTTTCAAAAATAAAGAGTTGCGACAGAATTTAGCTTTTCTAAAAAGTAATTATGAATTTGTATGTGAGACTATAACAAAACTAGAAAAACAAGGTGTTCCATTGGTTGACTCAGTGAATATGGTTCAAAAATTTAAAGAAGAAACTAACTCTGTGAGAGGAGCAGTTGGGCGTGTCGTATCTGAGAAACTCGACAATGTTTTAAACAAAAACACAGGTTTTGGTATTTTGTGTGACATAGCGCGAGTTTTACAAGGCGAATATGTGGAAAACTTAAACATCGATTCTACAATTATCCCCAAATTCAAATTTGCGCCAACTACAAGTGTAGATGTGGAGCGCAGTTTCTCCAACTTTAAAAATATATTGAATGATCGACGAAGAAATCTTACAATTAATCATTTAGAACAACTCCTTATCATTCATTGTTTCAAAGAAGAAGATTGAAGTTCAAGTAGTGTTTTCTAACCATAAGGAGTTGTTTTTTGTTGTATAAGCAATACAAAAATGTTATATTTTCATTTTTAGGAATTGTGTTTTATTATCTTGTTTTTATGCTTTTTAATGCTTTTTTGTTTAAAATAAAACTTTTTTATTCAGTATGTTATGCTTATTTAAGCGCTTAATTTTTATTTTTTTGTGCATATAAATCCGCTCTCTATGATATCACTTGTAAGGTTATGTTCTATTGGAAATTGTGTTACAGACTATGCTGGCATTTCTGAGCCTTTTTAAAAAAAGCCTATAATATTGTAATTAGCATGTAGAACATCTCTTCGGTGCAGGCGATTTTTTTTTTATTTTTATTTTTTTTCATTATCGTGTGGATGACAGACACTTTTTTTTTTTCTTTATCCTCGAACGCTACACTTCCGGATTGGCAATTTTTCAAGTTCGTACATTGTCAAAGAGAAATCCTTTAATTCGGTAATTAAATACATAGGATGCTGCAGTTCCGGATATTTTAATCATTTTACGGTAATATTCAATAAAATTCTGGGAGTGCCACGTTCACGAAGACAAAGTTAACATTAAATTATTATCAACAGGAATTCCGCTGAAACCCCATTCTTAAAATTATTAAATATGAAAGAAAATCGGGTGACCCCTAATTTAAAATATCCTTTCAAAGGTATAAGAGAATGCATGTTTTTTGTAACAGGTATTGGCTCCCATTTGCTATATAAATTCTTTAAAATGAAAGTTGCCAATTGCTTCCTAATGACATTTTATCAACTTTCTCATTAAAATATGTCTTCTAGAAAATAGAATTTGATCTGTCCGAAGTTTGTTTTTTCAAAAATTGTTTGTTTGCATTTTTTCGGATTTAATCCACCTTTTATGGGCGCACTATACATCCAACGATACTTTCAAGGAGTTCTTGTTTCTCAACAGTACCAATCTGTATCTAGGGGTCGCCTAACAAATTTCGAAAATATAATTTTATGTAAAATTTAATATTTTATAAATTGACGGGGAATGGGGTGTGGAACGTGTGCGGTGGAAGTCCTAAAATACTTTTCATTTTGTTCGTGTCATCTCCAATTAGACAGTTAATAATCGTGGTACAAAAATAAATCAACAATACCACATCAACGGGAGTGGTGAGAATAGCGTAAACAGCGGGAAAGGCTCCATTTCAAGCGTTCCCTCCAGCGAAACAAAAAAATCGCGCGGGAAAGTTTTACAACTTCGGCGAAAACTGATCGTTTGATTTAATGACTCTGGCTATACAATATGTACTTATCAGGCCTGGAATGAAGATTACGTTTTTAAGATAAACGGAAAACACGATCTTAATATTACTTGAAGAGCCGATTCTATGCACTAACATTTTTGTCGAATTACTTTAATAAAAATAAATAAATTAGTCCAAACACATTAAAACACCATCTTGTCCGGGTTAATTATACAACTAGTAATACTTCTTATAATAATGAATTAATAATTAATTGAGAACGAAAAACCAACAATCCCACAATTTCAGAAGAATTTGGATAATATCAATACCAAACGAATAATTGCCAATGACTTAATCTTTAAATCACCTAGGACAGGTTGCACCAACGCCAGTTAAAGTTAACTGTAGGTTAAAATGTTTCATTACTTTAGTTACCTATTGCTATAACAATGTTTTCGTATATTTTAATCAATAGTTAAATTTAACTCTTAGAGACGTGGCTCGTTATAAGGCTTTGCAATGCAGAAAATCTAAGTTACATGCAATACCTTCTCCTAATATTGGTACTCTTTTAGATAACACTTCCTTCCAAGTTTGTATTCGTTTAAGATTGGGTTGTAATCTTTGTACACCTCATATTTGCAAATGCAATACGAAAGTTGACGAAATTGGCATCCACGGTCTAAGTTGTTCAAAAAGCAGTGGTAGATTTTCCAGACACACTGAAATTAATTCTATTGTCAACCGGGCTTTGACTTCTATTCATGTTAATTCAACTTTAGAACCAAACGGACTGTCTCGGGATGATGGAAAACGCCCAGATGGGATGACTTTACTACCATGGATTAATAAAGGTCAACCTTTAGTTTGGGACATTACTATTGTAGATAGTTACGTTTTGAAAACTTCTGAGGTTTCAGGTTTTACCACTGAAATGGCTTGCAAACGCAAACATAGCAAATATAGTTCAATTATTTAATCAAATTACGTATTTAAAGGTTTAGCCTTTGAAACCTTAGACCCTTGGTCCAAAGAAGCCATCGATTTCATTAATGTCATCGGAATCCGCAAAGGTACTTTTGGGGAATTCGTATTCTTCAAAAGTACCTTTACGAGATATCAATTTTAAGGTTATGTTCTATTGGAAATGATGTTACAGAGTATGTTGGCCTCTCTGAACCTTTTTATAAAGACCTAATTATCTTGAAGACAAAGTTGACATTAAATTATTATCAACAGGAATCCCGCTTCAACACCTCTAGTATTTGGCGAAGTATTGCTTATAACCGATCCTACTTGATTAGTGATTAAAAAATACTAAAAATTCCTTGAAATTATTCCAATCACAAACAAATAATTCATTCTTCAGTTCTCGCAAAGGTACTTTTGGGGAATTCGTGTTCTTCAAAAGTACCTTTACGTGATATCAAATTTGAGGTTATGTTCTATTGGAAATGATATTACAGAGTATGTTGCCCTTTGTGAGCCTTTTTAAAAAGACCTAATTATCTTGAAGACAAAGTTGACATTAAATTATTATCAAAATTAATCCCGGTACAGCCCCATTCTTAAAAATGAATGAATGAAAGGGAATCTGATTGGAATAGCATAAACATAACCGGTATAACCAAAAATGTATTTAATGTCATCTCAAGTTAAAAAATCCGGTCATTACATTACATTATATAAAATAACACACCGATACGTTTTAATAAAAAAAATAAATAAAAATAACACCCTGTATAAAATAACACACCGATACGTTTTAATTGTTATTATTTAAATAAAACAAAATGCAAATTTTATTTTCAGTAAACAATCAACTGCTTGTAAGAAATACTGCTCAAAACCTACAAAATTAACATTTATTTCATCAGAGTACAAGATCGTTCCTAAGAATCTTGCCCGACTTACTCCTCCTTACAACACCTAATTAGGCCCCACATTTTAAACAAAGGCTACATTACATTTCGATTCTAAATCTATAAATAGTTCATTCTCTCGAAACCAGGGTCAAGCACCGATCAGGTGTTCAACATCGCCGTCCTTGCAATGGCTCGCAAGGTACTTTTGGGGAACTCGTGTTCCTCAAAAGTACCTTTACGTGATATGCGTTTTAGGAATATGTTCAATTGGAAATGATGTTATAGACTGTGCTGGCCTTTTTGATCCTTTTTAAAAATACCTAATTATTTTGAAGACCAAGTTGACATTAAATTATTATCAACAGGAATGCCGCTGCAAAACCCCATTCTTAAAAATATTAAATATGACAGGGAATCGGGTGACCCCTCTAGTATTTGGGAAATGTTTTTTACAACGGATGTTAATTGATTAGTGAAAAGAAAAATACTTGAAATTATCCGAATCACAAACGAATTAAAAAGCCGGATTCCGAATCATTCTTCAATTCTCGCAAAGGTACTTTTGGGGAATTTATGTTCTTCAAAAGTACTTTTACATCATATCAATTTTGAGGTTATATAGGTATGTTCTAGTGGAAATGATGTTACAGAGTATGTCGGCCTCTCTGAGTCTTTTTAAAAAGACCTAATTATCTTGAGGGCAAAGTTGACATTAAATTATTATCAACAGGAATCCCGCAGTAACCCCATTTTAAAAAATATTAAATATGAAATGGAATCGAGTGACTCTTCTAGTATTTGGCGAAATATTTTTTACAACCGATTTTACTTCATTAGTGATTATTAAACAGTACTAAAAATACTTGCAATTGTCCAAATCACAAACGAATTAAAAAGCACTGATTCCGAATATACCGATTCAATTCTCGCAAAGGTACTTTTGGGGAATTCGTGCTCTTCAAAAGTATCTTTACGTGATATCAATTTTTTAAGGTTATGTTCTATTGGAAATGATGTTACATAAACATGAATTTATATTATTAAAAAAACAAATCTTGAAGACAAAATTGACCCTAAAATGATATTAGGAACTAAAAATTATAAATAGAAAATGGAGTCGACTAACCTTTCGTTTAAAAAGTCTTTTCAAAGTTTTTGATTCAAATCATTTTTGTAAGTATAGACCACCCGGAGTCTCCTTGACATAGATTAAAGATTGCAAAAGTGGATAAAGTGTCCTTCAATAATTGAAATTTATTTTAATTCTTTACTTGCATTTTTTATTTTCTTAAGTTTTCACAAAAATAATTTTTACTTTTACAAAATTTACAAAAGGAGTAGTTTTTCAAATGGTTGAACGCAAAACGGCAAAAAAATATCATTTCCCGTAAGGGAACAGAAACTCCTTGAAAGGATCATTAGATACATAGTCAATGAAGATTATGTACCTAATGAAACTTTCAGGGAGTTTCTGTTTCTCAAAAGTGCCAATTCGTATGTAGGGGGTTACGGCACAGATTAGTAAGCCAGTTATGAGGAAAACAAAATTTTTGATTAGCCATTAATGTTGTGACAGTTTTTAAGATGATCGCATCATTTTAAAAAACTTCTACGAGATTTTGGATTTTGAAAGGAAAAGTGGAGGGTGAAAATTGAAAAAAAGTTACTGTTTGTTCGTCATCTGAAATTAGACAGTTAAGGTTTGTAGTATTTTGCTTTTTTGTACATAAAAAAAGTTTGCGGGTTGAAAG
Source organism: Tenebrio molitor (assembly GCF_963966145.1). Classification (NCBI taxonomy): domain Eukaryota; kingdom Metazoa; phylum Arthropoda; class Insecta; order Coleoptera; family Tenebrionidae; genus Tenebrio; species Tenebrio molitor. Next base: position 22,389,450 of record NC_091051.1, on the reverse strand, counting down.
AGGGTGGGGGGGTATTTTCTTGTCACACTCTTAACATTAAAACTAATAATTCTTAGCGTGAACAATCAATGCTAAAAAACAAAAAAATTATGGGAGCAAATTTAAAAAAGGGGGTAGTTTTTCAAAGGTTTGAGGGTAAAAGAACAAAAAAATATCATTGTCCTTGATAATAGAGTTTATGTATCTAATGATACTTTCAAGGAGTTACGGTTTCTCAAAAGTACCAATTCGTGTGTAGGGGGTTGCGGCACAGATTTGTAAATAAGCCAGTTATGAGCAAAACAAAATTTTTGATTAGCCATTAGTGTTGTGACAGTTTTTAAGATGATCACAACACTTTAAAAAACTTTTACGACATTTAGAATTGTAAAAGTAAACGCAGGGGGTGAAAATTAAAAAAAATACCGTTGATCATTATCCGAAATTAGACAGTTAACGTTTGTGGTATTTTGCTTTCACAAACATAAAAAAAGGTTGGAGGGTAACTTCTTATCAAAATTGTTAACATTAGAACTAAAAATTCTTGGATTTACAAATTGTTGATTAAAACGGGATGAAGGATATGATTGATCATGTGGAAGAACTTATTTAAAGGCAGATTTTTATTATGCCAAAATAAGGATTGAAAAGCTAATTTAGAGTAATAATAATAATTTATAAACATTTTGTCAATTAAAATAAGGGTTGAAAACGAGTTTTATGGCAATGAAATTGCTGTCTATATTTGAAAATAATTTCGTAATGTACTTCACCACCTAGGGGACAATAGTCTAGTTAAACTCATTACAGTGTCGATACAGTGTTAGTTCATGTAGTGGGCAGCACATCCCAATGAGATCTTGATACCTCAAAGGTACCTTTCCGTTGCATGGAATTTCGAGGAGCTCCTCGAAATTCCCAAATTCTCCTCGAAAGTACCATTCCGTGCTAGAAATCTCCTCAAAAGTATCTTTCCCCATACATATATATATATATATATATATTAAGCCCTTTATTCCCGGCTGGGACATAGGGAAAAAACAAATTTTCTCCATTCGTTTCTGTCTCTCGCAATATACCCCATCTCTGCCACAGATTTATTGGTCTCCCTCAGCGTGGATCTCTTCCAAGTTTCTTTTGGTCGTCCGATCTTCCTTCTCCCTATTGGGTTCCAGTAGAGTGCAGTTTTACATATCTCTTTGTCGTCTTTTCTTAACGTGTGCCCCATCCATCCCAGTTTCCTTTTCCTAATTTCGTGTGCTATTTCTACTTGTCCGGTCTTCATCCATAATTCTTCATTGGTTATAGTGCGGGGCCACCAAATTTTCAATACAGTTCTTAAGCATCTGTTTATGAATACTTGGAGTTTATGTCTTATGCCTTCTGTCACTGTCCAGGACTCACATCCATATAATAGAACAGGTTTCACCATTGACGAGAAAATTTTGAGCTTTGTTTCTGTAGTAGTACTGCTGGATCGCCAAATTTTGCTTAGTCTTACAAATACACTACGTGCTTTTGAAACACGTGAAGTTACATCCTTCAGGACTCCTTCCTCCCCTGATATTATACTTCCAAGATATGTGAAATCCTCCACCTCTTCTATGATTTCAGAGCCTACTTCTATACTTGTTGCTGCCTTTGTGTTCAAGCGCATGATCTTCGTCTTGATTTTATTAATTTTTAGACCCGCTTTTTCAGACGTTCTACTTAGGTGATCAATTTTTTCTTGTAGTTGTTTCCCATTCTGGGAGAGTAGGCATATGTCGTCGGCAAAATCGAGATCTTCTAGGTTCTCCTCAAAGGTCCACATTAATCCTCTTTTCTTATCTTGGACTGTTGTTTTTAGGACTTCGTCAATAACCACTAAAAACAAAAGTGGCGAAAGGATGCAGCCCTGGCGGACCCCTGTACTGGTCTCGAACTCTTCGGATAGTGTACCCTCATGCAATATCCTACATTTGTAGCCATTATATCCCTCTTGAATAAGATTGACAAACTTCTGGGGAAGGCCTTTATTCGTAAGTGCTGCCCACATACATTTTCGGTCTATGGAATCGAAGGCCCTTTCATAGTCTACAAAGAGAAGGTATAGGGGAGATTGATACTCCATCGATTGTTCTACTATTATCCTCAACGAAACAATCATATCTCTACATGCTTTTCCCGACCTGAAACCACTCTGTTCTTTCCGTAATTCTTTATCTAATAATTTTACTATTCTATTTAATATTATCTTGTTGAAGGTCTTGCTAACAATGCTGAGTAGTGTTAAACCTCTCCAACTGCTGCAGAGTTTTAAATCACCTTTCTTTGGTAGTTTTACAACCACTCCGGTCTTCCATTCGTCAGGGAATACTTCCTCTATCCATACTCTTCTAAACAGTGGTAACAACATTTTTGCAGTGGTGTCTGTGTCGACTTTAAGCATTTCACTTCTGATTTGGTCAATCCCTGGTGACTTTCCATTCTTACAGCTTTGTATTGCTTCCTTTAATTCCTCAATAGTTGGTGGTTCTGTATTTATTTGCAGCTCTGGTTGTTTCGCTGTTGTTAGAGCGTCTCTATTAGTTCTCGCCATGTTCAAAGTTTCTTTAAAATATTCTGTCCACCTTTGTAATTGTTCTTCGGTTGTAGTTAAAACTTTACCATTTTTATCCTTAATTAATTTTTGTGATCTTTTGGTTCCACTTATTCTTCGGACATTATTAAATAGTGTTCTTGTGTCTCCCCTCTCAGCTGCCTTTTGTGCTTCTTGTGCTATGCTCTCCATGTGTGCTCTCTTGTCTCTTTTTATCTTCTTTTTAATATCAGCTGCCACTTTTGAATATTCTTTTTGTATCTGGTCGTAGTTCTCTCTCGTTTTTGCTGATAGTCCTCTTTTCTTTAATTCTCTTCTCTCTTTAATTTTATTCCAAGTGTCTTGGCTCATCCATTCTCTTTTCTTGCTTGATTTATACCCGAGTACTTGCTTGCTAGTTTCCAAGAATGCGTCCTTGCAATGCTGCCAAACATCTTGTATTCCTTTGTTGTCATAGTCTATGGATGCCTCTTTCTCCCTCAACATGTCTATAAATCTCTCTTTGAACTTCTCTTTCTTTAATTTTTGAATATCAAAAATCTTCGTCACTCTAGGTTTATATTTCTTCTTCATGACTTGTAGCTCAGCTCTAATTTTTGCAACTACTAAGTAGTGATCTGTTTCGATATCAGCACCCCTTTTATTACGAGTATCAAGTAGGTTATTACACCAAGCTTCACTTATGCATATGTGATCAATTTGGTTTTGGACTTTCTTATCGGGAGATACCCAAGTTATTTTATGACAGTTTTTATGTTTAAATAGTGTTCCTCCAATCTTGAGCTGATGCAGTCCACAGAGCTCCACCATCATTTCACCATTCTCATTTTTTTCTCCTATACCATTTTTGCCCATTATATCTTCTAGTCCATTGTTGTCTGTACCAACTTTAGCATTAAAGTCACCCATCAGCAGGACGATATCTTCTTTAGGAATAGATCCCATTGTGCGATTCAGTGTGCTATAAAAGACCTCTTTATCTTCAATATCGGCAACATTTGTAGGGGCATAACACTGTACAACTGTAAAATTATTATTTTTCATATTTATCCTTGCTGTGATAATTCTATCATTAACTGGTTCCCAAGATATCAGTGAGTCTCGAACTTTGTTATTCAGAATTATTGCAACTCCATTCATATATTCCCCAGTTGTCTCGTCTTGGCCTGAATAGATTATCTTGTATCTGTCCACTGAAATTTCACCCACACCTTTCTATCTTGCCTCGCTTATTCCCATTATTTCCACCCCATAGTTTTCCATTTCATGTAGAGCTTGCCTGAGTTTTCCAGCCTGGTACAGGGTTCTTACGTTCCACGTCGCTACTAGAATTACCTTATGCTTCCTGTGTTTTAGCTTTGTTTCGGTTTCATTGATTTGCTGGTTTAAGGTGAGGAGGTAATCACTCTTCTGCACCCGAGAGTCTTCCTGACCTGTATCTATTAAGTTTTCTTCCGTATGTGTGTCTTCAGTTTTTCTTGTTACTTTTCCTTTTCTATACCTTTTACGTAGCCGGGTCGTTATCATATCGAATCCATCTGGGAGTTCTCTTAGTTTTTTGAAACGAGTTTGTGGTTCTTTTTGTCCCATTCCATAATCTGTCCATTTATTTCAGCCTTTTGGTATCTCACTTTGGCTGCAGCGCCCTTTTTCCGTTCTTCTCGGGCTATATCCCTTGCGAGCATGAGTACGGTTTGCAATACGAGTCGATAGACGAGTATTGTAAGTACTATGGCGGACAATAAATTTAGGCCGGTCTGTCATTGGTTTGACATCAAAATGTGAAGCTGGCATTATGTTCAACTAACCCCATTTTCAATTTTTGTCATTCTTGTGTCATCGTGACAGCGATAATCAAAATTAAATTTGGGAAAAGAAGCGTGCACCAGAGAGAAGGGATACTACAAATCAGTTATGCTAGTGAGTCATGATCTGTAAGTTACGAAAAGGACAAAGGAAACGCCAAACAGCTTGAAAACCTTCAGTTTGACAAACTGACACATTAGTCATAATGACAATAAATGGTCGCTTGCATTGACTTTTTTGAAATGTCAGAAATTTGCCGGCCTAAATTTATTGTCCGCCATAGTACGAATGCTCGCAAAACAGTTTCTGGACGTGTGATACACAAAATTTTTCATGCCGACTTCTGCGGATTTTTGTTAAATGGAAGTTAAAGCACTTGTTTTAATAATTGGTATTAGGGACTTTTTTTGTGTTGGCAACACTTACATTTAAACATTTAAATTTTAAAATCAACATCGCTTTTGTTTCCTGACATTTATTAAATTTAATTAATTTGTTTTGTTTTTGACATTTTCCTGAAACATTTGTTGTAATAAATACACCAGCCCATATTCAAGAAGTGGCTCGTAACGTAATTTTAATTAATTAATTTTAGTTAAATATTGCTTCTTTGTAGTTTGTACGTTGTTATAAATAGAAAAACATTTTTAACGAGCCATTTACAAAACAAACATTGACGTTTGATAGAATTCTGATAACAAATGCCAACCGAAACCGATGACAACTCAAAATCCCTACTTTTAGCCGGACTAGGCCGGCAATGCATGTGTTTCTGGACGATTTCGAGATCTGTAATTTACCAAATTCCGGCCGGAGGCACGAAAAAAAAAAGATGACAATCGGACCTCTTGCTACCGGTTCCGAAATAACCCCGTAATTTTGTCTATCGTTACTCCACTATAAATCTAGCAGGACAGTGAGTGAAATGCTTTTCAGTGTTACCTTTCAAGCCACGTATGAGTTGTTCAAGCTGCTTGGAGGTCAAGGCCATGGTCTTGTGACTTCTGGTGACTGGCGAAATGGTGAAGGAATTTCACTGCTTTCACTGTTTTTCTTCCACTGGTTAGCGAATCGGCCCTCTCCTTGGAGCGCCACTTGTAACAATCCCTCGTGTATCGTCGGCCCACGTTGGGTGCCACTTGTAACACTCTTGTGCGTATCGGTACCGTCGTGGGTCGACAGCTGCAGCACCTTCCGGGTTCGGACCTTACGTTGGAGTTACTTGTAACAACCTTTGTCCTGGGGGGCCCACGTTGGAGCGCCTCGTGTAACAATCCTTTTCTGTGTCCGGCCCAAGTTGGATGCTACTTGGTGAAGATGCGCTTAGGATGTTTGGGAAGGGTTCGATTCCGATGCAACACGGTGGAGAAAACACAGGCTTTATTCAGTAAAAAAATCAATTAAACAAACAACAAGGATGGATTGAGAGAAGGACTTTCGTCCGACTCGTCCACCTGGGGAGCGTTTCCGGAGCGGAGCTGCTCAAGGTCCGGTTAGATGTCCCGAGGGCGCTGTCTAGGTGGAGCCAAGAGTGATCGTCCGTCCAGCTTGTCCGCCGGGGAGCTTCTGGGGCAGAGCTATTCCAATGTCCGGGTGGATGTCGCCTAGGGCGCTTTCCGATCGGAGCAGAAGAATAGTCTTAGCTCTTCTGCGTGATGTGCTGCAATTTATAGGGTCGGACGATGGGAGAGGTGGGTAGAAGGAAAGTTGCGGAAATGATCAGATGTTGGGGAGGCGACGAGGGCGCTACTCTGGTGGCCGCTCGGCGCACTACAACTTTGGGTCGCTACAACCTCCCCCTCAAAACCATGAGTCGGAACGACGTAGGGTTTTGCAGAGGTATGATAGGGTCTTCCGGGGGCGACCTCTTTCTTGCTGGGGGTGGTTTCCGTCGTGGTGGAGGTTTCCCTGAAAGTTGTGGTTTCATGTTACTGGTCTTTCGTCTGTTGGGTTTCTCCCCCTGGAGAGGAGCTGCACCGATAGCGTGATTACCGGCATCTGGGCGAAGAGTGTAAACAAGCGGGCGATCGGCTTGCTTCAGTATCGGTGTCGTTGCACTGCAGTTCCAAACTGTCAGCGAACGTTTCCGCTTTTTCGTCGTCCGAGAAAACGAGTCCGCGCGTACCGTGAATCGGTGGTAGCGGCTTTTTGTTCGAACGGAGCGCTTTCGTCATTCTCCAGATCGAGTTCTCCTCCGCGGTGAGGGATTTGAGTTTTCTTTCCCACCGATCACTGCGGTGATCGATGAGCGCGAATTTGACTTCGTTGCCGAGGCGGTTTGCTTCCGTTCTGTCAACAGCGCTGCCAGTTCGGTGGGCTTGGCGCCTGGCAAGATTTTTTGCGCGAATTAAATCGACGATCCATTGCGGCAAATTTTCTTTTATCTGCGGCTCGACGCGAGTTCGAGTTGAGTCGGACATGGCGGTTTTGATTTTTTCCTCGAAAGCGCCGGCTGCACTCTCGAGGTCTGCGACCGATTCGATGCGAGGAACCGGGCCGAAATCTGTTTCGAGGATTTCCGCGAAGCGCGGCCAATTCGTGGTTTGAACGGTTGAGTTTCTGTTTGCGTCGTTTGCTTCGTCACCGAGGTGCATCAGCACGGGCAAATGGTCGGAGTCTAGTGCCTGAGAGGCATGTAGACGTGTTTGAAAAGGCACGTTTTTTAACAGCGCGATATCGAGCGTGTCGGCGTGAAGGTCGCGAGCGTCGTAATATGTTGGCCCCGGGGGAGCCTCAATTATGATGTCGATGTTGTCCCCGTGTTCGATTAAAATTCGACCGTTGCGATTCGCTCTTCGACTGCCCCAGACCTCGTGTTTGGCGTTGAAATCGCCCGCGGCGATGACCGAGGTGCCGGAATCTAAAATTTCGTTGATATCGTTTTCCCGGAGCAAAAGTCGCGCGGGGTGGTAACACGAAATGATCGTCAGTGGACCGTTCGCGGTCGCGATTGTCACGGCGGTGGCCTCCAGGTTCTGGAGAACGGGAAGCGCGATCTGATGGTGTCGGATTCAACGGCGGACGTAAATTGCTGTTCCTCCTCCAGGACCGCGAGTGCGGTCGCTGCGATAAAGTTCGAAGCCCCGAATGTTGGGGTCTGGGGTGCCGGGTTGCAGTTTGGTCTCGCTGACCAGCAACGCGTCGAGATCGTGATCGTCTGCGAAAACTTCCAGCTCGTTGCGGGAGCTTCACAGACCGCGAGCATTATAGAATGCGATCTGCAGCGACCTAACACTTGACTGTTGTACTGTCATTAACAGTCGAGAAGAATTTTGGGGATGATCGCGAGCACGTTTTGGAGGATCTCCTCCTTCGTGTTCGACGTCTGAATTGCTTTGATAATTTCGGTCAGGGCTTTACCGATCGCGGGGGGCTGCTTGGGGGTGGCCTGCGGGGGGGTTGGGGGCGCGGTCTTTTTTGACGAGGCTGCGCCCGCGAAGCTTTTCGACGCGTTGTCGTTGGTCGCGGTTTTGGTCGCGGGGGCGGTTTTTGGGGCTGAAGGCCTGACGGGGGCTGCGGGAGTGGCGGATTGTTTCGCGGGGGCCGCGGCGGGTTTCTGTTGCGGTTTGGGTGCCGCCGAACCTGAGGATTTTTTTGGCTTGGGGGCCCCTGGGGAACCTGGGGCATCCCCGATAGCTCGCGGTGTGAGCACCGCCGCAATTTGCGCATTTTGCCGCATCTTCGTTTGTTTTTTCGCACGATTGAGTGTCGTGACTTTCGCCGCATTTCACACACTTCGGGAGTGCGTGACAGTGTCGCTGTGAATGGTGAAACCGTTGACAGCGGTGGCATTGGCTTGGGGTACCCTTTTTGTGGGGCCGCTCGACCGTGACCGACAGGTGACACACGGCTTTGAGTTCAAAGATCGCGCCCTTGTCCTTGGGGACCTCGACGAGGACCAGGTTCAGAGGTTTTTTCGACCTGGAAAAGGTCATTCTGGTCATCTTGATCGGTGCCAGGCCCTGTTCCTCCAGGTCGGCTCGCACATCGTCGATGAGGATCTCGCACGGGACCGTCCGCAAGACGGCTCTGAGAGTTTTTTGCTCGGGAAGAATGGTATGGCACTTTCCTCTCCTCGAGTAGGCGAGTCAGTGCTCGGAAATCGTGGACGGTGACGGTGTTGACGCGAATACCGTCGATGCAGGCCTTCGCTTTCGAAAATTTGATCTGGCGCGTCGTCATCGCGCTCGAGACTGACACCCATTTTGCCGCGTCGCGGATGATGATTGGCGGGATTTTGTTCTCCGCCGGAGGTTTGTTTTGCGCCACTTGTTTGGCGGGCGCGGGCCGATTGGGGTTGGCCTGAGGGGCCTGGGGGTTTGCCTTTTTGGCCTTCTTTGGGACCTCCGCTGATAGAGGCCCGTGGCTGGGACCAGGTTCAACAGCCTGGTCCTCTAGGGACGCAACAGAGGGGCGGCGCTTGCGAGGTTTCCTACCTTTCACTTCTTGGAAAAGCTCCCCCATGTCCTGGTCTGCCGGGGGCTGGGTGGCTTCGAAGGGGGCTTTGGGTTGTACAATGACAACCTTCGGGGTCGCTGTCATCGACACCAAGTCCTCGTTGCTCTCCTCGAGCTGTACGAGGCGGGCGTCGTTGAAGGCGCGGAGCTCGTCGACATCCTCCTTGAGGGCGCGGAGTTCCTTGACTTCCTGCGTGAGCGCCGCGATTTGGGCACTCAGGTGGGTCAGGACGTCTTCGAGGGTGGGTTGGGTGGCATCGTGGACATCGTGGTCGAAGCGTTCAAAAAGTCTAAGCACTTCACGCACTAAAGTTTGTGGTGCAAAAGCACGGGGTCGTTGAGGCAAATTGACGAAAACGCCGATAAACGGCACTTCCGCCAGGGGTCCTCACAGCAGCGAATTATTTGGCCGAATGGCCGGGCTCGAGCGCAGCACTGCACATATATACGCAAACCGTGCGGACCGAGGACTGAACACCGGTCTCGGCGTGATACCGCGCTTCGCGATTAAGTCCCGATTTTGTAAATACTGTACATAAATGTAAATTGGCACTCCGCCCCGGCGACGAGGACGTCCCCCCATAACACGGCACAGGAACGCTGCACAGCACAACTAACACCAAACAATCGCCTTGACGATCACTCAGAACACTCGACAAATCACGTCTGTCACTCACGAAAGCAAGATCAGAACTGTCGACTGACGGACGCAAAACAGCGACCACCGCCTTTCTGATGGTAATGCTTAGCTCTTCTGCGTGATGTGCTGCAATTTATAGGGTCGGACGATGGGAGAGGAGGGTAGAATGATCAGCTACTCCGGTGGCCGCTCGGCGCACTACAACTTTGGATCGCTACAGTATGAGCTTTACACGTATTGCGTTGGAAACGCACATCACTCATATGAGCACTGGTGTAAAATTTTACTGGCTAGCCAGTAAAATTTTACATGCTTGCTAGTCTCATTTTACATGCTAGCCAGTTAAGAGACATTTTCAAGGTGAATACAGTGACTTGATAAACTGATGTTTACAAGTAGGGAACAAATAAAATTAATTTTCCTATTATTTTTTTGTACTTACGAAAACACTGTAAAGTTATCTTCAGTTGTCTCGAGAAGACAGATTTGAAGTCTTGGGTGAATTTGGTATGCGTATAAAGCACTGCATGAACATGTAAACAACTCTCTGACAAATCTTCCCTATTTTCCTTCGAATGGACTCGACCACACAAATTGGTTTTGCGCGCAGATCACGTGACCGTCTTTTTACACTTTATTCCTAGTCTACATCCTTATCGTTTACAACTAGTCCATGAACTACCTCCAAATGATCAACCTCGCACAGAACAATTCTGTCAGTGGTTTATGAGAATTTTCATAACAATGGTACTATGGCGTACAAAAAATTTTGAACGACTTGTTATTCCTTTGACATATAAATGTAAAACTGCCTTTATGGTCAACTAACCTCATTTTTTATTTTTGCCTTTCTTGTCATGTCACCAGTGACAGATTAGTCAATCATAGATTAACACAAAAATTTTGGTGTGCCTATGTCCGCTCACGAATGGTGAACGTGGATGAATGAATCTTAATCGTTTCGTCTTTGCCGTAAAAATTGCGAAAGTCGCTGCAGCCCCTAGGCTATCGAGTGGTGTAGAATGTAGATACGTACCTATCTAGTTCTTAGAGGTTTAGCATTAACACAAAATCAGGAATGTCTTCATCATAGATGAGACCAAATTTAGTTCTATTTACGTCAAGACAGAACGACCCAACAGGTTGTATTTTGGTACGCAAATATCAAAAAATTCAAAGTACACATCAATCCACAATACTAACAAATTATAACATTTATTTATTAAACTTAAAATTAAAATTTTAAAATAAAAAAAACTTTACAACTAAGACTGAAGAAGTCAATATTTGATCATTGCTCTATTTTGTTATACAACCAAGAGCAATCTATTCCTCATGGACAGGCACAGATTTCGGTGATAGTTCGGGGGTGCCTCGTTCTGTTCCACGGAAGACACCCGCCTTCTTCCAGAACCTGGACGCCGAACCACCGCCCCAGTGTGTTGCCACTTCCGCATAATGGCATGGATAGTGCCCTTCGATAACCCTAAATTCGTCGAAATTTGCCCATACGACATACCCCTCTGGTGAAGGGTTACTATTTTGGCTTTAGTAAATTCAAATACGGCTGGCATTGTATCACTAAATTATTGTTATAAACTTGAGAGACGTTTACTTCAAACCGTCAATTTTTCGATTTAATTTATAAACGTCATAATAACAGTAAAACAGCTTACATTGACATTTTTTGATATGCCAAAATTTGATCGTTCAAAATTTTTTGTCCGCCATAGTACTATGGCGGACAATAAATTTAGGCCGGCCTGTCATTGAGTTGACATCAAAATGTGAAGCTGGCATTATGTTCAACTAACCCCATTTTCGATTTTTGTTATTCTTGTCATCGTGACAGCGATAATCAAAATTAAAATTGGGAAAAGAAGCGTGCATCAGAGAGAAGTGCTACTACAAATCAGTTATGCTAGTGCGTCATGATCTGTAAGTTACGAAAAAGGCGAAGGAAACGCCAAACAGCTTGAAAACCTTCAGTTTGACAAACTGACACATCAGTCATAATGACAATAAATGGTCGCTTGCATTCACTTTTTTGAAATGTCAGAAATTTGCCGGCCTAAATTTATTGTCCGCCATAATACGATACTGACAAAAACATTTTTTAGCAACAGTACACGTGTGGTTGATGTGGATGATTTTCGACAAACTAACAAAATTGAAGAAATCAATAATTCGCCGGGGATGCTGAAAAAATAAAAGAGCTAGGTTAAGGTTATGCATGCACGTAGGTGGTGGTTACATAACACACCATCGTTAAGTTTTATTTATTAATGTTGTTATAAAATAATATTTTATCTTACAGGTGGAGTTTTTGAGCTACCTTAGACCATTGTTTTCGGTGACAGAAGTCAAAATTTAATCACAAGTGAGATAAAGTACTCACTAGTGAGTAAATTTGACAGCTTGCATTTAACTTGACATAAAGTACTCACAAGTGACTAAATTTGACAGCTGTCATTTTACTTGAATAAAACTTCATTTGTTCGATACCTCCCTGAAAAGTGGGTCTGTATCCATGGTTACCAGTGGGTGAAGGTTTCACTTTCGCTCATTCTCTTTCGCTCACGCACTTTCACTCACGCAGAATGGAAATTCGATTTTATGAAAAAGAATTTGTATATTGAAAATAATTACATACCAATAATAACTATAACAATTCATCATTTTACATAATTCATCACAACGACAGCCACCGAATATGCCCATCATCAGTACAACTTTCTGAAGGATCCACTCTTGGTCCGCCGCTTCCAGTAAAAACTTGCAAACATCGTTTCTTGTAAAAGTTGCAGCTTTTTTCGGTTGATAGTTTCTACATTTTGTTTTCAACAAGGAGGTGAGACTGCTGAACCTGTACCATTTATTATATGTATTAAAACGACCAATAGCTTATTAAAAAACCTCTTACCTGGAGATGTCAATGTTTTGAAATACAAACAGTGTACTCTTCAACATTGAATATCACGACCGCGCTGATGCTGCTTCTATATTTTTAAAATATGCCATCACATTTTCGTCTTTTCCCTTGATCAGGATGCACCTGGTCTAGGAATGGGGTCAACAATTGTTCCCTGTAACGTTGGCCATTGATTGTATCTTGGAAGAATATTGGCGGGATAGAGTTAACCATATTCCTATCTTCACAGGATGTAAAGGAACCTCAAGGAAATTGCGGGGATTGACAGCAGACCATGGTCGGTAATTTTGTTTGTTGACATAACTACTTAAATTGAACCAAGATTCGTCCGTAAAGAAACTTAAATCGAGAACGTCGTCGTTATTTAAGTTTTGTTGGAAGAAGTTGCAATATTGCATTCGGGCTAAAGCCCTCGAGCTGGATTCATCGTTCTCCGGGCGTAATCATCGTTGTAACGCCCTTGATGCATAAATAGCTATTTCAGATTGTTGTATTTTTTACTTGTTACTCTTATTAGCCTTAACAATGGCGGGCGTTATCATGACGCCCGCTTATTATGCCCTAGGGCGAAATGAATGGAGTTATATATCGGGTATCACGGATATAAACAACCAATTACAAACAAGTGAAAAATAAAAGAATCTTAAATAAGATAACAATGCCCCGTCAATCTAAATTATTTGCTGAAAAATGAGTCAGCTGTGAAACAAATTCGTACGGTTGGCTTAAAAAAATACGGGAACTGTCAGAAAAAGTTCTGTCAGATTTTATTAAATTTTGATAGTTTGAAACGGCCTTTTAGAATTTAGGTTAAAAAACTGCACTTATGTGTCAGAAATACTACTGTCAAACAGACACAAATTGACAAATTAAATTATCAGTTCACATTAAGTCAAATTTCATTTCCCGTTTTTTTTTTGAAGCCAACTGTAACAACTTTTTACACATAAACTCCGTTTTGAACACAGCTGGAAAATTTGTTCTTTTTAACACTAATTTATTGCGTAGTCATCAGTAAAAGTGTAATAAAAACAATACAGGGAGATACAGAGGCCACAGCTGAATATGTTATACTCCGTAATCTGAGAAAAAGCAAAAAAAAAAAAATTTTTACTGCGGTTATTTTTCAAATAACTCTGTATCTTTGCAGGTTCCGTTAACTTTTGTTAAGCACATGTCAAGAGGTCATTGAGAAATATAATATTGCTAAATATTGTTTACCTTAATTTATAATCAAAAAAGACATTCGGATAAAAAGTTTTAGTAGGCGCACCCTGTACAGCAAATCTGTCCCCACTATCATCCCTCCGAACTACCAGAATATTTACGAGATATCCAGAACTCTCATCCGACAACCAAATGACTGACGTAATTGACTTCCATTTTCTTAGGCCGTTGAATTTATTGAATGTTAAATTTATTTAGTTGAAGAAATTCAGAAATGGAAAGGAAAGAAGCTTTACGTGAAATCGTTAGTTTCTGATAAAAGTCACAAAATAATATAACATAAAACATAGGGAAATATTCGACAAGGGATACACTCCAAACTGATAAAATAAAATTTTATTCATAAGAAAAGTTAAATTAATTTGCCAACATATCAAATTAAAGATATGAAACAGCTGCAACAGCACAATCAAAAAACAAATTCACATTCTCGCTAGCACAAGTGAGCCAGGATCGGCCTCCACTTTTCAAGGCCAGTGCAAATTCAAATTTTCACGGGCATGAGTGAGCTAGGATCGGCCTCTCTTATCTCCTGGTAACATGAGGAGAACTTTCTCAGTCAATTTTTCTGACATTTTCAATTTTGTATAGATAGTACACTTCATTCGCGAGGAATGTACGTCAAAATTATACTGATGACACATCTAAACTGTCACTTTCAAAATTTCCTGATCGGTTACATTAATTTACCAAATTGTTGTTATTCATTTGATTCAGATGCAATAAGTTATGAATTATGTGTATGTTAAGTTCGGAATTTATGAAACATTTAAACATGATATGCAAGTATGATATAGTTTTAATAAATGTTGAACAGAACACTGAAATGCTTTTGGGACTTCAGGAAAACGCTTTCCCCGTTTAGTTCTTCTATCTGAAGTAATATTTTATTTTAATTATTTAAATATGGAAATAAATATATTTAATCGATTTTTGATTTTTTCCATACTTCTCTTCAGTTCACAAGGTAATTCCGGTGTTAGTATTTTGGTGATAAAATTAAAAAGTTTTAGGTGATGAAGAACTTATGTCGTCAGTAAAGCAATGTTATTTCTGTACTGGTGACTGTAGCGGAGAACCAGAAGCAGTAACTTGTAAAGATCCTCCTAAAGAAACCATAGTGGGTAGTTTTTTGGGTTTGGACGGACAAGGTTATGCATGTATAATTTTGATGGTGACAAAGCCCGAGGAGAAGTAAGTAACACTAAACAAGCCCATTTTACCTTAAACATTTTAAACTCTAGCACCAAAGAAAACAGTATTTGTAAAATTAAAAATTACTGACTGATTCATTTAGTATGGTAAATATTTGAATTTGTGATGGGTTCCTATTTATAAACCTCTGAAAAAAAAATTCGTTTTCCAACATTGCCATCGCTTCTTTTATCTCATTCTCCAGTGGAATGCATTCTTCACTAATTCTATCATCATCACCGCTACAATCAGGTTGGGGTGAATTATTTTTTTCTCTGCTGCTGCAACTAAGAGAACTTCTGGAGATACCGTCACCACCACCTTGCCCCAGACAGCAAGACTTCGATCTTCTAACGGTGACAATTTAATTTCTTCACCGACAACAGTTTTTAATCTGATTGCGGCAATTTTTCTATACTTTCTTCTATTGGCATTTTTCCAGTCACTAAATCGCTGTCAATTTATAAATATTCAATAGGTGAAGTAATAAAAAATGTATTAATTATCTTTGCCCATTCCTTTGGCGATAAAACTGGACCAGTACCAATGCCTAACCTCAAAATATATATCCAAATTCCAAATGTGACTTGTTGTGAACGGATGATATGAAAAGTTGATATTGAAATTAAAAAGGAGCTAAAAAAAGCAAGTTACAGTTAGTGTTGAAAGTGGCCACCAACGTTTGTTAATTCAATTTAGTAAATTGTAACAATTGTCAATTGAATTGATGACATTTATTGACAGAACTAATAGTTCGGCACATCAAAAAAAAGTAAAGCGGTGCAAGAATATTTACATGTGCAAAAATTCCAAAGCAAACTAGATGAAAATCATTTTGTTCCATACTGTAGCACTGTAAGGCAAATGCTTACAGAGATATTTAGAGAATACGAATTTTATGTATCTCTATAAGGACGTTTCTTACATTGCTCTCTGAGCTACATACTGTAACTTTTTATATTATGCAGTGAAATTTTAGAGAATAGCACTTATACCTAATACATTAATTAGGGCATAATTTCAGGGCAAAAATGTTACTGCTTGAAGAATATAAAAAAATTTGCGTGCGCTAGGTACTACTCTCTCTACGTAGAATTTTGTGACTTTTATGTTAACCAATTCTCGCTGGACAAACTACACTGAACTCCAAAATTAACGCATCACTTTGATTTTTTTAATTAAAAAAGCAAGTTTTGAAACATTAAAAAAAATATTTTAACAACAATAACAGCCGAACCATGGGAAATCGTTTAAACACATTTTCTTACAAAAAAGCACATAAATGTAAAAAAAATTACAAAAATTCGAAAAGATAACATCACGAGTAAAAATGAGAAATCGAAAAAACCATCTAAATTTAAAGATTATTTTCCTGAAATCTTGTATTGTCTCCTCTAGCGTTAATTACAGCTTGATAACGTTCTGGCATGTTAAGAATGAGGTTTCTATTATGGTTTTGGCCTATATTTTCCCAAATATCCAGAAGTGCTCTTGTTAGCTGACTGAAGTGATTTGGATGCCCTTCCATTGCCCGTAACTGTTTTTCCATATTATCCCATAAGTGCTGAGTTGGATTGAGGTCAGGGTTACGTGCTGACCACTCCATAACTGAATTTTCAATATTCCCAAATTAGTCAGAAACTACCCTTGCAATATGTGGCCGTCCATTATTCTGCATATAAATAAAGTCTTGCCCTACGAATGGGACAAATGGTACAACAACAGGTTCCAAGATGTTTGTGATATATCAATGTGCATTTAAATTGCGTCTATCTAAAACCACCAGCTCTGTAGCTACGTCTAAAGATATTCCTATCCATACCATTATTGACCCTCCTCCAAAACTCTCTTTAGTAACGAAATTACATTGCGCATATTGCTCACCAGGTCGTCTATACACTATTACCTCTCCGTCAGACTCGGATTGACAGAACCTGGATTCATCGAAAACCAAAACTCTGTGGCAATCCTGTTCGACCCAATTGACATGTTCTAATGCAAAGTTTCAGCAGGCCCTCCGAAGGGTTGCAGTTAACTTGGGTTCAGTAGCTGGTCTTCTCGGATGTATCTGATCCTCCTTTAGTCGTTTTCTAACCGTATTTTCAATCAGACGGAGTGCATATTGTCTAACATGCGATCATAAAAAATAGGAGAACAGTGAGAAACCCTTCTCTAATGCTTATTAATTTTAAGTATTGGTCCTGGTGAGGTGTTGTGATTCGTTTTCGGCCTTTTCCAGGCCTCCTTGTGTGTCGTCCAGTCTCCCGACGTCTTCTTAGAACTTTAGATACGATAGATTGGTTCGAATCAAAGCGATATGCTATAGTCCTCTGACTCTTTTTTCTCTCTGAGCTAACAAAAGCACTTGCACAGACTTTTTAAATGCTAAGTTGTTCCTAACATCACTCATTTGTGTCAATACTGATTCAATTTTTCAACTGCTATTAAAAAATTATTTTCTAGTAAATTTCAAAATTTAACAAAAACGATATTTTTGCTCATTTTTGTAAATAGTGGCTGAAAATTTTAATTACATTTGTAGCATTATCTATGCTTCTCCTCTATTTTCAGTGTGTATAACAATTTTTTGCTTTAAAGTAAAACTCTCCAAAAAAATCGTAAAAATTCAAGTGATGCGTTAATTTTGGAGTTCAGTGTATAACTGTTTCAAAATAAATTACAAATAACAACTTTTTTTGTTCGACACTGTTAAAATTTGAGAATTTTCTCCTGTGTGAACGAATTTTGATAAATGTCACAACTTGTCAAAAGGAAACGTCAAGCTAATTTTAAAGATTTTAAGCTATTTGGAGTCTTTAAGGAGCTCGTCGAACAAAAAAACCTTGTATTCAACTCGTTCGTGTGTAAATTAAGGTTTTTGGGCATGAGTGGGCCAATTTAAAACGCGAGTGGAACGAGTGTTTTAAAGACCCACGACCGTACTGTCCCCTGCTCTCTCTCTCTCTCTTTTTTTATGTAAAACACCGGCTTGGTAAATCGAAGTGTAAATGGTGTGGGTCCTGTCAGTTAAATTTTTTCTTATTACTGTCGTAACGTCAATTTACTGTCTGTTGTATAAACTACATACGAGATTCCAGAACATTTTGGTCCTTCGAACCGGTGACTTTGCAGTTTTGGATGCGTTTTTTCGACCGCGGAAACAAATGGTCGACCAGATCTGGTCGACATTCTGTGCATTCGTCCCCATAGTGGTTCAACACTAATCCAATCTCCGTTGCCGATTTCGCCCATTACTTGAGATTCCACGGCAGGGGGAATTACACCGAGTTCAGCCAGATTAAACTATGGCCGCTAAGCTTTTCAAGAAGCAGAGTGAGTAAGTCCAGCGCATCACTGATTGGCCGCAAGTGATTTCGGACCGCATCTAGCAAGGTTAACTTACCGCTAATCCATAAGTTGATCGACATGTCTCTAGAGACTCTGGCAAGGTACTGGGATGATTTCTGTGTGAATCATCAAACCCTAGAAGTAGACCCGGGATTCAAGGCTATCTAGCATTCTTTCGACGACGCTTACGGTGCCGCTTCCCTAGCATATGTCATAGACGCCAGTCAAGTGGAGACATTGTGGCCCCAGCCTACTGCCGCTCCATAGGAAGCATCGCCGGTTCGAGAGACCCGACATGAGACCCTCCCCCCTCTTCCGCGATTGAACCTTCTCATTTTGCAAAGTCGTACGCCGATTGGGAAGTATTCTGAGACGCATTCAAAGAGCTTGTCCGTCGTGACTAGAGCCGATGTCCCGAAATTCCAGAAGTTGCTGCTGTTGAAACAATTGTTAAACGACCCAGCAGCATTGCTCGTCGAGAACATCGCGACCACCGAGGCAAATTTGGAGCCCGCCTGGGAAACAATTTACCCGCCGTACTCAACATCCTGCTCACGTGCACCTCGTAGAGCTGTTCGATCTGCCCATGCTGTCAAAAAGCTCCCATGCCGACATGCGACAGCATAAGAGAGAGGGTTCGCGATCTTCGCGTTTGCCCCATCGATCTCTTCTTCCTTACACTGAACCGACCAGGTGGCACCATCCGCTGCGCCTGACAGCACTTAACAATTTCGAGGACCAGAGAGTGCCAAGAGAGTTGGTTCTCTGAATACTCGACCACCACCTGGTCTTACAGCCAGGTGACGCTGGTCTGGATAAACGACCATCTCTGGAAGACCTTCGTCGCGAACCGTGTGTCACACATCCAGTTTTCGCTTCCATTACTCCATTGGAAATACGTACCCAGCGCTGAGAACCCGGCTGACGTCGGTTCGCGTGGGACCGACTCGAACCTTCTCCGCGACTCGCCCCTCTGTTAGCACGAACCCCCTTGGCTCTGCGACGAGGAGGTGAAGAGGCTCCAAGAAAGCTCCACACACATCTCGCCCAGACAGATTAGAAACAATGACACTGCTGACCAGGTATTCCTCTTTCTCGAAGCTGCTCCGTGTTGTGTTACCGCGTTGTACGTCCACTTCTACCGATCCTGCCGCTCGCGCGATTCGCCGGACTTCTCGCGCGTGGACGAGATCCGCGATGCCAGGCTCTGCTTGATCAAGCACGAGCAGATGATATGCTACCCCGAGGAATTAGCTGCCATCGATAGACACGGCTCGCCATCAGAACGCTCGCCTCTGCTTCCACTCCATCCGATTCTCGACCCTGACGGCACCATCAGATTTTGAGGGCGCCTGGAGAACTCCTACGTCCCACTCAACGAGCGTCACCCACCGATCCTGACCAAGTCATCTCCACTCACCCAGCTCTTCATCGCAAGTGCCCATGCATTGATGCTCCACGCAGGTGCCACTCTGGCGACCAGTTTTCTACTACACCAAATATGGATTCCCGGAGCCCGAGCCTCAGAAAAGAAGTTCGTTCACGGCTGCGTGCAGTGCCTCCGATTCCGACCTCGCTAGAGTGCGCAGTTGATGGGTCACCTAACCACTTCTCGAGTCATCCCGTCGCACCCTTCCTCTCGCACACGTTTCGAATACGCCGGTCTGATCATATGCTGCACCACATCTAGCGGCGGCCACAAGGTATACAAGACTTTCATCGCCCTATTGGCATACACGCCGAGCTCTTCTCCGACAACGGTACGACCTTCATGGGTACTGACGCCGAGCTCTGTGTATGTTCCGGGTCGCCTCGGAGTTCTACAAGAACGTCTCACCGCAACTGGCACAAGATAGAACCCCCTCGTCTTTCGTCCCTCCGTGCGCATCCCACCTCCGTGGCCTATGAAAAGCCGAAATGAAGTCAGTGACGTCGCTTCAGCTGAAGGCCATAGAATCCAACACCTTGACGTTCGAGGAACTGACCACACTCCTGGTCTAGGTCAAGGCTTGCCTCAAGTCGAGACCCCTGACAACCCTCTCCTTCGACACCTCGAATCCAAAGATAACATGTTTTTTATTTAATCTAACACATTAGTCTTTGGTTAGTTATAACTTGGAGAATTGTTGAAATAAAATAACTTCTAAGGAAATTCGTCTCAACAAATTACCCGCTGGATTCCTTGAGGGAATTTTGTCCACCTCAATTAGAGGATTCTTAAAACTAACTGTTAATAGTTATTTACATTACAAATGCGGCTATATTTTACAGCGCGAGGTTTTTAGATTGAAACACGACCGCGAAGCGGGAGTGTTTTAACAAACATGATTATGACATGATTATGTACACATCTAAGTCTACGAAATTGGGAAATGTCATTTTACCACGACACTTTGTAGGGTAGAACCATTACCTCCTAAAGAACAAGGCCTGATGGCTGGCCCGAGACGTGTTTACTAGTAGTCATACCCAACTACTGCTTTTGCCCGGACGATCGCTGTATGCATGTATAGAAAATAAATGAGGATTTCCTGTAGAAACGGGGCTGAACCCTCAGTCACACCCCATTCGATTTGTTTGCAAAATGAAAAACGAAATTACAAAGCAAACCATTATAAATAACAAATTTAAAATAATGACTCGAAAATTACTTGCGATTTAAAGGATACGCACTTGTCCGATATACATTTTTATAATTTGAAGGATTATGACTATGTGAAAAACAAATATCTTACGAAATTATAAATAATGCCAAGTATACCTACAATACGAGTATGTACTCGTAATTATTTATTTGAAACGGTGTTGTGCTGCCTTTTTTATTTTAACCTAATCAATAGTTGGATTTTCCGCAATAATTTTGTGTGTGTTTGCTGTACTAGTGATGATGAATTTCACAATTGTGTATGATTTTCACAATTAATTAATATTGAGACAGTAGGTAATGTTCTGATTCGTGCAGATGCCGGTAATTAAAAACTAAATTAATTACACTTTTTTTTTCAATTACCAATACTCAAAAATTTATTCTCATAACTTTTTAGTAGTTATTGAACAATACATAGCTGATTAAAACTACACGAACAGCAATATCCTGATCTTGCGGAAATGAAAACACCGTCACGATTGGATTGCCATCGCTCCAGAATTTTTGTTGTGGGACGAGTTAGTCCACGAACTGATGGTACGGGGTACTGTCGTGTCCGAAACCGACCTATTGGAGCGACTAGCTTTTACCTTAGGTACTACTTGTCGGTGGAAAGGGAAGGGATTATATTCGACAGGAAGGTGAATTTAGATCCGGACCTGAAATTGACGAGGTGGAAGGAGATTGTGAGGGAGATCCGTGCGCTCTCTTTTAAAGAGTGTGGGACGAGAATGCATTGCTGGTGGCATCCTCTAAGTTGACACATTACGGGGTCGACCAAAATTTTGGGCTAGTGTCGGGAAGCGTTAGAACTAAGAGGGTGCATAGCTGATTAAAACTACACGAAGAGCAATATCCTGATCTTGCGGAAATGAAAACACCATCACGATTGGAGCGTCGCCATAGCCCTTGCACAGTGGTACACAACACCCGTATGGCATCTTCGACCATGTCTTTAAACACTTTATTATATACACTCGGCATTAAACGAATGAGAATAACATAACCTAACATCTTGCAAGTTGAAACCACCGTTCAAAACACTCACATTAATGGGTTTTTGACGAAAAGCACAAAATACAATAATGTACGAATATCCTACCAACACACTTTTGCAAGACTAAACTGTAATAGCACGTACTATCTGTGAAAATTAGTCAGATAAAAAGCCGACTCTGAACGCGGCGTAAGGGCTGACTTTGTGTTATGATGACTACTAGCAAAATGTCACGTGATGAACACGTCAGAGCACTCAGGCCTTGTTATTTAGGAGGTAATAGTAGAACTACCTAGCGACAGGACTATTAATGATTAAAATATTTTAGGCATGTGAAGGAATGGATTGGAAACCCTTCATTAATTAAGAAAGATGAAACTTTTAAATATAAAGGTTGTATAAAGTATGCTGTCAACTATTCAACATTTTGTTCCGAAATTGACGCTCAAGATGGTAATGATTGTGTGTATTGTATACAAGACTTATGCAACTGGAAACCAAACGGAAATGTACGAAATTATTTTTCTCCACTGTTTTATGTTTTACCAAATGTGATATTGTTTTTTAATTTGTTTTAAATGGTACATTATTTAATCTTCCCAGTTTGAAATTTTTGCATTATCTGAAAAACGCCAAAACAGGTCACTTTTGATATCCAAGAAATGCCATTCAGCTTCTTATCATTAGAGGAATCAAGTGATGAGTAAATTTTAAATTTAAATTCTTTATAACCATACTAAAATTATAGTTTTTTCGTCATATTATTAGAAAAATTGCACTGGGAACTGCGGTCAAGTGATATCACTGATATCTCACTTTAAAGCAATTTAAATTTTCTTTGCGATAATATCTTCATTTTACTATGGTTTACATAGCATTAGTTTATTAAATGTTCTCAAAGTAAACCATTTTGCAGTATTATTGCAAAAAAAAATATAAAATGCTTAAAAATTATGTATCACTGACCCCTCCTCCCTGTAATGAATCGTGAGAGGCCGGTCACCCTAGCCAGAAGGATGAAATTGCTCTGCTGAATTTGTTGATATTCAGTGTCCCATTCCATATCAAAATTGACTCGTTTCCGTGTTTTTCACGTAGGTGTAGTTTTCCAGATATTTCTCACTGTGAATTTTCGTTGGACCACTGTATTTTTACATCGAATAGTATTTATTACTAACTATACCTGGTGTCCCAATGATTTCTACGTGGAAGATTGTGCATCTACTATGGACGATAAAAGGAAAATTTCGATGTAGATTTGAAGTTGTTCTAGAGCTGCATCCCCTAACAATCGATTTAATATAGTGAGGATCAAAAGTATGGAATACTGGAAACAAAAATTATTCAGATCATTTTCACTTTCTGCCCCTTCCGGTTTCCGAGCAATCACGTCATCCTCATGTTTGTTAAATGGATAGACTAATTTTTTTTCTGATTTTCAATTTGGATTTACGTCTGAAATTTCCACAAAAAAAATATGAGAAGGATACTGTTACGTTATTGTTTACCAAAAAAAAAGGTTTTTTTGGGGCGGGATTCCTTATTTTCGGTGAAAGGACAACGATTTTTATAAAATTGGCTTCCAGTCGGGTCTCACAGCTGACGCTTCGAAAATGCGGAGGTGGGACGACGAAATCGTGACACCGCCCGGAGTTCGGGAGAATGACACACAATCTTCCAAGTAATCGTTTATTCAGATTCTATTAACGGAACAAAGGTAATAGACAAACTTAGATAAAGGATGGAACCCGACCAGCCTGATGGCGCGTACAAGATTAAGCGACCCTAACAATTGACACTCCTTGAAGGGTTCTTCTCCTGGGCCTGGCCGTCAACCGGCCGAGTCCCGGTGAAACAAAAAAATTCCTTAAACGAGGGAGGAAGGGCGACTGTTCCTCGTCAACGCCGCTATTCGGCTACACTGCCCACATAAGCGAGGAGGTCCTCGGAGTCCTTCCTCGCTCCAAAAAATTTGAAATTGAATTTCGTTCCTTCAATGAGGCCCTGAGAAGAACCCGTGCAAAAAATAATCGGTGATTCCAGGTGAAGTCGCGCACGGTCTGATAAGCATTCGCGAATATAAAAACCCGACAGACTTGATAAATAATAAACATCTTTAAAAATTTTGATGAAAAGCTAAATTCAAGTGGCTTTCAACAAAACCTCAACCTAACAGTCGAACAAATTATGAAACTCTAAGCGAACGTCATAATTACATTAAATAAGCACGATTGAAAAACATTCACTCGTCCAAATAATGAGTTTGCGATAGAAATTTGACAAAGTTAAACACTGAGATTCTCGCTCAACTAGTTCGACGGGGAAAGAAACTACAAAAAATTATTATTATTTTTTTGGGATGCCACGGCCTGTGAGTGGTGAAGGGTATCACCGCTACTACAGAACTCGGTTCTGGTGGCTTCGAAGTCCGGGTTCCTCCAGGAGAGCTTCGGGGACGACACGGCCCAGCAGATGTCGATGTGGGATTAGATCCGCTTCTGCGTGCAGTTCGGAGAACCTTCCATGGCGGAAGTCGTAAATCCGTTTCAACGATCCGGCCTGGATTTCTTGGGAACTCGCTCCTCCAACCTTCTTCTCTTCCACCACGTCCACACCAGCACCTGTCGCACACTAAATTTCCCCCTACAATTCCTCCTTGAACACTTGAAAAATACCACGGCAAAAGATCGTAAAAACTTCCATGACTCGAGCTGGTTCCCCCCTTATATGTTTTTTGCCCCTCTCCCTTATATGTTTTTTGCCCCTCTCCCGAGGGTCTATCTTCGGCAACTACGGAAACACCGCTGGCCGTACGCACGTTAATCGAACGTTAGAGAATATTCCAGAAAATCGATTTGGTGGGAAATTTAAATCGTAACAATACTCACGTGACTAAAATTCGATATTTTGTAATTCCGATATCAACAAACTAACACAACAATAGTATATCATGCAACAAGGTTTGTAAATGCCATTTTAGTCATGAGTTTTAGGCACGAGTCTAAAACACGGGATTGGTTTTTTGAGGTGTTAGTTCGTAGCGGTTTAAGGAGACCTGGAAGACAATCGGTGAGCTGGATCACCAGCCCAGAGGTGGGACACCGTTGAGGGTAACTTTTTTCAAGTACACTGCCATAAGTTCGACTTGTGTTGTCGACTCTGCGGTGGGACGGACGACGTCTGCTCCGGAGTTTCCGGCTTCGACTGAGTTTGCTTGGTGGAGAATGGGCCTGGACCTACGGGAGACAACCTCAGTACCGAAAGAGAGAGCCTGAATGGGTGGTGAGTTGCGGGGTTGCGCTATTGCCAACCGTATGTAATCTGTCATAGAAATTGCCATCGCTCCTGAGTTTTTGTTGCGGGACGAGCTAGTCCACGAACTGATGGTACGAGGTACTGTCGTGTCCGAAACCGACCTATTGGAGCGACTAGCTTGTAAGGAAGGGATTATATTCGACAGAAAGATGAATTTAGATCCAGACCTGAAATTGACGAGGTGGAAGGAGATTGTGGGGGAGATCCGCGCGCTCTCTTCTAAAGGGTATGGGACGAGAACGCATTGC
Organism: Tenebrio molitor; assembly: GCF_963966145.1. Taxonomy (NCBI): domain Eukaryota; kingdom Metazoa; phylum Arthropoda; class Insecta; order Coleoptera; family Tenebrionidae; genus Tenebrio; species Tenebrio molitor. Next base: position 22,364,079 of record NC_091051.1, on the reverse strand, counting down.
TGGTGGCATCCTCTAAGTTCATATAGGTACAGAGTGATCAACAATGACTGAGTCTGTTGGCAATGAAACAATTGAAAAGTTTTGGTGTTTTTTTGTCTAGTAATTGGCATTGACCGGGTGTTTTAACTTGACATGACATTAAGAGAAAATTGGGTTATGTCGGTTAAGTGCCACCTGTGGATCTGTGGTTGGCAATCGGTGGTAAGCCAAGATACAATAAATGTTGAAAATGTCTGGTTCGTAAAGTTCTGGTCGTGTATTTGTGCCGTGCAGTGTATTTCTAATTTCTTTCCTGAATCGTGATGTCTCAAGTACAAAAATTGGTGGAGAGTGCAGACGCAACAGCGAGACATCAGCAAAGAAATTTTAAAATCTACGGTGTTGATCCATTTAGAAGATGCCGATGTAAGTTAAATAGCGTGTGCAGGGAACTGTGTACGATGTACTCACATATAGTGATTGAATAGCAGATGGAAGGTTTCAGGAGTTTGAATGCACAGCGATTCTTTGGAGCTGCATTTGTAATAAATGTGAGGCAATGAAAATAAATAACTACACCATAGTAGTGGGATATGTAAGTTCTGTTTTTATCTCTTAATCAGAATTTTGATTTTTTTATAGATTGTAGATTGTAACATTCACAAAGAATGTTTTGCAATGTCCACTACAATATGAATAATTGTCAAGATCACGGTACTGTGGAAAGAGGACATTGTATGTACATTTAGGTATGGCAGGTGGTGGTGAAGTTTGTAGTCATGCAGGTGCTCTTCTGTACACCTTAGAACATGTTTACAACTCTTTAGAACAAGGATTTTAATGAAGGATGTGAAGCAAAACAAAACAAGAAGGACATTTATTACACTACAGGTACTGTTCAAATTGCGCGCCATCATGATGCAAACATATGTTCACTCTTCTTTTTAGACTCTCAAAAACGTTAATCAGCATTTGAGGAGTGATGTTTGCAATTTCTTGAGTAATGGCAACTTGCAATTCCTCAGCTGTGTGTAAATTTCTAGCAAAAACTTTATTTTTGAGATGTCCAAACAGAAAGAAATCTAGCGGAGTAAGATCCGGCGATCTACTTGGCCAAATTCCTCTGCTTATCACTCTATTTCCAAAGAATTGGCGCAAGTACTGCATTGTATTAAATGCAGTATGTGCTGTAGCAGAATCCTGTTGGAAATGGCCATGCTGAAGCTCTTGGTCATCTAGTTCATTGATAAACGGGTTCAATATCCGATTTATGTACCTATCTGAATTAATGGTAAAATTTAAAAAATATGGACCAATTATTCGTTGCCTAGACATGGCCCCCTATACATCCACTTTAACAGGGTGCAAAGTTCTTGTTAAAGTTGCATGTGGATTTTCCTCTGACCATATTCTGTAGTTTTGCGAATTTACAAATCTATCCAAATGAAACCAACTTTCATCTGAGAAAAAAGTTTGGTTGAGTACATCATCATTCATTTCCTGAATGAACCAGTTGCAAAAATTAACCCTTTCTTGGTAATCTGGAGGATGCAAGGATTGGATCATGGAGAACTTGTAAGGGTAACGCTTTAATTTTTTCTTTAAGACAGTTACACAACTGCCATATGATACGCCTGTAAAAAAGGAAAAGGAATGACGGGATTTTTACTGGTAAGGATTACTAGGCCCTTAAATGTGCCTTGTAAACAACTTTGGATGTTTGTCGTTTAGATAAAGATCAGACCTGTCTGGAGTGAAAGCTTTCTCACTGATTTTCGAGGATCTTCATCCATTCGATTTCTAATGTCCTCGACTACATCTTCCGTAAGGGTAGATGATCTACCGACGGGTTTCGGCTTCTTTACATCACCTGTTTGCAAGTAACGCTGGACCAACCGCATACAGTGCTGTCTAAATACCGGCAAGGTGACAACTTCTTCAGGGGACATGCCCCGAAATTGGTTGAATGCCTCGTCCGTAGAATACTTATAAAAAGCTAGTGATGAAAATTATTTTTTTGTTCGACACTGTCAGAATTTGCGAATTTTCTCCTGTGTGAACGGATTTTGATAAATTTGACAACTTGTCAAAACGAAATGTCAAGCTAATGTTAAAGATTTTTAGCGATTTGGAGCCTTTAAGAGGCTCGTCGAACAAAAAAACATTGTATTCAACTCGTTCTTGTATAATTTTGGCTTTTTTTGGCACTCGTGGTCCACTCATGCCAAAAAAGCCAAAATTACACACGAACTCGTTAAATAAATAACTATGTTGTGGAAGGTAAATGTTAAGTTCTGTTATGATAAGCTGTATAATCTGCCCTTTTTTAGGTCATTTTAATCATGGGAATATCAGGAGCCATGCGAAGAGACGAACTAACAAAAATGTCTATCGATGACATCATGCATGAACATTCTGTATTAATAGTGGCCGTTCCTGACACAAAAACTGGCATAAAACGAACTTTTACTGTCACCAATCCAGAATTTGTAAGATTATACCGCAAATATGCAGCTCTTGTTCCGTGTACTCATCCAGAGTTAAAAAAATATTATAAATTGTGCAGTGTCACATTTGAAACCTAAAAAATCGAAACAGCAATATAAAAAATGTTACAGTGATTTTGAGACTGATGTAACAAGAAGAATGTGAAAACCGTGTCGGATAATGTTGCATTGGCTTACCTATTTACTGGAATTTATTTATTGTGGCAGAGAAACTTTATCGGGTTATTTTTTGTTTTCTCGTTTTGATTGGTCAATATTTGTCACGCAATTGGTTGCTAAACACATGAAGGAAATAATCAAGTTAATATGCAATGGAATAAAAAAAATCAAATGCTCGCTAATGAAATGTCATACAAATGTCTATACCCCACCCACACAGTTGGCACATACATTTTCGTACATAGTTGCCATACTTATCCACAATCATTTTGAATCACCCAATAGAATATATGCTGTTATACAAGATCATATTAAATGATTGTAGTCCAAGTTGGCGTAAAAACTGAATGTAAAATTTATGGTTGCCGCTCCATATAAAAAATGATGAATAAGTGAATACACACCGTTCACACACAGGAGTTAAACTGGTTACAAAACAACTTAGTATACTTAAATTCAATCGTTAATTTAAAAAGAAAGAAATAGAATTTTCATCACCGCACTTTTCATCTAAAAAATGACACTGACAGTAACAAAAATTGACAGTTCACAGTGAAGGTACGTTTCTAATCATTTTTCGTGCCAAGTGCAAACAGAGTACGCGTGCTTGACAAATACAATATAAAGGCTGTTTTTTTTTTAAGTAGGCGTTGGAGAGTCGATTGAGATCGCACCACTAGTGTAAAGCGTAAGATTTAAACAGTATAGTGCGTTCACAATCGACAGTTCAACGCCTACTTCGACGCCAAATTTAAAAAAACACTCGTTATAACAACCGTTTCTACAACTCGATGCATGGCATGAGTGACATACCGGGACATTTTTTTAACATTGAACATAGTCCATACTTATTCCCTATGTTCAATTTTAAAAAACACAGCTCAATGCATGTATGTAATCACTAATCACGTAACCAAGGTAACGAAAATAAGTACTTGACAGTTTAACAAAATGGTCAAGTTGTTTGAAGAAGAAATACACATAATGCAGTTATTCTATGTCAATCAGAGCATTAGAAATGTGCGTGACGTTTCTAATGCAACACATGATAGACCAATTCCATCAATCGGAACAATTTTTAACATTATTTCAAAATCTCTGGTGTTCGGTATAGTTGGTTGCATAGCAACTCACAATGCATTGATCATGGGGAATAAGTATGGACCAGGTTCAGAGTTAAAAAAATGTCCCGGTATGCCGGCACACACACAAGCTGTAAACTTCGTGCCAGCATACGTCAACTCAAAACATTTTGCAAACGATTCTTCTTCTGTAATATTCATTTATATCCTTTGTGTGTTTTATCTTTATATCGGGTGTGTCAAAAAGGACGGACAGGCGTTTTAGTAGCACAGCATATTATAAACCCTGATTTTGTAACAAAAACTGTTCTGCAGCTTTCAGTTAGAGAAAAAACTCTCGGGCCCGGTTGTATAAAGCGATGTCAAGTTGTTGTTAAAGTTAACATAACGTCAAGCGATCTGATTGGAGGATATTTAATATTTTATTTGAATCAGCCAATAAAAATGGGCGGATTTCCGACTTGACGCGTTGTTAGCTGACACAATGTTAACTATTATGCATTCACGATCTTTTTGGGACCGAGTTGGCTATGATTTTTTCTTTTCATGTTGGACTAACTGACTCAGTGATGCAACGGATGCCATTTTTTTTTCTGTCAGTGTCTGTTCGACATTTTCTTGCCACCGGATTGCCAGATTTATTATTTTAATATTCGTAAGAAACTAAATGATTTATTAAGCATGTAAAAATAATTTAAATTTCCGTCAAAGGAACAGTCAAAATTGCCAAAATAATTTGATACGGTAAAAAATTTCTATTAAACGATTTAATTTAATTTAAAAATAACAGATCAGATTCAAGAGATCCGGCAACAATGTACCTATTCAGAAAATATAACCCTAAACTGAAAACAACCTAACCTAACACAAAAAGTGTCAATTTCCTTTAGAGAATTTAGTTATCACCGAGGTACTGCCAACAAAATCACTAGATGGCCGTAGCCAACTCGGTCCCGAAAAGATCGTGAATGCCTTATAAGCTTTATACAACCGGGGCTCAGAGAGTGAAAACGAAAATGGCAGCAACGCAATAGGTAACTAAAACCGCATGTAGTTGTCATGGGTACATTTGTTACGATCCCCTAATGGGCGAAGGGAGGATCCCTCGCGGGAAGCCCCCGAGCAGTGCTCCACCGTGTCGGAGTCACGCGAGGAGATCCGATGACAGCCGAGGAGGGGATCGCTTGGGGCACTCCTGACTTGCAATTAACACTTCGAAGAGAGTAAACCGATAAAAACGTATCGACTTGTTGTTTTGGGCGCCGGGCGTTAACAAATCTTCAGAAGTGGGATTACCCGTTCTACCTGCGTGTGAGTGTGTGACTGTGTGTACTGGATCATTGTGATTGGTGAAAAAGTTAAAGGACAAAATAAAAACTTAAAAAAGGCAAGATGAGTGCAGAAGAGGAGGTCCTGGATCCCGACCCAAGCAGCCTATACGAAGACCTCCTGGAACGCCACATAGAGAAAAGAGTATGCGCGGTGTTGGCCAAGAAATATGCTCGTCTCCGGGAGGAGCCGGAACGCATGGACCTTGGCGTCGAGGATCGGGTTACGCCGTCCACCTCGAGCGGCGCCAGAGGGGACATTTTGCCCGCCTTCGATCCGGACGATCAGGGAAACGTCGTGGACGCCTGGTTAAAGAAAATAGACCAACTTGGTGAGATCCACAAATGGGCGGAATATGATTACATTTTTTGTTTCATGCAGCAAAAACTATCTACGAGGTGCCGCTCGCGAGTGGTTTGGGCGCTTAGAAAGCTATGGCAAAACGTGGACCGAGTGGAAGGTCGCGCTAAGACGAGCTTTTTCCCGTTGCGTGGATCCAGCAACATTGTTGGAAGAAATGAAAAGGAAGAAACGATCCGACGAGAGATTGACCCATTATTACCACGCAAAGCTTGCACTGATCCAACAATGTCGCTTGGACGATTTCTTGTGTTATCAAAGGACTACCGCTGGAACTACAGGCCAACGCGAGAGCGTATAAATGCGACTCCGTCGACGAATTGTATGCTGGTTTCATAGCTCCAAGCTCCAATGGACAATTACGATTCGTATACATACCCGCCTGCATCAAAGAAAATTCATGGTGGGGAAATGTTGCCCCGTTCCCGTTTCCCGCAAAAACGATGTTGTTATACGTGCGGTTCCTATAACCATTTAATGAACCGATGCCCCCGTGCAAGAGCTGCCTCAACCAGTGACATGAAGTGCTTCAGATGCGGTCGCTTCGGACACCGACGTTACCAATGCACGGCGCCGCCCCGCAGTGCTGATACAGCGTCTGGCAGCTCCAAGGACGTGAAACTTATAAGTGCGAAATCAGTTGGCGACTTTTACAAAACAAAGTGCAAAATCAACAATGTAATCATCGACGCGTACTTCGATACGGGATCACAGCGAAATATAATTCACCAAAAATGCGCTGACAAGTTGGATGTTCCTCTAACAATAAAAGAAAACTCACTTCGTTGTTTCGGCGGAAAAACCATAATGTGTACCTACGCATGAGACGGTTTTTACTTTACATGTCGGTGATACCACACTTGCAACCGATGCCATCGTCACCGATGCCGAAATGGGAGATATTGACCTGCTCATCGGTCAGCCGGTGATTAATCTTGAGAACGTTAGTTTTATAATTGACGGCGGACGGGCTCAGCTCATCGACAAAGTAACACACGAACTAAGCAGAATTACACTAAACGACGCTGAGGTACACCAGGAAGCCATCAGCCAGTTTCAGCCATCATAGCGACAGGGAATGGTGTGCATCCCTGGTGGCGTGCTACAGGCGCCTGGAGGGAAAATTTGGGTGACTAATCTGGGCGATCGGGACGTGACCCTGCAGCGGGCTAAGTTGATAGGTCGCGGTAATGTCTGCAAGGAGGTACCGGAGGTTGAGATATCCAAAGTGAGCGCTATAAATGAGCGAATGAATGTTGAGAGCTCTCAGATCAATTCTGATAAAGTAAAGGTTGGAGGGACGGTGACTGATAGCGAAAAAGCTGCGCTTTATAGACTTTTAGAACGCCACGCAGGTTGTTTTGCAAATAATTCAAAAGAGTTAGGGACAGTCCAGGGAAGTTGTTTAAAAATCGGTTTGAAACAGGGTGCGAAAGCTGTCTGATATCGGCCTGACCGCATGCCGTTGAAATAGAGAGAAGTTATTAGGGGTAAAGTGCAAGATCTGTTGGATGCCGGAATTGTCCGGGAGTCGACTTCAAGTTTTGCGAGTCCGGTGGTGCTGGTCCCTAAGAAAAATGGCGATTATCGTCTTTGCGTTGATTACCGCGCGTTGAATAAGTGTACGGAAAAGAAAACCTACCCGATGGCTAACGTCGAGGATGAATTTAGCAAATTGGCGGGAAAATCTTACTTCACGGATTTCATTACGCAAGATGGACATTACGAGTATGTCAAAATGCCCTTTGGATTCGTTAATGCACCGGCCGTATTTCAACAATGGGGCTTTAGGTAAATTACGTCACGACAAAGTACTGGCCTAACGAAGTGTTAGGGTTGTTGGGAAGAACGGGGTACAAACTAAATTTAGATAAATGCGAGTTTTTAGCGGAAAGCGTCAACTACCTTGGGCATCAGATCAGTTCAAGGGGCATTACACCGGGGCTCCTGAAGACGGAAGCGGTTGAAAAATTTAAGAAACCGACCAACGCTCATGAAATACGCCAATTTTTGGGCTTGACCGGGTACTTTCGAAAATTCATCAAGGGATTTACTACCATCGCGGCGCCTTTGACAATGTTGACGCGAAAGAACGCTGTGTGGAACTGGGGGCCAGAGCAAGACAATGCATTTCTCAAGCTGAAGCAGGCGCTCGTGGAAAAACCTGTTTCAGCCGCTTACAGGCCTGACGCGATTACGGAGGTACATACGGATGCGAGCTCGCAAGGCCTGGGTGCTATCATTTTGCAAAAACAACCAGACGATACTTTTAAACCCATTACTTATTTTAGCCGATGTTCCACACCCGCGAAAAAATACTATCACAGCTTCGAGTTGGAAACCCTAGCGGTTGTCGAGGCGCTAAAGCAGTTTAGTTTTTATTTACTTGGGTTGGGTCACCATTGTGACAGATTGTGCGGCAGTACGATATACCTTTCCAAACGCGACCTTATTCCCCGTATTGCTGGATGGTGACTTTAGGTGCAGCAATATGATTTCGAGAGTGCACAGACCGGGTACTGCGATGCGACATGCGGATGCGCTCAGCCGAGGTGCGTTACCAATTGCGGAAGTTTCACAAATTGCTGTCACTGATTGGTTTCTGACTCTCCAATTGCAAGATGAGTCTCTCCAAATTATAATAAAACAATTACAAGCCGACCCAAAGGAAGAGTTGCACCGAGAGTATAAATATGTACAGTGTGGAATTAAATAATTTACATCTAGTTACTTTTGCATTACCCTTGTAAAAATACGAAATGCCGCTCTACAAAAAAAAAGAAAGCCTAACCTCAAAATATATATCCAAATTCCAAATGTGATTTATTGCGAAGGGATGATATGAATGCAAAGTTGAGATTGAAATAAAAAAGGAGCTAACAAAAGCAAGTCACAGCTAGTGTTGAAAGTGGCCACCAACGTTTGTTAATTCAATTTAGTAAATTGTAACAATTGTCAATTCGATTGATGATATTTAGTGACAGAACTAATAGTTCAGCACTTCGAAAAAAAAGTAGAGCGGTACAGGAAAATTTACATGTGCAAAAATTCCAAAGGTAACTAGATGTAAATCATTTTATTCCACACTGTATAAAAACAACAGGTTATATCGTAGGACGCTGAAGGGCGATAGGTTAGTTGTTCCTCGAGCGGCGAGGTGGCAGATTGTGAAAAGATACCATGACGATGTGGGTCATGTCGGATTTGATCGGTGCGTCAAGGCCATTAAGGTGCAATACTGGTTCGCCAGAATGACGAGGTTTATCAGAAAGTACTGCGGTTCATGTTTGCAGTGTGCGTACGGTAAGGGTAATTACGGAAAGAGAGAAGGGCAACTGCATCCAATTCACAAGCCTGATAAACACATGGACACGGTTCATATCGACCACGTAGGCCCTTTTCCGAAAAGTAGAGCGGGAAACAGCTATGTGCTGACCATCATCGACTCCTTTACAAAATATTTGGTAGTGAAGCCGACAAAAACGTTGGGGTCGGCGGAGTGTATAAAAATTTTGAGAGAAGTGTTCGGTACTTTCTTGGGATATCCTAGAAGGATCATCTCAGACAACGGGCTAGCTTTTGGGAGTAGGTACTTCAAAGAGTTTGTTGACGATAAACAGATCAAACATGTCATGACTGCGGTTGCGACGCCTCGGGCAAATGGGCAAGTGGAGAGGTACCATCGAACTCTCCTGGACGCCCTTTGCGCGTCAGTGAACGGCTCTGAGTGTTACTGGGACACTGCACTTCCAGAAGTTGTGTGGGGCATGAACAACACGGTTAACTCTAGCACAAAATATAGCCCTTACGAATTGATGTTTAGTAACAAGGAGAGGTTGTTACAGGATCTGGAAGTGGCAGGTAGTAGTACCAGTGTAGAGGAAAAGAGGGAGGCGGCGCGAGAAAATCTGAAGAGGGCTGCCAAAAAAATTAAAGTTGCTTTCGATCGAAAACGAAAAGTCCCTCGCAAGTATAGCAAAGGTGATCTGGTTTTGTGGCGCGATGGATCCGCTGGCAACACGAAAGGTGTTAGCACAAAGGTGCTATCGACTTGTTTTTTTGGGCGCCGGGCGTTAACACATTTCTTTTTTCTCAATCGTTGATCAAAACGCCTAATAACATTCATACTGCGGTCCTTTGCGTTAGGAAAACACATAGTGCATGTCCTTGCAGTTAAATGCAGCTTTATTTTCTGCGGCACCAAGAGCTAAATACATACTATACTCGTATTACAATATTCATCTACGGCAAAACTCATTTTTAAAACAATTTGACAACTGTCACAATTTCATTGACATTTATTTTATAAAGGTGCTTTTTTTTTCGTTACTATGATATGTTAGCAATGTTGCTGCATTTGAAAACTACTACCCCACACTAAATCTCTATACAGGGTGTTTCCGAAGTTGAGGCATTTCTTTTAACATGTGATAGTATGCGTTGTTCTAAAGAGTTTTAGCCAAAATCACCTTCGTAAAATGTTTACGGCAAGGAAGATACAATAAGTTAATTTTTTTGAAATTTTTGAAATTGTTTAATTTTGCGCTGATTTGTTAGCAACTAAAATTGACCAAAAAAAATCAAATGAGCATGGACGTTAATTAAAAATACTGTCAAAATTGTCATCTAATTAGTCGCAATTGGTTATCATTACGAAAATAACGAGCTCACAGATATGTTGCTAAAGTATGGGCAATGCTATCAGAATATAGCTGCGGCGTCCAGAGAGTACGCAGAGCGATTTTCGGAAAGATTCCATCCTGGGCCACGTCAGTTTATTAATCTAGTACAGCGGAGAAATAGACAGGACCGGACTCAAAATTTTTGAAAACTATAAAAATATGCAATCAATTATCTCCGTTAATACAAACATTTTACTAAGACGATTTAGGCTGAAATTCTTAACAATAATGTATAGTACCTCCTGTTACAAGGAACACCTCAACTTCGAAAACACGCTATATATACAGGGTGTCCCAGAACTCGCGGATCAAATTGAAACTGTATATTCCTTGATGGTAATGAAGGTAAAAAGACTTTTAGGAACATTCTTGACATTGCAAAAAAAGCTGGAGTTACACGTAGGTTTTGAACAACAGATCAAGTTTAGTGGCAGTTCTGAAAGAAAGAAGACAAAACTGGATTGAACTAACCTATTTATTTTAGCATCATTATTAGTAAAAATTTTAGATCAAATTTTATAACTAAACGATGTAGAATGCAACAAATGAAATAAGAAACATGCAAAATAAAAAGAATAATTTATAACAAGTGTTCAAAATGACCACCTTTCATCTGAAGGAATAGGCGAGCTCGTTTTATTAAATTTTCCCTTGCCAGTCTAAGCATATTAGGAATAACAGTAGCCAGTCTTTGTGAATTTGGTCATTTAGTTCTTCTAAAATATTGATAGGTTCGCGGTAAATATTGTTCTTCAAATATACTTCTTCTACCGTCGTCATCAAAGTACTGAAGAACAGCATCTTCAGGCTCTGGCATTCTAACCAATTTCTTGTCAGGTAGGCACGAAGGACCCAGTGTCTCGAGCACGGTACACCAACCGTAGAAATGCGTTATAATTTGGATGTGGCAAACGTCGTGGAAAACGTATTGCATATTCCCTTGCATCCTCACGTGCATTGCGCCGGCACTCCATAAATTATGAGCATTTCGGCATACTCTGCAGCTGTATACATGATTTCAAATTCGAATCAAATTATAACTTGACGTTGTCAAAATCTTCACAGTTGCCCAAACATTTACTTGAAATTCCATACCATTCTTACTAGAATTATGTTGCTAGGCAATTCAAACCTTTGGTTAAATTTACGTGAAATTCAAATTAGCAGCGTCCTTCTGATTGGTCAACTTTAATTATTCATTACAAAAAATCGATTATACCCTGTCCTTTTGTGTAAACGCTATTGCTTTCAGTTATCACCAAGGAAAACGCACTGTAAGTTTGATCCGCGTGTTCTGGGACACCTGTATAAAACAAAGTCGGGTTAGTTACACCATTTATAACTCAAGAACGGCTGGACAGATTTTTATGATCTTTATATTGTTGAATTTGTCTCCGCCCGGATTAGCAGAATAACCATTAAAACATCGAATAACTAACGAAAAAAAAATTATGAAGAAAATTCATTTTGAAAGGTTATATCATCTGTCACAATCTGTCAATGTGCGCGCATCGACAATTTGAACTTAAGGGGATTGGTCGTGACTTCATACCAGAAAATGTTTAGTTCACGTTAAATTTCTGTTCCACATGATTAGTTCGTCACATTGGTTATTTCACTTCTACGCATTAATTGTTATACAATTGTGTGACAGAGAAGACTGCAGTGCAGTCTCCCAGCGTAGTTGTTTCTATGAGTCAGCGGAGGCAGCATTCGTAAATGTCTGACTGACCTCATCGGGATTTTGACAGGGACGGACGGACTTCATCATGGGTCAAATCAGTCCAATAATTCAGGCATTTATTTTATACAAAAAAAAAAATGAAAAGTGCATATACAGTCTGTGCATTCCCAAGCTCGAACGTAGGCAATTAACATTGTATTGAACGTTTTTGCTGATTCCTGCTCGCCAATTGAACCTACAGGTAAGGTAATGGTATCAATAGAAAGATAAAATTATTGCGCTTGAAATGATAGTAATAATAAGATTAAAGGTGCTATTTTTATTTTAAAATACTAATTTGAAACTTGGGGATTTTTAAATATGACATGCCATGATTTTCAAATTGTCAAAAAATTTAGTCATTTGTTTGGTTAAGGCAGCGAATTGCGGTAAATTACTGTCAAAATTATTTACGGAAAAATGAATAGTTACTCCATACAGATTCACAGATTTTTGCTGTTGATGAAGAAAGTAAGAGTGAAACCTGTTATCAAATACAGGAGCGTGCTAATGGTCGCTTTCTGTCGACAATTTGCTTCACAGACGAATCTACTTTTACACTAAATAACGAACCAAATGTTCAAAACACGCGATATTGGGCCCAAGAAAACCCTCGAGTAAATATTTCTACTAGAACTCAGTATCCTCAAAAAATTCATATCTGGGCTGGGATTTTTAATAACATTTTAAATAAAGGGAAATTTAAATTCAGCAAATTATTTAGATTTATTATTAACTAAGGTAGGAACTGCATTGTAATTTTTTTAAAGAATTTATAATAAAAACTGCTTAAACTGTTAATTACTTTAATACATATTATAATTTAATTCTTTAATATTATTGATGTATCGAAATAATGGCATAATATTTATAAACTGAATCCACAGTGTAAATTGCCTATATTCGACTTTGAGAGTGGACATTCGGTATAACATAGATTAAAAAACCGGAAATTGCATAAACACTTTAACAAATAGTTTTCTTCAATAATTCAGGCAAAAAATAGTCAAAATAAAATGATTTTAATTGTTGACTCATTTTTTTGGCAAAAAATTCATCATCCCGTGGTATCTGAAATTGTATACAGGGAATGGCAGGACTGACGCCCCACAGAAGACTGGCAAATTAGTGGGATTACGCTGAAACGTAAATTAAAAACTATATTTTTTTTACTCTTAAAATAAGCGAGAAAAGACATTGCGAAATTGACCAATCAGACGAGAATACCATCGAGGACTTAATTGGTCGCTACGCAATCGAATATTAGTACCTATCATAAGTCAGAAAATGGACTTTTTCACAAAGCGCGAATGGGAAGCTCAATTGGGTCCGGATCCACCGACTGTTGAGACGTTAAAATCCTTTTTGCACAAAAAATGCGTAACTTTGGAATCGCTCAGCGTCGCGGAGCAACAGAGCGTAAAAACCAACAACGCGACGCCCAAATCAAATAACAAGACCTCCGCGAATCATTTCAGCAAGGACAGGACGCTGTGCAACGCTAGCACAAACAAACAAATACAGTGCTACATGTGCAAAGAGGCGCACGGACTGTACCAATGTCCTCAATTTTTGAATTTAGTTATCGCGCAGCGGGTCACACAGGTCAAAGAATGGAAGGTCTGCGAAAACTGCTTCCGAAAAGGCCACGAAACCTTACAATGCAAATCGCGAGCATGTCGGTACTGCAAGGAGAAACATAATTCTCTTTTGCATGTGGAAAATAACGTGCAGATTTCATCATTCGGAAAAGCCAAACAAAATCTACTCGCAACGGCGGAGATTTTAATTCGCGATAGTCAGGGCAACTGGCAGCGATGCCGTGGGCTATTACACCCAGGCTCCCAGTCCAACGTCATCAGTGAGGAAACGGTCAAAAGGTTAGGGATCGGAACGAAGCCGGTTAACTGGCCGATAACGACGGTAGAAGGGTTGCAGGGTTGTACACGGCAGTTAGCGCAAATTCATTTCAAATCGCTACGTAACCCATTCAATGCTCACATCGATTGTTTGGTGTTAAATAAAATTACGGAAGAATTACCGTTATCTTCCTTTGAGTTCGAGTCACGGCAAATTCCGGGTAACATAAATCTGGCGGACCCAGAATTCAATGTGTCCAGAAAAATAGACGTTTTATTGGGGTCCAGTATTTTTTGGCGTGTTTTAAGTGTCGGCCAAATCAAGGCAACTCGAAACAACCCACATCTGCAAGAAACGATCCTGGGGTGGGTTGTTGGGGGCGATATGGTTGCAGGTCGTAAACCATCTTACGGGACTCTTTGTAACGTGTCATTGAACTCCATCAATAAACAACTTTCCAAATTTTGAGACGTGAACGAATATCCAACGAACAAAAGGGTCGTAATTGTAAAAAAGGAGGACATGGAGTGCGAAACCCATTTCAAAAACACGTGTTCTCGAAATGCCGAGGGTAGATTCACGGTCGAAATACCATTCAAGCTAAATGGCCCCAATATCGGCGTCTCGAAAGAGATGGCCATAAAACGTTTTTTATCATTGGAAAATAAGTTCCGAAAAGACCCAGCGTTGAAGCGTGATTACATGGAATTTATTGAGGAGTACATCCGACTCAATCATATGGAGCTAGTACCACCAACTCAAATGAACATTAACGAACGGGTGTTTCTTCCGCATCACGCGGTCACGAAGGAAACGAGCACCACCACAAAGCTGAGGGTAGTTTTCGACGCCTCCGCGAAAACGACCACAGGTGCTAGTCTAAATGACGCGGTTATGGTCGGTCCAAAACCACAAAACGACTTGTTTGATATCATCATTCGGTTTCGGACGCACCAGTACGTTTTCACGGCGGATATCAACAAGATGTACCGGCAGATAATCGTCGCGGAACAACATCGGAAATATCAAACCATTTGGTGGAGGAGAGAAAGTCCAGATATACCGATTCGAGAATATCAACTGGCAACGGTTACTTACGGGTTAAATTGCGCACCTTTTCTCGCGATACGTTGCTTACAACAACTCGCAGAAGAAGAAAAGGATAAATACCCTGCAGCTTACACGGCCTTATTGAACGATTTCTTTATGGACGACGCATTAACCGACGCTAACAGCATAGAAGAAACCAATCAAATAGTAAATTCGCGGCGAACCACGACCAACTTCTGCCGGACCTAAATAACGCCGATTCGCATTTAATCAACTTTGATAAAAACGGCGACACAAAAATTTTAGGGTTATGGTGGAATTGTCGTGACGATAACCTAAGATACGAAGTCAAAACCGAAAATCCTCAATCAATATTTACCAAGCGCAAGGTTTTGTCCGCGATTGTAAAAATTTACGACCCCTTTCAATTAATCGGTCCGGTCATTGTAAAAGCAAAGCTCATTATGCAAGAGTTATAGAAACGGGAAATCGGTTGGGACGAAGAACTACCTGAGGACCTCAAAACCAGCTGGACCATAAATCTGAATCAATTACACCTGCTAAACCAAATCAGAATACCAAGGAAAGTCATTATCGCACTGAATCGTTCTTCGTTCATGTTCAACAATTGATGACACTTACTGTCAAATTGAAAAATACGTTGTCACTAAACAAAATACGAACTATAATTATTCTCACTTGGATAATGTACTTAGATTATTCTCACTATAATAATGATACAATTGGACAGATTTGAACATGTGATCAAAAATGCTGATGAACTATTGGAAGTTATAAACATGAAAAAATAATCCGTAAAATTGTTATGTGCGAAGTCGCGGGTAGCACCGTTAAAAACTGTTTCCATACCGCGTTTGGAATTAGCCGCAGCTGTCCTATTAGCAAGGTTAATATCAAACATACAAGATATAATAAAAATCAAAGTTGATACGGTTCACTACTGGACAGATTCTACGATAGTACTCGCGTGGCTGGCAGGATCTCCCGGTAGCTTTAAAACCTTTGTTGCGAATAGAGTGAGCGAAATTCTAAATCTGTCGAACATGCAAAATTGGAATCACGTAAATTCGGCGGATAACCCAGCAGACATCATATCGCGCGGAGTCTATCCCCCCGAATTATTGACAAATAATTTATGGTTCACGGGACCGCACTGGCTGTCGCAAAACCCAGATGGTTGGCCCTCACAGACGGCACAACAAATCACTGACGAAGTACCGGAATTACGCAGGTAGTAACCCTTACGGTCACCGGGACGGATGATGGTCACTCAAGTCTTTCGGTTATCAATCAATTTTCCACATTTCGTAAACTACGACGGATAATAGCTTTATGTCTTCGATTTGCCGATCTCTGCAAAAAGAGAATAACAAAAAACGGTTATAATCATCCATCGACAGCGGAACTGCAAAACGCGGAAGAGAAAATAATACTTCTGGTGCAAAAGGCGAATTTCGAACACGAAATACGAGACCTAAAAGCAGGTAGACAGGTAAACTCGAAGAGTAAATTAAAGCTGTTAAACCCATTCATTGCCAATTCGGGGATGATAAGAGTGGGAGGACGATTGTCCAATTCGCAATACCCACACGACAAAAAATATCCGATTGTTTTGCCAAAGGGTCACGTTACCCGACTGATACTTGAGAACACACATCGCGATCAACTACATGCTGGACCAACGGCCACACTAGCGGCAGTACGCGAAAAATTCTGGCCGTTAGATGGGTGCAGTGAAATTCGGAAAGTCGTGCACAGGTGCATCCCATGTTTCAGAACAAAACCGCACGACAATAACCCGATTATGGGCAATCTACCATTGCACCGAGTTAAAGCGAGCCGGCCGTTCACTAACTATGGCGTTGATATTGGCGAATATCTACTCCGACAACGCCACCAATTTTGTTGGAGCTCAACGGGAACTACGTGACGTGTTTTTGGCTGACGAATTCGGCAACATCGTGTTAAGACACCTAGAGGAGTTTAATATCAATTGGCATTTCATACCCGCCCGGTCACCTCATTTCGGAGGTCTTTGGGAAGCCGGAATTAAAGCAGTAAAGGGGCATATCAAACGCGTAATTGGCCAAACCTCGTTAACATATGAGGAAATGTACACATTGTTGACAGGTATTGAAACTTGCCTCAATTCGCGACCCTTGTGCCCGCTGACCGAAGATCCGAGCGATTTAAACGTCTTAAGGCTCTCTATCAGTACCGAAAATGTATAGGAGAAAACAGCCAATTTTTGCCGGTAAATAACATCTTTAATCTTCAATTCTGAATGGAGATCGATATTTATACAGGATGACAAAGTCGTTTTCTATGTCGGACCGGGTTAATTATTTTTAAATTTTGATCCGAACGCCTTAAAAAACACAATAATTGAAAAACTTTGCATACATTTTTCTCCAAACCTATTTCTTTGCCAATCTTCATACTTACACCAAAATGACGAGCATGTTGCGAACTAGGACGGTGTGCGTTTACTTTTTTAGTAAATGGAATCTAATTCTCTCTATTTAAAAATAATGAGTCGAAGCAACGTAACTTTTGCATCGAAAAATTCCTTTTCGAGGGGTGATTTATAAGCCCTCATAATTTATATTGCCCCCTGGAGAGCGGTCGGACTCGCCGCCTCGCTACTGCTTTAAATAGACACAGACCTAGGTACCAATTCTGTTTGCCGATTTTGTCTACAAATACTTCGACTGCGTCTTTAAAATTTAATTTCATACTGTCCGGTAGATGTTCGATTACATTATCAATAGAGCATTAGGCATTAAAAATCGGTAAAATAGGCAGAGAAAAAGGCATTAACAATGCGAAGATAAACATTTACAATTAAATGTTGCTATAAGTATTATTGTTTCAGTGATTTTATCATTTACTTATCATGTAAACTGTACATTATAGAAAAAAAAAAACATCATTTAGAACAATCAAATACATTTTCTCAAAATTCACTGATTTTTGACAGATCTTACAAAAAAACAACACGGAAGCATCACTTGAAAAAATAAGACTTCTAAAGTTCCGCACAGATTTATTTAATTTGTCGGTAATTTTCGACATTATGACAGAAACGATTCTTATTGTAAAAAATTTGAAAGTGAACGAATATCACATAAAGAAAGTAATTTCCAGGTAAAACGAGATAAAAGCAGAAAGGGGGATTTAAGTTACATTGTGGATTATAGGAAAACTCGAGTCAGGTAATGTAAAGTCCATTCACGTTGGATTTTCCTCTCAAGGTCAAATAATTTAATTTTTTGGCCCTGTAATTATGTTTTGTAAATAGTGACATGCAGCTAACCAACATAATGCGATTTAACAATGCTCAATCCAACCTGTACGGTGTTTACCTGCATGTCACTATTTACATAACATAATTAAAGAGCCAAAAAATTTAATTATTTGACCTTGAGAGGAAAATCCAACGTGAATGGACTTTAGATACCGTAATGGGATGGGATTTTCTATGAACTGTAGGTAAAGTTATTTCGTTGCTGCTATGTATTCCATGAAAAACAAAATTTATGTCAAAATTGGCAGTTATAGATATAAGCCAAATGGGCTTTTTTTAGGAAATGATCAATTTGAGTCCGGTAGGTGAGTTACAACAGGGAAGCAATACTTACCAGACTGTTTTATTTTTATAAATCAAATCTGACAGTGAAAAGTTAAAAAGTCAAAAAATATTCGGTCATTGTTGTAACATAACATATTTAGCCGTGACAACCAAAAACAAGATAGTGGAACGTATTGATATGAAGATACAGGGTGTTTCTGAAATAAGTACATTCATTTTAACTGGTAATAGAACTCATCAAAAGAAACAAATTTTCTCTCCGCCATTTTGGCGAATAACGTTGCGTAGTGGCTTAAAAAAATAGGAAAGATTTTCCTAAAACCGTTCATATCTCCAAAACTAAGCTACCTAAAAACGTGAAACAACCAGATTCTTACGAAGTGGATTTTTTGCTATACGGGTAGATTTCTTTGAATTTCGATTTCTGCGTTAAAACACGTTTTCTGGATGAAAATGGACGTTTTTTTCATATTAGCGCAGATCTCAATTAGCCATTGCAGTATTTAGTGGCGTAGGGCTATTTTAGTGAAAAATCTCTCCAATTTTTTTTTGGAATTAAACATCGTTTTTCGGCAAAATGGTAGATAGAAAAGTCGTTCCTTTTGACGAGTTCTATTACCAGTTAAAATTAATATACTTATTTCTGTTACACGTTGTATGTAACCTGTGTTTCAACCTGTGTTTATTGGCGCGTGGAGTTCCAGTATCGACATACGATTTCGGATTCATGGATAACTTGATTAATTTGATCGCTCTTTATAAGATCACAAAATTCCAAATATATAATTCTTCTCGGAAGTTTTCCTAATCTGCCGTGTCCAAATTACCTGCCCCCTGGCTGTTTGGGCTAGCTAAAGGATCATTATTGGACGACACCGTTATTCATCCCCGTTTCAGGTACAATCTTGAATATAAATATTCTGTGTTTGTTTATACATATTTCTATTTATTTTGACTGCGTCCTAGTGACTAGAAGTTGAGTTATTATCCGAGTGCGTTTTAAAAATGGGTGTCCATGGCAAGAATAAGATTTCTACGAACGGTTGCCGGAAAAGTATAAAACGTAGAATGAAGGCAATACGTAATAAGAGGTAAATATAATGAATATAATTTCTGTTTCAATTTTACTCTGTCTTACTTTTCGCAACTGTACGATACTTGCAATCTGCAGCTATGTTATTTATTACAATTATGTTATTGTTACATGTTATTCTTATGCTTTTTTAGATCAAATCAGATCGTAGCAGACACTGAGCCGGTTGTTTGCGAGGACGTAAACGAACAGCTCCAGATGGAAGCTACAGGTAATTTGCCGGAATTGAACATTGTCACAGAAGATCCAAAGCATCAAGATTTTGGAATACAGGGTCGCCGTGTGGTAGATATACAATATTTTTTAACAAGTTTAAAAAACCTAAAGCATGATGGGTTTGGCTGCAGCTTTTTTGATATTGAAATTTTGTCAGAAACAAGGTACGGACTGAAAAGTATTTTCGTAACTAAATGCAAAGTGTGTAATGTATCAAATACTGTTGCAACTGAAGCTGATTCAAATGTCAGTATCAATAAAGCTGCCGTCTGTGGCTCCTTGGCAGTCGGAATGGGATATTCTTAATTCACAGAATTGTGCGCGTCTCTCGACATACCGGCAATATCTCCTAATACATTTTCATCGCATGAAAAATCTTTGTCTGGCGTAATTAATCAATGCACACATGACTCAATTATAGAGGCAGGTAAACAAGAAAGAGCTTTGGCTGTAGAAGCAGGAGACCTGGATGTTGATGTTATCCCGTACATTTCTGTAATTGTTGATGGAGCATGGTGTAAGAGGTCTTACAAGACCAATTACAATGCTTCTTCTGGTGTCGCATGCATAATTGGTATGAGAACGAAAAAAATATTGTACATTGGCATAAAAAATAAATATTGTCAATTTTGCCCGGACACTTCCTGATTGGCACGGCGATGACGTCCCCACTGGAGCATCAAATCGTCGACGTTCCCCAGAACCGCTTGACGCGATGGCAGCACCTAGAGCAGATGAGACAGCACTTCTGGAACCGCTAGTCCAAGGAGTACGTCGGCCAGCTGCAAGAGCGGCCAAAATGGCAGAAGGGCAATTTCAGCGCAGCAATCAAAGAAGGCGATCTGGTAGTTCTGAAGGAGGCCACACCCCCGCTCACCTGGAAACTTGGTCGCGTCACAGCCGTCCACCCAGGCGCCGACGACATCATCCGCGTGGCCACGGTGAAGACGGACTCAGGCACCACGAAACGAGCCGTCAGAAATCTGTGCGTACTCCCCATCGACGATTAATGCAGTGGTGATATGTTTCATGGGCAATTTTGTGCAGTGAAGTGGCGCAATTTTTATCAGAAATAACTGCCATTAGTTAAGGATAATTAATCAATTGAATTAATTTAGGTCACATATTAGGTTTTTTGAAATTAGTATTCCTAAAATGATAAAATGTAGATACGTAGTTTGTAGTTATGATTTTTTGTAATTTAATAGCTCGTATAATCTTGTTTATTGAAACGATTGTTTCAATCGGGGGCAGGATGTCGGGGCGTAGGGCTACCCCCCTCCTTTCCGAACGAGAACCACCCCTGCGTGGGTGAATGACAAAGATTTGAGAGGACAGTACCGAGATGGACTCAGGGTAGAACAGTCAGAGTCACAAGTCAGAAGTCATTTTACCCAACATCTCGAGTACGGTCGTACGGTCCAAAGAATTGTATAAATGTAAATAAACGTTTTACACAAAACCATACAGTGTGTCCGTTCACGCGCGCCTACAGTCAAACCAGTGAAGCCTCCATTAGGCTGAGCAAACCCAGGAGCCCCATCACAGTTAGTGAACGGCCGGCTCGCTTTCACTCGGTGCGATGGTAAATTGCCCATTATCGGGTTATTGTCGTGCGGTTTTGCTCTGAAACATGGGATGCACCTGTGCACGATTTTCCGAATTTCACTGCGCCCATCTAACGGCCAGAATTTTTCGCGTACCGCCGCTAGTGTGGCCGTTGGTCCAGCATGTAGTTGATCGCGATGTGTGTTTTCAAGTATCAGCCGGGTTACGTGACCCTTTGGCAAAACAATCGGATATTTTTTGTCGTGTGAGTATTGTGAATTGGACAATCGTCCTCCCACTCTTATCATCCCCGAATTGTCAATGAATGGGTTTAACAGCTTTAATTTACTCTTCGAGTTTACCTGTCTACCTGCTTTTAGGTCTCGTATTTCGTGTTCGAAATTCGCCTTTTGCACCAGAAGTATTATTTTCTCTTCCGCGTTTTGCAGTTCCGCTGTCGATGGATGATTATAACCGTTTTTTGTTATTCTCTTTTTGCAGAGATCGGCAAATCGAAGACATAAAGCTATTATCCGTCGTAGTTTACGAAATGTGGAAAATTGATTGATAACCGAAAGACTTGAGTGACTATCATCCGTCCCGGTGACCGTAAGGGTTACTACCTGCGTAATTCCGGTACTTCGTCAGTGATTTGTTGTGCCGTCTGTGAGGGCCAACCATCTGGGTTTTGCGACAGCCAGTGCGGTCCCGTGAACCATAAATTATTTGTCAATAATTCGGGGGGATAGACTCCGCGCGATATGATGTCTGCTGGGTTATCCGCCGAATTTACGTGATTCCAATTTTGTATGTTCGACAGATTTAGAATTTCGCTCACTCTATTCGCAACAAAGGTTTTAAAGCTACCGGGAGATCTTGTCAGCCACGCGAGTACTATCGTAGAATCTGTCCAGTAGTGAACCGTATCAACTTTGATTTTTATTATATCCTGTATGTTTGATATTAACCTTGCTAATAGGACAGCTGCGGCTAATTCCAAACGCGATATGGAAATAGTTTTTAACGGTGCTACCCGCGACTTTGCACATAACAATTTTCCGGATATTTTTCCGTTTGCATCAATTACCCTTACATATACGCAGCATCCATATGCAACTTGGGATGCATCTGAAAACCCGTGAATCTCGAGTGACTTATACGGATAACTTTCAATGACTTTCCTCGGTATTCTGATTTGGTTTAGCAGGTGTAATTGATTCAGAATTATGGTCCAACTGGTTTTGAGGTCCTCAAGTAATTCTTCGTCCCAACCGATTTCCCGTTTCCATAACTCTTGCATAATGAGCTTTGCTTTTACGATGACCGGACCGATTAATTGTAAGGGGTCGTAAATTTTTACAATCGCGGACAAAACCTTGCGCTTGGTAAATATTGATTGAGGATTTTCGCTTTTGACTTCGTATCTTAGGTTATCGTCACGACAATTCTACCATAACCCTAAAATTTTTGTGACGCCGTTTTTATCAAAGTTGGTTAAATGCGAATCGGCGTTATTTAGGTCCGGCAGAAGTTGGTCGGGGTTCGCCGCGAATTTCCTAAGTTCGAATCCGCCGCTCGCTAATAACCTTGTTAGTTGTTCGCGTATTTGATTGGTTTCTTCTATGCTGTTAGCGCCGGTTAATGCGTCGTCCATAAAGAAATCGTTCAATAAGGCCGGGTAAGCTGCAGAGTATTTATCCTCTTCTTTTTCTGCGAGTTGTTGTAAGCAACGTATCGCGAGAAAAGGTGCGCAATTTAACCCGTAAGTAACCGTTGCCAGTTGATATTCTCGAATCGGTATATCTGGACTTTCTCTCCACCAAATGGTTTGATATTTCCGATGTTGTTCCGTGACGATTATCTGCCGGTACATCTTGTTAATATCCGCCGTGAAAACGTACTGGTGCGTCCGAAACCGAATGATGATATCAAACAAGTCGTTTTGTAGTTTTGGACCGACCATAACCGCGTCATTTAGACTAGCACCTGTGGTCGTTTTCGCGGAGGCGTCGAAAACTACCCTCAGCTTTGTGGTGGTGCTCGTTTCCTTCGTGACCGCGTGATGCGGAAGAAACACCCGTTCGTTAACGTTCACTTGAGTTGGTGGTACTAGCTCCATATGATTAATATGTAATCACGCTTCAACTCTGGGTCTTTCCGGAACTTATTTTCCAATGATAAAAAACGTTTTATGGCCATCTCTTTCGAGACGCCGATATTGGAGCCATTTAGCTTGAATGGTATTTCGACCGTGAATCTACCGTCGGCATTTCGAGAACACGTGTTTTTGAAATGGGTTTCGCACTCGATGTCCTCCTTTTTTTACAATTACGACCCTTTTGTTCGTTGGATATTCGTCCACTTCCCAAAATTTGCAAAGTTGTTTATTGATGGAGTTCAATGACATGTTACAAAGAGTCCCGTAAGATGGTTTACGACCTGCAACCATATCGCCCCCAACAACCCACCCCAGGATCGTTTCTTGCAGATGTGGGTTGTTTCGAGTTGCCTTGATTTGGCCGACACTTAAAACACGCCAAAAAATACTGGACCCCAATAAAATGTCTATTTTTCTGGACACATTGAATTCTGGGTCCGCCAGATTTATGTTACCCGGAATTTGCCGTGACTCGAACTCAAAGGAAGATAACGGTAATTCTTCCGTAATTTTATTTAACACCAAACAATCGATGTGAGCATTGAATGGGTTATGTAGCGATTTGAAATGAATTTGCGCTAACTGCCGTGCACAACCCTGCAACCCTTCTACCGTCGTTATCGGCCAGTTGACCGGCTTCGTTCCGATCCCTAACCTTTTGACCGTTTCCTCACTGATGAAGTTAGACTAGGAGCCTGGGTCTAATAGCCCACGGCATCGCTGCCAGTTGCCCTGACCATCCCGAATTAAAATCTCCGCCGTTGCGAGTAGATTTTGTTTGGCTTTTCCGAATGATGAGTAAGTTATGAAGTCAATTTGTTATGAAGTCTGCACGTTATTTTCTACATGCAAAAGAGAATTATGTTTCTCCTTGCAGTACCGACATGCTCGCGATTTGCATTGTGCTTCGTGGCCTTTTCGGAAGCAGTTTTCGCAGACCTTCCATTTTTTGACCTGTGTGACGCTCTGCGCGATAATTGGTACAGTCCGTGTGCCTCTTTGCACATGTAGCACTGTATTTGTTTGTTTGTGCTAGCGTTGCACAGCGTCCTGTCCGTGCTGAAATGATTCGCGGAGGTCTTGTTATTTGATTTGGGCGTCGCGTTGTTGGTTTTTGCGCTCTGTTGCTCTGCGACGCTGAGCGATTCCAAAGTTACGCATTTTTTTTGCAAAAAGGATTTTAACGTCTCAACAGTCGGTGGATCCGGACCCAATTGAGCTTCCCATTCGCGCTTTGTGAAAAAGTCCATTTTCTGACTTATGATAGGTACTAATAAACCCGACCAATGTTCCGTGGGTTGCCCTAGATTCGTCAACGCTGCGAGGTTGACGTTGAAATCGTCAACTAATTTTCTCAGCGACTGATACGAGTTTTTCACCAACGGTGGCAGGTTTATTATGGCGTACGCGTGTTTTTGAATTATGAGTCGTTTGTTTTCAAATCGAGTGATTAGTGTTTCCCATGCTACCCTATAGTTTGCCTCTGAAACCGCAATTGATTCTATTGCCTTCAGGGCTTCGTCTTTTAAGCAACTTCTAAGGTAGTGGAATTTCTCGATACTCGTGTACAGATTACTATCATGTATCAACGCCCTGAATGTGTCGCGAAATGACAACCAATCCCGATAATTACCACTGAATGTGGGTAATTCTAGTACGGGCAATCTAACATTGCTGTTACCGGTACCATGGCTTGATACCGATGGGGTGAAGCCCGTCGCGTTAGCGATAGTTGCGGCTTCATTAACGGTGGCGGTTTCTATTTTCTCTAAAATGGTGGATTCAATGTTGTACGCGTTCTCAAAATCGGCGCGCTCGTTGCCTTGTAAGGCCGTTTCGTCGAGTATTTCGATTTGTAATTGAACCGCGTCAAATTCTTTGAATGCCTCCCGTAAATTCATGAGACGTGTTTTTACCTGGAAAATGTTACCGTCGCCGAAATCCCTTACGAAGTTAGATACACGCGTGACGGCGCTCTTGATTGTACCGCGACGTATTCTAAGTGATTTCAATTCTTGCTCGTTAGCCATGTTTTTTGGAAATGTACACACTAATCAACAGATAAAAAAGGCATGCACCTCGCTGTGGCTTCCTCGATGTCGATACGAGCACAAATTCCTGGAGCGCCCATTAGGCCCCCAAACAAACATTGTTATTTTCAGAATGTCTAAAGTAAGTGTACAGAAGTCAACGAATCCGTAAATGGATTTTACTGCTGACGGGAAAGTTATTTTTTGTCAAATATGTTCCAAACACAAAATAGTTATTTTTATATTAAGTGCGCGAAGAGAGTGTTTTTTGTGCATGAAAAGGTCTTTTACGCCGAGACGAAGGTCGAGGCAGTATAAGCCTTTGAATGCACAAAAACATCTTCACGCACGAAATATAAACAATATTTTTTCTATAATTGATTCAAAAAATTGAAATTAAAAATTCAAATTTTTGAAGGAACTCTGAAGTTTTAATGCAGTGACCATGTTGCTAGGTAACTAATAAAAAACAGTGCGTGAAATGAAAAACAGAAATAGTCGTATGCGTGAAATTGCATTTCACACACTGTTTTGTATGGTTTCTATGGTTTCGATCTTACTAACAATGTAAAAAGAAAGACACGTAAGAAAATGACCCACTTCATGCACAGATAACTATGCGTGAATTTCAATTTTTTGAATCAATTATATAAAAAATATTTTATCTGCCAGAAGAAAAAATGTTACTCCAGAAAATTTAGAAAGGTATCTTGTTTGCCATTTTAATGGTAATTAAATCAACATTGTATTGTAATTGTATTATTTTTTAATTCATATAAGTTTTAAATTAAAAAAGCGTGCCTCTTTTGATTTTTTAAAGCATATTTAGCTACATATTTTGCATACTAAAGTGCAGATTTTGTAATCTCGGTAGCATATTTTGCATGCATATTTCGACTTTTTTAGTGCATATAAATCCGGCCCTTACTTATCTGTCATCGTTTTTGACCTATGTCATCTTTTTTGCAATAAAGCCAGGTTGCAGGGCTTCATTAACAAATTTATAAGTCTTGAACCAACTGAAAAAAATAATAGATTTTTTTTAGTTGAATTCCTAAAGACCTGGCCGATCTTTTCCGTCATTAGTGAAATTTTTTTAATGTTTCATTCGCCTACTGAAATTTTTCAAAATTGCTAATTAAAAAATGTCAAAAACTTAATTTTTTTAAATGGCAACCACCATTTGTGACACTAAATATAAATGTAAAATTTAATTCTAAGCCTACTTTTATTAACATTGTGTATGCCTATTCCCAGCCGTTTTGGCGTAATTTCGATTTTTTGAGTAAAATATTGTTTTTTTTTATCAAATTGTTTTTTTTTAATTTTTATTCAAAAATCACATGCAATAAGCAGTAAAAAACAACGAAATAATAAAAAATAAGCAAATTAACAAAAACATATTTTCAATGAATTCATTTACATTAAAATATTTTTTTGTTAATTTGCTTATTTTTTATTGTTTTGATGTTATCTAATATTGCAATGCTATTGCAATGCTATTTTTGAATCAAAATTCAAATAAAACAATTGGTTATAAAAAATAATATTTTATTCAAAAAATTGAAATTACGCCTAAACGGCTGCAAATAGGCCATACATAATGTTAATAAAAGTGGCCTTAAAATTTAATTTTACATTTATATCTAGTATCAGAAATGGTACTTGCCATTTAAAAAAATTGCAGTAGGCGTACGAAACATTAAAAAAATGTCGTTGATAGCGCAAAAAAACGGCCAAGTCTTTGGCAAGTCAGTAAAGTAAAAATAAATTATTTATTTCTGATGGTTCAGGAATTATACATTTTTTAATGAAGCCCTGCAACCTCACTTTTGCAAAAAAGATGACAGGTCAAAAACGATGACAGATTAGTATTGACAAAAAGACGTACTAAACTCAAAAGTTGACGTAGAATCGAAATGTGAAGTCAAAATGGGGCCTTTCTATTTAAAAAAACAAAGATGGCATCGATTTCCGGTATTTCCGGAAGTACCGCCATTTTGAAAATATTTCATTTAAACTTGGAGTAGTCGGTTATAGTCAACTACCAATTTTCATATTAATATGATTTTGGGAAATCAAAAAGTTTCTAATGAACGGAATACGTGAATCAGCCTGTATATAATTTTTTCCTACATTGTATGGTTCCTCAGTAAGTTAAGATTTTCCTAGGGTGAGCTTACTCAGTAACTTTTATCACTCCTTCTTTTGTTGGGATTGGTTGAGGGTTCATAGATCTTCGCAAACATTCGTATCAGGTGAACACCTACAAGTGTTAAGGGTGATGTATAC
The DNA here is from genome assembly GCF_963966145.1 of Tenebrio molitor. Lineage (NCBI taxonomy): Eukaryota > Metazoa > Arthropoda > Insecta > Coleoptera > Tenebrionidae > Tenebrio > Tenebrio molitor. Next base: position 22,336,398 of record NC_091051.1, on the reverse strand, counting down.
CGGGTGTCCCAACGGTTTGGCAAAGTAGATTTACTAAGTTAATATAAATTCTTAGAAAAATGTTATTATTTCATGTTATACATACAAGTTATGAGCACGGTTTAAAAATATTTTAGATTATACAGGGTGTTTGGTGTATCGGTGGCAACACAAACTTATATTTTTTTAAATAGAACACCCAATATTTTTTTACGTGTTTGGAAAGCTCTCGTCAAAACAAAGAGGAAGATACCACATTGGATGGGTCTAGCTTCTACTGTTAGTAAACTATTCGCTCTTTTGTGTCCGGACAAACCAAACTTTGAAAATTTGTAAAAAATATAACAGATGATAATTATTTAGATTAGGTTTTTTTAGAACATTGTAAATAAGTTATCCAAATTTGTGGATAAACTATTTATTTTAGATGCCAAACACCTTATATTTTTTGAACGCTCATTGAAAGAGCTATCCAACGGTATATCGAAATACAGGGTGTTCCATTTAAAAACATTGACTAAATAAAGAGTTTGCGTTTGAAGCGCCCTCTACGTAATTAAGTAAAAATCTTAATGTTTTTCAACAAGGCAATAAAATTGACGATATTTACAATGTTCTAAAAATACCAAATCATTATCATCCTTTGAGAATCTTTTGCTTTTTTCGTATAGAGCTTTCAATGTAGCAGAGAAATCAGATAAGTCGTTGAATAAGCATATAAAAGAAAATCTTTCTAATTTTGAAGTACCTCAAATACGAACTGGTTCTAAGAAACGTACAAATTTATCATTAGCTAAGAAAGTGGAAGCAAAAGTAGCCGATTTTGATATCAGAGGAGGTGTTAAATTATTGTCCTCGGATGACTCATTAGCTTCATTCAACGAAGATGTTGCCGAAGAACTTAAAAAAAAACATCCTTCACCATCTCGCGAACTTTTTTAGTCTTGCCATTCAACCAATTATTTTATCTTTGGATTCTCAAATGAATATATGGTATTTAGATGATGGAACCTTAGCTGATTACCCAGAAGTAGTTTTATCACACTTTAAGAAAGTTATCAATTTATCTCAGGAAATTGGCCTTGAATTAAACTTTAACAAATGCGAGATCTTTTGCTGTTCTGGAGACACAGATTTAAAAGTCATAAAGGAATTTCAAAATTTAGCACCAGGCATTAAAATCTGTGACCGAGAAAGTTTATCTCTTTTAGGTTCTCCAATCTTTGACCAAGGTTTCAAAAACTATAATTACAGTTGAAAATCTTTTAAACAAAGCTGAACTCCTTAACAGACACGTGGCTTATACTTTAATCAAAAACTGTCTTTTTATACCAAAATTTAATTTTTTATTAAGAACAACTCCATTTTGGAAATTTTCTAATTATGTTAATTCAACTGATTCTTCTTTAAAGTCTTGTTTAGAGAGAATACTTAATTTACGTTTAACTGATTTACAATGGCGTCAGTCCACTTTACCGAGTAGATTTGGTGGTCTGGGAATTCGTCGCATTTCCGATATTTGCCTCCCTGCTTTCCTATTTTCAATTAATGGGGTTAAAAAGCTTGTTTCTTTATTACTAAACTCAAAGGATAATAAGCTTAATATTCACCATTATGATGAAGCTTTAGCAGTCTGGGGTGTAGCAAATGAGAACGAAATACCAACAATCCCACAATTTCAGAAGAATTGGGATAATGTTAATATCAAACGAATAATTGCCAATGACTTAATCTTTAATTCACCTAGAGACTTGGCTCGTTTTAAGGCTTTGCAATGCAGAGAATCAGGATCTTGGTTACATGCAATACCTTCTCCAAATATTGGTACTCTTTTAGATAACACTTCCTTCCAAGTTTGTATTGGTTTAAGATTGGGTTGTAATCTTTGTACACCTCATATTTGCAAATGCAATGCGAAAGTTGACGAAATTGGCACCCACGGTCAAAAGCAGTGGTAGATTTTCGAGACACACTGAAATTAATTCCATTATCAACCGGTCTTTAACTTCTATTCATGTGAATTCAACTTTAGAACCAAACGGACTGTCTCGGGATGACGGAAAACGCCCAGATGGGATGACTTTAGTACCGTGAATTAAAGGTCAACCTTTGGTTTGGGACGTTACTGTTGTAGATACACTTGCAGACAGTTACGTATTGAAATCATCTGAAGTCTCAGGTTCTGCCGCTGAAATGGCTTGCAAACGCAAACACAGCAAATATAGTTCAATCATTTCGTCAAACTACGTGTTTAAAGGTTTAGCATTTGAAACCTTAGGCCCTTGGTGCAAAGAAGCCATCGATTTCATTAATGTCATCGGAAACCGACTTATCGCGGAATCAGGCGATTCAAAATCAAAGAAATTCCTTTTCGAGAGGATTTCCCTTGCCATTCAACGTGGAAACGTTGCAAGCATTCGGGGCACTTTTCCAGATTCCGCAATATTATCGGAAATTTTTGTATTATAAAACAAAAATGTTTATGTAATTATGTTATTAATACAGTTTTTTATCTAAATAATTATCATCTGTTATATTTTTTACAAATTTTCAAAGTTTGGTTTGTCCGGATACAAAAGAGCGAATAGTTTACTAACAGTAGAAGTTAGACCCATCAAATGTGGTATCTTCCCTTTTGTTTTGACGAGAGCTTTCCAAAAACGCAAAAAAATACTGGGTGTTCCATTTAAAAAAATATAAGTATGTGTTGCCACCGATACACCAAACACCTTGTATAATCTAAAATATTTTTAAACCGTGCTCATAACTTGTATGTATAACATGAAATAATAACATTTTTCTAAGAACTTATATTAACTTAGTAAATCTACTTTGCCAAACCGTTGGGACACCCGGTATATATATATATAGGCACACACACACACAATTTTGCTATTATTTCCGTAGGTTCCGTTTCATGCATTAATTAAGAACGAATTTTTTTTACAGAATGGACAGTGTCACATGTTTGTGCAAGCGTTCTGTGAAAGTGATACGCACTTACATAAGTAAAATAAAATCATTGACAGAAATTAATAAACTTCAAACTTATATTAACCGTACAATACAAATTGTTCGCAAAGCAATTATAATTGACTCAAGTTGCAAAAAACCACTTGTCATTTGCAACAGCATTTTTTTCATATTTTTGAACCAAATAAAGGCACAAAGGGACTAGAAAGTCATAGTCGGGGTTAAATATTTTCCATATAAGTACAGTTTAAAAGTAATTTCAAATGATTAATGCCATAAAAGTGCTGTTGCAAATGCAAAGTGGTTTTTTGCAACTTGAGTTAACTTTGTTGTTTGGAGTCACCTTTTTCTTTGGAAGCCAGTTTGTCGCATCTAAAATATTATCGATTGAAAATCAAACAAATTAAGAAATCGTTAATAAAGTCAGGTGAAGGTGTATCGACAAGTGTAAAAAGACAAGTGTGCAATGTAAAATGGGAAGATATTGAGTCATCTTTTAACAACAGAATTCGTACTGGTTTTATATCAACAGTAAACATAAAGGATCCTTTAATATTTTTGAAGAAATCGTATACATGTTTTCTGATAAAAATTAAGAAAATTCTTCAAGAATCTATGCTCAAATGTAATGTTATTTTATCTGCAAATTTTATAAAACCTCAAACAGGGGAAGTTGATTTAAAAAGTTTTAGCACTAAAAACTCTCCTCTCGATTCTACTACTGATCTAAAGCGATGGTATCAAGATAACGTAACGGATAAACTCATGACAAAATTGGAAGAATTTGCTGAAAAAGATTCAGGATGGGCCTTGCATGAACTCTTGGGTTTGAAAGGTAATATTAACAAATATGATCCACTTAAAATAGGCTATTCTACTTTTGTCTCAGTTCCGAATTATATAAAGAAAAAGCATGCAGTCATCAATGTTTGCAATGAGGATAAATATTGTTTTCTTTGGGCAGTAGTATCTGCCTTATATCCGGCTAATAAAAATGCTAATAGAAAGTCCTCGTATCCTCAGTTTAAAGATGTCTTGATATATGATGATGACCTACAGTTTCCCATTACAATAAAAGATATTAGAAAATTTGAAAAACTTAACAAATTAATTATCAATCTTTATTGCATAGAAAACAAAAAAGTTTTACCTTGCTCTCTTAGTTCCAATGTTGAAAGGAATGCTAAGACAATTAATTTGCTTATGTTACCGTTAAAATGTAACTCGAATACATATAGTTTGTCCGATACGGAACTACTATTTCATTTCACGTGGATAAAAAATATGTCGGCGCTATTGTCGAAACAGTTATCGGCACGTGGTCACAAAACATATATTTGTGAACGATGTTTAAATTACTTTGGAACAGTAGATTTGCTTGAAAAACATAAAAGTTTATGTCATAATATTAATAAATATTGCGTAACGTTACCGAAGGAAACGGAAAAATATTTGTCTTTTAAAAATTATCGTTATCAGGAAAAAGTGCCTTTTGTTATCTATGCAGATTTAGAAAGTATTTTGGAGAAAGTTAAGGAGAAAGACATTTCATATGAGACTAGAAGCACACCATATCAAAAGCACACAGCGTGTAGCGTAGCATATTATTTCAAATGTTCCTATGATGACTCGTTATCAAAATTTTCTATAAATCGAGGACGAGACTGCATCGAATGGTTTGTAAATGAACTAAAAAATATTGCTCACTTTTGTGATGATCAGTTTAAAACAATTATTCCCATGACAAAATTGAATGACGATGATCAAAACAAACTGTTTCTTAGCGTTGATGTTTGTCACATTTATAAAAATCCATTTACCGATAACGAAATAAGAGTTCGCGATCACAATCATCAAACCGGCAGATTTCGGAGAGCAGCTCATCAAAATTGCAATTTAAATTACAAGGATGTGCACGCAGTACCGGTCGTCTTTCATAATATGAGCGGATACGATGCACATTTTATTATTAGAAAATTATCTACACTACTAAAAGGAACTGTCAAATTATTACCTATTAATAAAGAAAAATATATATCGTTTAGCATATTTGTACCAGATACAAATATTTGCCTTAGGTTTATCGATTCGTTTCGTTTTATGTCACAGAGCTTGGATAAACTTTCATCCAATTTAAAAGATGAACAAAAGTTGACGACTAAATCTAATTGTAATAGTGTAGAAGAGTTTTGTTTGTTGAACAGAAAAGGAGTATTTCCTTATGATTACGTTGATTCTTGGGAAAAGTTAGAAGAAAAAAATTTGCCTTCCCAAAAAGATTTTTATAGTCAATTGCATGATAGTGAAATTAGTGACTTTGACTATTTTCATGCTATCAATGTGTGGAAAGTTTTTAACATCCAAACCCTCGGAGAATATTCTGATTTGTATTTGAAAACTGACGTCCTTCTACTGACTGATGTATTTGAAGCGTTTCGTCAAACTTGCATGAAAACTTACGAGCTAGATCCCTTACATTACTACACGGCACCAGGATTAACTTTTGATGCAATGTTGAAAACAACAAAAGTCTCATTAGAACTTCTTGTCGATATTGATAAAGTTCTTTTCATTGAAAAAGGAATTAGGGGAGGTGTTTCCCAATGTTCCAATAGATATGCCAAAGCAAATAATAAATATATGAAAGAACGTAATGATGTCAGTAAAGATAGCACCTACTTAATGTATTTTGATGTAAATAATTTATATGGAGCAGCCATGTCTCAATGTTTAACATACGGAAATTTCGAATTCATGGAGAAATTTAATGTCGAAGAAATCCTTAATACGGCAGATGATTCCTGTACTGGGTACATTCTGGAATGCGATTTGAACTATCCGATTCATCTGCATGATTTACATAGCGATTTACCGTTAGCACCAGAACATATGGTTCCACCAAGTTCTAGATCTAAATTAAAGAAATTACTTTTGACATTGTATCCGAAGAAGAACTACATCATTCACTATAGAAATTTGAAAGTGTATTTACAATTAGGAATGAAGTTAAGAAAAATTCATAGAGTACTAAAATTTAGTCAGTCTCCTTGGTTAAAAGAATATATAGATTTAAATACAAAATTACGACAACAATCACAAAATGAATTTGAGAAGGATTTCTACAAATTGATGATTAATGCTATTTATGGTAAATGTATGGAAAACGTAAGGAAGCATAGAGATATTCGTCTAGTAACAAAATGGGATGGACAATGGAGTGTTCGTGGTCTCATATCGAAACCGAACTTTCACAGTTCTGTTGTATTTGATGAGGATATGGTTGTTGTAGAAATGAATAAATTAGAAATATTTATGAACAAACCTATTTATGTGGGATTTAGCATATTAGATATATCAAAAATTTTCTTATACGACTTTCATTATGAATACGTTTTAAAAACTTTTGGATTGAATTCTAAGTTGATGTATACCGATACAGATAGCTTAATTTATCTCTTTAATGTTGATGACATATATCAGTATATTAGAAAAGATAGTCATCGCTTTGATACTTCCGACTACGATCCTAAAAATATTTATCAGATAGAGTTAAAAAATTAGAAAATTCCTGGATTAATGAAAGATGAAAACAATGGTAAAATTATGTTAGAATTTGTACCTAGGACTTAGATCAAAAATGTACGCTTATATAGTTGAAGAGAAACTGAACACAAAACTAATAAAAAAAAAATCAAAAGGATCTACGAGATCCTCAATTAAAACCATCACATTTGATGATTATAAAGAATGTTTATTTAATAATAAATTATTTGAAAAAACTCAGAAACTAATTAAAAGCAAACGTCATAACGTGTTTCCAATCAAGCAGAGAAAAGTTGTTCTGAGTTCATATGATGATAAGCGCATGCTCAGTTATGTCAGTACAGACACAAAACCGTGGGGTTATTTCTGTAAAGGGGAAGTATAAGTTTAGATTCACGCACATTCAGATACCATACCGTGATATCGTTTTGTTTATTGTGCTCTTGTTTATTAAAAGAAAGATGGATTTTGCCTTGCAAATTGAACTAACAGCACAAGAGACTGCGCAAAGGATATACCAAAATTTCTTTCAATGTGCCATTTCTCGGACCGAACCAAACAGTGCTAATAATGTTCTTACATTTTTGTTGAACAAGAAAGATTTTATTATATCAAGTGAAATTGTATTATATGCCGCACCTTATGGGAAAAAAATTGGTCTTTTCACAATGTGTCGCTTGTTAAACCGAAAAATAAATGTAGATAATTATCTCAATAAGTTCGTTGATATATGCGTAAAGGAAAATTGTGAAATGTTAAGTTTAAACGAACTAGATAAACTTTTAATTGCTCATAATTTAGAACGTAATATTTCTCATAAACCACATGTTATAAAATTACTATCTGGATTTAATCTTGTCGACGCATATCGTTTGGAGTACCCGGTGAAAAATATTTTGAAGAATAACAAGGACATCAACGCATGCATCGATGAATTCATCTGTCGAGCAGCGCACCTGGCGGATAGTCAAAACCTGGAAACGTTTACGCAAGTCAGTGGCGGCTTGTCAGGTGAGGCAACTGAGGCCGGGCCTCATCCTCATTTAAGCATGAATTTAAATAAAAATTTATTTTTAAGAATTAGTATTTTGCAGATTTGTTTTTATATAATAATTATTTTATAATTTAACATATTTTTAAACTAATAAATCCTAGCAAGAATATCAGGAGTAGTATCCAAAGCATTTATTTTGTTTTCTGTGTTCCACTGGAGAGCGATAAATTTTAAATCCAGCGCTCCCAGTGCAACGGGAAATATTCAAATATTTATCGTCGCGCCGCATCCAATAGTGGCCGCGTCAATTACTACGAATCGAGGCCGATCTTACGTCACTTTACGCATGCGTATTATGGTCTAATTCCAGAGAAAAAAGACTCCCATTGAATGGTTTATCTGCTAGGTGGTATGAAATTTTCGGGGCCTCCCGATGAGCATCGTGGACTCTCGTACTACAATTTTGGCAGCATGCATTGAGCTACACCATATTTTTTAACGCCCGCCTTTTAACCAATAGGAAATCATCCCCCAAAAATGACGTAAAGATCACGCCAGTTTATTACTCCAGCGGGCCGTCGCGACGCGGCGCCTTCGCGCGAACTAATATAATTCAGTAACAGTTTGAATAATAATTTGTTCTGTGCTGGTCACCTTTGTGTCATTTTCCATGGTTATTTTGATTTGGTTAAGTGCATATTTTTGATTTTTGGTAAGGTAACATAGGTAGATCAACCATCAAACATGAATCCCCAATTTGATTTAGTTATGTCGTTGTTAAATGTTCCAAAATATGCGCCTCACGCTTGGCCTCACCTCACCCAGAGGTCACGAGCCGCCACTGACGCAAGTTCTATTGTTGAATAACACTTCACATAAATTCAAGCCTTTAGAAAACCAAACGCATGCTGCCATAATGACCTGGTTGATGAAGAACATCTCTAAAGGAAAAAATGATTCTGAAGCTATGCTGGGTTGGACATGCGGTCCGGATTCTGCGAAGTGGCCTTCCACCGATTTGAAAGATTATGAAGAAACAGTATCTTTATTGAAGATGTTATCTTGAGGTTTTTGTGTGAAAAATAAAACTGTTTAAATGTATTTGATTGTGTTTTATTCATAAAATAAGTATTACATTATTCCTAAAGATAGAATACACTTAAATAGAAAATTACATTATTGCACAGTATTTATTGAACTAAAGAAACAATATTTTTTATTGGAACATATTTGGCAATTCTGTCATGAAGAATTAGACAATATGCTGTTATTTTATTGGGGATAACAACGTTGGTTTCAAATTCAATTCGTATATCGATTGGACTTCTCTTTAATTCTTCCTTCTGCTTGGAACAATCGATGACTACAATCGGCGCCAATTCTTTGAACTCTTCTCGTGTGAAAATTGGTTCGGTATCTTTATAAAGAAATGAAGTTTGAAATTCTGTAAACATATCATATAGAAGTGCGTACTGATTGTTTGCATAATTTATACAGGGTGTTTTCGAAGTTGAGGCGTTCCTTTTAATATGTGATAGTATGCGTTGTTCTAAAGAATGTTAGCCAAAATCACCTTAGTAAAATGTGTACCGCAATGAAGATACAATAAATTTTTTGAAATTTTTGAAACCGGTCCTGCTCAAATTTGCGCTGATTTGTTAGAAATTGGAATTGACCAAAAAAAAAATCAAATGAGCATGGACGTTAACCAAAAATACTGTCAGAGTTGTCATCTAATTAGTCGAAATAGCTTTATTATTAGGAAAATAATGAGCTCACAGATATGTTGCAAATGTATGGGCAATGTTATCACGTTATCAGAATGCAGCTGCGGCGTCCAGAGAGTACTGCAGAGCAATTTCCAGAAAGACACCATCCTGGGCCAGGTTAGTTATTAATCAAGTACAGCGGAAAAATGGACAGGACCGGACTCAAAATTTTAGAAAACAATAAAAATATACAATTGATTATATCCGTTAATACAAACATTTTACTAAGAAGATTTAGGCTAAAATTCTTAAGAATAATGTATAATACCTCGTGTTACAAGGAACGCCTCAACTTCGAAAACACCCTGTATTTAAATTGTCATACGGATAAACCGTATCATTAAGGAATACTTTGATATTGCTTAAATTACAATGATCGAAACGACTACAATCTTTTGTTATTTGATCTTTTCTGTCAGTTTGAAGACCAAAAACTATATACTGGGGTTTTTCAATCGATGATTTAATAGCCCAAGTGTGCCTCTGAGTCTGTGACAACATGGGATATTCATGCAATTCTCTACTTCTGAAGGGGATGTATAATTCTCTTGCGCTCTTAACAACATCGAGTAATTTTAATTGTTCCTTAATAGCCACAGACATATGTGGTACACGCCAAGCTATTTTATGTATCAAAACTTTGGCAGATCTTGCAGTAGCATCCACATCATCAAAGATTAAAGCGTTATTATCTGTATTGCTACGGACCAATACCAATTCTTGTCTGGAGTTTAGTACGATTTTTTTGAAATTTTCATACAAGCCTAAAATGGTTCTGAGTGGTATTATTGCTTCAAAAAGTCCAGTTGTTTTATCAATTAAAGTAGATTTTGCTTTCGGAAACCAGCCACCATTTTCAAGAGCCTTACTCTGTCCCGTATTGTATGTAACGTATCCTTTCATGACGGACATAATTCCAGGATTTCTAACGCGATCAACAACATCTCCAGCTACTTCTAAACGAATTTCATTGAACAAAAATAAAATACCCATATTAACAAACCGAACGTCAGGTGATTCAATGAGCACGTTAGTCTCATTTTGCACTTCTACTTTTCCTTGTACATGCAAAGAACTGTACCAAGCAGGGATGGGCGGTGTCGACAATTTGTGTCGACTATGTCATTGTCGACGCGTCGACAATTAGCTAGATGTCGACAAATTGGGAGCTGTCAACAATGTCGACAATGTCAACAATGTCGAGATTCCGATAATTAAAGTTTTAATTGCATTCAGAAAACATCCTTACTCTCGAAATAAAAATTTAAGAAAAGTGACGGTTTTAAATGCACTCTATGTAAATTAAAAAAAAAAAATCCAAAACAATCAAATCGAACATGGTCCGCATTAACAATTTGGTTAAGTTGGAAATAATGCTAAAGCTGAGTACGGTTGGTCAATAAGGAGGATTGCGCCAAATTTATACAATTACCTATCATTTAAGAAACCAAATACGAAATTCATTTTTACCGTTATGTTTTAAAATTATATTATTAGAAAAGTTTTCGCTACGGGACTGCGGCCGGTCGGGATCGAGTTAGGTAGAAAATTTCAAGGCAAAACCGAACATCTGGCAGCTTCAAAAAATTGCACCCTTTAACGCTCCAAATTGTTGTAAACAACACCGACCCAAACAAAGCCTTTAACAAACATTTCAATGCCGAGTATGACACTTTGTATCCAATGTTTAGCAGTGCAGCAGTTGTGCTGCATATTTTCAAGATATAGGATATTTATCTGACTCTGAAGGCCGATCTAATAAAACTATAATATTCACCACATACAGGGAGAGGCATTGTGTAGGTGTATTTCCCAAAGTATTACAATTAAATCTGAATTTACTAAGAACGATCCCTGTAATTGAGGAAAGGACTGTGCGTTCAGAGTTTCTAAATGATTTGACAAGAATTATGAATGAGACAAAAATGACCCTTGTGGTAAAACATTTTTAAGGTAAAATTACAATGAAACAGTCGGTACCAACATCTTCATCTGGTGTCCCATCGGTTTATTAGTCTGGCCTTCAGTCACATAAATATCCTAAAAAATGCAGCGCCACGAAAACAATTTGCAGACCCTTTGACGGCTTTCAATTAGTTGTTCTCCGATGCCACCCGTCACCCGCACAAAGCTTCCGTATTTACATAGTTGCCTGTCTACTTATGACACTTATCGCAGCTAATATGAAGTACGAGTAAGAGCAATTGTATTTAAAAAAAATAGCTGTTCACGATTGATTTAAACACGCAGCAGGCCAAGATATTTTTTTGTTAGTTTGGCGTCAGGTCTCGTCATATGACCTTTCGTTATTAAATATTCGTCTTGTTGTCAATTCCGTAATTGATTTAGTACAATTCAAGGTAATTGTTCACTTTAACTACTTCTGGAATTTTCGCGTTTTTTCGAGCTAGACAGCCTCAGGGCGTCCTCCTAGATCGTGTCCCACCATTCAAACCTTGTGCAAATGCCTTTTTTTTCTCTCTTGTTGTGTTTCAAGGTCGCGTCAAGGTCGCGCCAAGTCTTAGTATTTTATAACTAAAGGGTAAGGAAAATTTTCATTTGCACAAGGTTTGAGTGGTGGGAAACGATGTAGGAGGACGCCCTGAGACTGTCTAGCCAGAAAAAACGGGAAATATCCAGAAGTAGTTAAAGTCAACAATGACCCAATTCAATTATAACCTAAAATAGATTTATTATGCTAAATCACAATATTGATTATTGATTGCCAACTTAAATGTCAGATTTTCATAGACATTTTGAAATTGAAATAATTGTGAATGTTGTATAATAAATTGTTGGCATATATGCGACAGTGCATGTGAGATTTAAGTCATACATAACCTCACATTACATATTACAATTTCCGACATTGTCGATATTGTTGACGCACTGTCGACGTTTCATCGACATTGTCGACATTGATAACATTGATGACGTATTGTCGACGTGTCGATGTCGACAAATAAAGTCGACACGTCGACGCCCATCCCTGGTACCAAGGTAAAGTGTATACAGGGTGATTTACGAGGAATAATGAGCCAGACGGAATAGAAAATGCAACCCGCAATTCATCAGGAGAAAAACCCGGACATTTACCGCTTCGATGTCCGGCTTTTTGTTGCAATGTATTGTGGGTTGCATTTTCTATTCCGTCGGGCTCATTATTCCTCGTAAATCACCTTGTATATCTTGCTGGTGAATGGGAATTCTAATCTCATCATTGTTATTGAACGAACTTGATGCATAAGGTGGATGAGTTCGTTTTTCTGCATATGCAATTGTTGTATCAAAAAGAGGTGACTCATTCACGTTCAATATTTCAAAATTCATTTTCTCAATTAATTTTCACTTTAAATCCTAAACTCTCAAGGAATTTTCGGTTTTCCAATGTTAAATACTTGCCTCTCGTCAACTGACTGATCAACTTCCTCTTGTCAACTGTATTTATATATTTGCCTCCGGTTTGAGTTTTATTGAAAACGATACCCATCACATCAATCTAATGGATTCTTCTGAGATGCAGTCTCACCGTTATCACTTCTTCTCTAAAATTGACTAAATTTCCATCCTGGTCTGTTATTTTAATGATAATTTCATCAAGTTGCTTCGTGTTGATTGGTAGATAAATTACGTTCGATGGTGATTCTATTATTTTGTAACCTGACGGTAGTATAGTATCTCCCAAGAACGTTTTATTTGCATCGAGAATCTCTAACGAACGAATTTGCATCTATTTAAGTAATAAGTCTTTGGTTGATGACGTGGTCTTAAACCACTCATCCATCACCATCAATGACAAGGTCATTGGGGTACGTCGGTTAATAAACCCTGCGCGTCGTATTATTTTGTCAAATGTTTGTCCATCAATTCCCCATCATGTTTTCGAGAATCAAATTAGAGCTCTTGGATTTACTGTACTTTCGCAAATGTCGTTTGTCAGGGCAAGAATACTAGATGATGAATATTCACATGTCCTTAGTTTTCGCAGACAAATATATGTACAGCCGGATGACGCTATCGGGCTGCCAGATTCGGTCGTGTTAAAGTTCGATAATACAAATTACCGTATATTTATGACCTTCGACGATATATGTTTTAAGTGCAAAATGATTGGCCATTATGCGAGCGACTGTCCACAGGACAGAGATGCTGACCTTGAAACATCTACCCCTAATAACAACCCTACAACGCATGCTACGACTGACACTCTGGCAGGAAAGCGGCAATGATGATGACGACGAGACAGAGTTAAGCCCTTCAAACCCTACGAACGCGAATTCCGATAGCACCGGTAAATCCAAAAATATAAGATCCAGTGACTCAGTGGAAAGCCTGACCTCTACTTCTGAACTCTTAATGCTTGCAAAAGACGCTGTTAATAACTCTGAGCAGTATCCAATTGACTTCAACCAAATGGTCGAGTTTATGGAGAAAGTCAGCGGTGAAACGGATATACTTGCTCTGGTACGATCTTTCACAAATGATACTCAAGGCGTAATTAACCTCTTGCATGATGTTTACAACGTGGTCCCCCACAAGAGTATCAAAAACAAGTGTCGAAAAATACAGAGGCGAATCCGGAAAGCCTTATTGTGTAAGGATTCGGTGAGCGCCGATGACCTGAACTTGAGTACCATAGTTGGCGAGCCGTAAATTCTAGTAAATTATTTTAACATAACAACATTCACGTCAGACGCAAATTATTTATCCTGTAGTATAGCTTACACCAACATCGCATCACTTTTAGCAAAATACGATGATTTTTGTGCTTTTGTGGGTCGGGACGAGCCGTCCATCATTCTGTTGACCGAAACGTGGCTCTCATCTTCTATCCCCGACAGTTTGGTCTCCCTAAGAGGTTACACACTATTCCGGAGGGATCGGTTCGGCAGGAGGGGTGGTGGTTTTTGTATGTACTTTGCGAACAGAGTTCTGACCAACTTTAAGATACAACCAATATCCGGGGACTTCCGCGGTATTGAAGCACTGTTTCTTGGGGTGCACAGCAAAACTGTATCATTTGTTTTGGGTTGCGTATACAGGCCACCTTCGTCGTCTATCAGTGACGACAAAATCTTGATTGATTTCATCAAAGGTCTGGCGGACACATCACAAAGGATTTTCATTTTCGGTGATTTTAATATGCCGGACATGCTGTGGCCTTTGGACTCTAGCGGGCCATTCAGCAACTCATCTCAACTAATGGCTGATCTAATTATTAACAGCCACCTATGTCAACTTGTATCGGAACCCACAAGGTTCAGACTCAATCAGACACCATCCACTCTGGATTTAATCATTTCCTCAGATGATAATTCGCTCACAAATTTAAAATACCTGAGTCCAATTGGGATCTCAGATCACGTGACCCTGTGAATCGAGCTTCAGATCTATTCTTGTCCCAGATTGAAAACTGTTTCATTTGAGAGAACAGTGGTAGAATGGGCTGCGGTAAATCAGCATCTATCAGTTGTTGACTGGAATTTATTACTTTCTAATACTTCTATGACCCATAACTGGAAAGTTTTCAAAACCACTTTGCAAGACACGATTGCGCAGCACACTACTAGAGTAACTTTTAAAAGATCATCAAAGAAGCCTTGGATCGACTCCAAGATTCTAAAGTTGATTAGGAAAAAACGATCGTTGTGGCGTACCTTCAGGCGGACTGGGGATGAAGCTGATTATAAGACCCATAGAGCTTTCTCTAATAAACTTTCCACCACTATTAAGGAGGCTAGAACTAGATATGAGGCGAGTATTGCTAATTCCAGAGATACCAAACACTTTCACAAGCACATTCGCACTCAACTGTCGGGTCCAGTGGGAACTCCACAGGTCAGAGATATTACTGGCTCCGTGACAGACAACAGCGATGTTGTCGCCGACATTTTTGCCGATGTTTTTTCTAAAGTTTTTACGAAAGAATCACGGGACCGGATCCCCGCTGTCCCTGGCCCGCCCAATTCCACTTTTCTCTCGGATATCGATTTTCTTGAAACAGTAGTGTGGGAGAAAATCAGGAAATTGAAGGTGTCTAAGTCTCCAGGGCCGGACCTTATCACAGCCAAGGTTCTCTCAAACTGTACCGCCGAACTCAGTGTCCCCTTCTGTTTTCATGAAGCAGTCGTTTAGGTCGGGGGTTCTACCTCCGGACTGGAGATCGGCAATAGTGCGTCCCATATTTAAAAAAGGTGACAAATTCGACGCTGCAAATTATAGACCTGTTAGTCTAACTTTCCTAGTGGTCAAGGCGATGGAGTCGATAATCTACGACCAGGTGGTTAGATTTCTTCTTGACTGTGATTTAATTCCATTGCAGCAACATGGCTTTCTACCAGGTAAATCTATCCAGTCTAACCTTCTCGCCTGTCTGGCAGATTGGACTAGGGAGGTTGATAATGGCAACTCGGTGGATGTCCTGTATTTGGATTTCTCTAAGGCTTTTGATCGGGTTCCTAAGCAACGGCTAATTTCCAAACTACAGCATCTGGGAATATCAGGAAATCTCTTGGCGTGGATCAACGCTTTCTTAAGCGAACGTACTTTTTGTGTAAGGCTGGGCGAGTCATATAGTCGCCCTGTCGGGGTACACAGTGGGGTGCCACAGGGTTCAGTGCTGGGACCCCTGCTTTTTATAGCCTATACTGCTGACCTTGGATGCATATTGAGATCGCCGTTTACAATGTATGCTGATGATATCAAAGTATACAACATAAGCAACCAAAGTATGGCATTGGAGCAGGATCTCTTGGCCATTCATGACTGGTCCTGTGACTGGTTACTCCCCTTGAACTCGGATAAATGTGGCGTACTGCACATAGGTAACACTAACCCCAAACATACATATCGCATCAACGGCAAGGAACTGGCCAGTTTTGACAACTATCGTGATCTGGGTGTTACAGTCTCCTTTGATTTGTCTTGGTCCAATCATATTCTAAAAATAACTAAGAAGGCCAACTCCATGCTGTTCCTTGTAAACAAAGTCTTCCTCAAAAGTAGTCCAGCAATATTTGCGAAACTGTACAAGACATATGTCAGGCCTGTCTTGGAATTTGCGAACTGTGTTTGGACTCCTGTTTTACAGCGGGATATTCAATTGCTTGAGTCGGTTCAACGGAGAGCAACTAGAGTGCCGTTTGGCAGAAGCAGACCCCAGTATACAGCCAGGCTTTCTTTGATGGGCATTCCGAGTCTGTCAGCTAGGCGTGTGAGAGGTGACTTCCTGGTAGTTTTTCGCACCTTGTCCTCTGAACAATCCCCTATTAGGCATCTGTTTACTCTGCACGAAGGGGGTCGCACACGTGGACACTCTTTGAAACTATTGAAGGACAGGTTTGTGACAACTGCAAGACAGTACTTACAAATAGAATTTTTGACCAAAGGAATTCTCTTCCACCAGAGATTGTCAACTGTAAAACCGCTGATTCCTTCAAAGCAAAATATGACAGTCTCTTAAAGCCTAGACGACCAGATGGACCATAACGCTAAGCGCTGCCTATACCAATAGCGCGGGCATAACAGGCTTCTGCCTCTGCCCGATCGCTGATCATAATAATAATAATAATAATAATAATGAGAGTGCCCTGACAACTGTCTAAATGTCAATAAATTCGCTCTCTAATAAAAACGCGCCAAATGTTGTTGCAAGTGCTTCACTGCAATCCAATGGTGCTACACTAGTTAGAAAACGCAAAAAATGGACTATGGAAATGAATATTTTCATTATACGGGAATATTTTCGGATCACGAAACTACAGGATGTTGTGAGTACTTACAGGCTTGATTTATTTAAAGCATTCCAAAGTAAGTACCCTCAGTTTCCTGTTACTATTCAAAATTTAGCTGACCAGAGGAGAGCCATTATGAAGAAAAACTATATCCCTTCGGCAATTTTAGAAAAGATCAAAAATGATGTAAAGTTAGAATTGTCAATTAATTATTCTGACAATAATGAAGTTTCTAATAATTTAGTTGAAAATTCTGTTGAACCGCAAAGTTTACAAAGTTTACCAAATCATAATGACTCTTTCTGTTATCAAAGTAATTCAACACCAAACAACACGATACAAAACGACATAAATATTAAATTAAAAAAATTAAATTTAGACTTGAGTTATAATGATATACATGTTATTAATCAAAATTTTTACTACCATCAAAA
This sequence comes from Tenebrio molitor, assembly GCF_963966145.1. Taxonomy (NCBI): domain Eukaryota; kingdom Metazoa; phylum Arthropoda; class Insecta; order Coleoptera; family Tenebrionidae; genus Tenebrio; species Tenebrio molitor. The sequence continues at coordinate 22,318,973 of NC_091051.1, read as the reverse complement.
TTTTAAAGAACAAATTGATGATGAATTTAATAGAACTCTGAACGAATTTGAATATATAGAACCATTTAATAGACCACTATTACCTAAACAACAAAGCTCTTCTTTGCAATGATTGAAATTTTAAATCAATTCATTTTACCTAAATTTGTAAATAACACGACAAGTTTTAGAAAATTACACAGTATCATATATAGTGGAGCTTTAACAATTATCAGATTAAATGGTTCAAAAGAAATTGACCAGACAAATAATATAAAAGCTAAAGAATTACCAAAATGGGAACGAAGACTAAATAAACGCATTAACAATATCAGACGAGATTTAGGTAGAATAACTCAATATTTAAAAGGTATAAATTCTAATCATCTAAATAACTGTATTAAATCGATTTTAAATAAAAACAGAATACATTGTTTAAAATATAACGAATATAATGAAACACTAATAGAAATTAAAGACACTTTATTACAAAAATTGAATATTTATTCTAAACGATTAAAAAGATATAAAAATAATAAACAACGGAAATTTGAAAATAAACTATTTAGAAATAATGAGAAGTTGTTTTACAAAAATTTAGCAGATAATAAAACTCAAAATAATAATGGTCTACCAAATATAAATGAAATTAAAGAATTCTGGTCAAACATATGGTCAAATGAAGTTCAATTTAATAATCAGGCAGAATGGATTCCTAATTTAGAAAATGAGATACCAGATTGTAATAATCCACATCATATTCAAATTAGCCTTGAAATTTTAGTTAAAAATATTAATAGTTCACATAATTGGAAATCCCCTGGAGGTGACCAAATTCATAACTTTTGGTTAAAAAAATTTACTTGTATTCATAAATGCTTACTTGATCACTTTAACGGATTTATTAGGGAACCTAACACATTTCCAGAGTTTTTGGCCCATGGTATAACATATCTGAAACCAAAAGATTCCGATACTAAAAATCCATCAAAATATAGGCCAATCACATGTCTGCCTACAATTTATAAAATTATGACATCTTGCATTAAAGTAATAATTTACGACCATTGTCAAAAATTAAATATACTTAATGAAGAACAAAAAGGTTGTGTTAAGGAGTGTTTTGGTTGTAAAGAACAACTCATAATAGATACGGTAATAATGGAACAAGCTAGAAAAAATAATAGAAATATTTGTACCGCATTCATAGACTACAAAAAAGCCTATGATTCAGTACCACATTCATGGTTAATTAAAATTCTTAAAATTTATAAAATTAATTTGGATTTGATTAGCTTCTTATCCCATGTTATGACATTTTGGAAAACTACTTTAAATTTATCAATAAACAATACTAAATTAAAATCCGAGCCTATTCAAATTAAACGGGGAATTTATCAAGGAGATTCTTTAAGTCCTTTATGGTTTTGTCTAGCCATCAATCCTTTGACAAATCTATTAAATAGCACTGGATATGGTTTCAATATTAGAGTTAATAATACCACACTATCCAAATTAAATCACCTTCTTTATATGGATGACATAAAACTTTATGCATCTAAAAAGAATCACATTTTATCTTTACTAACAATAACTGAAAATTTCTCAAATGATATTGGCATGAGTTTTGGTATTGATAAGTGTAAAACGCAATCAATATGTCGTGGTCATTACGAAAATTTAGAATATATAACTAAAGAAGGAGAAATCATTAAAAATTTAAATAAAGGAGAATTTTATAAATATTTAGGTATTAATCAATCAAATCATATTCAACATTCAATTATAAAGGAAAATTGAGAAAAACAATTTTATTTAAGAATTAAATCTATTTTAAAATCAAAATTAAACGGTAATAATTTAATTAAAGCAGTTAATACATATGCTGTTCCATTGTTGACCTATTCTTTTGGTGTTATAAAATGGTCCAAAACTAATTTACAGAATATAAATATTCAAACTAGAGTTCTCTTTACAAAATTTTGTAAACATCACCCCAAATTGAAAGATTTAATTTACCACGCGAAAATGGTGGTAGGGGTTTTTCAAATCTAGAAATTCTACAACACAATCAAATTGCTTCACTAAAAAATTATTTTCTCAATAGAGCTCGTGATAACACTTTTTTTAATGCTTTGGTTTCAGCGGATAAAGGTTACACACCTTTAAATTTAAGTGATAATGTAATTTCAGATATTGTTGAGCCAAATATACCTGACACTATAGCAAATATAAAACAAAAGTCTTTACATGGGAGATATTTTAAAGAGCTAGAACAGCCAGAAATTAATATTCAAGCTTCTCATGCATGGCTTAAAAAATCAAATATTCATCCTGAGACTGAGGGTTTTATATTTGCAATACAAGATCGTGTTATAAATACAAGAAATTATAAAAAACACATATGCGGTTTACAATCGATCATCGATAAATGTAGGATTTGCGGAACTGAAGGGGAAACCATTGAACACATCATTTCTTCTTGCACCGTTTTGGCTCAAAGCGAATATAAAAAACGTCATGATATATTCGCAAAAATTATACACATGAATTTAGCAGTTAAATTCAATTAATTAAAGGATACACAACCACATTACATTTATAAACCAGAAAGTTGTTTAGAAAATGACAATTACAAATTATATTTTGATCGCACAGTTTTAACTGACATTCACATTCAGCATAACAGACCAGACATTATTATTTTAAATAAACAACAAAAGCAAGCATATCTTTTAGATATAGCTGTTCCAAATTCACACAATATAACACAAACATATAATACAAAAATTAATAAATATTTAGAACTATCCGTTGCTATGAGAAATCTTTGGTGTTTAGAAAAAATTTCGATTTTACCATTTATAATTTCAGCAACAGGAATAGTACCGCAATCTCTTTTTAAAAATTTAAAAATTTTGGACTTAGAGAACACATTGGTGGTTGAAATTCAAAAAGGTATATTATTATACTCATGTCACATCGTGAGGAAATTCCTTAACATTGACACAGAACATAAAACACAAAAAAGTCAAAATGTGGAGGCGAGACGCCGGTAATTATGTTGATAAGCACTGCACTATTACTTGATAGTATTATCCGTAATAGTGTATGTACTCCGGCAAAATTGCCGTGCCGCCGGGTGGAGGTGGGATACGAAATAACAAATGGAAAAAAATCACATGTACTTGTTCACCATTTTTGTATGCTTCAGAAACAATGTTGCATTCCACACATAATCCATTTATTTTAGAAATTTTGCATGGAAAGTCTGGTATGTGTCTCGTGTGTGAAGTTAATCTTTTTGGTTTAAAGCCTAACAAATTACCGATTGAATCTTTCTTAGTGAAATCAATATCCAATGTACATTTAATTTCTGATTTAAGGGTGTTATTATTTCCCTTTAAAAACAAAAATGGTAGTGTTGCAGTCTGTTTAGTTTTCTTATTTCCACGTTCAACAAATTTTGCAAGTTTCTCACTCAAATAACTACTAATATCATCGATTTCATATGAACCTTCAGGAATTGTGATGTGAGATTTTTTACCATTTTGTAATGTGAAATAAAATTTATTATTGGTAACATCTACATTTGCAAATGAATTACGTGTTCCGAAATTTATCAATACCAAAACATATTCACTCTCGTCATCTAATACAATAGGGGGATACAATTTATGTGAAAGAACCGAATTCGTTCCTGTTAGTGTAAAGGTTGTTAACATGATGCTGTCAAGAAGAAAGCCGCAAATATACTAAACAATTACAATGAGCGTGCTGTTTATAACAATTGTTAATTATTGTTATATAAAAACTTTAAACATAAATGTCCACAGTTCACCGCCTTGAATGATTGCAAATTTTGATGATTATAAACAATTTTACAAGAACCTTTGCTGTTTAAATATTCAGTTAATTCTAATGGATTTCCAACTTTTCTGTAAGCTGTCCAATGTGTCCCGTCTCCTGTTTCATCATCTAAATTTATAATGCCACATTAATTCGCACGAACGTTCAATTTGGATAAAGAATCCTTCATAAACACTCCCCTAAAATGATGAATTTTTAAAATCTTTGCATGTTTTTTCAAATCTATGTCAAGGCTCGTTTTGGCAACTTTATTGGAAGTCGTTTCTTGACTTCCAAGGTCCTAAAAAAAGACCGTATCCCTTCTTATATGGTTTTAGATATAACCCATTTCCTGATTTGTTCAAAGCAAAATTGCCTCCATTTTTTGGTTGTGTCGTTGATTTTCTTTAAGTTGTTTTTGAGCTTCTTTTGCGGCCCCACCACCTAATGATCCTAATGCACCGAGCGCAGCAAAAATTGGAATCAGTGGTAAAAAAACCCCACTTTTTGGAACTGGATTCACACGAAGCGGTGTAATTCTTCTTTTGCCTTTTGCAGATTTTATTGCTTTTACTGCAACTTTTACAGCATCAGTAGAATTTTTAAATTTCTTCTTCTTTAATTCTGATCGTGCTGTTTTTGTTAAATCGTTAAAACGCAATCCGTTGCCACGTTTAAAATTTTGTCTTTTCCGTTTTTGATTTTTAGATTTACAACCCATACTAAGTTTCACTTTGGCTTTCATGATGCTGGCCACACCTAATGCTGCCGCTTTTTCTCCCAATGAAGCGTTCAAAGAATGAAATCTCTCTTTTGCCTTTCCCAATAAAAAAAACACTATCTGCTTTGTGTCTTTCTTGTAACTCCTCGTGGTTATTATAAGCTATATCGTGTTCTTTACAGGCTTCGTCTAGCTTATTTACACCTTAATCTCCTCTTGCTAGTCGCTTCGATAGTTTTGTTCCGGGACCGCAATAATTGTATCCAGGAATATGAATTTCGAAAGGCAATTGTTAATGAGCGAATTTACAACACCCTCACCGCGATATCTCTTATTGATAGTCTTTTTTGGACTGTTCACATTTGGTCTCCTCAGCAACATTTATAGTTTTTTCTTTACACTCCTACTGCAAGAACCAAACTAACTTAATTCTTTAAATATGATTATCTTTATATATCCAAAACCAAGATAAAAACTTCAGCTTAGTTTCTATCAAAATGCGAATAGTACAACAACCGATCACACGCACGGTCACAAATAATGACTTAAAACATTCTGAAACTAATAAACAACACGGTGAATTATTACCACCAACAATTCGTTGTCTTCTTGTGGGACCATCTAATTGTGGAAAAACCAATACCATGATCAGTTTAATTGAACATTCTAACGGTTTACGATTTGAAAATGTTTATGTCTATTCAAAATCTCTTTTTCAACCAAAATATCAATATTTAGAAAACTTGTTGAAACCCATTAAGGATATGAATTATTTTGCTTTTAACGATTTGGAAAGCAACATACCTCCACCATCCAAAGCAAAAAGCAATTCGATATTTATTTTTGATGATGTAGCATGCGATAAACAAAATTTGATGCGAGAATACTTTAGTATGGGCCGACATAAAAACATAGATTGCTTTTACTTGTGTCAAACGTATAGTCGTATTCCTAAACAGTTAATTCGAGACAACGCAAATCTCTTAATATTATTCAAACAAGATGATTTAAATTTACGTCACATATATGATGACTTTAAGGAAATGTGTTCACTCTGTTGGAAAAATTGTTACGACTTTTTAATTATTGATCTAGAAAGAGATATTAATGCAGGAAGATACAGAAAAGGTTTTGATTCATTTATTCAACCTCATATGTAAATGAGAATCGAATAGTACTCAGATCGTTTTGCACAACGATATCAAATCAGTTTGATATCAGCGGTTGACCGATACAGTTACAAACGCTTAATATCGCTTTGCACACGGTTTGTTGCAAACAGTTGGCTGGTAAATACGCTTAATCTCGCTTTACAAACGGTTTGATATCGCTTTGTATTCAACCGCTAATTAATAAATCGTTTTGGGTGCGCTTTGAAATACTATGGCCCCTTACACCATGAATTCGGAAAATGAATTATCAAATTCGGTAGAATTGGCTAAAAAATTAATTAAGAAAAGAGAAGAAGTAAAGCGTAAAATGGATTTATTAAAACAAGGTGAAATAAGGCAAGAAGGTGCATTTTCTCCTATCACTAAGCGTCTAAAGACAATCTCTGATCAGTTACCAAATACAGATGTTGAATCTTATAATAATAATACCAACAAAAATGATAATCACAACAAAAAAAAAACAGAAACTGATGAAACAAGAAATTTTACCTATCAATTCTCTTTTGGATGAAACTTCACCACAAAGAATGGAAAATAATTTGTCTGCTAAAGTTTCTAAGCTAAGGAAAAAAAATGCCACATTAAACGAGAAGGAAATAATAACGTCAGAATTAGTAGAAAATAATCCTGCTAATGTTTCACATTATGATGAAGAAACGCTAATTTCAGAACCTTCCAAAAGATAAAATTACACATTAGTTGATTTAATGAATGAATCAGTGGAAGAAAATAGAGGAAAGCAAGGAAAAACGCTTGACACTAATGCTTATGAGTAGACTTAGGCGAAAAATAGTGAGCGCGTCAAGAATACCTCCCACCATCACGATCCAGTGCAGCGCGCTCGTATTATAAAACGATCCACGGTTCACGCTCGCAGCGAAAAGATAGCGGTGCGACGCTGTAGCGAACTGGTGGGGAGCGCCAACTATTTTCCGAGACAATACATTGACGCTATGAATCGAGATAGAAAAAGAAAATTTGATCATAGAACAGGAATAACGCATGATGATATTCAAGAGAAGTTTCTTGTCGGAGTTTCAGAAGTAAAATTTGTAGGATCTGATATAACGGTCAATGATGCATTCTATAAAACCACACCGGGTCTGTATCAATTGTTGTTTAAAAACAACCCAAAAAATTATACTCAAGAAGATCTGTACACCTATAAGACAATTTTAGACAGTAGTAATGCCTGCAGACTTAACTTTCATCCTAGCGGACAAATACAGGGATCAAGATCAAATAAGTATAAATCAATAATCGCTCCTTTATATTTTGAACAGCAAGCAATTTATAAGACACCAAAACCAGCAGGAAAGGAAACATTGGGGAAAGGAATGTTTAAAGAAGTCTCCAATAAGCTGATTGACTACGTTTATTGGAATGATCCAAATGAGTTAGTTAATAGATTGAGATTATTAGTCGCATCTCAGTCAGCAGGTCATACAGGTCACTCTAACGAAATTGTTTCTGTTATTGAGGAGTTGCGTGAAGCTAACATAATCGAATAAGACATCAGAATGGTTCCACCAAAGCAAACTTCGGTTAAAAGAGATTTAGTTTCAGAATTACATAAGCCTGCAAGAATCAATTTTAAAAGAGGTCGTGTTATTATAAAAGGTATTAATGACACACTGCAAGCTGATCTTGTTGAAATGATTCCGTATGCCAAGCAAAATAAACAATTTAAATATATACTTGTCGTAATTGACTGCTTTTCAAAGTATACATGGACTGTTCCTGTCAAAGCAAAAGATTCAAAACATATAACAGAAGCAATGGAAAAAGTTCTATCGCAAATTATACATTTACCAAAAAATTTGCAAACTGATAAAGGATCCGAATTTTATAACAGTATGTTTAAAGCATTGATGAAGAAATATAAAATGAATCATTACAGTACATTCAGTACAAAAAAAGCATCCATAGTTGAACGCGTTAACCGCACCCTAAAAAACTTAATGTGGAAACAATTCAGTTTGCAGGGTAATTATAAATGGTTAAAATTACTATCTGACATTACAAAACAATATAACAACAGTTATCACTAAAGACCGGATTTATATGCATTTGCATATTTTTTTGCTAAACAGCTTCGGATTACTTTAAAGTTTTCTTGGCATTTCAGATGATTCTAAATAAAATAACATCATTCTTGTTATGCATATTATTGCGTTGTACGATTAATCACTGTTGGGTGGTGATATTAGCCGTACAAATGATATGGTCGTCTTTGTATAAATACTTAAAACTTTATTGTATACATTTATGACAGAATGTTGATGTACAAGTGTTAAGTACCAAGGATAGTGGTAGACTCTGGTTTTTACCGCCATATCCCGACTTAAATAAGGCTGGGTGATTTCACCCCTCTCACAAGAGAAAGTAGGCAGGACTACCTGTTACAGTACCTGTTTCTAACAATAACGTTCAAAACTACATTATTTTGTACATATACCGCCCCCCTTGAAGGCACGGACTTCAAAAATATTGGAATTAACAAAGATCGAACATGGTTATTAGAAAAAGAATTGTTACATAATAAACATGACAAAAAAAACATTAAAAAATACAAACATTGAAGTCAATTATAAAAAAAAGGGTTAATACATAATTATAACAAATATTTACACGATACAAACATAGTCTATTCATTCGCTGGCAGAACGCACACTTTTCGCGTGGCTCTTTTGAAGATGCCATTGACAGTCTTTACGGACACTACGCGCACAACACCGTCACTTCCGGGATGAAGTTCTACGATGCGTCCCAATTTCCATTGTAGTGGCGGCGTGTTGTCCTCAACTAGAATCACCATGGAACCAACTTCCAAGGCGGGGGTGGACGATCTGGAACCGGAACCACGGAGCTGCTTGGAACGATTGATGTTTTGAACAAGGTACTCCCTTTGCCAGCGGTGCCAAAAGTGCTGCCTCATCTGTTCCACTCTTTGCCATTGCGTCAATCGGTTGATCCTCGTCGTCGTAAGATCTCTTTCACTTATAGAAATTAGTGGCTCTCCGATAAGGAAGTGACCAGGGGTTATGGGGTTAAGGTCATTAGGATCGTTACTCAGGGGACATAAAGGTCTGGAGTTTAGGACAGCTTCAATTCTTGTTAACAGGGTATACAATTCTTCGTAGGAAAGCACGATTTCTCCAATTGTTCTCTTTAAATGACCTTTGATGGATTTAACGTTTATTTCCCAAATACCGCCCATGTGCGGGGATCTGGGGGGAATGAAATGCCACGATATACCCTTATTAGCCAGATTTTCTGTAATTTGACTAAATGAAGCTGACTTTAGAAATGTTCTTAGTTCTAGTAATTCTTTATTGGCGCCAACGAAATTTGTAGCATTGTCCGAATAAAGATGGTACACATGACCACGTCTTGATATGAAGCGTTTTAGCGCATTCAAAAAGGTTTGAGTCGTTAAGTCACCAACTAGTTCTAAATGAACGGCTTTAGTTGAAAAACAGACAAAGACGCAAATATATGCCTTCACAGTACGCTTACTGCGACCACGACATTCCTTGATGTAAATAGGCCCGGCATAATCTACGCCACTGGTTGAAAATGGTCTGGTTGGTTCGACACGGGATTTGGGCAAATTACCCATAATAGGATACATGACGCTTGGTTTGACTTTAAAACATTGCAAACACTGGTGCAAAATCTTGCGTACCACACTGCGTGGAGAAATTATCCAAAAATTTTGACGTAACGCGGCTAAAGTTCCCTGAACACCAGCGTGCAGTTGCTCAATGTGCACGTGTTTGACTAACATCTTAATCAAATGGTGATCGTTTGGTAGCACGATGGGATGTTTGACATCTTAAGTTAAGGATGAGTTTTGCAACCTACCTCCCGCGCGAATTATCATTCTTGTCGAGAAAAACATTTAAGCACAGTAAACGTGATTTCTTGTTAATCGGTTTGTTTTGTTTAAGACAAGCTAATTCATCATTGAATGCAATTTCTTGAATTAAACGTATAATGGCCTTCATGGAATCTTTTAATTCTTCACATGTTAAAGAACTAGAGATTTGCCTTTGGTTTGGCTTCCTACAATTGTTGATAAACCGTAATACCCACGACATTACGCGTTCAGTTTTTTTGTAATTTGAAAATTTTGTAAGAATCGGTAGTTGTCTTTCGCGTGAATGAATAGTAGTCAGAGTGACAGTTCGACGTTCTGGAATTTCAATATCCGAAAGATTTACGTTAGATACGGGCCAAGTGTCGTTGTTTTCTGACAGCCAATCAGGACCGTTCCACCACAGTTTATTAGTTTTTAGTTGACCAGGTAAAGCACCTCGGCTTAGTACATCCGCAGGGTTACTTTCGCTTTTGACATGATACCAATCTTTCGCATCCGTTAGCGTTTGAATTTCGGAAACTCGATTTCCTACAAATGTTTGTAAGTTTGAAGATGTAGAGTTTATCCATGCCAGAACGACTGTGATATCTGTCCAGAGAAATTGCTGATCAATTTTGACATTTATCGTTCGTAAAACTGTATTAAATAATCGCGACAAAATTAAGGCGGCACACAACTCCAAGCGTGGTAACGTAACAGCTCGAAGAGGAGCCACACGAGATTTAGCGCAAATTAAATGAACTTGATGATTGCCATTATGATCGGTTGTTCTTAGATAGACAGCAGCGCCATATGCGATTTGTGATGCGTCACAAAACCATGTAGCTGCGCCTGTACGGGGCTTGATTTTATTATGTTTCTGGGAATTTTGATTTCGTTTAAGTGAGAGAGTTCTTGCAAGATCTTAACCCATGCACAATAAATACTTTCAGGTAATAGATCGTCCCATCCAATTTTCAAACTCCAGCATTGTTGAAGGATTATTTTTGCTGTTACAACCACTGGGGCCACAAGACCCAATGGATCGAATACCTGGGCAGTTTTAGACAGGATTTCGCGTTTTGTTAGTCTTTTCGGAATGTCACACTGTTTTACCTGATACCGTAACGAATCGTGATTAGGATTCCAAAAAAGCCCTAACGTTTTAGTGTAAGCATCTTTATCGAATCTGACGTTGAGATTAGGCTCGTGACTATCTGGAATTAATGCAGGATGATTGGCGGCCCATTTACGTAATAAGAAACCACCATGAGCTAAAATTTGAATTATTTGATCTCGTAAAGAGATTAGGTTTTCAAGTGAGTCCCCTCCCGTCAGAAGATCGTCTACATAAAAATCCTGCTGAATTGCGTTTGCGGCTTCCGGGTACCGATTTACGTTTTGAAGAGCTAGTTCTTTAAGACATCTTGTTGCTATAAAACTGGCCGGTTTTGTACCGTAGGTTAGAGTGGTTAATCTATACGTTTTTAGCGTATCTTCGGTGTTCTCGCGCCAAACAATTCGTTGATAGTCAGTGTGATCGGGATGTATTTCTATCATGCGGTACATTTTAGCTATGTCCCCGTTTACGACGTATTTAAAAATTCTGAATCTCAACAAAATTGCAAAAAGCTCTGGCTGGATTGTAGGTCCTGCCATGAGATTGTCATTTAGACTTAATGCATCAGCTGAACGAAATGACGCGTTAAAAACAACTCTTAACTTGGTCGATGTAGAATCCTTGAGTACCGCGTGATGAGGCAAATATGTACAGTTTAGTTTATTTAATTCGCAACCCGGAACTTCCTCCATGTGACCCAAAGAGATGTAATCCCGCATGAATTGCACATAATCTGATTTTAGTGTAGGCCTTTTGTTTAGGTTTCGTTCCAGATTGTTAAAAAACTTTACAGCACTATCGTGGTTTGACTTGAGAATTGGAGGATCATTTTTTAATGGCAGTTTAACAAGAAACTTTCCGTTTGTTTGTCTGCACGTATTTTGAACAAAATGTTGCTCGCACATAATCTCTTCATTTGAAAAGCATTTTTGTTCGGAAGGGTTGCAGCATTGCTTACCGACGTTAGAGAAAGTGAGCAGGTGCTTCAGCTATTGTTATTGTTCATATTTAGTGACCCACCTGCAATGAAACACATAATGGGTATTTTGCAGCATTAGTTTGTTATGGTTCTCAAGTGTTATTTCTTTGCGGTCTTGACATAAAAGGTTCCAAAACAAATCAGCCCCGATAAGTAAGTCTACTGGTGCAGTTTCTAAGAATTTCGGATCGGCTAGCTGTAATTCCTTTGGAATATTTATTGCAGACATATTTATGGTCACCAAGGGAAGATTTTCGGTTATTTTATCCAAAACAAAACAAGTTAAGTTCGCCGAAAACTTATTATACTGAGATTTAATGTTTACCTGAACGGCCTGTTTGATGTTCGTCGAAATTTGACCAATTCCGCCAACGGATATATTTACAGCTTTCTGCTGCAGACGTAATTTTTTGGAAAATAATGACGTAATATAACTGTTCATGGACCCTGCATCCAGTAGAGCTCTACATTTATGTGACTTATTATTACGATCTTCTATGAGAACGATCGCGGTTGATAACAAAATAATTGATGATTGGGACCTCATAGAATGAGCCTTTAAACTTTCTGCCAGTGCTGGTGTTTCATTGGTTTGCGTGATTTGTCTTTCTTTATGAAGCAGAGTATTGTGGCTTTGATTACATTTACGGCATTTGAATTTGGACTGACAGTTGTTAACAAAATGATTGGTTCTTAGACAATTAAGACATAACTCCAGGTTTCGAGCTTGAGCGTTTCTTTCCTCTACATTTAATTTTAGAAATTCATTGCATTGAAAGATTATATGATCGTCATTTTTACAAAATGTACAATGTAGTTTGTTTGTGGCAACATGAGCTGTAGTGCTTCGTTTTTGTGGCATATTGTTTTTTGCATTATTGAGATTCGGGTTGACGTTCGATTTGGGGTGCAATAGATTTAAGGATTCCAACAACTGACATTTCCTTTCTAAAAATTCGATCGTTTGACCGTAAGTTGGAACCTCGTCGGTTAATGTAGCCTGCCATTCTCTTGCAAGATTGTCGTCTAATGTGTCCACAATTATTACGACTAGAAGAGCGTGCCAAGTATCAATCGGTACTTCTAGCTGTCTTAACGCGGCAACATTTGAATTCAACGTATCTAAAAAACACCTAAGTGACGAATGCGAGGCTTTAATTATTTGGGGTGCCTTTGTGATGGCTATTAGGTGATCGTGGACGATCAGCCGTTTGTTGCAGAACCCTTTCTTTAAGATATCCCACGCTACATTATAATTTTCTGATGACACCGTTAATGACTTGACTGCTCGCAAAGCTTCATCAGATAAACATGATCGCAAATATTGGAAACGTTGACAGTTGTTTAGCATGTTGTTTTCGTCTTCAATAATGGATTTAAATGAATTTTGAAATGACAACCATTCCTTATAGCAACCAGTGAAAGATTTTAAATTTAAAGTTGGCAGATTCAGTTTGATTGATTGATCACGATTAGAACAAAGTGAATTAGCGCTGGAACAACTACCGTTACCATTCGTTGTGGCCGCAGTGTGCGGTGGAGGCGTCATTTGTTCAATTTTTGTTTGAATTGATGATAATACATCGAAATATTTTGACTCAATTTTGACGCGGTCCTGAGTCTGCGTTTCAACAGCTGTCGTTGAAGAATCAAGTAATTCAATTTCAGTTTGTACCTCTTCATAATCTTTGAATGTCTGTTCGATTCGTTTTCTAAATTTTAGTGGATTTACATCGTTATCATTTGATTGAAAGTTAGCAACAAAGTTTTAAATACGCGTAATTTTTGTTTTTAATGAGGTTCTTTTCTTTTTTAAAGCCTCTAATTTGGCAATTGATTCGTCTAATAAGGATGTCTCGGGCATAATAATTGATTTGATTTACGTGGTCGAGATGAAAATTTGCGAAATTAGGAACAATAGAAAAAGTCGTACGTAGTAATGTAGTTTGGAAGGGAAATTGAATGGATCGAGAGCCACTAACCTTTGTTGATGTCTTGAGTGATGATCGCTTCGCTGCTACCCAATTCGGTGACTATTCGTGCTGCCCTTTTACCCTTGCTGAAGGTGACGAAATCGTTGCTGCCCTCTGGGTGTCGAAACTGCTTCTTGAATTGTTGATGTATTACACTTGTTATTACACTAGACGACCGTCGTGTGATAAGGATTTAATCATCCGGCTCGAAGGACCAAATTTATATATAATTTATGCATTGGCATGGGGTCGAAATAATAATATAATATGACAGTTTCTCTCATAATCACAGCGACTTTCGTATGTTCAACAGCTTCTGGTTACTGGAGATAATTATATTCTTGTTAAATAAGATTTAGTTTCCAGTGGTGGTTATATTTTACCGTTGATTTTCAGTGCATTAAAATTGTTATTTTCAGAAAGTCTAAAGTAAAAGGGTACAGAAGTCAACAAATCCGTGAATGGATTTTACTGCTGACGGGAAAGTTATTTTTTGTCAAGTATGTTCCAAACACAAAAAATATTTTATCTGACAGAAGACAAAATTTTACTCCAGAAAATTTAGAAAGGTATCTTGTTTGCCATTTTATCAACATTGTATTATAATTGTATTATTTTTTAATTCATATAAGTTTTAAATTAAAAAAGCGTGCCTCTTTTAATTTTTTAAAGCATATTTTGTAATCTCGGAAGCATATCTTGCATGCATATTTCGACTTTTTTAGTGCATATAAATCCGGCCCTTAGTTATCACAGAACAATCAAAACCAAACCATCAATGATAAATAAGAGAAATGAAAAATTATTTTTTTTGTTCGACACTGTCAGAATTTGAGAATTTTCTCCTGTGTGAACGGATTTTTATAAATTTGACAACTTGTCAAAACGAAACGTCAAGCTAATTTTAAAGATTTTTAGCGATTTGGAGCCTTTAAGAGGCTCGTCGAACAAAAAAATGTTGTATTCAACTCGTTCTTGTGTAATTTGGGCTTTTTTTGGCACTCGTGGACCTTTAAAACTCTCGTTTCACTCGAGTTTTCAACTGCTCCACTCATCCCAAAAAAAGCCAAAATTACACACGAACTCGTTAAATAAATAACTATTTTCTTCAAACGTCCGTAAATTATGACATTATCCTGCTGCATTGACAATGCTAAAGTGTCACTTCATTGTCATGGCATCTAACGAGCTGACGAGCAGCAGATAAAGTTATTATCTCCGCTGAGAGCGGCAGATAAAGTTATTATCTCCGCTGAGGGCGTCCGTGAAGTTATTATCTCCGCTGATGAGCGGCAGTAAAGTAAACTAGCTACATCATTTGAAATTCCTACCTGGTTTCTTAACATGTCTTAAATAATTTGTTATGAAGGTTTGAAGAAAAAATAGTATATGTTATTCGGAGCAAAAATGGTTTTATGTGCTTTGGCTGGTTTGTCTGCCTCACTGCGTTCGGCAGCCAATCTACCAGCCGCAGCACATAAAATTGCTAGTAAAAATAACAAATATGCAGTTGGAGATCATGTTCGAATCAGCAAACATAGGGAAGTATTCGACAAGGGATACACCCCGAACAGGTCAAATGAATTTTTTCTCATAAGGAAAGTTAAATTAACCAACCCAACTACTTATCTGCTAAAGGATATGAACGGAAAAGATATTTTAGGTGGATTCTATGAAATGGAGTTGTAAAAAGTGAAGCATCCTGACGTCTATTTAGTCGAAAAAGTTTTGAAGAAGAAAGGAAAGAAGCTCTACGTCAAGTGGTTAGGCTTCGATGAAAGTCACAACACCTGGATCGATGAAAACAATATCACTTAAAACTACTACAATATCTACTATTCACACCATATATTACTACAATAAACTGTACACACACATTCTATAATTCATAATACCGAGCGATCATTTAAAAAATAAATCGAGTTTGCTTTGGAGCCTATGCTATAGCATGGGTTGCCATAGGTAACACGCCGACTCGATTTATTTTTTAATTGATCGCACCGTATTTCGCATACAAATTCTGCTTTAATTTTATCCCACACCAAATCCTTAAGGCGGCCTTACACCAAGGCAACAATTGGCAACATGTTGCCGGCAACATTTTTTAGTAATGACGGGCAACATTATTAAAAAATGTTGCAGGCAACATGTTGCCAATTGTTGCCTTGGTGTAAGGCCGCCTTTACATTTCACCCCGCTTCGACTTTACATCTCAACATGAAATCAAACATCCTGCGCCGCGAACGACCCTTCATTTTACAGACTCGAGAAGTGAGCCAAAAACGGACAACAATTTTTCAGGTCAAAACACAATCCAAACATTGACACAATCGAGTGAGCCAGGATCGGCCACCACTTTTACAGGTCTACACACATTTCAAATTTTCGAGCGCTTTAGTGACCCAGGATCGGCCACCACTTTTACAGGTCTACACACATTTCAAATTTTCGTGCGCTTTAGTGAGCTAGGATCGGCCTCACTTAACTGCTTATACTCAATTTCATATAAATGTGCATCTAAGCAAGCCATGAAAATCTGATTTTCTGTTGGTAGTAAAGCTAAAGCTAGTGACTTTGACTTTCAAAGTTGCTTGCTCTGTGCGAACCCGATTTGACTAATTTTTCAGTTCTTGTCCATTTTAACATTTCTGATTTCAAAAGCAATGTTACGTCTTTTTACTGATTAAATTAAAGTATTTCTTATTTGTTTTTGTCTTTGTATTTTTACCAAGTAAAGATTTATTGGACATGACCTTCATAAATGTGACTTTTGTAATGTAACTAAATTAAAGGTGCTTTTACAAATGCACAGCTCACTTGATGAACATTTATATGAAATCAATTATATACGGAGTGATCAAGAATGACTGAGTCTGTTGGTAACAATGAAATTTTGCAAATTTAAAATTTACCAACGAAGGTTAATTTTTATAATAGTATAAATATAACCTGCATAACCAAGAATGTTTTTAATGTCATCTCAAGTTAAAAAATTCGGTCAGTGCGTGGTCAGTGCCAATTACTAGACAAAAATCACCAGTATTTTCAATTGTTTCATTGCCAACAGACTCAGTCATTGTTGATCACGCTGTATTTGCTTTAACAATATCTGAAATTATATTATCACTTCATCGGCTTAAACCAAAGCATTAAAAAAGGTGTTATCACGAGCTCTATTGAGGAAATAATTTTTTAGTGACGCAATTTGATTGTGTTGCAGTATTTCTAGATTTGAAAAACTCCTACCACCGTTTTCTCGTGGTAAATTAAATCTTTCAATAGCAGATTTAGGGTGATGTTTACTAAATTTGGTAAAAAGAACCCCTGGTTTTAATGTTTATATTCTGTAAATTAGTTTTGGACCATTTTATAACACCAAAAGAATAGGTCAGCAATGGAACAGCATATGTATTAACTGCTTTAATTAAATTATTACCGTTTAATGTTGATTTTAAAAGAGATTTAATTCTTAAATAACATTGCTTTTCTAAATTTTCTTTTATAATTGAGTGTTGAATATGATTTGATTGGTTAATACCTAAATATTTATAAAATTCTCCTTTATTTAAATTTTTAATGATTTCTCCTTCTTGAGTTATACATATATTCTAAATGTTCGTAATGACCGCGACATATTGATTGCATTTTACACTTATCAATACCAAAACTCCTCCCAATATCATTTGAGAAATTTTCAGTTATCGTTAGTAAAAATTTGACTTTAATTTTATTGTATTATTTTTTATTTTGTAATTTGTACTTCCACAATATTTAGGGAGGCCTAGCCTCCCCTGCCTCTATTGAGAAGCCGCCACTGACGGTCAGCAACCTCTCTTAAAACTCGATATCAGCTGACGCAGGTTTTTCTTTAAGAGATAATATCTGTTGTTGCAAGGACTCGACGGTGGTATTTAGTTTTTCAATCGTTTTTGTCAGTTCCGATATCAATTTGCTGCAATCACAATTACCGTTGGTATTCAGCAATCTACAATTTGGACACTTCCAATACAAGCCATCCCTGGACTTAATGACATCATATTGCGCTTTATTCATATTGATGCACTTAATATGGAAGAAAAGATTGCATGAGCAACATTTCAAACCAGGCACTGTTGGAGGTGCAGTACTCTTACAAGTCGCACAAAGGACAGGCATATTAAATTGAGATGACCAAGAACACCACTCAGTCACAAAATAAATCAAAATAAATAAATGTTATGTAAGGTAGGTACCAATTTTTTTCATCCGTCATTTAGGTGGTAGGATACTTTATCAAAAAAAAGAAGAAAAAAGTGAAGATTTTGATTTAAAAAAATTGGTAATGACGTCATTGTACTAAAACAAATGACGTTATTTAAACAAATTCCATATCACAGGATGGCATGTTTCGAAATAAAATCGACCTGTCCGAGCGATTTTCTTAAAAACATCAGATAATGCTATTATGAATTTTGTTCCAAACTTTATGTTCACACTCTACAGGGTGTCTCAGCTCAGCGGATTTTTGTGAAATTTAAAATGCAGATATTTTAGACGGTGAAGAATAAAATCCGATTAATGCAATCACCCAAGTCTTAAAAACGTAATTTTTACATGCCTTTTTAAAATGTTGAATCAATTAAGATTTACATAAAAAATTGATCGTCAATAAAAAATGCTGTAGGGAAAAACTCGTTCTTGAAAGACGTCTGGTTTGCAAGAAAAAAGCAAAAAACTGTGTTAAACGTGGCTACAAATGCAAAAACGTAGACGCATATGAAACAAACGTGCAATTTTGCAGAATTTTGGTCATCCCTTTTCGCAGAAGCGCAGGCGACATATTTGACGTTTATCTTGCTAACCTTACAAACACTTACAATGTTAAAGACAACATTTGGACGTAATTTATTATATTGGATGCTTTAATTCTTCCATAAAAGACTAAAACACGATCGGGATATTTTAGCAAGGTAGTTTAGTTCACGTACGCTTCCTTTGTCTTCAAATAAATTGACGACTCTCTTAACCTTACATTTTGTAAAGCCTACATTTGGATAGTGTTCCACGAGAAAACGAACTGTGTCATTGAAGTTCTTACGATACTCTCCATAGGCAAAATTTTTTTTCTTTTTCAACAATATTGAAATTTCTGCCGCTGTAGTCTATTTTTGGTAGAACCGGACTTGCGGTAATGGTCAGTAAGGTTTCCTGGTTGCCGAAAAGGTTCTTCTAATCCGTTCCCGAGTTGCGGTACGGAGGCACAGGTAAAGGCGTAGGTGATTAAGGGGGAGAACCCAACCAGGTTATAATTAAGAAAGGGTGGACTGAAAAATCTTTTAGTTTTCTTCTTAACCTGAAAGATCACTTATTGTGAATATGGCATTCCAAACGATGTTTAGCGAAAAAGGCAAATTATTGCTTCTGGTTGATAATTTCAAATTTCGAAAATATCGTCTTAACAGATCAAGTTTAGAAATGTGTTGGTGTTGTACACCGAAAACATGGCGTGTAAATTGGACCAGACACAATGTGTTCTCTAGAAAAGAAAGCATAATCATGACCCCGTTTCGCTTCAAGTATTAAATCGTCAAAAAATTAGTAACCAAGTGAAGAGAAAAGCAGGTAGTGATCCATCTGTCAGACCTCGAAAACTTATTCACCATGAGATAAGTGTTCAAAATGTAATGGAAACGCCAACTGTGACTGATATAAAACGGATCAGTAACAATATCGGCAATGCATGATATGATCTCCTGTAAAAGCAATATTAAATTTCTTTGTGAACAAGAATTAATACTAGTGGATGGTACTTTTGATTTTTGTACTAAGCATTTCGTGCAAATGTTTACAAGACACACATACTCGTACAGTGGGGAGCACGGAATTTCGCACACCAATTTGTATGTCATTAAAAAAAAACTATCTAGTCTAAGCTTTATGGTCATTATAATCAATCATGATATATGTGATCATGACTGATGTTTCACCTAAACTGTCACGAAACTGCCGCCAGTATCTCATTTTAATAAAATTATGTCAGTGAAATGTCCAATGTGTGCGAAATTCCGTGCTCGCCACTGTACATTAATACATGAGTGTAATCTATTTTTACTTTTATTGAACAGTTTCTAACAATACAATATTAATTTAAAGGTAATAAGACGAAAAAAACTCATTAAATTAAAATGCACCTCTTCCTTGTGGAATGCAAGTACAGTTAATTTCAAAATTATCGAGTACACCTCAAAAATCAAGAAGTCGATTTATTACAGTGTTTTCCACATGTAAAGATGCCTTTTTGAAATTTGAACGTCATAGGTTAGGTAAGTTTGATAACATAAAATGTCGCTGATATTTTAGAACACCATAATAGTGTGTATTTTATCCTCTGCACGGTGCTCTTAGCGATGTTATAATACGGGCTACCCTCCGGATCGACCACCCTTCTTCTAATTTGGAAAGAATGAGCACTTTCGCGTTTTCAGTTAGATCAGGCATTTTGTTTGTCAAAACTGACATTGATCATTGACAAAAAATGTAAGTGCATTTTACACTGTAGAAAATTAGGTGTACTCTATAATTTTGAAATTAACTGTACATATAGCAATACATTCTTGAAACATCAGTTAACTTATAAAACCACAACCAAAACGTGTAAGTGTATTTGAATAATTGAATTTATTGCTAAATTTGTTCCATCATTTAAATGCATTCCTTACAAATAGGGGTCAATCTTCTATTGTGTACATTTTCTGCAACTTGTTCTGGCTCCTCATCAGTCATTGTTCAGATTCTGAACTCTCATCTTGAATTTCTAACTGATCTTCTACATCAGTTTCGCTATAATCAGCCACTTCTATGTTAAAATCAACTTCCTTCAAAAGAAGCTGGAGTCATCTCTGTTCTTCTTTATAACTGTACTTGGCCATTTTCTAATGAGTCCTTTTAAAAAGTATCGATAATTATATTAATTATGCAAAAAAATAAATTTGAGACTTACTTTTTCACTTACAGCATGTGTTACTTTACAGCTAACATCGGTCCCTGATACGGAAATTGTTTATAACTCGGAAAATGTCACATGTAAGCAAATGCTTTTCTGACACTGTATAGATGCATGTAAGATCAGAAGGTACTCATTATAACTAAACTGGAAGGAAAGGTTCGAATATAATCGAAAAAAATTGGGAGTGGTCAGTCTCCTAGGTTAATTATTGTGGTCATCATCAACAATCATTAAAGTGATTTCTTCACTACCTGAATCAAGTTCCATTCTGTCTGATGGCGGTTCATCTAAATCACTGAAATCATCGGAATCTGAAGATACGCAACTCACATTTATTATAAATGGTGGAATACTGTCAATATCATGTACACCCATATACAGGGTGTTTTCGAAGTTGAGGCGTTCCTTGTAACACGAGGTACTATACATTATTCTTAAGAATTTTAGCCTAAATCTTTTTAGTAAAATGTTTGTATTAATGGACATAATTGATTGTATATTTTTATTGTTTTCTAAAATTTTGAGTCCGGTCCTGTCTATTTCTCTGCTGTACTAGATTAATAACTAACGTGGCCCAGGATGGTGTCTTTTTGGAAATCGCTCTGCGTACTCTCTGGACGTCGCAGTTGCATTCTGATAACGTGATAACTGATAACATTGCCAATATACATTAGCAACATATCTGTGAGCTCATTATTTTTGTAATGATAAAGCCATTCCGACTAATTAGGTGACAACTCTGACAGTATTTTTGATTAACGTACATGCTCATTTGATTTTTTTTTATCAGTTCTAATTTCTAACAAATCAGTGCAAATTTGAGCAGGACCGGTTTCAAAAATTTCAAAAAAATTAACTTATTTTATCTTCATTGCCGTACACATTTTACTAAGGTGATTTTGGCTAAAACTCTTTAGAACAAGATGTTAAAAGGAACGCCTCAACTTCGAAAACACCCTGTACTTGTGCCAATCATTTTTTATTTCTTGCTCAGTGTGTTTAATGAAATTTTGCCACTTTTCCTTTGTACACTGCACAAGAGCCTCTCACGAAACTTCTTTAACTCTACCAGTAGAATCAAGCCGAGATGAAATGTGTTTGTTGTAGTAATTTTTACAATCTGCCCACCCCAGCTCGATTGGATTATATTGGCAATTGTAAGGTGGAAGTCTCAAAACGGTATGTCCTTCTGCTTTCAGAATTTCGTCAATTTCATAAATAATAGAATTATCTGTCAAATAATGCTTCACCAATTGCAAAAGTTGTTTTTTTGAAAAAGAATCCTCAAATGATATGTTTTCATTTCTTAACCAATTTTATAAGTATGTCTTCTTTTCTAGATGATATTGTTGGTGGTTTATTTATTTTCACTGAATGGTAAGGCGCGTTGTCCATAACTATTGCACATTTTATCTTCAGCGAAGATAAAGCAGGAACAAGTTGGTCTTTTACCCATTTTTAAAATAAATCACCCTTCATTGTTTTGTGATAATCCCTGTCATTAACTTTAGTATCCAAAATTATATCACATCTTGGTAAAAATCCCTGATCACATCCAGCACTAAGTATGGTGAATCGTTTTCCTTCAGTTTTAAATTTTGTAGGAACACCTTTTCGATTGCTTTCTAGCAGCCACTGACGAACTTGGCTGCCGTTTTGGTATACCCAAGTTTCATCCAGATAAACATCTATTATTTTCTTTCAAGATTTGTAGATATTTGTGGCAAAAACGGATTCTTAAATTGACAATTCTTTGGGTTTCGATTAATATTTTTCTCCTGTCCACTTTCTTAAATGAGTAGCCAATTGATTTTATTATCTTATATAAGGTTGTTCTGCAGTAGGAGAAATCTAGACACTCTGTTGCATGTTTATGAATGTCTGATATTGTTACATGTTCATTTTTCTTAATTTTGGCGAACGTAAAATCATTTAATTCTTGTTTAAAAGAAAATTCAACGACTACTTTTCTTCCTGACTTTAATGCAGGCTGATATGGTATTCCAGACTTATTTTGTGCTAAAACTTTTTGAACAGTTCGAACACTAACCTAAAAAATTATTATTTAGTACAGGTAACAAATAAATATAAATAATAAATATTAATTTTACCTGGAATATTAAAGCCACTCTATTAATGCTTACTGCTGAATCGTTAGAATTCTTCAGAAGCTCATTGTGGCAACGAAAAATTGCTTCAAATTCTCGTGCAGTTAAATCAACCATTCCTTAGTATGAAATAGTATATTTCAAACCAAGGTAAAAAAGTGGTTTCTTGCAGACCGCAGGCAAAGATTATAAACCGAGTCGTAGACGAGGTTTGTAAGTGCCTAAGATCTGCAAGGACAGTTTCTTAACAAGGTTTGAATACAATTTTTTTCCCTACCGGCACAACTTTGTTGAAAAAAGTCAAAAAAGATGGTTATATTCGTGATTAAAACGAAAATTTTGAGAATTGAATAGTAGGCTGTGTTATTTGTTTAATTAACTTGTCATCGCATTTGAAGATTTGAGGTTTGTTCGAAAATTTGATATAAACAGGGTAAAGTAATCTACCTACCTAGCTTATCTGTTTATTTTCCAGATTATATGATTGACCTACCAACTGACTTCATTGAATTGGCTTTCATTTATCAATAACTTATTTCACTTTTGACACTTTTGACATTTGTATTTTGGTACAGTTTTACCATAAACATTTCATGATTAACTTTCTTACCTTAGCGAGAAAGTTGAATTTTCTCACCTCAAATGAGGTATCCACAGCCTACATTTCTAACCGGTAGGGAGAAAAATACTGTTTTTTTAGTGTATCACGTATGCAATGAAACTCACAAAGAACAACAACTTTCAGATACGATGATAACTACGAAGTCTGATGAAGTTTTGAAAGAACGCTGAACGGTTGGCCGTTGGCGCGTTGGCATTGTTGGCAACCATAACAAAACAAAGCACTAAATGCGGGCCTTTAGCCAGGGTCGCCAAACTAAAATCAGCTTTCCATAGCCGCCTACGACGCACATTTATAATGAATGGAGTATACCTATACACACTTGTTTGAAACTTTAAAAGACGAATGTGTGAAAATGGGATATTGGTTCCAATCCAAATTTGTTGTTGCCGATTTTGGAAAGGCAATTCATATGGCAACGAGAGAAGCATCAGTATCGAGAATAACGTTAATAGGATGGAGATTTCACGTCAAGCTTGGTAAATACAACATGTGATATTAGAATATGTTGCATTAAACACCGTCATTTTATAAATTTATATACAGGGTGATTTACGAGGAATAATGAGCCCGACGGAATAGAAAATGCAACCCGCAATTCATCAGGAGAAAAACCCGGACATTTACCGCTTCGATGTCCGACTTTTTGTTGCAATGTATTGTGGGTTGCATTTTCTATTCCGTCGGGCTCATTATTCCTCGTAAATCACCCTCTATAGTCCATTTTTTTTATTATTGTCCGATGAGCTTAGTCCGAATCAAGAAGTCGACATGACCTATGTCTGCTTTCGACATTTGACAGCAGTGCATGGTGCTACCAATATTTGATAACTATTGCTGTAATGTTGACATTTTTTGTTCCACATTAAAACAAATTAAAGATAAGGTATTAGAAAATTTGGTCAGTTTTGGGCGTGAATGAGTAATTTCTTTCTTTAGTATTAGATTTTTGTTTTTTTCTCTCTTATTTCTTTTTTTGTTAATTTGTTATTATTGTATTTCGACTGAGTTAATTATTTTAGTTTAATAATGTTATCCTGTAATTAGTAGTGTGTACCTACTGTTGGATAATAAATTATTATTATTATTATTATTATTATTGGCAATTATTATTTATCAACTAATAGGTGAAATATATTAAAAGTTGTTGAAAACGACACTAAACAACTAGGTTTGGACTGTCTTTAGTGTCTTTCTTTCTTCTTAGATTTTGTTTCGGCAATGCCACGTAAGGTCAATGCCATTACACCCAAATAAGAAATTTGTTAATGTATTTTACACGGGAACGAGACAATAATGGTCCGCTTCTGCCAGTGAGTGCTGTTCAAGAAAGAGTTGCGTACCTTTTCCTTGGCATCATACGGCGGAAATTTCAAGCAAAATTAAATAAAATTGTCACAAATGTGTTACGACCTAACCTAACAATTTGACGCCGCTAGTGGAATGAATAAACGTACAATTCGCGTCTTGCTCTAATCGCACATGTCAAAGCGAGATGCATAGTGGGACGGACTTAATAAAATACGTACAAAAATCCAATAGCTTGTTTTACATTATGTTGAAAAGAGACAACAATGTAACGGTTGCTCTGCTTATTAATTGATCCATCGGACTATAATTAAAAAATTGACTATATTCTGTTTTATTATGAATTATGATTACCATATTTACCGCAACTCAGGTAAAGGATTAGGCCCAAAGCATCTATACTCCGTACTCTGGTAGATTTCACGTTTTTTGACAGAAGACAGATACAGAAACCGGTTTGGCGGGAATTAATCTGCAGGGATACAATGGTTTTCTACATAACGTGAAACAATTGAGATGGAGAGTTTAGTATTTTTCACTGCTTTATGTTTTGGAACTAGAATTTAAAAACGTGCAATCTATCACCGTACGGAGTATACCTGATTTCTTGTACCCAACTCGGACAGGGGATTAACTGAAACCCTGACCGGTACCGCAACTCAGTGTCAACCCTATTTTTAGAGTATTTTCAGCTATAATATAACAAGTGGTATGATTATTATCGATGATATTATGAGTGAAATTGTGCTGGAGATTTCACGAGTCCGAAGGACGAGTGAAATGTCCTGCTTCAATTTCACGAATTTAATATCATCGATGATTAATCATACCACGTGTTATATTCGATGAGACAATATAATGAATGAAATACAAAATTATTCATTTATTTGTCAAATTGACAAATTTATTTCAATCAAAAATCATAACAACGAAAGTAAATAAGAATAGTTATTTACATTAGAGTACGGGATGTGAATTTTCCGGCACGACAACTGGTTTCGGGCACGATGGCGCAGCCGAGTGCCTGATTAGTTGGAGGGCCGGAAAATACGTCCCGTACGACATTTGTATTAGACTTTTCGGCTGACCAAAATATTAAATCTTTTAAAAATCTAGACTAATTTTATTGTAGAATTTGACATCGTCAATAAAGAATCGAATGCTGTGGAATCAATTCCTTGACGACCGTGACCGCTCATTTGTTTTTTTCCTAACAAATTATTTGCCGGCTAAATTTTCACGGTCGTGCTTCAAAATTTGATTTTGGTGTATTAATGGAGTGAAAAAAATGTCTAGTATATAATATAGAGTAAGTTAAATGTGACACCAGAGGCAGTACAACTAGTGGCAGGACTAAATGCTGAATTATTACCACAAAAATCGAAACAACGTTACATAGGAGAATTTTTTCTCACGAAAGTATGTAATAACTATTCTTTAATTCACAAATTTTTAATAAACCATATTTTATTACAGACAGTTTTATTAATAGGTGTTTGTGGTGCCTGTCTCCGAAAGGAGTTATATACTCTGAAAATGGAAAATGTCAAGAGAAGATATTACATATATTGATAACTGACACAAAAACCAATATTTGTAGATCGTTTGCCATTACCAATCCAAACTGGGTTTAAACTGTGAAGAAATATATGGAAGTCAGGTTAAATTGGTATTAAAACAATTTCAAATAAAATTGACAAATATTTGAACCTTGATTGCCCTATGGACACAAGATTGAAGTTCCTAAAATGATTCGTGATGACTGATGGCCTTCCTTCAACATCAAAAACAAAATGTACTATGTTGCAGCTACAGCTCCTCAAACAATGGTGAGTTGTGTCACAAACTTCGATACAGTGCTTTAATCTACTTGAATTTTTAGCAGTTGCTTCCAATGTAACCATCCAACATTGAGAATTCCATCATCAGTACCGTAAGAGAAGCACCAGTACAACATATTGACATTCAACCCAGAAGTAATAAAGCTGACAGTTACCAAATTGTTTCTGCATTGTTCTCTAAAGTGGAGAATTGTAACAATAATGTTTACAACTGTAATTTTACAAAATAAATTATGATAATAATGTTGCAAATTATTAAAATGTCTTGTACTTAACCACTACTTCCTGGTGAAAACGAATCATCTTTCTTCAGGTGAATACAAGATTTTGGGGTTAGAATGTTTTGTAGATTTTTATTTTCCAGTTGCACTTTAGCACTAACAGCTAGTACTGGATAAAGTAGGTACACAAAACCATATATCAACTTCTGTGGTTTTGTTTTATTGTGCTATTTTGCAGATATTTATGAAATACCTGACAATTGTCAAACTTTTTGACATATACAGCTGCCAACCCAATAGGTTGTATTTTCCCTGTTACGATTATTTTCTTTTTCGATCGATATAAATTAAACAAACACATTTATCGGAAAAATTATACAGGGAAATGTGTTTTTTACACTAAATTAAAGTAACGTATGGACACTTTAATTTTAAAGTAACTGTGAAAAGAATAAATCAACGGTGTCCGCACATTTTTCCCGTACTCCACTAGATTTTTCCCACATTCCACTAGAAATTTTTGACATTGTACGGGAAATCGCACCTCCCTTGACCTAAAGTGTAAGGTAACGCTATATTTCCCAGATTGGGAGGCCGAAAAATAATTTTTTTGTTTTTTATAATCGCTGTGATAGCCATGCAACTAAGGACTTTTACGCGTTTTCATTGGATCATTCATGATCACGTGATACATGAATTATATTGTCACTAAATTTTCATAATTTGTACAAAATGTTGCTTGGCAATTAATCATCAATTGTTTCAAAAGGTACCTAAGTGCTCAAATACCTTCAAATTTTACATTAAATTTTTAACGACAAAATCTAACCTTTTCGTTGAATCAGAGAAGTGATTTACTTAATTGTGTGTGTAGACCCCTAATTTTTAATGTTTAACAATCTAATAATAATCGCGCATAATTTTCGATAAAGGAAACATGTGTTAGAATTACATTTTTTAACTTGAGGTAATTTTATTATTACTAATTAAACCTTCACGGTCTAAAATATCTGCATTTTAAATTTCATAAAAATCTTGACTTGACATTTTGATGCAAAGTAATATTTTCTGTTACAAGAATGAATAAACAAAAAAAAATTTATTAAATTTTATTGTTTAACAACATGTAAATATTAATTATTTTAGTTTATTTTTAAACATAGCCCCAAAGGCATCGGCTCCAGCTTGATTAACATCTTCATATCCGTAATTAGACATTGCGTTCTTAACTTTATGATACCATTCAGATAAATTAGAATATTTAGCAATATTGAACATCACAGCCTGAAATGAAATGAAATAAAAATTAAACTGATATTACACAATTATATTAAAGAATAGTATATTGTTATAGTCCAATTTTTACCCTTTTGAGGTGACGTCACGATTTCCTTCCTCGCTTTCTCTTTATTGAAACGACAGAAACAGAAAAAAACAAAAAAAAAGGCACGTTTATTTATTGATTGTCACTTTGAGGTTATTTTATGCTAATGTAAATTTGACAATCTTTAATTTCTTTCACTTATTATTACATTGATTACAAACATAACCTTTCGAAGCAATTGTCAACAAATTTGACACATTTATAGTTATTTATGATCAATTCAAATTTGTTTCTGATCCTAGCTCAAACATACGTAAAGTTACTAGATAATGACGTCATCGCAAAAGGGTAAAAATTGGACTATATAACTACGAGTTGCACAAGACAGTCTATTGTCGAACGAGAGGGTTAGAACACGACGAATGCAGTGAGGAACTAGTTCGACAACATGTCTTGTGCGACGAGTGTAACATGCTATTTTTTCTACTTCGGCTTCATTAATTTAATTTTTTTAAATATACAATTATTTTCTAGTGACTTTTATTTTAATGGAATTGGGTTGGTATTGACAAAACAATGTCATATCATTGAAAATTAAATTTTAAATGGTCTCCCAGATGTTGTTACAATAATAATCTACCCCCTTAATAGCTTATTTGGATCCAAAACATGGATTCAGGTTCAAATGACATCACATTTAACACTGAAATTTGCTTTCAATATCAACCCCAAATTCAATTATCACTAGAAACGATGCTATAAAATTGATCTTTGTGAAACTGTTTTCGGTGTCACAAAATGCTCATTGTGACACCGAAGTAGAGAATACTTATTTGCAAACCGAGTCCGAGAAGACATTTTTCGCACAAGAGCGCATTATTTGAGGCACAAGCGACGAAGGAGCGAGTGCTTTATTTGCGCGAATGTGCCGAGTACGTCTTCGCGCATCGAGGTTTGTACAATATTTTTTAAAACGAACATTAATATTATTACCCAATAGTTTCCAATTTAGTGAATAGATGGCGATTGCCCAAGTCTTAATCGAATTAATAGCGATTTATTTTCATTCTTTCGAAATTTTGTACATCCAAATTGAAGAAATGACGTTTTGTAAACCAAATTATTTTCAGAATGCTCAAAAAGGCCAATGCTTTTTCGATGATTTTGAAGCACTGGTGCGCGAAATCTACGTTCGCGGTTAACTGTTGCGTTTGCGATATGTCATTTTGAAGTTAGTGAGTTCAAAAAGAAGATTACATGTACCTATAGATTACAAACTATTATTTCTTACAGGGAAAAGTAAAATACGATACATTTCTTGCCGCTATGTAATTGTATATTTTTTAGAAATCAATTTCAAAAGCTGTTAATTACAGTTCTGACAAATGTGTAAAACTTAACTTGTTTTTATAGTCTAGGTATTCGGTTAATTCTGTAACGGAAGATTAT
Source organism: Tenebrio molitor (assembly GCF_963966145.1). NCBI lineage: Eukaryota > Metazoa > Arthropoda > Insecta > Coleoptera > Tenebrionidae > Tenebrio > Tenebrio molitor. The sequence continues at coordinate 22,289,460 of NC_091051.1, read as the reverse complement.
ACAAGTTCAACTCTGGTCTGGCAAGATTTTAATTTTATTACATCCGCGTTAGTTACTCGAAGGCAAGTAATAGTAGATTACATACCGAGGTGGGAAGTGTTATATTCCTGTCGAGAGTTACCAAGGCGTAGCCGAGGTGAGCTAATGGTCGAGACAGGAATGAATCACATTCCCACCGAGGTTTGTATATTATTTTATTCGGAATCATCACGTTTTTAGCAAATAAAAAAAAAAAGAGTGTGTACTTAAGACCGCACGACAGAAGTGAAAACTTCTATGATGCTCGTTGCTGATTTTAAGTAATATGTACCTATTCTATAAAAAATATATCATTATGGATGACTTGGAGGAGCAAGGAGCAAGGCATAAATGATTAATATTATTTAAACCTAATGCTGTTTTTAAATAAACATCAAAAATCTGTATTTTTCAATAGAAATTACAAATACGTCCGCTTTTAGAGGTACACTCTAGCAAAATTTGTGAGGTTAGGTTTGGATGTTTAAGTTTTATTTTCTTGACGATGATATTGAACACAACACAAGTTTTCATAGCAATACCAATACCCTGTATTATGATAATTTGTCCATTTTCCTCTTCACATTTTGCTACACAAATTTTTCCTATAGGTGAATTGTTGAAGCCATATAATAATTGAGAATTACGTATTAAATCCTACATTCATCTGTAAACTAAAAATATTTGTCGTGTCTTTATCGTTTATATCACGACCTGCTGTATAATATTAATAACCGGCCTGTTCATTTCATTAAAAAAGCATTGCGAAAATGTTTCCGAGAAAGAGCCAATTTTCGCCGATGAGGGCGCCACAGTACGGGCGCTTCTAAAGAATAAAAATGCGGAAAAATATGTTTAGACATTATTTTACAGTTCAGATTGAGTACAGTAAGTTCATATTTTCTTTCTAAAACAATACTGAATACAATTGTATTTTTGTACTTTTGATTTTAAATTCGAATGTCATTTGAAAGAAGAAAAACTCTCGGTGACAAAAACTTAAGATGAATAATATCCCCAAAAAGCGCCCGTACACTAGCGCTCTGCAGGGATCACTCAAATTACACTTTTGAACAGGCCGGTTATAATACAGCAGGTCGTGGTTTATATTATATAAAACTATACAGGATATTTCACAAGTGATAATGAGCCTGACGGAATAATAAATTCAACCCACAATACATTTTCAAAAAAAAATCCGGACATTTTAATTTTAGTAGCCAGCTTTTTCAGAAATATAGTGTGGGTTGCATTTTAAATTACGTCAGGCTCATTATCACTCATGAAATATTCTGTATATATATACAGTTACTCCTGCAGCTCTACACTGAGGTCAGTCAGGTCACAACACAACGTACAATGAAAATTTAAAATTGACAAGTGACGCACAGTTGATGGTTTTTCGCTCGATCCGCTAAAAAACTCGACTCCCTTAATTTTAGCTTGCCGTGTCGTACTGCGAACGGTTTTTCCTGATCTGCAAAGTATTTTCGCTTGTGCTGCGAATGATTTTACCGTGTCGCATGAAACTAATTCACTGCCCGGGAATAAAATGTATGTGGCGCGCCTAATAGTATATTATATATTGAGGGAGAGAAATGCATGATTTTTCCTAAGGTGCAGTTTGTAGCTAGAGGGCGAAGCCCGAGGGCTACAAAGCACCGAGGGAAAAATGAGCATTCTCTCCAGAAGTAATATACTATTTTTTTCACGGTAGGGAGTAGAAACAGCACAAAAATCTCAAATTTTAAGAATAAAAAAATGATGACAAATGAGTTGTCATCTTTCGATGAATTTAATGGAATTAGTAGTTGCCTTGACAACACAATTAGATTTTTGTCACAACAGTCAAAAAAAATGAAAACTCCCATTAGACCAAGAGAGGGAAGTAAACATAAAAAGGAATGGTTAACTTTCCGCCCTCGTATAAGGTTAGGAATGCGCATATTACAATACGATTCCGAATAAACTTGACTACATTTTGCAGAAAAAAACCTTTTGTGTGCAACCGTACGCGAAACGAGCACTTCGCGTGCGTAGAACTGGCTGCGAAATTGAATTTCGCAGCCGGCCTTGACGACAGTCGTAAAAGTAAAAGTCATCTTAATATTTATAATTTAATATCACAATTACAACATATCTACCTGCATATTTGCGGTGTAATCTTACAAAATCTGGATTGATTACAGTTAAAGTTTGATTTATGCCAGTTTTTGTGTCAGGAACGGCCACTATTACTACAGAATTTTCATCCGGTTTGAAATTTCCGCCAATTTCAAATGGGGCCGCCTCAAGGGGTCGGTAAGAAAGATCCCCATAATCGATCTACAGTCCGGACCCCCTTAGTTGACAAAGTCCGGCGCATACCTCATGTAGCTTCGTGTCGAGTCGTCATAACAGGATACAGAAACGCAAGAGCCAGTGGCGTAACATTTAAAAGACTTTAGTCACGTAACTCGCATAGAGAATTTATTAATGTTAAGAAATATTTATTAAATAAAATAATGCATTATAAATGGTACTCGATGTCACTATCATAACTGTCGATGTTAGATTTATTACTCTTTTGAACAATTATTATTCTACGAATTTGCACCCCCCACTGACCGAGATATTTTCAAAAGACGGGGGCTGAAACTTTCTCCCTCCCGCACAACCGAACCAGTGCGCAACATTTGCTTTTGCCAACTAAGGGCGTCCGGACTGTGTTTACAACAGGCATGTGTAAACTATGTTAATTTTTCACCGATCAAAAAAAGAAATATCTATTATTATCTCACTTGACATCCGCACTTTCGGATTGACAGGCTGTTGGTAGTATTTAAAATCCCTATTATACTAACTTGGTAATTTACGTACAATAATGTTGCCAGATTGGAGAACTATATGGGTCATTTATCTATTGCTGATGTTCCTCCTATAATTATTTCTCTTGTCTCGTCCGATTCAGAATCAGAATTGGAGTTCTATTCTGAGGAAGATTTAGATACAATACCGTAAATAGCGTTAAATAAAATAATTTGAAAGAACAGTTTATAACCCAACTTCTTTCTATCTGAGAGTGGTAATTTATTTATCACTAGATTTAATGTACACTCAAAAGAAAAGTCGAAATTTTAATGTACTATTGCGGGCAAAAAAAGTGGGACATCAACCTCATTGTCTTGACTGTTAATGTGAAATAACCCTTATCTGATTTTAACCCTACTTTGAATTGGTTGACGTTGTTACTAAGTATAGTAGGTTATAGGGAATGATTGTAAGTAAGCACGTAGTGAATATTTATTTAATGCAAAGTTCCAATCAAACTCTACCTTCATCAAAAGAAGAGGGCATTTGGAAAAAGAAAATAGGAGTGCAAAATAAATTTTTAAACTGTCAGCTCGAAAAGTGTCAAAAAAATAACAATAGAGCTTGAACTACATCAAATTTTTCAAAACTGACAGAAATTTGATGTTCCACTTTTCCACTTTTTTTGCCCGCAATAGTACATTCGACCAATTTGAATAAAAAATGACACTGACAGTGTGGATGACAGGTGAGCGGATAATAGTAACTAGAAACATATCCTGAATCCTGAATGTCATCAACAGACATTTTGGTTAATTTGTCGCACAGCCCCTGATATTCCCATGATTAAAAAGGAGCAGGATGATACAACTTATCATAACAAAACTTAAAACATTTACCTTCTACAATAAATAAATTCCAGTAAACAGGTAAGCCAACATTATCCGACACCGTTTTTATATTCTTATTGTTACACCAGTCTCAAAGTCACTGTAACATTTTTCATACTGCCGTTTAGATTCCATCGCAATTTTCTTCTGACATTTTTACAATCTTTTTCAAAACGAATTGTTTTATTTATGTCGTTTCTATAGCAACATGGCGACATGTATGCCGACTTTATTTTTTTGACAGTCAAAGAAATTTTACTTGTTCATTTTATAGGTAATTAGAAATTTTCGGTTGCACACAAAATGTTGTGTACACCTTGGCTACGAAATCCTTTGACGATCTCGAGATTGTTGCCTCGGCCGCAAGCGACCTCGGCGACAATTTTTCTCTCGGTTCATCAAAGTACGATTTCGCAGCCTTGATATTTATATACAGGTGTCCCCAAAAAAAAAAGACGAGTCCATAGCTCCCTTATTTATCGGAGGATTTTAATTATCTATACACCAAGTTAAATGGTTGTTAATAGGCTGCAAAACGGCTTAATAAATTCACGTATAGCTCCAAGGGCTTCAAGACTAAACTGTCAAAATATTTTTTTTTTAAATAGGATTACATACTTTTTTTTAGTAATTCTGATAGAGATTTTAATTCTGAAAACAACAATGAATCACAAGTATAACTTCACATAAGAAAAAATTACACTAACTTTTGAAACAAATGACGAGCACCAAGCGAAAAGCTATCAAAATGCATTGCGTTACAATGTAATAACCAAATTAAGGTAGCTGGAAAAACAAATGACAAATAATAACATGTGGGATTGCGCAGATATGCCACCAATGTTTAGCGCAAAATGGAACATAGACGATAGTAGCGTTTTTTTACATTTTTTTGGTAAAATTTTTGGTATTTAAGTGTATACTTGTAATACATTGTTGTTTTCAGAATAATAATCTCTATCAGAATTACTAAAAAAAATATGTAATCCCATTTGAAAAAAAATATTTTGACAGTTTACCCTTGAAGCCCATGGGGCTATACTTGAATTTATTAGGCCATTTTGTAGTCTATTGACAACTATTTAATTTGGTGTACAGATAATTAAAATATTCCGATAAATAACGGAGTTATGGACTCGTCTTCTTTTTTGGGGACACCTGTATATAAGCCTATAAGCGTTTATTCGATGCCGAATTTAAGCTACCCTATGGTGGAGTTTTTCGATTCTGTTTTTCCTGCGGTGAATCACTCCGCCTTGTTCTTCTCTCTTGTTATCGTTAGATTCTGCCTTGCTCCCTGGCTGCTCGTATGGTTTTTTCCCAGCTCTTCCTATCTTGAATCTTGATTCTCCAGTCCTCTATTCCTATCCTTCTAATGTCCTCGTGTATCTGGTCTTCCCACCTTATCCTTGGTCTGCCTCTTGGTCTTCCTTCTACTGGTCTCCAATTTAGGGTTTTTCTTAGTATGTGTTGTGTATCCCTCCTTTGCACGTGTCCGAACCACCGTAGCCTTTATGTTTTCACAAATCCTACAATATCTTCTCCCTCGATTATGTCCCTTATTTTATGATTCATTAGTGTCCTGTATTCCCTTTCTTCTGTTCTTCTTGGCCCTTCTTTCAAATATCCCGAGGTTCTCTTCGTCTGTAGTAGTGAGTCGCATTGTTTCCGCTGCATAAGTCGCTACAGGTCTAATTGCTGCCTTATAGATTTTTATCTTTGTTGCTCTGCTAATGTGATGGTCCTTTAGGTATCTTTGATACTTCCAGTAAGCCTTGTTCGCTGCTTGTCTTCGCTCTTTGATTTCGGCGCTTCGTTCATTTTTTTCGTTCACGTTCACTCCCAGGTATTTAAAATTTTCTACTTTTTTAAGCGTGTAACTCCCTAGGGTTGTTTCTTTAATATGGTCTGTCTTTCTTCTCGAGATTATCATGTATTTAGTCTTATCTTGGTTGAGTTGTAGACCTCTTTATTCTGTTTCTGTAACTAGCTTTTGCAGCGCCGCTTCCATACTCTTTTTATCTCCTGTTATAAGTGCTATTTCATCTGCGTAAGCTATTACTTGAGTTGCACTCTGTCCAGTCCTGCAGCCTTTATTGCACCGTCGAGTGCGATGTTGAAGAGCGTTGTGGACAGTGCGTCTCCGTGCCTGACTCCTCTTTCTATGTTTATTTCGTTTGTTACACCCTCTGTTGTAGATATTCTTGCTCTTGAGTTGTCCATCGTCATTTTCGTTAGCTTGATTAGTTTCTCCAGTATTTTCATTTGTTGCATTTGCTCTACTAGGCTGCGCCTGTTTATGTTGTCGAAGGCTTGTTTGAAGTCTATAAATAATATATGTCGTATTCATAGCTCTTCTCTATTATTTGTGATATAACGTGTATTGCGTCTATGGTTGATTTGCCTTTTCTGAATCCATTCTGATACTCCCCTAGTTTTGTTTCTGTGTGTTCTGTCAGTCTCTTCCTGATAATCGATGTTAGTATTTTATGTGTTGTGTTGAGTAACATGATTCCTCTGTAGTTGCTACATTGTGTAGGATCTCCTTTCTTAAGTAGTGGAATGAGTAGTCCTGTTCTCCATTCTTCTGGCATTGTCTCGCTCTGCCATACCGCCACTAGTATTCTATAAACTCTGCTTAGCAGTTCGTGCCCTCCTTGCTTGATTAATTCATTACTAATTTGGTCCGGCCCTGCTGCTTTCTTTGTCTTAAGCTGTGCGATGATCTCAATGTATTCGTCGTAAGACGGCGCGTCGTCCTCGTTGTTACTGTCTTCCATTTCCACTTTTTCTTTTTTTCTCCCTGTGATTTCTTTTTCTTCCCTAAAATGTTCCATGTAATATGTTTCCCATCTTTTGTTATCTATTCTTTGTGTCTTTTTACTCATCGAGTTCCGGTGTTTTATCAGTTCATACAGTTTCCTGCTGTCCCTATTGTTGACTTTCACCTCCTGCATTAGCTCCCCAATCCAACTTTCTTTTTTTTTGTTTGCAGTATTTGGTCGCCTCTTTTCTTTTTTCTTTGTAGTTCTCTAAGTCTTTTAGGTTTCCCGTCTTTAACCATCTGTTTCTGGCTTGGTTCTTCGCCTCTATTCTTTTTTCGCACTCCTCGTCGAACCATTCCTTTCTTTTTCTTGTTGTTCTTCGTCCAAGCACTGTTTCTGCCGTGTCCATTATGCTTTCTTTTAGATTCTTCCACTCTTCATTGATGTCTACTTCTTCTTCTCGTGTTTCTAATTTTTTTCTCATCTCTTTTTTGTACTCATCGTTGGTCTCGTGTGGTTTAGCTTCTCTACATCCCATCTATTTTTCCTACTGCCTCCTGTTTGTTTGACCACCTTCATTCTCATTTTGGCGACAACCAAGTGATGGTCTGAGTCGACATTTGACCCTCTGTATGTCCTAACGTCTTGTATTATTCTTTTCCACTTTTTGGAGATTAGCATGTGGTCTATTTAGTTTCCCTCTGTCCCCCCTGGAATCATCCATGTTATCTTGTGCTCTCTTTTATGTCTGTATTGCGTGCTAACAATGAATGTGTTTGTTGCTGCCGCCTGGTCGCAAATCTTCGCTCCGTTGTCGTTAGTGGTATCGTAGATTGTCTCTTTCCCTGCTACACCTTCATTGCGTTCCTCCTTCCCTATCTTCGCATTGAAGTCCCCCACTATCATTAAGATGTCGTTTCTTTTTACTTTCTCACATACTTTTTCCAGTTTGTCGTAAAATTTAGTTTTTTCTTCTTCCTTGCTATTCTCTGTTGGCGCATATGCGTTTATCATTGTTATGTTTGCTTGCTTGTTTTCGATTCTGATCCACGATATTCTTCCATCGACCGCTTCATATTGCATTATCTTGTTTCTTATCCCCCCTCCTACTAAAAATGCTATTCCGTTCTTCCCTTGCTTTTTCTCCCCAGCGTAATATAGTGTGTAGTTCATTTTGTCTATCTTTCCCTTTCCTGGCCATCTTGTTTCCTGTATTGCTAGTATTTCTATTTTGTATCTTCTCATTTCTCTCGCTGGTTCAGACATCTTCCCTGGCGCTAACATTGTTCTTACGTTCCATGTGCCCAGTCTGATGGTTTTCTTATTCATTTTTCCCTTTTTATTCGGTTTTTTTGCTCGTTTGCCTGGGTTTGTCGGTTCAGTTTGTTCATCACGTTCCGTTTGCGTCGTCCTTTTTTTTGCCTTGTCGTCTTTGTTGTGCCTTAATTTCTCCTACTTTCATGAGCTTTTGCTCCTTTTTGTTCCATTTCCAGTTCCTACCGTCAATTTCCACTCCCTGATGCTTTACTCTTACTGTAGAAAAACTAGTAGGCAACACAGAATACAGACGGGTTAAAGTGTAATCGAGTGAACCCATGAATAATAACAAAATAAACAAACCGGATCACGACTCTTCACCAGAAACAGAACAGAAACTATTCCGAGGAGGTACCCAAGTGGGCAGAACACAGCTAAAACAAGAAAAAACAGAGGAGCAAAACATGGAGGAAATCAAGCAAATACTGCTGGAGTTCAGCAGAGAAGTAAAGGAAATGAGAAACGACATCAATCAAAACAACAAAGAAATGAAGAGCCCCAGAGAGGATGTAAAAACCATGCAGGTGAACTGGGCGAAGGAAAAGCTGGACCTGGAAGAAAAAATCACGAAAACAGAAGAAAAGATAGAAAAACTCGAAAAGGACAAGATACGCAACAACTTGATAGTGACAGGAATGCGGATGGAGACAGAAGACGAAGAGCTACTGAGAAACACAATGGAAAAAATGATAAACAAAGAGTTGAGCCTAAACGTGAAAGTAAAGAAGGTGTACAAGATAGGGCCGGATAGGTACAACGTGGAAATGAATAATTGGAATGAAAAATTAATGGTCCTAAAGACAAAAGGAAAACTTCGCCAAGCCTTGATATACAAATAACTATTTTCGTCAATTCCGTCTTTTATTTCATTTTCTCGGTTAACCAATGGTCACTTCAAAATTAAAATCTTTCCGACAAGAGTTGAGCTCTCATGATCTAACTGTTGATAAAATGATATTATTTTCTAAAGAATTATTCAATTAATCATAAACTTTAAATTTTGTAAATCTTAATTAATGTCAAATTAGTACCGTGAGATCATTTAAGTTTATAATTAAAGTAAACGTTTTTTGCCAATTGACGTTTAAGGTTCTCATGTTCAAGGGTTTTAATTTAAAAGAAATGACGCACGAGAAAATAATACAACTTTATAACAATCATAGAAAATATTCAAAGTGTTCTCTCCCGGCTTGGATACAACTGTTAACTCTCCGTTTCATACTTTGTATTGAATTTTGAAGCATCACTTTGACATTTCAAATCAAGTTATCAACAGTATTGCTAATCTAATCTAAGCCTACTTTAATTATACATTTAAATGATCTCACGATACCTACCATGGGCATTTAAAAGTGAATTAAACTACAGGGTATCTATAAATGATTGTCGGGTGAAGCCAACTTTGCAACAAAGTATTTATTATTGTGTTGCCTTTTCGAAACAGATGCCCAATTTAAATTCATTATTAACTGTCACTTCTGACATTAATGACGTTTTGTTCGCGCTTTTTTCGTTCCTTATACAGGGTGTCCCAAAATTGGCGTACAAACTACTTACTACCTTATCGAGGATGTTTAAATCTACATGAAAAAAACGTTTCCGACAAAAAAATCAGTTATTTTTATTAATATTATTAACGGTAATACAAATGTAAACAAACATATATTCGTACATCATTACCTTGCAATGTTACCGTAGTGGATTTAAAATAATTTTTTCGATTTCTAAAGCGTCTAAATTCTCTATTATGCAGGATTAGATATTGGTATACTACATTTGTTTAGCAGGATGAAACCAGGTTTACACAGCAAAAATTATAAATCGGGTAGCAGGATTGCAGGAGAAAAATGGTGCCAATATTTGAAAATGCCGAATATAAATCTCAATTAAATTATTATCGCAGAATGTTATTCAATTCAAAAAATTGCATTATGTAGTAATTTTTTCTTCTAAATCACTAAAAGATTCAATTCACTAAAGTCTGTTTATATAAAAATTTTATTATAAATTCATATTCAAAATGTTGAGAGGTCAAGAAAAAATAACAAATACAAACAAAATGTGTATAATAATAAAAATGCGGAGGCGAGACGCCGGTAATTATGTTGATAAGCACTGCACTATTACTTGATAGTAATATCCGTAATAGTGTATGTACTCCGGCAAAATTGCCGTGCCGCCGGGTTAGTATAATAAGAATATAATTGTCTTTGAAAAAAGTGGCCCATGGTTGACCAATTTAGTCAAAATTTTCTTTGTCACTATCTGACTCAGTAGATGTATCACTGGAGGAATCCTGTAAAGAAATAATCAGTTCAGGTACTGTGCCAAAATTTTCACCAATTCTTCTCATTTCATTTTCAATTTTTTTTTTAATGTTCAATACATTTTTTCCAGTTTTCATCAGTTACATGTTCCACAGCTTCCTGAAATAGGGGCTTCACATCTCTTAATTTAAAAGTTATATTTTTTGAAGCATTTTTTATCTGGGCCCAGATTAATTCGATGGGATTTAACTCGCAATGGTATGGTGGTAAACGTAAAACAGTTTTTCCCTCTTGTACAGCAAGTTCATCCACAGCATGCCTTTCAAATTTATGTTTATGTTGTTTAACCAACATCAGGAGTTCAGCCAGTTCTGAATATCACCCTTTCTCCATGAGGTTGTTGGAATTTTTTCAACTTTGCGACTATGGTATGAGGCATTGTCAAGAACAATTACTGCATTATTTGGCAGGGTTTTTAAAATTTTTGCAAACCATGTTTCAAAAACTGTCGCATTCATTTCTTGATGATAATCACCACCTTTGCTCCCTTCAAATAATAACAAACCACCATCAACAAAGCCCTCGTCAGAACCAATGTGTAAAATTATAAGGCGTTTGCCTTTCCCACATGGGTCTTTCAATCCTGTTGAAAAGCCTTTGTCTTGCACTTTTTATACTTTCATCAACCCATATTTTTGTTTTGGTATGACCTTCGTTGATCCACGTTTCATCCAAATAAAATATTTTTCGTTCTTCTGATCTGAACTTTTCAATTTCACGCAAAAACTTTGCCCTCCAAACAGTAATTTCAGGCCTATCAATAAGAAGACTCTTTCTGCCACGTCAGCATGAACCTTGTTCCAATCCATGTTAGATACAACCCTTCTCTCAAAAACTCTTACCTAAATTGTAATTCTTTCAGCATTTTATGCAATTTTGATCGGCCCATCTTAGGAATTTCAGGATTAAGTTTAGTCTCCTCATGTACAGCATCAATTGTTGGCGGAATTTGTTTAAAAAAAAAATCATGCACAGTTTTCCTAATTAGATAGTTTGCATGATCATCTAATATTATTCTTTCTTCATGCTTCGCTTTTTTTGCTGGGCTGACATGTCCAGTTGAGTGTACTTCACCCAGAAGAGTATACATTTTAGACAAAGAGAAACCTGTGAATAATTATATGTCACAGACAATTAAACTATAGTAAGACTGTCAAGTGGGATTACATTTTCGGGGACGCGCTCAAGTGGCGCTGCCCGAGCGTTAGGCCAAACTAATGTATAACAAGTTGCATATCTGACTAGTTTCTGTATACCTAGTTGCCTATTTTTTTTTCAATTTGATTTAAATTGATACATACTTATTTAAAAAAAATAAAAACAACTAATTAAGTATTAAACATTTTATACAAATTCTAACATATACAACAAATTAGTAGTTCATTAAACGAGTTTGTGTGTAAATTGGAATTTTTTGGGCATGAGTGGGTTAGTTTAAAAGGCGAGTGAAACTGAATTGAAGGGTAGATCTAGTTCAATAATTTGATTTTGCGTTAAACTTTTAAAATTTCTGGAGATAATTTTAGAATCGTGCAGAGATTTTTTAATTTTGAAATTGTTTTTCGCTGATATCGGTCCATATAATAAATGTTTCTACCTTTTGAAGTAAGACTACTAACTTTCTTGCATTCAAGTATTTGCAACACACTAGAAGATTTTGTTGGGTGTCTATTTTGGGCCTTGGGCATAACAGGAAGGATTAGATTATCTATCTAATCTACAGTGGGATTTTCAGTAATCGTATAATTTTCAATTTCTTCAGCTGGTCTAACATTGAAGTTTGTTTGTCTTCACGAAGAAAAATCGACGGCAGAGTTTTGTTTTTTGTGTAAAGAAATTGTTGCTAAAATATTTCTCGCAAATAAAGGCATTATCTGTTTTGAAGGGTGCTGCAACATTTATCTAAAGCTTCTATCCATCGTTTCCTTTGTTCTTCTAATTTTGGAAGTTTAAAATGTTTATTTTTTATCGCCGATCTTGTTGTTTACAAAGAATTTACCTATGTTTAATTTTTCCCATATCCAAATAAATAAAATAAAAATTGCGATCTGAAAAACCATATTTTGTACTTTTTCAAAAAGAAAAAGATAACTTACCAAATAAAAAGATAACGAAAAATTATCTCAACATACTGGTTTGGAGTAATTTATTTTGTAGAACAATTTATAAAATTTATTGACTAAACCTTGACAGAAATTAGAAAATTCAAAATTACTGATGACATTATTAATTAATATTCAAATCAACCTTCTTTTTAAACGGAAATTCCCGATCGGATTAACGAGTAAATTCGGTAATTTAGTTTGGCCTAACGCTAGAGCAGCGCTAGTGTTGTCAGTGTCTCTCATGTTTTATACGGGTTTTGAAAGTCTTAATTCTGTTGATGGTCTGTGTTATATGTCAAAGAATTTTTGTTTTTAGCAAAATCACAGTAATACCAGTATATGAAGCTGTCTTCTTTTTCTGTTCAGTTGCTCCAATATCTGGGAAGTCCTTTACAATGTTTTGGTAAACATTATGTATGACAGTTTTTTCTCGAAGAGTCAAATGACCTATATGGAACAAAATTAATCATAACATGCACTTTTCATTACTATAATTAATTATACCTGTTGGTAATTTTCGTCTTCTGGCATTTACTGTAGCAGAATTTGCAGCCTCCATGATACGAGGAAATAGGTCCACAAGACTGGTTCTTCGAAATCTTGAAATATACACAACAGTATATCATTTTGTTTTCTCATTGATACAACTTACCACGAAAACTGTAAACACAGCAAGGATTAGTTCTGACAAGAACTGGTTTTTAATAGACAAATAAAACGAACACAGGAGAACCAAATGATAACGAAACCACGCCAATCTCAAAAACGAATACCAATGACAGTTGTCAAGTGTCAAATGCTCAAATGATTCCCTCTGCACTGTTGTCAGTTTCATATCCTGCAAAATCCTGCTGATAATATTATTTATAATGGGTAAAAAAAATATTAACTTACTAAAATATAATACTTACTAAGTTTGATTAACGCATGAACGCAAGAGTTTTATCCATTTCGATATGAACAATTATATAATTTTTCCTACTTTTAACAACGGCTAAATTTTCATTTTATGCGATTTTATTAAAAATATCTCAAAATTTTTGAATTTGTAAATACCTACAAATTCCATTAAGCTTTAAGAACATTACATTATAGTTTCTTTTTTTTTTTCAGTCATAATTTAGAAGTTTTTATTTTAAATCATGAACCCTAAACTTTGCTCGTGTAAACGCGCCTCGCTGTTAGCCAATCAAATTTAAAGACTCCCTACCACGATTTCCATCTAACAAGAGGATATACTATAGTGTGTGATCTTGTACTTTGTGATAACATGTACGATTAAAGGTAACTGTCATGACAATTTCATACATATATTTCAAAATAATTGACCTGTTAAGTGCCACTTTCAAAGACCGCCAAATCAGCAAATAAATCCAATAGAATTTTTTTAACATTTTTCTGACGTTTACGGTAATCTCTTCTACACCGTAGTGCACCGTTAGTACGCCATTTTTGGGACACCCTGTTTTCGTTTTATCGCAGTTAATAAACACCAAAAATTTGTATTTTTCAATACAAATTACAAATACGTCCGGTTTTAGAGGTAAACGGACTGCCAAAATTTGTGAGAGTAGATTTGAATGTTTTGTTTTTTCATTTTAGCTTTATTTTCTTAACATGGTTTATTCTATTGAACAGAACACGTTCATTGTTGTTTCTCACTGTCAAAATGGAGGTTTATTAATTGTTTATTAAATAATATCCGGACAACACTCGGGATGATTCTTCGTTAACTCACACTGGGCGAATTGTAAACAGTTAGCAAAGGTGGAAGAGACCACAAATATCCGTAGTCCGCTTATCTCAAAATCTGGTGTATAATATGTTGTTTATGTTGAATAAATTTCAGATTTTATTGAGAAACCTGGAAGACATAGATATTTCTCCTGAAAAAACTGTTATTTATATCAGAGTAAAAAATGGAGTCAATAACATATTCGACAATCCAGTATAGGTAGTATTTATCACATTCATTAAACAAGTAATGTGAAAGCAGACAAAAAGGCAGTATTGTATAGTGGCATACAATGACAAGGTGTTCTCAACATTTATCTCTTGTCTTGATTTTTATAATCTTTTATTGATAAAAGATTTTCTCCTTGGAACATGCCATAAAAGTTACCAGTTTTATTGCCAACTCAAACAGTAATTGTTGGTCACGCAGTATATTAATGTTAGCGGGAGCAAAACAGTTGGAACTTGTCTCTAGGTAAAAGCAAACAACCTAACCTGAAAATGTGATATTCAGTATTTGCCGAATTTATTCTACACGTAAAGCGGCACATTCAAAATTTGCCAAGTTTTCATAGCAAGCTGAATCAGATAATCATTTATAGATACCCTGGAGTATCAATGCATCCAGGATGCACAAAACTATAATCTATTCATTTTAATTGTGACGTGGAGGGAGAAAAGACTGGAGATGGCATTTCCTATGCTTCCCATGTTAAAAATCCGAACCCTCTAAAAGCACGTGCAACAACCTTTTATGACCCAGTCCACAATGCGCTAGATAAAGAAGCACAATGCGCCTGGAAGGAAGGCGAAGGAAGCTATTGGTCTAGTGTCTATATTCAGAAACCTTTTATGACTCTGTAATTTTCGCGGGCTGGTACACTTATTTGAATTAGTGCCATCTCCAGTCTTGTCTCCCTCCACGGATTGTGACCACTCCCTAGTAACTTTTCAGTTGCTAGGTTATTGATAGGGAATTTTAGATAACACTAAACCAAGTCGCAGTTGGCAACTCTCGGAGGAGCCATTTTGACAGAAACGTCACGCTCACAGAAGACAGAACGGAGAACGACTTGCGCAAACGTTTTTCGACGTACACTGTGCGCATATCTATAAAATTGAGTTTTGGTACAAAATTTTAGAATTCAAAAAGAAAATGCCACGTCGTCTTCTCAAAGTTGGGACCAAACGGTTAATATTGACTTGTTTCGAGACATTTATTGAAGCCAACGGGAAAACAACTCACAAAGACGAACATCACCAATAAAGTTAACTCTATTTGTGCTTTTTTGTTGTACATTTTGGCTAGTAAGTGTTGTAGTCTGATACCTTCTGCCTTTTCATCCCCTGTAAATCATTTTTTTGAACTTTCTGTCTGATTAGTTTTTATCTGAAAATATTTGTATTAATCAATGCTAATTGAAAGTTCTGATTAGGTAGGTACCTTTAGTAATCCCCAGGTATTTTTCGCGTTTGTCTTACTGCCAAATGACCATTTCATTCGTTCTTCATTAATATCGAGAATTGCATGAGGTGATTTCGAAGTTTTTATGTTAAAAAATAAGCTGTACCTGGATATAACCCCACTTTTCAACAGACGTGATCACAGAATCAGAGAGGCGTTTTTAGTTTCTCCTAATTCAAATATTGATTTCCGTTATTAATATTGATAAATACATTAAAATCATTGCTTTACTACCATCGTCAAGTTTTAACAATTCTGACATTTTCACATCATGTTCACACCACACAAATATTTAGTGTAAAACGTATGCAGCACACAGCTAAACAGCGCCTACTATGTTTTTCGTTGTGGTCACAATCAAAGTGAATAGATATTAAGCAAGATTTATAGTTCCGTATACATATAGCATAAAGCAGGATTTATAGTTCCGTATACATACAGCATAACATAGTCACAAATCATAAACATAACATAACTTTTAAAATTCAATTTATAGTTCACGACAAAACGTGATACGACTGTTGACTTTTTAAATGTCAAACTAATTATCAAATGTCTTTTGTGAAAACGAGGTTTTAGAAGCTGCTGCCTGTGCTGTAGTCTTACACGAGATAGGTCGTAATAAAGAAAAAAGGAAGAAACCACGAAAAAAATGCGTTACAAAAACACGGATAAACAAGCTACTCCAAATCATTTCCTTCTTCACACTGTCCTCAAAGTCTTTGGAAGACTTATCGTACAGTGGCTTGAACCTTTTAACACACTGTACGATTAGAATTTCCTTCATATTTTCCACCTTCTCAATAATATTTTTAAATTCAATTGATTGACAGCGTACCTACACCTAACCGTTTCTATGGAAAAAATTTTAAAATTCCGTAACTTTCATGATACATAACATAATAATTGGCCAATTCATATGTAAACGGATACGGACTTATGTTATGTTAACGGATCTATAAATGAGTACATTTGATTCAATAGGATTCAATTTTCATATGTTATGCTATACGTACAAGTTACGGAACTATAAATCGGCCTTTACATAGTCAAAAATCATAAACATAGCATAACTTTTTGAATTCAATTTATAGTTCATGACAAAACGTGATATGATTGCTGATTTTTTAAGTGTCAAACAATTGTCCAATATGTTTTGTGAGGACGGGGTTTTAGAAGCTGCTGCTTGTGCTGTGGTCTTGCACGAGATAGGTCGTAATAAAGAAAAAAGGAAGAAACCACGAAAAAAACGAGTTACAAAAACACGGATAAATCAGCTCCTCCAAATCATTTCCTTCTTCACACCGTCCTCAAAGTCTTTGGAAGACTTATCGTAAAGTGCTTTGAACCTTTCAACACACTGTAAGATTAAAATTTCCATAATATTTTCCACCTTTTCAATAATGTTTTTAAATTGAATTTATTGACAGCATACCTACACCGTAACCGTTTCTATGGAAAAATATTAAAATTCCGTAACTTTCATGGTACATAACATAATAATTGAAATTGGCCAATTCATATGTAAACGGATACGAACTTATGTTATGATAAAGGATCTATAAATGAATACATTTGATTCAATAGGGTTCAATTTTGATATGTTATGTTATACGTACAAGTTACGGAACTATAAATCGCCCTTTAAGTATTGGTTAAGTTAAGTTCAGTATCCGTTTATAGCTATTAACATACCTAGCGATGTTATAACCATCATAACTACCGCAGATGTCGGTTTGAAATCCGAGCTCGTAGAGCGAGGATTTTAAGACATCTAAGGTTGTTATGATTCATAACATCCGCGGTTTGTTCAATAGTTTACCGGTTTCAGAATAAGCCGAAGAGAATTTAAAACAATTAAATCCAAACACACAAATAGATTGAGTTGATCGCGTTTGCATGATATGTTCGAGTGTCATAGTTACATTTGGTTGTTTATACAAACAGACATTTCGCAAAATGAGTTTGAATGATAGTGTTTTACCGAAAAACGTCTTAAATGAAGAAGAACAAGCTTTAAATAGCTTAATACCGGAAAAATCGAAAGGCAGGAGGTACTTATCTGAAATTATAAAGACACTCAAACAAGGGCAGGATCTAAATAAGGTTACAAGTGTAAATGACAGTGATGTTGGCGTATTTTCATGAACTGGTAAGTGCTCATAGTGTTAGTTCCGTAGCGTATTTATCTTTTTGTTTATAGAGTCGAAGAAATATAGCCCCTCTGCCCCTCATCATTATGGACGTAGGTACTACCCGATGCCCCATGCTATGAAGTGCAGTTCATTTTTACTATGGCAGAGTTCCGTCTATTTAAGTAATTATTGTTGTTTTTAGTTCCGATTGTTTGAATTAATAATGAATAAAGTTAGATATTGTCTTCATTTGTTGATTGTCACTATGGCAATATTACCCTACAGCATAACTGTACTAGTACAGTTATGCTGTAGGGTAATATTGTCATAGTGACATGTCAACAACAATCAACATATGAAGACAATATCTAACTTTATTCATTTATTAATTCAAACAGACGGAACTAAAAACAACAATAATTACTTAAATAGACGGAACTCTGCCATAGTAAAAATGAACTGCACTTCATAGCATGGGGCATCGGGTAGTACCTACGTCCATAATGATGAGAGGCAGAGGGGCTATATTTCTTCGACTCTATAAACAAAAAGATAAATACGCTACGGAACTAACACTACGAGCACTTACCAGTTCATGAAAATACGCCAACATCACTCTCATTTACACTTGTAACCTTATTTAGATCCTGCCCTTGTTTGAGTGTCTCTATGATTTCAGATAAGTACCTCCTGCCTTTCGATTTTTCCGGTATTAAGCTATTTAAAGCTTGTTCTTCTTCATTTAAGACGTTTTCCGGTAAAACACTATCATTCAAACTCATTTTGCGAAATGTCTGTTTGTATAAACAACCAAATGTAACTATGACACTCGAACATATCATGCAAACGCGATCAACTCAATCTATTTTAAGACGAGTGTTGGGATTTAATTGTTTTAAATTCTCTTCGGCTTATTCTGAAACCGGTAAACTATTGAACAAACCGCGGATGTTATGAATCATAACAACCTTAGATGTCTTAAAATCCTCGCTCTACGAGCTCGGATTTGAAATCGACATCTGCGGTAATTATGATAGTCATAACATCGCTAGGTATGTTAATAGCTATAATTTCCTGTTTTGATTATTTTATTTATGCGTTCCTATTAGAGTTAGTTATTTTCGGATATTTCCCGAATTCCGATATTGGTACTGGTATAGTGCGGGAATTCCTTTTTCGCTTTTATGGCAGACACCATGGTGTAAACGTTAAAGACCAAAGTACCACAAACCATTGGGCTGTATATATGTATAGTGGCGGCCGGGGAGAATGAGAATGACTTAAATCACCCTGGACTGTATTCAAATAAAACTGTAATGGTTATTATTATAAAGATTTACGATAGGGCCAAATTTTTGCCTGTCACCACCTGCAAACAAAACCCTTCTTAAATCGTTCCTTCTAAGAACACAGGTATTCAAAGAAATCGGTCCCTGTCGTAAATTTTTATAATGATAACCATTACAGATTTATTTAAATACAGCCTAAAGTAATTTAAGTCATTCCCATTTTCCCCGGCCGCCACTATACCTGCACCCCTTCAAACACAGGCAAACAGATAAACTATATAATTTATGCCAGCCCAGTCTAATGGTTTGCGGTACTTTGGTATTGTTGCAGTATTTACTCTTTAAACCATGGTCCCTGCCATAAAAGCGAGAAGAAATTCCTGCACTATATATGCTTTTGGGGTTATCCCCAGCCTGCCTGCCCGAAAGCGTTAGGCAATCTATATTGGTACTAATACATACAGGGTGGAACAAAAGTATCAAATATTGGCTGTTACTTTTTAATTTGACAATTTATGAAAAAAGGTTTAATATAAAAGTTGATTGGTGTATTATCCTGCATCATCTGGTCTTCTAGTTTGTTCCTATCTTCTTTTGTTTCGCTGCTATGGCAACCAACTTTGGTTTTTTAAATAGCACCCATACATTTTTTGTGTGATTTTCAAACAAGCGTATCTTTCTGTATTCATAAATACAGTTTTGCCATTATGGGGAAAAAGAATAAAATAAAAAAAAAGGTGATAAAATTAACTTACTAAGTAATAAAATGCAATATCAAGAATGCCATGGAAATTTGACAATTTTTGTTGAACGTGTAACGGTCCGAATAGGTTCGATAAATTAAGAATTTTAATTTTAAAATAATTTCAAAAAAATATTTTAAATACCGTTCATTTGCGACGGAAATGCTGGCCAGTTGTAAATTTTATTGAAGCCGTGTCGGCACCACATTCCTCAAGTGAAATCTGCCAACCTTTCTTTGAAAATGCAGGTACACGCCCTGTCCGAACACAACACAAAGATAACAGTTTTTATGGGAAAAGAAACATTGCAAAATTTACTCGTTGACAATTTGGGGAGTCCAGTTAAAATCAGGGGATAATTGAATTAATGAATTTGATGTTAGCAGGTTTCAAATTGAGAGAACAATAAAATTAATGTTCATTAGGTTAATTTACTTTTTTTAGCATTCTCAAATTTATGGCATATTTGTAATTAAAGGGCGAGAATTGCAAATTAAAAACAGAGCGCTTTATCGTAGAAAATAACTAGAATCGTTTGCACTTTTAGTTAGAAAAGTAACAAACGCAAAGTAGAAAGGGAGTCGGTAGTAAACACAGAGGACCGGGTAACGGTAAAGCCAGGTAGTCGTAGAAATCAGACGTGTGAGTGAGAGAGAGAGAGAATGAAATTTACGAAGTAATTATTAATTAGAACGGTTTTGGGGAATCAAACCAATATAGAACAATTTTTAGAAGTAACAGATCAACGGAATTTAGTTGCATGACATGACAATTACGTAACAGCGTTTCAAGCCCAATTTAGGTTTCAAAATAAGGTTAATTTGTTTCATTTTAATTCTGTTTGTTTCATTTTAATTATGTTTGATTCATTTTAATTATGTTTGATTCATTTTAATTCTGTTTGTCTCATTTTAATTATGTTTATTTCATTTTAATTATGTTTGATTCTTGGTGCTGATTTTTGTTATTGTATAGAGTCGGTAATTCAGTGTTCCTGTTAATTCTGTTTGTTCCATTTTTTAGATTGTGTTTGTTTCTTGATGTTGATGTTTATTATTGTATAGAGTCAGTAATTTAGTGTTCTTTTTCAGAGTTCTAATTCACCAACAAATTATGTACATTCGGTCTGGTCCTAACAAAAGTTTAAATTTAAACATTTAAAATAATGGTGGAAAAACGGAAACTGTAATTTCAAAAGTTCTAGAGATTTCGAAAAGGCGTCGCGATCGGCGTAAAGTAGAACCGAGCTGATTGGTCACTTTGGTCAAGTAGGGGTTGCGAAAGTGGGGTGCGCCAGAAATGATAAAACCGATTGCGGGACGGGAAACAGGGCTTTTTTGATTCACTCGGGGTTTGATCTCCAAAGTAGCCGGAGGTACGTTCAGTACTTCCAGCAGCCATTTTGTGACCACGTTCTTTACATTTACAAGGCAAATTATTTCTCTAATTTTTGTACATTATTTGTAGCCGCGATTTAATTAGCCAAACAGCATTTAGTTCTTTATCGTTCTAAAGTAAAGATTATATTATTTTCTTTGAGCTTTTGATGACCACGTGACTCTTTAGAATCTTGTATTAATTTCTTTATCGCGAAGTATGTGATCTTCTTGCATTTACCGATTGGGGAAACCGTGCTTTCATCAAGGGGAACTAGTATAAATTCATTATAAAACATTTTCATTTATTATGTATGTTTTGGAGTCTCGAGATCGGGAAGCTACCGCCAGTGTCCATCGCACTCAATTAGCTGTGGTCCGGCGTAAGAGCACAAAATTCAGCCGCGTCATCACCCCCAAGGGGGCCAGCGACCAAACTAGGCCAGCTGACACGTGAAGAGAGGTACCCTTTGGCCCTGTTAGAACCTTTTTTCCCTTTTAATTTCGACCACCGGAGTAGACCGGGGTGATCTATGAGATTCCAGGGCATCGCGTCGGGTTCAATTTACAAGAGGTACCCTTTGGCCCTGTTAGAACCTTTTTTCCCTTTTATTTTCGACCACCGGAGTAGACCGGGGTGATCTATGAGATTCCAGGTCATCGCGTCGGGTTCAATTTAATTGGGGTAAATTGAAATCTAAATCGGATCACATAGTTCGCATCTCAAACTTCCATAATGTTGTTCGCGCCAGAAACTTCTGTATTTGCCCAGCGTAGTCATTTATTCATGAGTCAGGTCTCAATTCGAGGGCCGCGAGTCAAATCTCATTAGGTCAAATTTCCACCAACTTCTGTTATCAAATTCATTTATTTATTTCTATAATTTGTTGGG
The DNA here is from genome assembly GCF_963966145.1 of Tenebrio molitor. Classification (NCBI taxonomy): domain Eukaryota; kingdom Metazoa; phylum Arthropoda; class Insecta; order Coleoptera; family Tenebrionidae; genus Tenebrio; species Tenebrio molitor. The sequence goes on along the minus strand of NC_091051.1, from coordinate 22,267,614 downwards.
ACCAAACGCCACCACACTCGATTATTTGTTAAATAAAATTTAAGTGAAGTGTGCTCAATCGTTTTAATTCTATTTTTTGGAAAACCTCCGAAGGTACGGCCTCTCGTTAGAACCTAATTAAACAAAATAAAAATAAAACACAACGTAGGATCCCTAAATATTTCTTTTCTCATTATTTTTGTTTCGTATTTTTCCGCAAAATTTCATCCGAGGGAATGCGGCAACCAACAATACACCAAATGAGGGAGAAAAAAAAATCATCGAGGAAAAGTCAAGGAAGTCGAAAAGTTAAATTAAAAGTCAAGGAAGTCGAAAGGTTACATTGGTGCCGTGACCAGGATGAGTAGGTGACCACGTACCGCTGGAGGAACCTACGGGAGCCACAACAGATCAACCACCAGGACGAGGGGTTGACCACTTACCACTTACCTCCAAGCAGCCGAGCCAGCTGACCGCGTGGGCGACGACGCGGATTTTCAGCGAGCGAAATCCCACGGGCAGCGAAGCCACGGGGGGCAAAAAGCTCTCCAGAATGTACCAAGGGAATGGGGGCGAGCGAACAACATTCACCCAAAAGCCGCTGCCACTCAGAGTCAAATCCAAAGGAAAGGACGAACTTTGAAACCATTTACTGAGGTGATCGTCAGCAGAAAAGTAGCAGTTAACAACTACTTCAACAACAGGGGCAACCAGAAGAAAATGCCGTACCAGAACACACGAGGACTGCAAATATATTGTCAAAGCTACCAACAAAACCTTGTAAGAACTTCGAACAGACAAGCACTTCTCGAGTATTCGAGAAACCGAACTCAACGAAGATAACTTCAACGGGGGGCGAAGCTCTTGAACCCCACATCGGCAACGGGGGTCTTGCTATGCAAGGAACCCGGGCCAGCCACCGAAAATCGCTGCCAAAATCATCCAAACGCGTTGCCCAATTCATTCCGCAACTCAACAAAGGGGACAGCATTGACACGGCGAATTCGAGGAAGCGCCAACGACCAACAGAGGATTCGGACACTCCACAAGATGCTTTCCGTCATCTCCAGGGATCTACCGGAAACCAGGGGGCGTCTGTAACGGTCCGAATAGGTTCGATAAATTAAGAATTTTAATTTTAAAATAATTTCAAAAAAATATTTTAAATACCGTTCATTTGCGACGGAAATGCTGGCCAGTTGTAAATTTTATTGAAGCCGTGTCGGCACCACATTCCTCAAGTGAAATCTGCCAACCTTTCTTTGAAAATGCAGGTACACGCCCTGTCCGAACACAACACAAAGATAACAGTTTTTATGGGAAAAGAAACATTGCAAAATTTACTCGTTCGACAATTTGGGGAGTCCAGTTAAAATCAGGGGATAATTGAATTAATGAATTTGATGTTAGCAGGTTTCAAATTGAGAGAACAATAAAATTAATGTTCATTAGGTTAATTTACTTTTTTTAGCATTCTCAAATTTATGGCATATTTGTAATTAAAGGGCGAGAATTGCAAATTAAAAACAGAGCGCTTTATCGTAGAAAATAACTAGAATCGTTTGCACTTTTAGTTAGAAAAGTAACAAACGCAAAGTAGAAAGGGAGTCGGTAGTAAACACAGAGGACCGGGTAACGGTAAAGCCAGGTAGTCGTAGAAATCAGACGTGTGAGTGAGAGAGAGAGAGAATGAAATTTACGAAGTAATTATTAATTAGAACGGTTTTGGGGAATCAAACCAATATAGAACAATTTTTAGAAGTAACAGATCAACGGAATTTAGTTGCATGACATGACAATTACGTAACAGCGTTTCAAGCCCAATTTAGGTTTCAAAATAAGGTTAATTTGTTTCATTTTAATTCTGTTTGTTTCATTTTAATTATGTTTGATTCATTTTAATTATGTTTGATTCATTTTAATTCTGTTTGTCTCATTTTAATTATGTTTATTTCATTTTAATTATGTTTGATTCTTGGTGCTGATTTTTGTTATTGTATAGAGTCGGTAATTCAGTGTTCCTGTTAATTCTGTTTGTTCCATTTTTTAGATTGTGTTTGTTTCTTGATGTTGATGTTTATTATTGTATAGAGTCAGTAATTTAGTGTTCTTTTTCAGAGTTCTAATTCACCAACAAATTATGTACATTCGGTCTGGTCCTAACAAAAGTTTAAATTTAAACATTTAAAATAATGGTGGAAAAACGGAAACTGTAATTTCAAAAGTTCTAGAGATTTCGAAAAGGCGTCGCGATCGGCGTAAAGTAGAACCGAGCTGATTGGTCACTTTGGTCAAGTAGGGGTTGCGAAAGTGGGGTGCGCCAGAAATGATAAAACCGATTGCGGGACGGGAAACAGGGCTTTTTTGATTCACTCGGGGTTTGATCTCCAAAGTAGCCGGAGGTACGTTCAGTACTTCCAGCAGCCATTTTGTGACCACGTTCTTTACATTTACAAGGTAAATTATTTCTCTAATTTTTGTACATTATTTGTAGCCGCGATTTAATTAGCCAAACAGCATTTAGTTCTTTATCGTTCTAAAGTAAAGATTATATTATTTTCTTTGAGCTTTTGATGACCACGTGACTCTTTAGAATCTTGTATTAATTTCTTTATCGCGAAGTATGTGATCTTCTTGCATTTACCGATTGGGGAAACCGTGCTTTCATCAAGGGGAACTAGTATAAATTCATTATAAAACATTTTCATTTATTATGTATGTTTTGGAGTATCGAGATCGGGAAGCTACCGCCAGTGTCCATCGCACTCAATTAGCTGTGGTCCGGCGTAAGAGCACAAAATTCAGCCGCGTCATCACCCCCAAGGGGGCCAGCGACCAAACTAGGCCAGCTGACACGTGAAGAGAGGTACCCTTTGGCCCTGTTAGAACCTTTTTTCCCTTTTATTTTCGACCACCGGAGTAGACCGGGGTGATCTATGAGATTCCAGGGCATCGCGTCGGGTTCAATTTAATTGGGGTAAATTGAAATCTAAATCGGATCACATAGTTCGCATCTCAAACTTCCATAATGTTGTTCGCGCCAGAAACTTCTGTATTTGCCCAGCGTAGTCATTTATTCATGAGTCAGATCTCAATTCGAGGGCCGCGAGTCAAATCTCGTTAGGTCAAATTTCCACCAACTTCTGTTATCAAATTCATTTATTTATTTCTATAATTTGTTGGGACCAAACGCCACCACACTCGATTATTTGTTAAATAAAATTTAAGTGAAGTGTGCTCAATCGTTTTAATTCTATTTTTTGGAGAACCTCCGAAGGTACGGCCTCTCGTTAGAACCTAATTAAACAAAATAAAAATAAAACACAACGTAGGATCCCTAAATATTTCTTTTCTCATTATTTTTGTTTCGTATTTTTCCGCAAAATTTCATCCGAGGGAATGCGGCAACCAACAATACACCAAATGAGGGAGAAAAAAAAATCATCGAGGAAAAGTCAAGGAAGTCGAAAAGTTAAATTAAAAGTCAAGGAAGTCGAAAGGTTACAAACGTCATGCATGATAATAAACCAAACAATTTTTATATTAAACATTTTTTCATAATTTTTCAAATTAAATATAAAAATTGTTTGGTTTATTATCATGCATGACGTTCAACAAAAATTGTCAAATTTCCATGGTATTCTTGATTCTTATTCTTATTCTTTTTCCCCATAATGGCAAAACTGTATTTATGAATACAGAAAGATATGCTTGTTTGAAAATCATACAAAAAATGTATGGGTGCTATTTAAAAAACCAAAGTTGGTTGCCATAGCAGCGAAACAAAAGAAGATAGGAACAAACTAGAAAGACCAGATCATGCAGGATAATACACCAATCAACTTTTATATTAAACATTTTTTCATAAATTGTCAAATTAAAAAGTTACAGCCAATATTTGATACTTTTGTTCCACCCTGTATAATAATTTAACTAATTAGTAAATCATCAAAATATTTCTATATCGTATAAAATTAGTACCTCTGCAGTAGCAATAATAGCCACAATAGAAAAATCAGCAATGGTTAATTGTTGACCGGCTACCCAAGGCTGGTTTTTTAAAAATCCATCCAAAAAAACCAAAGCTTCCTCAAATTTCTCTGCTTTGCTTGAATCTGGTTGTTGATTTCCAAAAAGAACAGGGCTCTGGAACAATAACGAAGAATCGTGAATTCTATTAAAAAAAAAACTAGGTCACACATTTTTTTTTACTTCATTACTTCTATATTCCGTAAGAAAATGAAAATATGGTGATGAAGTCAAAAAATCGTATTCGAAACACGGACTATTGATTACATACTGATCAGGCTAATGATTTTGGAAATATACGCAATTTTGTACAATTCTTTCACTCACCATACTATCTGCAAAATGCACAGATTTGAATGTCTTTTATGCAAAATATTTGTTTTAGGGGGAACTCTAGGCCTATTGACTAACCACGGTAGATAATACAGGGTTATTCTAAATGATTGTAGTCGAAGTAGGCCATGCCCATGTTATTGCATTTTTGCCGCTTTCATGTGAACTGTCAGTTTTGTCGCTGTCACTGTCATTTTTTAGGTGAAAAGTTCGGTGATGAGAATTTTATTTATTTTTGTTAAATTAACGATTGAATCCGAATAAGTGAGTACACACCGTTCACACATGGGAGTTAAATTGGGTGCAAAACAACTCAATATTTTCACATCATTTTGATGTTTTTTTTTATGTGGAGCGGCAACCATAAATTTTACATTCAATTTTCACGCCTACTTCGACTACAATAATTTAAAATAACCCTGTATTATAAGGTAAGACGACGAAGCGTGTCCAGCGCTGAGATTGTGTCCCTCCAACGCTAGACATGTGCGAGTGAGAGATCAATATAAAGGATGGAAAAGGTAGTGCTTAGTCCAATGCATGTATACGAAGGACTGCTGTTATTTTTTGCATTTTTTGCCTGACAATTTACGAATTTGCTCTAAAATAACGGATATGCATATAAAACCATCTAGTTTACATAAAATGTGAGTCAAATTAAAGGTAAAGATACAGTAAAGTTTGCATAAAAAAATCTTTTGTCTAGATATTTAGTCATTCATAGCGGATGGATTAAAATATTATAAAGATAAGGATGATTATTTAAAAGATTGCGATGTAACAATATTATTTACAAAAAAAAGGTAAATGATTTATTAGATGCTTTTTAAACGGTCGTCACCCTGTAGAAGCTATCAGAGTTAATAGCAAAGATCTTCAGATACAGTGTACAAGTACCGCAGAAGGTTTGCGCGTTACAGTTTTGCCCACTATTGAATTAAGTCAATATTTATTAAGTTGTGGATTTCATTACGTACTAATAGTGGAGTAAAATCACATATCTAGCTCGCTTATTTCTGAGGGTAGGTGATTCCAAGGTATAACTAAATGAGACCTATACTATCTTATAGAGGACATTTTGGGGCATACGGAATGGTCATCTACAACTTTTTTTAATAGGGCCGAACTTTGAAAACGGCCTTTATACGTAGTTGAGGTGCCGTCCGAAAAACTACGTTTCTCGTAACATTTAACGCTGTGTTAATTCAACTATTGAAGTTATAATTATGATTTTCTGTATATTTGTAGTAAAAAGTACAGCGCTTCCAATAGTGTATCGGAAATTTCGCAAATATCGATAGTTTTGAAAAAAATAATTAATAAATTTAGATTAATCAAAAATGCGCATCGTAAACTTCACTCTGCTGGGACCAATGTGAAATGTTGAAAATTTCGATACACATGCAGCGAGTCAAATGTAACTAACATATTGTAAAAGTTTTTAAAAAAAGAAGTCAGTAGCCCCTATACTTTTTGAGAAAATAATTTTATTTTTTAGTAACACGATATTGTTTCTTTTTGTCATAGATACAGATTGTGAAAAACAACTCATATCTCCCTTGGGATTTGTCAAATTTTTTCGCCCTCCACATTGTTGGCAACAAACTCATGAGAACGAAACTATAGCAACCACATATTCACGCAATCTTCCCTGCTAAATATTTTTAATAAAATTTTAACTTTTAAGTAGAGACTAAAAAATAAAATATTGTATGCACCACGGGAGATATTCATGTTTTTCCCCTCGGTTGACTTATAATTCCTCGGGCCAAAGGCCCTCGGATTATAACCACGTCAACCTTAGGGAAAAATCATGTTCATATCTCCCTTAATGCATAAATATCTATTTTTATTGGACGAGCGAAAGCGACGGGCGGCTCCTGGCAGGCTGATATAACCCGGCACGCGTATTTAGTCGTCTATCGATGTAGGGATTGTACGAGTAGCAGTCTAAAAACAATCATTGTAAAATTTTGAGTATGGAAATTTTTTGTATTTTTGCTAAAATTCACCCATTTTAAATGCTTTCTTCGTCATCTTCATTCTCATATACCTAAACAAGAAACATTGTTGTGACATTTTTTGCAAGAACAATCTGCAGCATTTTAAGCCTTCCTTCATGCACATACATTTATTATTTTGGCATCATTGGTCTGTGCAAAAAACGTTCACCATTGTAGCTAAAACAGGTTGTAAAATGCCCTTATTTAGATTTTGAGATTTTAAATTGTATTGAATTAACCCAACACTACAAAACACACTAGAATACATTAATTAGAGCATAAGTCCATGAAAAAATGTTATAAACTGCTTGAAGGATATATTTCAAATTTTACGTGCGTTAGCTACTTCTTGCTCTACGTAGAATTTAATGAATTTTATGTCAACCAATCTCTCGCTGGACAAACTATACATGACTATACAACGATATACGTAATTGATCAATGCATCTAAAATTTGAGTGAAGTATGTACATAATAATAATTATTTTTTAATGTTAATACCTTAGCACAAAAACATCATCTGTTGGTGGCAATTTTTTTAGCAGACTTATTAGAGGTTGTAGTCAGTTTATAACTCAGTTAGTTTAATATGTTAATGGTCTAAGTTTTATTTTTTTAAAAAGCCAGTGCGAATTTAGTAGAAATTTTAACAGCCTCGGTCATAGTCATTGAGTTTAACTTCCCTAACATTTTAAATGTTTTCAGAAGGACATTGTATGCTGTTTTTTTTTGCCGATTTTAAAACGTTAAAAAATGAATCGCTGGTAACACTTGCAAATTTCATTTTCAAGTAGGTACATATGTGCACACAAAAACCCATTGATAAATCTTTTAACTACTTAAAATGAGCATATTTTGCAAAAAAACAGGAAGTAAAAAAAAGAGAAATGAACTGCAATTCAAACTAGTATAAAAATAATATTTTTTGATATTGATTTAGTTTGAAGACATTTTTCTAACATTTTTTATAGGAACAGGAGAATCGACGAGAAATAATAAATATATATATATTTTTTTGTAATGGTATTGCTTATCTATCATTAAATTAAAAAAATAATTAAACAATAAATGTATGTGCATGAAGGAAGGCTTAAGATCCTGGAGTGATTGTTCTTGCAAAAAATTTCAGAACAATGTTTCTTGTTTATATGAGGATGAATATGACGAAGAAGAAAGCATTTAAAGTAGGGAAATTTTAGCAAAAATACCAAAAAAAAACTATATACTCAAAATTTTTGTCTTTAGACTGCTACACGCCCTCCGAGTATACTCGTATCGATAGACGACTAACTACACGTGCCGGGAGCCGCCCGGCGCGTTCGCTCGTCGAATAAAAAAATTATTTCCTCAAAAAGTATACGGGCTACTGACTTAATTCTTTTTTTAAAAACTTTTACAATATCTTAGTTACATTTGACTCGCTGCATGTGTATCAAAATTTTCAACATTTCACATAGGTCCCAGCAGAGTGAAGTTTAGGATGCGCATTTTTTATTAATCTAAATGCATTAATTATTTTTTTCTTCAAACGTCCGTAAATTATGACATTATCCTGCTGCATTGATAATGCTAAAGTGTCACTTCATTGTCATGGCATCTAACGAGCTGACGAGCGGCAGATAAAGTTATTATCTCCGCTGAGAGAGGCAGATAAAGTTATTATCTCCGCTGAGGGCGTCCGTGAAGTTATTATCTCCGCTGATGAGCGGCAGTAAAGTAAACTAGCTAAATCATTTGAAATTCCTACCTGGTTTCTTAACATGTCTTATATAATTTGTTATGAAGGTTTGAAGAAAAAATAGTATATGTTATTCGGAGCAAAAATGAAGTTTTATGTGCTGCGGCTGGTAGATTGGCTGGCAGTGAGGCAGTGAGGCAGACAAACCAGCCAAAGCATAATATACTATTTTCAAAACTATCAATATTTGCGAAATTTCCGATTCACCATTGGAAGCGCTGTACTTTTTACTACAAATATACAGAAAATCATAATTATAGCTTCAATAGTTGAATTAACACAGCGTTAAATGTTACGAGAAACGTAGTTTTTCGGACTACACCTCAACTACGTATAAAGGCCGTTTTCAAAGTTCGGTCCTATTAAAAAAAGTTGTAGATGACTATTCCTTATGTCCCAAAATGTCCTCTACAAGATAGTATAGGTCTCATTTAGTTATACCGTGGAATCACTAAAAGTCATAATTTCAGTCCGATTTTACTCCACTATAAGCAATAAGTTTAATCAGGATCCAATCTAAACTAAAAGAAATTTCGCTTATCTGATGGGTATTGTAGAACACGCACAGAATGTGCATTTCTTTTTTAGAACCATTACGGGTATAAGTATTTTTTTTAACTTTTCACAGTGTTTATTTCCGATTTAACATTTATTTTAGAGATTTTTTGGCACTCAACGTCAAGCTGGAGGGACCAACGACAATCTAACGTAATTTGTTAAAGCCTCCAGTTTGGCAACTGTTCAGTATTAGATTCCGATACGAAGAAAAGTTAGCTGACATTTGAAAGAAGCTGGAAGCAATTAATTAGAAAAAATTCGGGAAAAAATAGATTTGCTCATTGAAAAAACTGATACAGATAAGGAAAATGGAGAATTTGATAATGATATGAATTTTCATAATCTTGATCAAGACACCGTAGCTTGTATAATCTATTATCTAATCGGATTCATTTGTAAAAATTTTTATAAAAACAGTAACTGTGAAACATGTCGCAAGAATCTCAAGATGCTAACAAGAAGAGACAAATTTTAGTCTCTTACGAACATAAAATCCCGAGGTGGTCTAAATCACCCACCTTTAGCAATTTTCAATCTTTTTTTTAAATAGAGTGCATATTTCTCTCTGTTAATGCATTTGACCAAACAATAGACGAGATTTTCTCTAAAAATATTGTACATCTGTACACTTCTGTGCAATAAAATTAAGCACAAGTCTTATGACTAATTTTCACAATATTTTAGTTATATAATACGGGTCTATGGTAACTGATAAAACATTTGCAAACATTTTTGAATTGTCTAAACGATGCGGCATTTTGGCATTCCTAAAAAAATTTACTGATTTACATAAATATTTTTGTGTGCAACCGTACGCGAAATGAGCACTTTGCGTGCGTACAACAGGCCGCGAAATTGAATTTCGCAGCCGTTGCCTTGACGACGGCCGTAAAAGTAAAAGTCATTTTTATATTTATTTATTATTACAATTACAACATATCTATCTGCATATTTCCTGTGTAATCTTACAAAATCTGGATTGGTTACAGTTAAAGTTTGATTTTGTGTCAGGAACGGGCACTATTAGTACAGAATATTCATCCGGTTTGAAATTTCCGCCAATTTCAAATGAGACAGCCGCATGAGGTTGAGGAGTCGATAAGAAAGATCCCCATTATCGATCTATCATCTATATGAAACATGCACATGTGAATTAGGTTAATTTTGGTTAATCTTTCACCGATCAAAAAGAGAAATATCTCGTAACATTTCCTGAATGTCATCAACAGACATTTGGTCCTGATATTTCCACGATTAAAATAAGCTAAAAAGGAGCAGATGATACAACGTAGCATAACAGAACTTAACATTTACCTTCCACAATAAATAAATTCCAATAAATAGGTAAGCCAGTACAACATTATCCGACACGGTTTTCACATTCTTCTTGTTGCATCAGTCTCAAAGTCACTGTAACATTTTTCATATTGCCGTTTCGATTTTTCAGGTTTAAAATGCGACACTGCACAATTTATAATATTTTTTTAACTCTGGATGAGTACACGGAACTGAAATTTTTCACAAAGTGAATTGTTTTATTTATGTTGTTTCCATAGTGACATGGCGACATGTAGGCCGACTTTATTTTTATTGACAGTGAAGGAAATTTTACTTGTTCATTTTATAATTACATATTTTCGAGTTGCACACAAAATGTTGTGTACACCTTGGCTACGAAATCCTTTGACGACCTTGAGATTGTCTTGTCTCGGCCGCAAACCGGCCTTGACGACAATTTTTCTCTCGGTTCGTCAAAGTACGATTTCGCATCCTTGATATACAAATAACTATTGTTGCTAGGATGATAGAAATTTCGTCATCTCCCGTTTAAACATAAAATATACTACGTGACAAAGAAAGATAAACACCTTTTTATTGATCTTGATTCTCTTGTTGTCATCCTACGACGTCCGGTGCCCCTAGCCCTGTGTTCACGGCCTTCTGGAGTCCATCCCTGACAACATCTTAAAATGGTCCCTACAGATCTGCCAATTCTTCTGGCAATTTCTAAAATCCGTTTTTTTTTTCAAAGTCACTAAGCCGAGTAATCTGACCAAGTGCACGCACTCGCGGCATTTCTCGTCTTACAAAAACACTTTTCCAACAAGTTTTCTAAAATTCAAAAGTCAAAATTTTCAATGTAAACAAAATTTCCTTACACTTGCAATAACCGGACCAGCAGCACAAAAGGCAGAATACTGCACAGATAGGGCTGCAAATTTAATCATTTCTTATCTGACCCAAAACACATTTGCCCGCAAAAACTTATTGAAATCAAACTATAAATACTGGGTGTTTACCTTTCTTTGTCACGTAGTATATTTGCTGTATAATTTTATTGCACAGAAGTGTACTTGAATTTTCCTGTCAAATGCATCAACAAGAAATAATGTCAAAATTACTTTATTACTTTTTAGTGATGAGAACAAAACAATATTACAAAACTGATTTCAAATACACAAAAAACTGTCATAAAAAATAGAAAGAATCAAGACTTCAAACGCAAAAATATTTAATATTTACGTTAAACGTTAAAAAGAAATTAGTCAGCTGCAGCACTACGTTTTCTGTCTCTTTCTAACACGATCGTCTACCACACGAGAGTCACTGCTTAGCATAGCGCTTCGTCGTTTTACCTTATATTATTTTCTACCGTGGTGCTAACCGTACTAGGTAGTAGTTTTAAGAAAATACTCAATGTTGTGCAATTTTCTTTCATTCACTTTAACGTTTGCAAAATACTGGCCACGGTGGGGACGCAGGTTTTTTGATTTAGGTGCCATCGGATCGACTATACTTCTGGACAAAATTAAGGAACCATCAATAAAAATTAAAATTATTTTATGAAAATCTCATAGATATTGGCAAAATTAACACACGTCATAGTTAAGTGTATATTATTGCACTTGTTTTCAAAATAACAAATGACAACATTCTGCCACACATTAATTATTATTAATCCAAAAGTATGCATAGACGGCATCTCACAGTTGAGGAAGTGTTTCAAATCATTATTCTTTTTCGCGAAGGATATTCGCAGAGAGAAGTTGCTCATTTTTGCCTAGTTTATAAATGAAAAATTGAAAAAATTCCCACACACCAAAAATTTGTCGAATTTTGTCGACGCGTTTCATCCAACCAAGTTGGCATCATCAGGACGATGAACAAACTAAGAATTAACCTAGGGACAATTGCTATTTATATCTACCACTGCTTTATAACAGTTTTGGGGAATCAAACCAATGTAGAACAATTTTTAGAAGTAGCAGAACAACGGAATTTAGTTGCATGACATGACACTTACGTGACAGCGTTTCAAGCCCAATTTAGGTTTCAAAATAATGTTAACTTGTTTCATTTTCATTCTGTTTGTTTCATTTTAATTCTGTTTGCTTCATTTTAATTCTGCTTGTTTCATTTTAATTTTGTTTTATTTCTTGGTGCTGATTTTTATTATTGTATACCGGGTGATTCAGTTTGGTATTCGCGGCCCTACATCTTTTTTGTTTTAAGAAAAAAGTATAGCAAACCATATATATTTGTAAATCGCTTGTGAAACTACAATAGATGATGTTGTGAAATCTTCTCTACGATGACATATGTCAAAGTTAAGACAGTCAACTTTTTGTTTTAAATAGTACACTATACATTTCTTAACCTATTCTTGCAAAGCTTTTTTTTCTACATTTGAATGTGTAAAAAAAGTTGACACTTACATCAGAAAAAAATCGAGAAAAATAATAAAATATGATTTAATTTATTCGAAAGCGTTATTTTCTAAAAAGAGCTAGTAAGCCAAACATTTGTAAATTCGCATTATGTTGGTTCCCTGCATGTCACTATTTACAAGACAACCACACAGCCAAAAAATAAAATGATTTGACATTGTTTGTTTTCAAGCCTCGGGTGCGCCTCGGCCAGAAAACTGAGACTTGGACGAAATACCAAATCCATACTGAATTTACTATGCTAAATTCGCGTTATGTTGGTTCCCTGCATCTCACTATTTTAAGAATTACATAGCCAAAAAATAAAATTATTTGACAGTGAAATACCCGATCCATCCTGCATTTACTTTATTCGAATATTAGAATTTACACTTTACACAGTCACCTATTTAAATATTCGAATAATTCGAATACGATTCCCAATACTCATCATGTCATTCATGCACTATCAAAATTCAACTACACATTTTCATCGTGTATGCATTCAAAGCGGTATAGTCAGGAAGAAGTTAGGTTTCGAAGCCATCATAGCTATTTATTTAAATGTAGGTTATAATAATATAGCTATTTATTTAAATGTAGGTACGTTAATAATTGACGCTAATAATGTCAAAATTCAATTGTCTCCATGGCTAACTAGCTCTTTTTAGAAAATAACACTTTCGAATAAATTAAATCATATTTTTTTTTCTCGATTTTTTGCTTTTGCAGTTTCATAAGCGATTTACAAATATATATGGTTTGCTATACTTTTATCTTAAAATAAAAAAGATATAGGGGCGCGAATACTAATCTGAATCACCCGGTAGAGTCAGTAATTCAGTGTTCCTGTTTAATTCTGTTTGTTCCATTTTTAATTGTGTTTGTTTCTTGATGTTGAGGTTTACTATTGTATAGAGTCACTAATTTAGTGTTCTTTTTCAGGCTTCTAATTCAACAACAAATTTATACATTCGGTCTGGTCCTAACAAAAGTCTAAATTTAAACATTTAAAATAATAGTGGAAAAACGGAAACTGTAATTTTAAAAGTTCTAGAGCTATCGAAAAGGTGTCGCGATCGGCGTAAAGTAGAACCGAGGTGATTGTTCACTTTGTAGCGGTTGCGAAAGTGGGGTGCGCCAGAAATGATAAAACCGAATGCGGAACGGAAAACAAGGCTTTTTTGATTCACTCGGGATTTGATCTCCAAAGTAGGAGGTACGTTCGGTACCTCCAGCAGCCATTTTGTGACCACGTGCTTTACATTTACAAGGTAAATTATTTTTCTAATTTCTGTACTTTGATTGTAGTTGCGGTTTAATTATTCACCCAACATTAGTTCACTATCGTGTTAAAAATAAAAATTATATTATTTCCTTTGAGCTTTTGATGACCACGTGGCTTTTTAGAATCTTGAATTAATTTCTTTATTGCGAAGTATGTGATCTTCTTGCATTTACCGATTGGGGAAACGTGTTCTTGTCAAGGGGAACTAGTATACAATTATTATAAAACATTTCCATTCTTTATTTATGTCTTGGAGTCTCGAGTTCGGGAAGCTACCGCCAATGTCCGTCGCACTCAATTAGCTGTGGTCCGGCGTAAGAGCACAAAATTACCGGCGTCACCCCCAAGGGGGCCAGCGACCAAACTAGGCCAGCTGACACGTGAAGAGAGGTACCCTTTGGCCCTGTTAGAACCTTTTTCCCTTTTATTTTCGACCACCGGAGTAGACCAGGGTGATCTATGAGATTCCAGGGCATCGCGTCGTGTTCAATTTAATTGGGGAAACAAGTCAAATCTAAATCGGATCACATAGTTTGCATCTCAAACTCGTATAATGCTATTCGCGCCAGAAACTTCTGTATTTGCCCAGCTTAGTCATTTATTCATGAGTCAGATCTCAATTCGTGGACCGCGAGTCAAATTTCATTGGGTCAAATTTCCACCAACTGCTTTATTTCTATAATTTGTTGGGACCAAACACCACCACACTCGATTATTTGTTAAATAAAATTTAAGTGAAATGTGCTCAATCGTTTTAATTTCATCTTTGAAAAACCTTCCGAAGGTACGGCCTCTCGTTAGAACCTAATTAAGCTAAATAATAAATAAAACACAACATCCATAAATATTTCTTTTCTCATTATTTTTGTTTCGTATTTTTTCCGCAAAAATTTCACCGAGGGAATGCGGCAACCAACAATACACCAAATGAGGGAAAAAAACATCGAGGAAAAGTCAAGGAAGTCGAAATGTTTCAATATGTACCAACAAAACTGTGATACAAAGAGCTGCTGCAAGGCATAGAACCACTGCCAGTTTTAACAGAAGAGGACAAGGTGCTGAAAGGAAAGCGACTGCCGAGGAAGATCACTACATACAACTGCAGGTCTTAAGGAAGCGTTTTGTAAGCCCTCAGGAGGTAAAAAATGACCTTCGTTTGGCTACTGGAGAAGAAATTTCAACAAGAACTGTAAGAAAGAGGTGCAAAGAAATCAATTCGATTTCTAAACAACCTGCAACTGGTTCAATTTTGACAGCATTACATAAAGGAAATGGTTTGTTTTTCTGTTTAAACTAGCATGAATGCAATGAAAGACAGTCGAACTCAGTTCTATTCATCGATGAGTCCCGATTTCACATTTCCAATAACGATTGCCGTATTCTCGTTTTGCGAAAACCTGGTGAGAGGTACGCGCAGTGAAGTTCATAAATTTGGTGGAGGATCTTTGATGGTATGGAGCGGAATAAGTTTCATCGGTCGGACAGAATTAGTTATAGTGCGCAATGGGTTGTAGTGACCCAGTTTAAAATTTAAATTTAAGTTTCCGGTACCGCCACAACAGCGCGCCAAATGTGAAGGTACTAGTGGCTAGACTGGGAACTACTAGCGGAAATATAGCGGGGAGGAAACGGGCTCGCGCGGGTGGTTGAAGGGGGTAGTTCACTTTTGTTTGGTTTTTCGAAACGAACAGACCTAGCGAAGAGCGATCCAATATTCCAAAAATCTGTAAGTTACATCTGAACCGATTACACTACCGTTCCGAGTAGATATTTTGTGTCCCCGTGAAGAATTCAACGTTTTTAATTCACCTGGGTAATTTATCCCACTTTCGTTGCCTTTTTTTTTGTGTTTTGTTTTGGGACCAGGACCACGTGGTAAGGGTATGTTGTAGATTTCAATTTGTTGCATGCTGTTGCTTTAAGAAGCGCCCATTCGTTAATTTTAAGCGTTATCTTTCTCCCGGGAGGTCCTTTTTTTTTGTAATCTTGCAATTTCGGAAATTAGGAGCCGTCGTCCGAACCGCGAACGTCCATTTTGTTTTCCTTTTTCTTCCCTAACATTTTACTTTCGCGGCACTCGACCAGCCATCTTTTTTTGTTTAACATTACCAGCGATTATTGTATTCGTGATTTATGTTGTTTACTGATATTTGAGCCATTTAAAGTGGTTCTATTCTATCGTTATTTAACTTCACGTTTTGTTCTCTTTTATTTCCCAATTGTTTAATGTTGCGGTTTGTTTTTGCTTATGTTATCCTTGTTTAATGTTGCGTTATGTTTTGTGTATTTCATCATTGTTTAATGTTGCGCTTTGTTGTGTTGAATTTTCGCATCGTTTAATGTTACGCGTTGTTCGATTGAATTAAACTCGGGTTTTCTTTATGTTGTTGTTTAGCACCGCTAGATTTCGGAAGAGTTAAAGTAAAATGTTGTAAGTGCGCCACTATGGGGGTTAGGTTTCAATCAGGAAGTCGTGGGGTTGTCTAGTAAATTTCTGGGGAGGCCACGGTTAAGTTACGGCCGTTAGCGGAGGCGGACCTAAGTCCTGCTCGATGCGGCTCTGGGATGCTGACGTGAAACCTCCGTCGCGGTTCTAGAGATCTTAGGTTTTTGTCGGTAAACGGTTGGTTGGGGAAGGTGGAGCAAGCTCTGCTCGAAGCGGCTTGGGAAGCTCATCGTACAACCCCGAGGCGCTCTGTCACTATTGCTGGGTCGGTGAAATAGCCCGACGTTCATTACTAACCTGAGTATCTAGAAACGTCGCTGGTCTCAAGCCGATTTAGATTATTCTTCTGAGTCCCCTCGCGGCCGAGAGTTTGTTACCTCCAGCTCTAAGCTCCCATTGGCGTACCTTGACCGCGTAGTCCCGAGTTAAACATTGTTTTGTCATTAATCGAATTGTAAAATATGAGTAATACCTGGGATACGGTTTTTGAAGAGGGTTTTTCATCCGTCCCTGTCTGTAATAACTGCCTTATAATTTGTTTACTTGTTTTGCCAGCTTTAAACTGTCATTTTGTTTGTCATGTGGCCGTTTTTTCTGTTATTTTAAATATTGTTGCATTCATCTTGTCGTTTATCTTGTGATATACTCAACTAGTGAATTTCTTGTACCTCGTTAACCTTAATTTCTGGCTTTTGTATTCGTTTCAACTTCTTTTTCATCAGAGTTATTACAGGCATTTTTAATAAAAGGTATTTTGCGTCCCTCACATGTGTGTTTTATTTGCGGCACTCTTCCAACTGGAACCCTCACCGTTTGCATTCCGAACCTTTTCCGCCAAAAGAAAATCACAACGTAGGGCTCCTCCGATTCGATGACGATCACGACCACATTTGTTACCGTTTTGCGCAGGTTCAAATATTTGGCGGAAAAAGTAATGTATTCAAATCATTACAGTGTCAATGACGGCAACAACATATAGGGATAATATTATTTATTATACCTCATGTTTCATGTACATACATCCATACGCTGAAAATTTTGCTCCGAACTTAATTTTTAATGCACGATAACGCAAGACCACACACTGCTCATATAGTAACAACTGCTTTGAAAGATGCAAATATTGACTGTCTAGAATGGCCAGCAAAAGGCCCTTGTCTAAATCCCATTGAGCACCCCTGGGATCACTTAAACCGACGAGTTACAAGTGTTCACGTTCTCGTACCTCCCATAAATTTTGAAGAGCTGTCCAACTTGCTTATAAAGAGAGCATTTAAAACCTCGTTAGGAGTATCCCAAGATAGATGCAAGAGTGTATAATAGCCAGAAACGGAAACACACGTTATTACTTTACGTTAATGATTTTTTTTTATTACATTTCTTAATTTAGTGATTTTGAAATTTTGACTGTTTTTAGATTTTAGCTAGATTAAGTTGAATTTGTATATTTTTTGTGAGGCAATTAAATAATGCAAAATACACTTAACTATGATATGTGAGAATTTTATTAAGATTAAAGAAATTTTCATAAATTAATTTTTTATTGGTGGTTCCTTAATTTTGTCCAGAACTGTATTTTGGAGTATGCGCAATTTTGTACATATTTTGTACGTATAACAAAATCATCGATGAAATTGATAAGGAAATTTTAGCAAATTCTACTAAAAATGTTTGCATAAAAAAAAGAGTCTGTGCTTAAGATCGCACGACAGAAGTGAAAACTTCTATGACGCTCGTTATTGATTTTAAATAATATGTGTATATTTTATAATAGTAAAAAAAAATGTTACACAGTCTACGACTGGTTTACAAATCTATGAGGGGCGTGATGACCAACTCAATAGACCGGGACCAATGGCTTAACGTTACTTCCGAATCACGAGATAGAATATAGCCTTTTTTTTCGCCCTGGGTCGGAATCGAACCCGCGACCCTCGCGTCCCTGAGCCGAAACGGACTCCCTTAGGCTATATTCTGCCTATTTATTGTATCAGTGTTTTAGATAACATTTTATCCACGCAATCGCGTTTAATATTCTTAAGTGGATAAAATGCGACTAAAACACGAATGCAATATAACGTTTTATCCACAATCAGAAGCCCAAATTATTATTTAAAATATCACAAAGAATGTTCCTTCTGAAACTCGGTGAAACTCAGAACGCGCGCTGCTGGTTGCTAAGGTTATTTGTTGTTTCATTTCATTTTCACTTATCTAGTAGGTAGTTTACTCCACTAGTGGATAAAATGCTGGTTAATACGGTTCATAAGTGCTTATTCACAATGGACATAAGACATAAGAAATACATAAGAGATACATAAGAATAATCTATAAATTTGGGCAATTAGAAAATAATTCATGTGTCCATATAACTCGAATATGATTCTTCATGCCTTTTTGTACACAACAATAATAATAATTATTATTATTATTATTAATATTATACACTGCCCGACAGACGAATCCAATTACGGGGCAGGAAACTTTACGGCGTTCAGCAATCACTTGAAAATATCATTGTCTTGTGACTCATTATAATAAGTGCACATTTGGTGTAAAGGTGAAAACTTCAAAACATTCGTTCTGGGTATGGATATGTAAAAAGTTCTCGGCACATGAAGAGAAATCTGACTCAACAAGTCAGGACAGTCAATTTTGTATATGATCAATTTTTTTTTTTAATTCATTGAAAAATTTCTTCTCCTGGTCTGAAGGTCTAGAAAGTCAAACCTTTTGAGTAAGTTCTGTTGAGAATAACCTCTCTCAGGATAGACACCATCAGTGTTGAATGCTAAGAATTTGAGAAAACGACGCTGAATAGTTTCGACTTATCCACATATCTCTGATAACTTGGATCCCAAATGATGCTGCCATACTCAAGTTTTGATCTTACATATGCACAATATAAGAGTTTTAATGTGTCAATATTTCTGAAGTGCATGGAACACCTTATAATAAAGCCAAGTGCCTGAAATGCTTTTGTAACGACAACGTTTATATGTGGAACAAAGGACAATTTGTTGTCAAACGTAATACCTAAATCAACAACCTATTGAACTCTTGCTAATTTCACGTTATTAATTCTATACTCAAACTCAATGATGTTGATTTTGTGTGTAATGGACATTACAGTACACTTGTACAGATTTAGATCTAATTTATTTTCATGACACCATCGACTGAGTTTGAGTAAGTCATCTTGAAGAATCACACAGTCACTAATGGTAGAGATTTCACGGTACAACTTAAAATCGTCAGCAAATAGCAGTTTCAAAGATGATAAGCCATTGACTATATCATTGATGAAAATCGAAAAAAAGAGGGGTCCCAATACAGATCCTTGAGGAACACCTGAAGTTGGAATAATTTCTTTAGATTTGAATCCCTTATAGAAAACATACTGCTTCCTTTCAGTTAGGTAAGACTTAAAAAAAGTTAACAAAGAAGCAGAAAACCCAAAACTGTTCAATTTAGAGAGAAGAATATTGTGATCTAATCTGTCAAAGGCTTTTGAGAAATCCGTATAGATCACATTAACCTGTTTTCTTTCATCAATACACTCAGCTGAAAACTGGGTAAAGCAGCAAAGATTCGAGATTGTAGAGCGTTTCAGAAAGAAACCATGTTGGCAGTTGGATAAATGGTTACATACTTTAGTAAATAAATACTCATGCAGAATGAACTCAAATGTTTTGGCAAAATTGCAGATAAGTGAAATTGGTCTGTAGTTACTAACGTCATACTTATCACCCTTTTTATGAACTGGGGTTATATATGAATTTTTCCATGTTGAAGGAAAGTCACTTGTTTTTAGTGCAAGGTTAAAAATGACTGAGAGAGGAAATGCAAGTGTAGCGGCACAATTGGACAGCAGAAAAGCCGGAATGCCATCAGGACCAGTTGTTGATTTCGGTTTAATTTTCTTTAAAGCAGAGAGGACTTGATCTTCGGAAACCGAGCCAAAAGAGATAATGTGATAAATTAAGTTATCAGTTAGACTAGGACTTGAATTAGATTTGATATAATTTACATTGAAATGATCAGCAAAGGCATCAACAATTTTGATTGGTGTAGAGAGTGTTTCACCGTTAAAGATCAATTGACTGGGAATCCCAGAGGTACCTTTTATATTACTTAGAAATAATGTTCACTGAGGTCACTTCTCATAAGTTACGTAATAGTAATTTACGTTATAAGTCCGGTAGGTTACTTGTAACAGTACTAGTCTAAGATCCCACCGCATGATTTCTACGTTCATCTGTTTTTTAATCAAAATACCATTATTATAGATAATTATGAATAGAGAAATATGTTTCTGAAGGGTTGCCTATCAAAATATGGCCGCAAGTATTTTTTAATTAAAATTAAATTAATTAATTTTTTCCAAACTGTTTCGTTCACTTGTTTTTTACATATATTATAATTCATTTCAAAGAGAGATGTGTAAAGAACTTGAAAAGTTTGGGTTGCCATTTCTCAGTTGGCCGCAACCCCTTGGCAACCGGGTGTAAACATGCACCTCTCTGTTTAATTTATAACTTCATAACGTATCCTCATAAATTATATATCAAATTAAAGCTAATTTTTTTCTCTACACGATGGAATACGGTTGCTTATGGAAAAGTGGCCGCAAATAGGGGTAACTGTTAAAGATAGATAAGAGCGAAAGGGAGTTAGCGCACCACACCGTGCATCAGATAAGGATGCATTGTGCGTGGTTAAAATAAAAATGACGCTATCTAATTGAGCAAAAATGACGTGAAGTTGGCAACTGAGAAATGGCAACTAAAACTTTTCAAGTTCTTTACACATCTCTCTTTGAAATGAATTATAATTTATTTATTAAAAACAAGTGAACGAAACTGTTTGGAAAAAAATAATTAATTTAATTTTAATTAAAAAATACTTGCGGCCATATTTTGATAGGCAACCCGACAGAAACGTATTTCTCTACTCATAAATATCTATAAAAATTGTATTTTGATTAAAAAACAGATGAACGTAGAAATCATGCAGTGGGATCTCGTACAGTGCGCCCAGAAATGTGGTAGCAACTTTTACACAAAGTGTCACAAGATGGCACTTTTGAAAAGCCAAATTTGTTCAATCTTGCAACATTCAATTTTTGAATTTTTTCAAAAGGTTTTCCGAACAATTTTTACACCCGATTTGTGCACTAAAGTTTGTCGAGATGTTGCTCGAAGGGTTCAGTTATGCATTGAGCATAATGGTGGTCAATTTGAACATTTTCAATAAAATTTAAATTTGAATGTTTTACGTTTGACAATTCTTGACATTTATTTATCCCAATTTAGATAGCGACGTTGCCATGCATAAAAAAGGTCTCTGTAAAAAAGTGTCATCTTGCGGGACCAATCGAAAAACTTGCTACCACATTTCTGGGCGCTCTGTATTATACGAGTTAGACATTATGGACGAGGCGACGTTAGGAGCCGAGTCTGGAATGTCTAAACGAGTTCCTGTTACAAGTACTACCGGATGTATATCGTAATGTATTTTATTTCATACTGGAAGTCTCTTGTGCATCATTATTTTATTTCAAAAATTAAAAAACCACATTATATTGTGAAAATAGCATCACCTTTTTTCCTGTGACAACGGCCGTTGCTATTGTTTTTTTAGATCAAATATTTTTTGACTTTTTTACTTTTCAATGTTAGATGTATAAAAGGAAAACAGTCCGGTAGGTGTTGCTAAGTGACACAGTGGAGTAAAATCACATATCTATATACAGACTGTCTACAAAAGAATGTGGGATCGCAGAGGGCTCTGGAATTTGAATTAGCCAACCCCTTTAAATTCGTCGACTACTAACCGCCAAATCCGCCAAATTGTCAAATATATTCACAAGCTGTCAACACGAAGTCAACTTAACCTCATTTCCGCTTTCGAAGTCTTGTTTTGTTGTTTCTTGCGTTCCTGGTCTGCTTATTGTTTAAAAAAAGCTTTTTTCAAAGCTAGATAACTTCCGGTGGTGTTACAAAGGTATTGTCTTTATCTGTTTTTATAATTTTATTACCTCTCAAATATTTTAGAAGTCCTAATTGCTAAAGGGTCGTAATTAACGCCCGGTAATTTAAAGCGGTTTGCAGATTAAAAAAATACTAAATGCTCGATAAAAAAAATAAAAATGCAGTATAAAATAATAGAAAATGCCTTATATTTTTTATAAAATCACAATATAAAAAATACAACTTGCACGTTAAGTTCTGGTCGGTATTTTAACCAAATGTGCACCAAAAAAATATATAAATGCTCGATAATTTACGTACACTATTGAATGAAATTCTGCATTTTACAGTAATGCAAATAAACGGGCGCTTGCTTACCGACGATCGACGAACAATACATAACCTCACAAAACGAAACGGGCATGTTCCATGTTCTACGTGTATTTCTGATCTGCAGTGCGGGAATAGGTGTGTTATTATTAACCCGTACTGTTTTTAAAACCGATATGAGTGGCAGTGAGATTCCTCAATACAGTTCTTCAGAGGATAGCGCGGCTGGTGTACTTGAGGAGTCGGAGCCAAAGAAAAGAAGGAAAAAGGTTGATAAACAGTGGAAAAGAGAACAGGTATTCAGTAACAAAGCCTTAGCTCAAAAATCAGTAAAAGTTTAAGGTATTTGGAGCTGTTATCATAAAAATGTTGATACAGAGGGTAACGTTAGTGCAATTTATCGTTGCAATAAAGTAAAGTATCGAGGAGAACAATGTGCTTCAGGTGTATATTTATATTATCCCGCAAATACTGAGGATGTAGTTTTATACCGATCGGAATTGCTTCATACATGCGAAAGTATCCCGTCCAAAACAACCATTAAAATAAGCGGACATACTAAAACTGAGATCAATACCTTGTTTGAAAATGATCCAAAACTAAAACCGAAAAAGATTTTGGAAATTTTGGCGAAGAAACATTTACCAATTCCTAAAAAGCAACAGTTAAATAATTATTTGGCTTCTTTAAGAAAGTCAAAATTTGGTCCGAATTCGATAAGTCTTGGGGAGTTAGAACAATTTTGCATCGACCACTCTCCAGTTCCAGAAAATAAAGATGAGGCTTTTATAACATCTCACCAAATGGATTACGGGGATCCCCTTCTTTTCGATTTTTTATGTCAACCAAAAATTTAATCAGGCAATCACAGAATGCTTGCCATGTCCACGCAGATGCCACATATAAACTTATATGGCAAGGTTTCCCGCTATTGGTGTTCGGAACAACAGACAAGGCCAGATCATTTCATATTTTTGGAGTGGCAGTTTGTGCCAACGAGCAAACTGAGGATTTTATTTTTGCATTCAAAGCGCTAAGAACTGGTGCAGGGAAAGTTTTGGGTGAAACCATTAATCCATCGATACTAATATGTGATGCGGCCCATAGCATACAAAATGGTTTCAAAAATGTATTTGGTCCGAACGTTACAATAAAAATGTGCTGGGCTCATATGAAAAGAAACGTAAAAAAAAAGCTGATCAACTGGTGCGTCCAAAAGCAAACATACATACAATCTTGGAAGATATTGATTGTCTTCAATTAAGCAAAAGTCAAGAGATATTCGATAGAGCGTCTATTATGTTTCTTTCAAAATGGGAGGAGCAAAAAGACTTTTTACGTTATTTTGAAAGTGAATGGCTACAGATGAACCGAAACTGGTATGAAGGGGTTGACAAGAAAAGTCCAAGTACTAACAACGCCCTAGAGGCTTTTAACCGAGTTATCAAAGATGAAAATACTCTAAGAGAACGGCTTCCTCTATCTCGATTCTCTGTGATATTAAAGGAGTATGTAACTACCTGGTCTCAAAATTATTCTTCGAAATTAAAAGAAGTGCACGTAAAGCCAGCTATTCACCTAGATTTGTGGACAAAATCTTATCAGTGGGTTAAAGCACAAAAAAAGATTATTTCTAAAGCGACATCGGGAAATGTTTACATTATTCCTTCAAAAGATATAACCGAGGTGAACCAGGATAACCTTGAAAAGTGTACGAAACTAGACTTTCATAGTTTTGACGAATATAAGACTGTTATGTTTAGTGTATGGACAGTAACAATTCCCGACGACAAAGATGATTGGATTAATGGTGAATGTGATTGTCCGACTTATTTTAAAATACTGATTTGTAAACACATTGTGGGATTGGCCATACGGCTAAAACTTACCACACCACCTCCTGAAGCAAAAGCTATTCCAATTGGAGTAAAGAGACGTCGTGGGCGACCAGCTCTTTTAGTTCAATAGGTAAGTCACAGGTCAATATTTCCCTGATGTACCTATGTACATATGCCATTTTTTATTTCAGATAATCTCATATCCTCAGATGTACTTTGTGCCTAAAGTTTTTGTTGTTGCGAATCAGATTTAAGTTTTGTTTTGTTAGTAGATACCTACAAAATTAACAACTTTATTTTAAGTTCTTGCGAGCATTTTGTTTTCAGAATAGTTAGTTACCAGAAAATGTGTTTTTGTTTTTGAATTGTTAGACTTTTTGTTTTGTATTACATATTTTATTAAATTAGTGTTTATTTTGTGTTCACTGATTTTTTTATTTTCAATGAAAATGTATAGGTAAGTACCTACTCTTTGTGGGCTTTGAACTTTTTTATCGATAAAATCATCATTTTTATTGAAGGGTAAGTATTCTTTCACCATCAAACTTCTACTGAACATTCATTATATGTACATTTATCGAGCATTTATTATATTTTACCGAATATTTAATAATTTAGGAAGCATTAGAATTTGGTACTGAGCATTCGTTACATTTATTGAGCCTATATTTTTTATATCCAATATTTATTAATTTAGGAAGCATGTGAATTTGGTATGGAGCAATCATTTTATTTATCAAGTGTCTATTATTTTTATCGAATATTTATTATTTTAACAAGCATGTAAATTTTATATCGAGCATTCATTACATTTATCGGGCGTCTATTATTTTTATCGAATATTTAGTTTCTTGTCATGCATTTGAATAAATTAACTGGAAAATGTAACATGCATTGGGAATAAAATATCGAGCATTTAATTTGTTCCCATTGCTAAAATGGTGTTCACACTTGAACAAAATAAGTTCATTATAATGTCTTATTACCGCAACGGTATTAAAAGAGACGGAGAATGGACATACAGCGTTCAAGCTTGTAAAGAAGAATTTTTAGCCAACTACCCGGACCAAAATATTTTAAAAAAGTCCCTTGCCGCTCACATTAATCGAATTGTTGATCGTTTTGTTGCTACTGGTAGTGTTGAAAAGGGGAAATCGTCAGGTCGTCCCAAGGTGATGGAAGATGTAGTTGAAAACATACGAGATACTTTAGAAGAACATCCCTTACAAGACTGGCTCTTCAGACTGGTGTACCTCGGAGTACATGTCATAAAATTGTTAAAAAGAACTTGCATTTCCATCCGTACAAAGTAACAACTGTACAAGAGCTCCTGCCTAATGACCCTGAAAGCCACATAAATTATTGTAACTGGTTTCAGAATAATCTCAATAATGACAGATTGTTAGACTTGAATTTCTTCTCAGATGAAGCTTGGTGTCATGTATCAGGATACGTTAATTCACAAAATGTTCGCTATTGGAGTTCTGAAAATCCACATGTGTTTGTTGAAGCCCCCTTATATCCAATGAAAGTTGGCGTATGGATTGCAGTTTCGCGCAGGAGACTTATTGGTCCTATATTTTTTCATCAAACTATTAATGCTGAGAGATACAGGGAATTAATTTTGAATGAATTCATTAACCAGTTAGATGATGAAGAGCTTCAGTATGGTTATTTTCAGCAAGACGGTGCGACACCGCATACAACTCAAGCAAATTTACAGTATTTAAGTGACTTTTTCGGTGATCGTGTCATAAGTAGAGGTACAAATACGCCATGGCCTCCGCGTTCGCCGGACTTAACTCCCTTAAACTTTTCTGTGTTCGGCTACTTGAAAAATGAAGTGTATAAACGACAAATGAATAATTTAAATCAGTTAATGGAAGAGATTACCAACTGTTGTCGTAAACTATTCAACTTCCATAATTTCATTAGAAAATTCTGAATCATCATTACCTGCGTCAAAATCCCAATCAAATTCCGAGTTAGATTCTTCTAATGAAATTATTAAAGAAAGAACGTTTTCAAATGAAAGATTTCCCATTAATTTTGCCCAATCTTTCGAAATTAGTTCTTCACAATATCTACAAAAATGTTGGCAAATTTCAGGAGTACATTTCAAAATAGACTCAAGCCATAAATTCACAACTCTATTGCGAAGTTATAATTGGTCTTAAAAAACCCCTGTGCCATTTCAATTGGGTCGTTGTTTCTTCCTTCACTATCCGTGCTACATATTTATCTTGTACTATGGCGGCCAAAAAATTTCGTCCGTCATTTTTCCGTCATTTCAAAAAAAATCGGTGTAGTCCATTCCTTATTGTCATTAACATTATGATTGATGTTTTTACTTGTCACTTTTGAAAGTCAAGCAAAATGCCATCGGTATCAAATTTTAATAAAATTAAAATAGTAACTCTTGCACAAAGAGGAATGTCCCAAGCTGAGATTTCGATGGACCTTCGTATACCTAAAAGTACAATTTCGTCCATTCTTCAGAAATGGAAGCAAAATGAAACTATTGAGAGACGCCAAGGCTCAGGGAGGCCTAGCACATCTACTGCAGAAGAAGATAATATCCTTCTCAATAGGTTACGCAATAGCCCTTTCATGACGGCTGTTGAAGCGGTAAATACAAGCAAATACAACGGAAAGGAGCGGTCGATTTTCGGCAAACATATAGGCATGGATTTCAGTAGATAGCCCCGGGATAATGTTGCATCTAGAAGATCAGCTCAACAGTGATGTGTTTATGTTAGGATTCTTGAAGACGTGATGATGCCCTCAGTTTCAAGAATTTTTCCGAATTTTAACTTCATATTTCAACAAGACAATTGTTCAGTGCATACAGCATATAGGGTAGCAGAATGGTTCAGGAATAACAGCATAAACGTTCTTGATTGGCCGAGTCGCAGTCCTGATTTGAACCCTAAAGAAAACATGTAGGGACTTTTGGTTCGTAATTTGCAACAACGACAAGTGATTCGGAATAGGGCAGAACTTTTGACTGCGATTACTAATGCATGGCAATCATTACCTAAGAATTATTATTAAGAATTATTACAGAGATTTATGCCTCTCCATGTCGCGTCGTGTAAGGCGAGTTATTGATGCCAATGGAGCGATGACCAAGTATTGATTTTAAACTTCATTCATTTTATCTTTTGATTTAGCTAAGTACTTAAACAAAAATAAATGTTTCATTTCCTTGTCTTTGCCTTAATGTTTTTCGTTTGATTTTTTTAAAACTACAGCATACTCGTATAATTTCCACGGTTCTCTGTTTGGTGCTTTAATCCAAAAATAGCCGCAAGTCTGCCTCTAGTGCCACTAGCGGTCGTGTGGTAATTGTGTAAGAGTAGAACTTGTCCTTTGTATTCACAAAATTTGAACTGATGGACTGAATGACAGATTGTCAAAATGACAATAACGATAAAAAAGCGAGGTTATTGGTGCTTAAGGGTACTTTACACTTTATGTCAGGGCCTTGAAAGTGACGGACGAAATTTTTTGGCCGCAATAGTACTATTGCGATCAAAAAATTTTGGACACTAATGTCATCGTGCTGTCATACATTCTAAAACGACCCTTATGTATTAATAACCTCAATTTTGATTGTGTCAATTTTGAAAATGTGAATGTCTGATTTACCGAGAAAATATTCAAAAAGGTGTAAAAATCAGACAAATGGAATAGAACGAGGTTTTAATTAATAAAAAATATAAAACAAATACCCAAATGTACTCGCATATTAAAAAAATTATATTTTAAACCGGTGTCAAATTGACAACAATTTCATCTTTCATGTGACAGTTTCAATAAAGCATGATTTAGAGTAATTTTTTTAATGTGACAGAAGTTTGATGTCCAAAATTTTATGATCGTAATAGTACTCTTATCTTGTACCTACGATTCAATTTATACACAAAAGGAACTTGACTTCATTGTAACTTACTGAAAATATGTTCTGCAGTCTAATACAAACACCATCAATACGTTCTAGAGTCGCTTAATTATGATTACGGGAAATTCGGCATTCGGCAACATGTTACGTTCATTTTGATAGGTCCGTATGTCAGGCACTTTAGTGACAGCAGAGATGACAGAAATCAATCATGTATCCAACGTTAGAAAATGAAATCATAGTCTCCCCTTATGCCAAAACATCGTGAATGGTATATGTATAGCTCGCTTATTTCTGAGGGTAGGTGATTCCAAGGTATAACTAAATGAGACCTATACTATCTTGTAGAGGACATTTTGGGACATAAGGAATGGTCATCTACAACTTTTTTTAAAAGGACCGAACTTTGAAAACGGCCTTTATACGTAGTTGAGGTGTAGTCCGAAAAACTACGTTTCTCGTAACATTTAACGCTGTGTTAATTCAACTATTGAAGCTGTAATTATGATTTTCTGTATATTTGTAGTAAAAAGTACAGCGCTTCCAATAGTGAATCGGAAATTTCGCAAATATCGATAGTTTTCAAAAAAATAATGAATGCATTTAGATTAATAAAAAATGGGCATCGTAAACTTCACTCTGCTGGGACCTATGTAAAATGTTGAAAATTTCGATACACATGCAGCGAGTCAAATGTAACTAAGATATTGTAAAAGTTAAAAAAAAAAAAGAATTAAGTCAGTAGCCCGTATATTTTTTGAGAAAATAATTTTTTTATTCGACGAACGAACGCGCCGGGCGTCTCCTGGCAGGCAGATATAACCCGGCACGCGTATTTAGTCGTCTATCGATGTAGGGATTGTAGCAGTCTAAAAACAATAATTGTAAAATTTTAAGTAGGTAAATTTTTTGTATTTTTGTTAAAATTTATCTATTTTAAATGCTTTCTTTGTCATCTTCATTCTCATATACCTAAACAAGAAACATTGTTGTGAGATTTTTTGCAAGAACAATCTACAGCATTTTAAGCCTTCCTTCATGCACATACATTTATTATTTTGGCATCATTGGCCTGTGCAAAAAACGTTCACCATTGTAGCTAAAACAGGTTGTAAAATGCCCTTATTTAGATTTGGAGATTTTAAATTGTATTGAATTAACCCAACACTACAAAACACACTAGAATACATTAATTAGAGCATAAGTCCATGAAAAAATATTATAAACTGCTTGAAGGATATATTTCAAATTTTACGTGCGTTAGCTACTTCTTGCTCTACGTAGAATTTAATGAATTTTATGTCAACCAATCTCTCGCTGGACAAACTATACATGACTACACAAGGATATACGTAATTGATCAATGCATCTAAAATTTGAGTGAAGTATGTACATAATAATAATTATTTTTTAATGTTAATACCTTAGCACATGTTGACCAAAAGCATCATCTGTTGGTGGCAATTTTTTAGCAGACTTATTAGAGGTTGTAGTCAGTTTATAACTCAGTTAGTTTAATATGTTAATGGTCTAAGTTTTATTTTTTTAAAAAGCCAGTGCGAATTTAGTAGAAATTTTAACAGCCTCGGTCATAGTCATTGAGTTTAACTTCCCTAACATTTGAAATGTTTTCAAAAGGACATTGTATGCTGTTTTTTTTGCCGATTTTAAAACGTTAAAAAATGAATCGCTGGTAACACTTGCAAATTTCATTTTCAAGTAGGTACATATGTGCACAAAAAAACCCATTGATAAATCTTTTAACTACTTAAAATGAGCATATTTTGCAAAAAACAGGAAGTAAAAAAAGAGAAATGAACTGCAATTCAAACTAGTATAAAAATAATATTTTTTGATATTGATTTAGTTTGAAGACATTTTTCTAACATTTTTTATAGGAACAGGAGAATCGACGAGAAATAATAAATATATATATTTTTTTTTGTAATGGTATTGCTTATCTATCATTAAATTAAAAAAAATAATTAAACAATAAATGTATGTGCATGAAGGAAGGCTTAAGATCCTGGAGTGATTGTTCTTGCAAAAAATTTCAGAACAATGTTTCTTGTTTATATGAGGATGAATATGACGAAGAAGAAAGCATTTAAAGTAGGGAAATTTTAGCAAAAATACCAAAAAAACTATATACTCAAAATTTTTGTCTTTAGACTGCTACACGCCCTCCGAGTATACTCGTATCGATAGACGACTAACTACACGTGCCGGGAGCCGCCCGGCGCGTTCGCTCGTCGAATAAAAAAATTATTTCCTCAAAAAGTATACGGGCTACTGACTTAATTCTTTTTTTAAAAACTTTTACAATATCCTAGTTACATTTGACTCGCTGCATGTGTATCGAAATTTTCAACATTTCACATAGGTCCCAGCAGAGTGAAGGTTACGATGCGCATTTTTTATTAATCTAAATGCATTAATTATTTTTTTCTTCAAACGTCCGTAAATTATGACATTATCCTGCTGCATTGATAATGCTAAAGTGTCACTTCATTGTCATGGCATCTAACGAGCTGACGAGCGGCAGATAAAGTTATTATCTCCGCTGAGAGCGGCAGATAAAGTTATTATCTCCGCTGAGGGCGTCCGTGAAGTTATTATCTCCGCTGATGAGCGGCAGTAAAGTAAACCAGCTAAATCATTTGAAATTCCTACCTGGTTTCTTAACATGTCTTAAATAATTTGTTATGAAGGTTTGAAGAAAAAATAGTATATGTTATTCGGAGCAAAAATGGTTTTATGTGCTTTGGCTGGTTTGTCTGCCTCACTGCGTTCGGCAGGCAATCTACCAGCCGCAGCACATAAAACTTCATTTTTGCTCCTCATAACATAATATACTATTTTCAAAACTATCAATATTTGCGAAATTTCCGATTCACCATTGGAAGCGCTGTACTTTTTACTACAAATATACAGAAAATCATAATTATAGCTTCAATAGTTGAATTAACACATCGTTAAATGTTACGAGAAACATAGTTTTTCGGACTACACCTCAACTACGTATAAAGGCCGTTTTCAAAGTTCGGTCCTATTAAAAAAAGTTGTAGATGACTATTCCTTATGTCCCAAAATGTCCTCTACAAGATAGTATAGGTCTCATTTAGTTATACCTTGGAATCACTAAAAGTCATAATTTCAGTCCGACTTGACTCCACTAACACTTTCCAGCTCTGATACTGTTATAACTGACCTACCGGACTCAAATTGATGATGCAATCGAGCATCTACCGGACAGTATGAAATAAAAATTAATAGTATGTCCACTGCATGTATCATGCCATGTCCAGCTTATGTCCATTGTGAATAAGCACTTAAAGTGGATAAAAGTCGTTTTAAAATGTGATTGTGGATAATAGTATATTAAAGAACGGGTTTTATAAGGGTTTATTTGGCGCACGAGTCCCAATGCTGTTTTTAAATAAACACCAAAAATCTGTATTATTCAATACAAACTGTCAATACGTCCGCTTTTAGAGGTAAACCGACTAGCAAAATTTGTGAGGTTAGGTTTCGATGTTTAATTTTTATTTTCTTGACGATGATTTATTATATTGAACAGAACACAAGCGAGAGCAGACCATCATTTATATCCTGTATTATGAATTTTGATAATAATTAATTTGTCCATTTTCCGTTTCACATTTTGCTACACAAATTTTCCAATAGATGAATAATTGTTGAAGCCAAATTGAGAATTACTTACAAAATCCTAAATCCATCTGTGAACTTACAATATGTGTCGTGTCTTTATCGTTTTTATACAGGTGTCCCAAAAAAAAAGACGAGTCCATAGCTCCCTTATTTAGCGGAGGATTTTAATTATCTGTACACCAAATTAAATGGTTGTTAATAGGCTACAAAACGGCTTAATAAATTCACGTATAGCTCCCAGGGCTTTAAGACTAAACTGTCTAAATATTTTTTTTCAAATGGGATTACATTTAATTCTGAAAACAACAATGTACTACAAGTATAACTTCACATTAAAAAAAATAACACTAACTTTTGAAACAAATGACGAGCACCAAGCGAAGATTGGGATTGCGCAGATATGCCGCCAATGTTTAGCGCAAAATGGAACATAGACGATAGTAGCATTTTTTACATTTTTTTTGTGAATTTTTGGTAAACCTTGTTCACGTTGAGTTGAACATTTCAAGGTCAAATTATTTAATTTTTGGGCTCTGTAATTATGTTTTATAAATAGTGACATGCAGGTAACCAACATAATGCGATTCCGCAATGCTTAATCCAACGTGAACGGTGTTTACCTGCATGTCACTATTTACAAAACATAATTACAGAGCCAAAAAATAAAATTATTTGACATTGAAATTGTCAACTCAACGTGAACAACATACCGGGACATTTTTTTAATATTGAACATAGCCCATACTTATTCCCTATGTTCAGTTTTAAAAAACACAGGTCAATTCATGTATATAATCACGTAACCAAGATAACGAAAATAAGTACTTGACATGACAGTTTAACAAAATGGTCAAGTTGTTTGAAGAAGAAATACACATAATGCAGTTATTCTATGCCAATCAGAGCATTAGAAATGTGCGTGACATTTCCAATGCAACACATGATAGACCAATTCAATCAATCGGAACAATTTTTAACATTATTTCAAAATCTTTGGTGTTCGGTATAGATGGTTGCATAGCAACTCACAATGCATTTGATCTGTGTTTTTTAAAATTGAACATAGGGAATAAGTATGGACTATGTTCAGCTATAATATAACAAGTGGTATGATTATTATCGATGATATTATGAGTGAAATTGTGCTGGAGATATCACGAGTCCGAAGGACGAGTGAAATGTCCTGCTTCAATTTCACGAATTTAATATCATCGATGATTAATCATACCACGTGTTATATTCGATGAGACAATATAATGAATGAAATACAAAATTATTCATTTATTTGTCAAATTGACAAATTTATTTCAATCAAAAATTGTAACGACGAAAGTAAATAAGAAAATAATTTCTTTGTTTTTTATAATCGCTGTGATAGCCATGCAACTAAGGACTTTTACGTGTTTTCATTGGATCATTCATGATCACGTGATACATGAATTATATTGTCAGAGTTAAAAAAATGTCCCGGTATATTTAAGTGTATACTTGTGATACATTGTTGTTTTCAGAATAAAAATCTATATCAGAATTACTAAAAAAAAATATGTAATCCCACTAAAAAAAAAAAACATTTTGACAGTTTACCCTTGAAGCCCATGGGGCTATACTTGAATTTATTAGGCCATTTTGTAGCCTATTAACAACCATTTAATTTGGTGTACAGGTAATTAAAATATTCCGATAAATAACGGAGTTATGGACTCGTCTTCTATTTGGGGACACCTGTATATGGCTACTACTGCAGCTCTGCACTGAGGTCACTTAAATTTAGCAACACAATGGGTCATATGCATAAACTATTAGCAAATGCTTTTACTTGTATTAGTGAGAGATAGAAATACATGGACTCTATTAGATAGAAAAAGACAAATATATAGTATAAGCAAATGCTTATTCTTATGCATACTACCCAATGAAAACGCAATGAACAATCAAAATTTGGAAGTGACAAGTGACGCACAGTTAACTATTTCTCGCTCGCTCCACTAAAAAACTCGACTCCGTGTCGACCGTGTCGCGCTGCCACGACCGTGTCGCATGAAACTAATTCACTGCCTGGGAATAAAATGCATGTGTGCGCCTAAAGAAGTTTTCGCTTCAAAAATTAATTAAAGAACAATTTTGATGCAAAAAGTTAACTTCCTAAAGTCAATCTTTCTGTAACTAGTGATAAATTGCTTTTACTTTTTGTAACTAAAGACTTTTTCCTTTTACTTTTTGTCACTCATAGCAAATAATATTTCGTTTCCTCAGATACTTAATGTGCAAAGTGGCTACAACTAAATTTTCATGTGCGTTGCCTCAACTCAAATACATAACGTGGAAGATAAACTTTTCCGTTTATACATATACCTAGCTTGACATCTATCAAAGATAACCTCAAAATTTACAATGAATTAATGTTTTTTAAAACTTTGCTTAAACCAACACGAAAAGTTTCTTAAAAATTGAAAAAATCTTGTATAAAACACGAGGTTAAAGCGTCTTTTCAATTTTCACGCTTAGTGATTAAAAGTATGGCTTTTAGAGTAAGACCGGTCTGAGATATGACAATTGGTGGGGGTGCGCATAGACGGAAAACAGTCTTTCGTAAAATAGGGGTGTTCAACAGATTAAAAATCAGCTGACTGTTACTGTGACCGCTATTATCTGTTGTGAGCTGTGACCGGTTTTGCCACGCCACTAGAATACTTTGTCTGTGCAGATTTCCCCCACCAAATGTCATATCTCAGACCGGCCTTACTCTACCTCTTGTTGTATAAATAACTATTGAAACATTGAAGTCACACTAACATTTTTATTGTTTGTTATAGATCATTTTATTTTTGTTAAATAAAAAAATATAAAGACTATTAAACTCTAGGTTTTTCTTGTTATAAAAATGTAAACGGAAGAGCAGATTTTATATCTATACATACGCAGTAATCCTGAAGTCTTGGAAACAGAACGGTAGCACTAAAAAACAGGCGATGGTTGACAATAGCTCCTTTCTTAGCATCTTTTGGATGAAGACTATCGTCTTTACCATATTGATCTACTAAATATTTCATGATTACGTGACTGGAAAGTATCGATATTATTTTATGTGATACAAAGTTCAATCGATTCTCACCTGTCCCACAATATAAATCCATTGTCGTTGATTGTGGGAACTGTATGCATGGGATTAATCTGAAAGTTAAACTTTAACATACTCGTATTCTCACACACACAATCTAAAAAATTACCTTAATGAATTCAGGATTCATCTGTTCTCCAGCCAGAAGATTAAGAGTTTTTACGTTATGTTTTACGCCGAGGGCTTTAACAAGCATTAAAGTCGCTCTCGATGGGGGACTTCCGGGAAAAAAGTACAAATCTATGCTATGATTTATCATTTTAGGATCAAATGTGCTGAAATACGAAATTAAAATTTGAATTATAAATAATGTTTCTGTTTCTAATTACATGTTATTTAGAGGCACAACACCTTCCGTTTCCATGCAGTTTCCCATCAGTTTAATTGAACATAAAACTTTTCTGCGAAATATCACGAATCACTCTTGTTGACTTGCGTTACAGTCGATATCCACATTGCAACAAGGTCTTGTACGTATTAATTCTTTATAAGACAACGATAACCATGGAAACTGTTTTCAAAACAATAGTCAGCTCTCAGCTGTCTCATATTCTAGTAAAATAATTGCATTAAAAATTAAGTCTCAACATACTAGACCTCGCAAGTTTCATTTAAAATGTCCATATTATTTTAATCTTTTTAATCTAGTTCCTTATTAATAATGCAGGGTATATCACGAGTAATAATGAGCCCGACGGAATTGAAAATGCAACCCACACTACATTTTCGAAAAAAACTGGCTATTGAAATTAAAATATCCAGCTTTTTTCGAAAATGTATGTAGTCTGTACGTATCCTAACAGCAACTTATCTTTGTAGATGGATTGGGCGTGGCAACTCTGGACGTTGATCTCCAAGATCTCCAAACCTTTCTCATTATCTCATTGCGATTATTTGCTGAGGAATCAAAGGATTATATATGCTGAATACCTGTGAATACCCTACTAAGTGATAGACCATAAGAGGGCATTGCTACTGTGAAGCCTGCGATGATAGACAATTAACAGCAAAACTGCAAATTATGCAGTGTGCTTTCAGGAGAGTGACAGGCAATTTCTTATTGTCTAAAATTTGAAAATAATTTCTTCATCCTCTTCTACTTCCTGTTTCTGTAGGCAAATTGCTTGTTCAATACTGCATTTATTGTTGCTGTTCTTGTTGTTGTTCCTGTGAGATGAATTGCTAGTAGACCTTTCGGTGGTCTTCCGGTAGGTCTTCTGCTAGTCGACCTTCTGCTATTCTCGTTACATGCCGGTTCCTCTCTCTTCAGCAACTTCTTATCCAACGTACTATGTCGTTGGCTTTACACTCTTCTCTCATTTCTTCGCTTCTTTTCTTATCTTGTAGGTTGTGTCCTATTACGAGTACATAGACAGTTTTTTCTGACTAATTTTGAAATTGTTTTTTCTCAATTGGAAATAGAATATTCTCACTTTGAAATTTCTTGATTGATTGAGAAATTGGGAAATAAAATATACAAGTTTTGTGTAGGCATTCTTTTAATTTAAAAAAAATATTTTTTCTAACACTAATATCTTATACTGTTTCTATGGTGCATTTGAGCTCACACCTTATGTTTCTCATAAAATACGCTTCCTCTATAAGACACGTCGTCAATAGCAACGTATCTTATAGAGTCATAAAATACGCTCACACATATTATTCAAGTAACATTTTATTCATCATTTTTACAGTAATTATCACAAAAGTGAAAAGTACAATTATTGAATTGGAACTGCCACATTAGCTTCGTGCTCTTGTTCCTAACATCTTCTTCTTTATCTTCTGTTGTTTCATCCAATGCAAGTGGCCGGCCATCGAAAACTGGCAATCTTTACATTTTCTTCAAATGATTCTTGCCGTAACGTAAATTAACTTTTAATGAAGTTCTACACACCTACCTATCAAGAAAAGCCAAAATGACATCTTCCGTTACCTCCGTGATGCTTTTTTCATTGTTCCGGCCTTGAAACGAAACATACACCTTTTCATATGCACTTTAAGACTTCATTGGTAACAAATTGCCCCTTTTTTCTTATTTCTTCTGGAACGTTTTGGCACATTTCAACGATGAAAATTGTTTTTTTCCAAATTTGTTGATATTATTACCATAGTATCCACGGCAATCTGCGCATTTTGTGTATTGTGACGCGCCTCGAATAATTTCTGAATTTATTAAAATTTCTGATAAGATGTTAGTGTTAGAAAAAATCTTGAAGACAACGCGTGTTTTATAGTTTAAAAATCTCGATCTATTAAATCCTCGCTCCCTGCGGTCGCTCTGATTTAAACTACGATCTCGATTTTTAAATCGGCTATAAAACACTTGTTGTCTTAATAGCTATAATAGCTTGTTAGCGGTAACAATACGGTACAAATTTGAACGTTATAAACTTTTAATATAGTTATTATCGTATCATTAATGGATATGATCACTTTATGTTACACATTTATTGATAATTATAAAGACCATAATATTCGAATAACTCAGCTTCCTTAGCTACTTATAATACGTTAGTTAGTCATAATAATACATTAGTTACGCGCTCATAATACGTTAGATACAATGATACGATAAAGCTTGAAATATAACTCGAATATTATGGGATTTAAACAACGCTCGGACGTTGTGCAGGTGACTTGGCTAATTGCCTCGTCACCTGGCAACCTCCTCGCATATTATAAATCCCATAATCTTCTCATTATATTAATAGCTATTTTTGTTACAAGTACCTAAAACATTGTTTTTGCGGACGAATCGTTGCTGTTTCCAGACGAGGTGGCAGCCGAGTCTGGAATAGCAGACGAGTTTGCAAAAACGTTTTAGGTACGTGTTACAAAGAACATTTTTTTTGTTAAAGCTCCCAAAAACGCATTCAAACCTCTTATTATGCATGATTATTGATTAATCTGATCAGAGCAAATATTTCTCGAAAACAGTGAACTTTGAATTTTAATTACCATACCACCATAGTAACCAGATTGTTTAATATAAACACGAAACATTTTTGACGTTTTGTTTGTATAAAATGCAGAATCCAGAAAATATTACAAAACGCGAAGAAAATTGTATTAGATTTACTTCCAGTGTAGTCTAGACAAATCTATGAAAAGGAATATGAAGCATTCATTCGATGGAAAGAAATTAACAACCTTGTAATTATAGACGAAGAAGCAATGTTGAACTATATACATGAAACGGTAAGTTCCGCTATTCTTTACATTCAATTGTGTTAATCATTTCTTAACCCACCGAACCCGACAGACTATACAGGACATTGCTTCCGCCGAAGTACTGCGTCTCTGTAATCTTGATTTAACCTCGTTGAAACGGCTAGGAGGATGGAAGCAAGTTTTTTCACAATATTATTGCCTTTTTATTCTAAATTATAAAAATCGTTTAATTATTGTATTGAACCATTGTGTTTTATTTACCAAAATAATCCGGAAAAGTTGTCATGGCAATTTTTTGTGAATATTTACCTAAATAATCCGGAAAAGTTGTTATGGCAATTTTTCGGGATTGAATCCGAAAAAGACTCATTTTATTGACTCAAACTTGTTCGTAAAATAGCTATTTTTGGGAGCGTGTACAAAAATAGTTATTTGTATATCAAGGCTGCGAAATCGTACTTTGACGAACCGAGAGAAAAATTGGCAACGGATTTCGTAGCCAAGGTGTACACAACATTTTGTGTGCAACCGAAAATTTGTAATTAAAAAATGAACAAGTAAAATTAGTTCACTGTCAATAAAAATAAAGTCGGTTTACATGTCGCCATGTTGCTATAGACACGACATAAATAAAACAATTCGTTTTGAAAAAATTGGTACAAATGTCGGAAGAAAATTACGATGTTTCCGTTCCGTGTACTCATATAGAGTTAAAAAATATTATAAATTGTGCAGTTGCTAATTTGATACCTGGAAATCTAAACGGCAGTATGAAAAATATTACAGTGACTTTGAGACTGGTCTAACAAGAAGAATATGAAAACCCTGTCGTATAATGTTGTATGGGCTTACCTATTTACTGGAATTTATTTATTGTGGAAGGTTAAGGTTAAGTTCTGTTATGATAAGTTGTATCGAGTGTTTTTTTTTTTAATTTCACCTCGTAGTAGGCGATGTGACCGCACGACTAGTGTAAAACGTCAGATTTAAACAGCTGATAGGTGATCCGTAACCCGTATAGTGCATTCACAATCGACTCTTCAACACCTACTATGAGGTGAAAGTTAAAAAAACACCCGATATCGTCTGCTCCTTTTTATGTTATTTTAATCATAGGAATATCAGGGGCCGTGCGAAGAGACAAATTAACCAAAACGTCTGTTGATGACATTCAGGATTCAGAATATGTTACTAGTTACCTACTAGATATTTCTCTTTTTGATCGGTGAAAAATGAACCTAGTTTACACGTGTCTGTTGTAGATAGATCGATAATGGGAATCTTTCTTACCGACCCCTACTCCTTGAGGCGGTCCCATTTGGAATTGGCGGAAATTTCAAACCGGATAAAAATTCTGTACTAATAGTGGCCGTTCCTGACAAAATCAAACTTTAACTGTAACCAATCCAGATTTTGTAAGATTATACCGCAAATATGCAGATAGATATGTTGTAATTGTGATAATTAATTATAAAAATTAAAATGACTTTTACTTTTACGGCCGTCGTCAAGGCAACGGCTGCGAAATTCAATTTCGCGCTTGTTCTACGCACGCGAAGTGCCCATTTCGCGTACGGTTGCACACAAAATCTATTTTAATATTAGTTTATAAAAAATGTACTTTACAATTTCAGAGGACTACTCAAGGCTTAACTGCACAGTTAACAATAATGAATTATGAATTATAATTTAATAATAATAATTTAACATTTTTATTATGAATTCTTATTGTATATAATTATAATTATAAATATAATATATATTATAATTATAATTATAAATATAATATATATTATAATTATAATTATAAATATAATATATATTATAATTATAATATATACAGGGTGTCCCCCAAAAAAAAGACGAGTCCATAGCTCCCTTATTTATCGGAGGATTTTAATTATCTATACACCAAATTAAATGGTTGTTAATAGGCTACAAAATGGCCTAATAAATTCAAGTATAGCCCTATGGGTTTCAAGGGTAAACTCTAAAAATACTTTTTTTTAAATGGGATGGGTGTTTAGAAAAAAATTCGATTTTACCACTTGTAATTTCAGCAACGGGAATAGTACCGCAATCTCTTTTTAAAAATTTAAAATTTCTGGATTTAGATAACACATTGGTAGTTGAAATTCAAAAAGGTATATTATTATACTCATGTCACATCGTGAGGAAGTTCCTTAACATTGACACAGAACATAATAAAACACAACAAAGTCAAAATGTGGAGGCAAGACGCCGGTAATTATGTTGATAAGCACTGCACTATTACTTGATAGTAATATCCGTTATAGTGTATGTACTCCGGCAAAATTGCCGTGCCGCCGGGTGGAGGTGGGATACGAAAAAATTTATATTGCTATTGTGCAGTGCGAACGAAGAAGTATTGGACATGAATTTTTAATTTATTGAGATAGCTGAGTTTGAATTCAAACCAACCGCCAACAAAAGCCATAATAGTACCGATGTCGGTACCACCAGCGACCACTAGAGGTGGGGGTGGAAGCCGCCAGGGGATGAACGACCATGGTTTTTTTTTTGGAGACACTTCTCCCTTGTCGGTAGAAGAGTGCAGAGGTACCATATGTGATTTTTTTATGCTTTAACTGTGTGATTTTCGGTGCTTCCCGAACTACATTAGACCTTGTTGTTGTCCAGCCCTTCTTGTTTGAACTAGGTATGTCTTTGCGTTACTAAAATTATTTCTGTTTCGCGCAAAATGTATTTTAACAATAACAAATAGGTCGCACGTGGGTTGGTGATGTTCCCACCATGTTTTATAAAATCCGCAATTATCTCGACCATACCCATGTATCACGCTTTTAACATTTGTAAGCTTGCGCTAAATTTATAAAATCGTGCGGACTAAGTTTTTTTTTGTCAAATCAAGTTTAACAATGCACTAACTTTCCTAAAAGAAAAGGGCACCAAGTTTTAGGATTGGTCTGTGGCTTTTCCCGATTTATAAGCGCACTCCTTCACTTAAATCTCCGTTAATTTTTATGATTATTATACTCTAACCCTCCACCGCCCGGCGGCACGGCAATTTTGCCGGAGTACATACATATTAGAGAGTTTTCGCGTTACGTTCCGTTAAAATAACCGGTACGCTATTCGCGAGAAATTACCGTAATCGATTATTGTAATAATGAATCGGTTACGCTATTGCCTAGCAACACCGGCGTTAGCGTACACGATTATCTGAAAAACGTAACGCGAAAACTCTCTATTATTAGAGAGTTTTCGCGTTACGTTCCGTTAAAATAACCGGTACGCTATTCGCGAGCAATTACCGTAGTCGCTTATTGTTATAATGAATCGGTTACTCTATTGCCTAGCAACACCGGCGTTAGCGTACACGGTTATCTGAAAAACGTAATGCGAAAACTCTCTATGTCCTCACTCGACAGACTACAAAACGCCTTTATCTGGAACTTGCAAGAGAACTTTAGAATAGCACCTTGACACTTTGGAGAATAATTATCTCGGACGGTTGATGGACCAAATTGCCATGCTCATTGTAGACCTAACCTAAGAGGACATTAACAGACGAGCTTGGCCAAGTCGTACGTTAATAAAGAGACAAAATAAAATACATAATCGAGGGGAAATGAAAGACTTAACTACAACTTAAAGAATCCTAAACTAACTAAACTGAAGCTATATGGATAATGAAACATGAACATCTGAGCATCCCAGTGACTACCATCAACCAACACTATCCAGTGTACCCAAGGCAGACAAGTCACATCAACCTATGGTCAAGTGCGAGCGAGTCCCAGGCAACAAAATCCATCGCTCTCCTCTCGACTTGAACCACAGTCTAGCTCACTCGTATCTTACCCAAGGCCTCATATTGTCAACTGCAGCTACTCCACTGTAACGTAGCCTTGACCTACCAGTCCCTGGAATGTCCTTTACCTCGTACCGATCGTTCAAAACTTTGGCCACTCGGAACGGTCCTCGCCATTTTGCCATTTTGGCAGTAACTTTTGGCTGGAGCCGGTCGCCGGGGTACTGCTTACGCGAATAAGCACGAGGTCACCTTCCTGATACAAACGGGGAGTAGATCAGGAATGATCGAAACGCTTCTTCTGGGACGCTTGATACCGTTCAGTGTGAGCGACCATACGAGCACGAATTTCAGTTACATCCAAAGGGGTTCTATCTTCAGGTTCCAATAGGCCCCCTGAAGCAACTCTCTTACAATTGCCTCGGAGATGCTAGCCATCGGTACGCTCGTGGTGGAAGTCCCGCATCGTGGAGTGTCCACCAGTACTTGCAGCTCACTGTCGGGATGATAACCAGACGCCTGAAAGCCATCGTTCGTGGGAACTCCATCAACACCGTCGGGGTGCTGGGGAAGGTCATGTGGAAGTTCATCACCCTACGGCGACGATGCGGTGACCGGTGTCGTTCATCACGTCGGCGTCGCGAGCTATGTTTTTCGTCGTGGTACCGGCGAAAATGCGATCTGCCGTTTTGGCATTTTGGCTTTCGATTCGAGCACTACACGCAAAAGTGCGATCCCACTTCTGATTGAAATTGAAACTCGCCAGTCACAACAAATACAATAGATATATTGGTCTTGTCTTTTATTACAATGTGCGACTGAAAATTAATAGATTGTTTTTCTGACGTATCTCAACAACGCAATGTTCAAATATTTCCACTCGGTATCTCGGATGCTGACTCCGGCCTTTTGTCCCAGTGGCGTCTGTTGTTTCGTGCGGTCTAGGCAGGGCTCGGATCGTGGGAACCTCAGAATGTTAACATAGGGTTATTGCAAAGCTAGAAGAAAATTGGTCGTCGGCTGCTGTGGCGAGAGAATTACATTGCAGTAAGACTTGCAAAGAGGCGTTGGTAAAAAAAAGGCTACACAAACGCCAATGAATACAGCCTAATTTAATCTAACGAAAAATACGGAAATTTTCGTAAGCTATCGTTCACTTTTGGATGTCCGCCATTGTACTTCCGCCATTTAGGTACGCGCGCCCAACATACCAAGGTTGTTGCAACTGACTAATTTGTATAGAAGGTTGCCTCGATGCCATTTAAAACAATAGTTTGAATTTTTCCCCCCCGCAAAAGTTACTCGTGACGTCACAATGTACTAAAATTTTACGACAGAGTCTGTCGATCATGTACTAGGTACTAGGTGTTCCCTCGCTAGAATAGAGCCCAAAAAGCCCCCCAATAACCTTCAGGGAGCCTATAAACCTTGGGTCCTATTCGAACACTCAAAATTTCTG
Source organism: Tenebrio molitor (assembly GCF_963966145.1). Lineage (NCBI taxonomy): Eukaryota > Metazoa > Arthropoda > Insecta > Coleoptera > Tenebrionidae > Tenebrio > Tenebrio molitor. The sequence goes on along the minus strand of NC_091051.1, from coordinate 22,224,267 downwards.
GGTTGATTTTACGTCACGAGTTACTTTTCCCCCCTCCCCCCAATTTTCAACGAGGCAACCTTCTATACAAATTAGTCAATTCTACCAACCTTGCAACATACTATTCAGGGCGCCATCTTGTGTCGATGAACCGGGGGGGGGGGGGATGAGCTGGGGTCGACCAGACTGTTTTTAATTTTTACGTGTTTGTTATTGTTTGTTTGTCGCATCCCGAATTGAAAGTTTTCTTAGGTGGCTCCGTCAACAAATCTTTGTCGCGGTTTTGTTTGTATTTTTTTTCCAGTTTTGCAGTAAATGTAAATTCTTGACCTTACCACGAGGGTCTCTCTCTTTGTGGGTTTTTGTGGATTCCTCTAACATCCAAGCGTTGAACACGACCTCACGGCCCGTCGTTTAAAATGTTGCGCCCCAGAAAGACCCGAAAACTTAACGCTTGGCAGAGCTTGTTGAATGCAGGGTAGCAACGTCGCTCATGGTGTAAGTTGTCCCCCAGTTCCTTGGCACAAGCTTCCGGAATTGTGATCAGGTCTATTTTCCCTGAGTTTGTGGGACCTGACAAGCGCCGTTTGTTTTTGCTTTGTAATAGTCAATAATAGCTGATGAACTTAGAGTAGCTCAATTTGTTGACTTAACCTAAAGCAGCTAGGACTTTCCTTTAGCACCAAATCACGGATAGGCGGAAAATGTTAAAGTCGTAAGGATAGGGTGCCACAGACCGCCGGCCATGCAAGGCCACTCACTCCGATGCGTATCTGCCGCATATTGTAAAAAAAAAGGATGCTAAAGTTCTCGTCTAGTGCTCGCTCTCGCTCGAACGGTCCGAAGTAACTGCACTGCTTGTAATGTTCAAGACCCTTTTGTTTTTCCTGAAATTTGGATTGTGTTGTTTATGAAATCAGGTTTCTCAACTTTCAATAATTTGCCACGTCCACGTTGTCACTTCGGACTTGTTCGTATTTTCAGGAGGGGTTTTAGCGGAGCCTTATTCGGGGGTCTAGGGGAATAGCCAGAGCTCACTATTTTCCAAGAGTTCCGAATGAGTAGCCTTCTCACATTCGGGGAGACTTGGGTGCCCTCTTCCGAGACGTTTATTAGTCATAAATCCCAGCGTTACAAAGATTATAACATTGAATAAATAGCTGGTTATAATTGTGTACTTTTATTTGCACTCTTCTGTGTGGTTCACAAACCCTATTGGAACGAATCTGGTACTGTTTAAATTGTAAAAAAAAAAAACACACAACTTAGGGAAATTAACGAGGTACGATGACGCGTTCTTGGCCATTTTTGAATCTCGCAGGTTTTATGTTTTCATTGCGCATTAAAAACCTGTAAGTTAAGTACACAATTTTACATAATTCGCACATGTGTTTGCACTTTGCAGACATCAGTGATGATATAAAGGGCCTTCAAATAAATTTATATTTAGAGCAACCTATGGAAATTCAATTGTTTGCAACATTTTTCCAGCGTAGAAAATGACACAAGAAACGTCTGACATTTTAACGAAATAAAATTAGGTTAGAATATGATAATATGAAATTGGGAAAAGCTTACTATGTAACCTGTGTAACACTGTTAACAGAATTAGAATGTCGCCTACGCCTACTCTAAATATATATTTATTTGAAGGCCCGATATTTATGACTTAATGAGAAGCATCTTTAGTTGACTGTATCGACCTTGCGTATAATATTTTGTATCAAGAGTTGCCTACCCGATAGGTGGTGCCATTAAAACTTACTGCGGCGAGACGCTCCTGTAAAATCTACCGCCAGTATCGCCACCTATAGACGATATTAGTTTGACTCATGTTATGAGGCTTGCGGTACATTCAACTGCCAACTGCGATGGGACCGGCTCAATTGCTTACACCTGATTGGTCGAGCGTTACTGAATCCGCAGCGGTTGCCGCAGAAGATAAAAAATGGTTATATCCAACGGCACAGCTGCGGCTGGCGAACTGCAACCGTTGCTGATACCAAACTTTATTATAAATCACAGTACCCAATGCGCATCTTTTTTCTTCTTGCTGTTGTGTTAACAGATACTGCTGCGGCTGCTGAAAAGTTTATAAATTCACCTTAACTCTGTACAGTACGAACTAACCAAAATAGAGACCTTCGGCAGAAACCTAATCTAATGGCATCAAGTTTACTGTTTCTTAACTTAAGGCTCCACGATCCCTCACGTAGCGCCTATACTAAATACATGGAGTTATTTTTTTCGGAATTTTTCTACAAAATCAACTTTGAAGCAATGCTTGACTTTTGGTTGGTTAGTAGGCACCTAAACGGAGGTCGATAGCATATTATTTTTAAAAAAAGTATAACAATTTGTAATTAAATAAAAACGCGAAATCATTTTTTTCGGATTTTTTTGTCCTGGAACGTTTTTTCGCGGTAAGTAAACACTCATTTGATAGATAATTGAAATACGGAGGTCGATAACATTTTCTTTTTTCGTTTACTGTCGTAGTTTTTTTGTTATTTATAAAAAATAAATCCGAAAATAGGCAACCAAAAGTACTTAAGACGACGCGGCCCTTGCCGCTCGGACATGGTTTATGGTTAGTGAGAGCGACTTACGCAGGTCCTTATAACGCACTAATACTTTTATGACCGAGGGTTCGGTCAGCCCATTGCTTTGGGCCGTCATTTATTACAGGGGGTCTTTAACGCACTTGTGCTCTGCAATTTTGGCGATATTATAAAAACAGGTTGCACTGATCAGGATTTTCATTGATTCGCGTGCCATAAATATTATGCGCCATTTTTGATGAAAGAATGAATGAACATGTTTTTGTGCGAGAAATATACAGTGAATTTTTTTATCAATGAACCATAGGGAACAATTTTATTTAATGAAACATTTATAATCTAAATTATAAATTTTAAAGTAAAGAGGTTGACAAATATTTTAGTATTTTAAATGCTCAAACGCCTCAAACTCTTTACCAAAAGCCGCTAAATAGTAACCTAATCGGTCTCCAAATCCGTCGAATAATAATATTTATAAAATTATTACACTGTTTTTCTTTTGATTTTCCTCTTTTGTCAACTGTAGTTGGTTGCAAAAAAAAAACCGGAAACTGTCAGAATAAAATTGGCACATTTTTATGGTGTGAAACCTTGCGAGAGAGAGGTTAGAATTATGATCAAAATTCAATGACAATTTTAGAAATTATTTGATAGGTATTGTCAAGTAGACAATTAATTGACAAATGGACAAAACCAAATTGTACCAACTGTACCACTATTTCTCAAAACTATTTCCTATCTCTATTAAATGTCAAAGTGAGGTAAATATGAAATAGTTTTGAGAAATAGTGAAATACCATTGACAAAAAAAGAAAACAAAAGAAAAACACTGTTATATTATAATAAATTAAAATGATCCAATAATATGAACTCCCAAAATTCATTCAGTTTTGTTACTTTCACTTTGAGGTAGGTAGGAATGTACTGTCGCGAGCAATAAATTTTGGTCGTCAATGTCATTTCAAAATTTGGTTAGATTGTCACACATTAAAAATTTTTCCCTGCCTGATTTTGCTCATGTCAACAAAGTGTCAAAAAAATGAGAAAAAATTACAATTAATGTCATACAACGTGATGATATTTACGACTGTTTTACAATGGATCATTTTCGATTGCGTCAAAGAATGACCTTGTCGATCAAAATTTATTGCTGGCGACTAGGTACTGTTATTTTTTTTTTATTTTTTTTTTTAAATTTTAAACCTACCTCTTCTCACCGTTATTACCGTACCGTACAGTTACTTGGGGGGATGATTAGTGGTCTAGGTAAGTACCTAGAAGGACCGGGAAAATCCAATAATCCATTTGTTATCGAAAGAGTCAAAATTCCTGGTACACATTATAAAATTTCCAGTATGGACTATCAAGCTGCAAACGTTTGGAACCATCGAAATCAGGCATTATTTACGACATTTGTGTTGGTTCTTGCTGTTATGAAATAAAAACTTTATTAATTATGGATTGAGTGATTGATTGATCAGAAAATTAACTTGTTTTATAGGTAGGTATAGATAAGTACATGGTTATGATTTATAATTTATAGGTCTTTTTTTAAGATGCTTCTTATAGGTAAATTTCGGCTACTTCTCGAGTCAGTTATTTCGGGCAACATTCCATTCAAATATGTAACATACTCGTATTTCTAAAGTATCTATCATTTTATCGTACCAGTATTTAGAATCATCTTCTTCAATAACACAATACATATTTTAAGTCACATTGTGTAGGTACAATAAAATAACATTTTTGGAGATTGCTCATAAGCAGTTGACCTTGAACCTGGTATATATAATTGTCGTTTTCTTTTAATAATATTTTATTATCATCCCTGGGATTCATTTCCAAATATTTAAAAAAAAATTCTATTGCCGTTTTGATGTCGGTGTTTCGAGCAGCAAATGGACATTTGATTTCAACAATTGAGTCCAAATCAACCAATCCATCTGGTGATGCCCCCAAAAATGTTTTCTCAATGTCTACAAATAAACCGCACGAACATAGACCCGTTATTTCTTCCAATTTTTGTTTTGCTTTTTCTTCGTTGTCAATACCCCATTGCAGTGATTCAGGTAATTTTTTAAATTTTAATTTTTCGAGGCGACATAAAATATCTTTTATCGTATTTGCAGTGTCTGTGGTAATTTTCATATTTATTATTCTTCCAAGAATATAATCTCCAGTGGTTTCTAAGCCAGCCGATTACTGGCAATATCTGGATTCATACGACCATAATGGGCCCTATTAAAATCCTCGAAGATTATCAATATTTTTCTTGTAAATATTCAAGTAACTTCTTAGAGCACAGGACAAAATGCAAAACTTCACGAACAATTGGTAAATGTTTTTTTTTACCTACAATATGAAGATTCAGGTATAATAAGTGAAACGACCCTTCCAAATGTTTACCAAAAATACTGCAGGTAAACAAGAAGGTAGAGAATATCGACATCGACATAGTGTTATTACTTACTACAATTTTTTCAGATAACCCACTTATCAACTTTCATTAATTAATTTCTTTTATTATTTTATCTACATCTGTGTTATAAGAGCGTTACTATAGCGCTCATTTGAGTTGAATAATGAACCCTATTACACCACTAGTGGTGTAATGAAAAATCACCAATCTTTAATTAATCATATTTTATTAAAATGAAAAATGAACTAAGTAACTATTATTTCTGATAAATATTAAACACACATTTTTTACAATTAGTAAAATTAATGGCAGATGAAGTCACCTGATCTGAATTCTTGCTCCTGACATTTAAATTTTGTTGGGAAATGCCTGCTTTAGCTTGAGCAATAACAAGTTCTCTTCCAAGAAGGCTGAAATCTTGGTAGGAAATGTTGGAAGCACTTGTTGTAGCTTCATTGTCTGTCATCTCTCCTCCAAGAATTTTTGAGGCTATTTTTTTCTTGTTTTCAACTGAAGTATCAATGTAACCCTCACATACAGCATTTGATCGCCAACCACCATGACGCTTTATTGTTAATAGATCTGCTCCGGTATTTGCTAATAGTGAAGTGGACGATCTTCGAAAACAATGCCCTGTGTATTCTTGAGCTTGTGGTAAATTAAGAAAGTTGGCAATCTTCTTTGGCATTGCACTAAATGTGTTTATCCCAACGGGAAGCTTTATGCAATTACCACCTCTGTAACCGACGAAAAACCTTCCATGAACAGCATGATTAGGACGCAGCGCAAGGTATTTTTGTATTACTTCAACCATGTTCACTCCTTCGATGCCTCCGACAGTAACAAAGAATTCTCGGGATACTTTGGTCTTTGTATTTGGTATGAAGATATGAAAAAGCTGTCCCTCTTTTTTCACATTTTCTAATTGCAGGTTAGTTAGTTCATCTACTCTGCAAGCACCTCCTAGTCCAATTATCAAGGCAACCTTAAATATGAAGTTATTGGTTTCCTTATATCAAAGATTCAAAACGTTTTTACCTTTATTAACAGAAATTCTTTATCTCCAGCTTCTTTTAAAAATTTTGAAACTTCCTCTTTTGTTAATACTCTGGATTTCTTTGGCCTGTGTCCCACTGATTGCTTTTTCAAAAAAGCAATTAAATGATTAAATTTACTAATATCAACATTTTGCTTCATTGAGATTGTAGCTCGCAGCATTGAATAGAAAGCCCAAAGACTGGAGCACTTATACTTCTTCGATAATTCTTCAAAAAATGCCAGTACTACTTTTTCTTTTGCTTCATTCTTAATTTTCTTGGACGTACACCAATCAGTGAACCGTTTATAAAAATGTTCATACTTCGCTTGTGACTTATCTGGTAAAAGTGAAGAGACAACATTTGCAGCAGCTTCTTCAATTTCCAAGGGCAGATTTTCCGTTTCTGAATCATTCATTATTATGGGATTACAATATTGATGCACAATGCACAAAAAATTGTTGACATTTAAAAAATTGTTTGTAACAAATTTGAGCGGTTGCCATAATAACACTCCGAAAGTTTCCTTGATTTTTATTTTGAATGAAAATTATAGATTTAGATTTTTTTAGAGTTTCTTGAATTAGGCAGATGTAGATAAAGTTTTGTACATCACACGTGGGCTAGAGCCTATTACAGTAACTCGTGTGATTACAAATGAAGCTCGGGCTAACGCCCTCGTCATTTGCAATCATTCACACTCGTAGAGTAATAATGCTTCTATCCCACTAATAAAGTAAATAACTATTAATAAAAATAAAAAAATAGATTTTTAACGCCTTATCTAAATGAATAAAAATTCGAATTGAGTTAATTTTAAAATATTAACAATGCAAAATTATAACTATTTTTTTAGTATTTGGCTGACCTCTTTGATGTCTAGGATCCACTAATTCTGGAAGAAAGTCCCAATTTCAAATTTATCAGTTTCATGCCAGAATCTATCGTCCCTTTTAATTATGCAATATTTTAAATCAGAATTGATTTTCTCTTTCGTAGCAGTATATAAACAACGAAGTACAAATATCACGATTGGTGATATTTGTGGTACTCGTACCTAATTATAATAAAGATGCGATGTTTTTAATTTTATATGGTTTTCATGATCCATCGTTAAATAAATCAGTAATGTTATTTTTGATATCTTCTTCAATTGTTAATTCACGTGTGGAATATGGTCACTTTATTGCAAGAATTGCATCCGAATTTATTAATCCATCTCTTTGCTAAAAATGATTTATATTTAGCAATAAACATGGCACAACTTTTAACATTCAACCCGATAATGTGCTCCAATTTTTCTGTCGCTTTGTTTTGTCGCAGAATTTCGAATGGATGATTTTTCTGAATACAAAATTTCTTTTACCGTATTTGTAGTCTCAGTATTCGGAAATAATGGTTTATGGGATAACGGGAACAGGTTTGTTGGCCGTCGTCAGTGTCGGCATTTCTACCTGACAGAAATGCATGCATTTTATGACCATAACTTCTGCTCGAAGGACCCCCGGCAAATTGATTGACACCCGTCAGAGTTTACAGAGTATACAACCCACATTCCCCGAAACTGGAATTTTATTTTACTCCACTGGAGCCTTAAAAGTGAATTGTGTATCTGCAAAGATGTCGTTAGGAGCGCTGTCAACCAAGGTTAGTAAAACTCAAGGAGGGTAAAGTCACAGTATACCTTCTAAGCAGTAGTCGCACTCCGCAAAATATTTGTATTCAGTTGTAAGTCCGCGCTAGTTACTGCGCATAAGAAATCCAATACCCCCGATTTAAATTCCTGTCCGCAACGTTTAATTTCATGTAAAACGCCTGTTAAATTCATTGCGCAGTAACTTGCGCGAAAGCGGTTTCAGAAAACATCAAAGTGCCGACGTCGAGTGAGACTACTGCTTAGAAGGTATACTGTGGTAAAGTATAGATGAAACGATGCCTCGATGCGGTAGGAAACACTGATTGGCTGACGCATACATGACGTCACCGTAGACTTCCAGCAACATATTTCAAATGAGAACGCATGAGATTTTGAAGCAGTTTATCAATTTTTCTACAAAAATTATATTAAACCGATAAAAATATATACATACATTTATATACACAATATACAGGGTGATTCATCTTTTACCGCCGGTGGCAAAATGACCCTTACGAATTGAGAAAAAATTATGAAATTTACAGATTTGTCGAAAAATTTACTTTCAGTCGGTATAATTGATTTCAAAAACATTTTTTTCTATGAGCAGATATTTATAAAAAACTATTTTAAAAAAATATTTTATGTTTAAATTTTTGCATCAGAATGTGGCTAATGACGTATAAAATCAACATCTGGAACCCGTTTCGAAAGATCTTTGATATTTTTTGAATTATATCGATTTTAATGGAAAAATTGCTTTTTTTGTTCGACACTGTCAGAATTTGAGAATTTTTTCCTATGTGAACGGATTTTGATAAATGTCACAACTTGTCAAAACGAAACGTCAAGCTAATTTTAAAGGTTTTAAGCGATTTGGAGCCTTTAAGGGGCTCGTCGAACAAAAAAACGTTGTATTCAACTCGTTCGTGTGTAAATTGGGCCTTTTTTGGCACTCGTGGGCCTTTAAAATACTCGTTTCACTCGCGTTTTAAAATGGCTCACGCGTGCCAAAAAAGGCCCTATTTACACACAAACTCGTCAAATAAACTACTATTATTGGCAGTTGTTGGCTTTTAAGGTTGTAAATTTTCCTTAACAATGACTACCCTGTACAACTAACCTGCTTAGGTGAATTTACGATATCATTTGTAAAGGATCCACTGCTGTGGCAATAAAGACCTTATTGTTAAGATATTGGGACATTATGTCGTAAATCATGAAGCAAATACAAATTTGAATATCAAAATGCGTTTATTTCAATAATACCATATGCTAAAATTGATTTAACATGGTAAAATTGTGTGAAAATACCTGAGTGTGCATATGCCACAAGATTGAATAAATTAAACAACTAATAACTGAGAAAACGCCAAAATTTGACCTAATTAACTTATAAATTCCATTTTTTGATATTACGTGCCTTATGGATAATAAATTAGGTCTTCAAAATATGAAAGTGAAATCATAATTTTTAAGGTCAATTTTGCCACCGGCGGTAAAAGATGAATCACCTTGTATACAAAAATATACAATGCGTTTTTTTTTTTAACTGTTGCCATTGGGAATAGCATCGTAAAAATTATACCCCCTGTTAACTTTTGTTCTGATGAAAATATTCAAACTGAACTGTCGAAAAAGTTGTGAAAAAAATATTTTATTAAAAGTGATTTCTTGCCACTTTCATTTGAACAAGCTGAAATGTTAGTTGCCTTTTGTCACTTTCATTTAAAAAATAAATAGCGAGACCTTCTCGAGGCTATGACTAAAATAAATAATAATTAATTAAAATATACATAAACCTAATTTTTTGTTCGACACTGTCAGAATTTGAGAATTTTCTCCTGTGTGAACGGATTTTGATAAATGTCACAACTTGTCAAAACGAAACGTCAAGCTAATTTTAAAGATTTTAAGCGATTTGGAGCCTTTAAGGGGCTCGTCGAACAAAAAAACGTTGTATTCAATTCGTTCGTGTGTAAATTGGGCCTTTTTTGGCACTCGTGGACCTTTAAGACGGTCGTTTCACTCGCGTTTTAAAATGGCCCACTCGTGCCAAAAAAGACCCAATTTACGCACGAACTCATTAAATAAACTACTATTTTGTTCCCATTTCGCCTACCACATTTTTTGTGAAATTATTTACATTCATTAATTTCAGTTTTGAAGAGTAAAATTAGTCAAATAAAACTGCTTGTCGTTGTTCAAACAGTATGCATTATGTAGACTTATTAATGATTTATTACTTACTAATTCTTTTTTCCATCGTTTTTTTAGAAGATGTTTTTGATTTTAGATATTTTATTGTGCGCCTCATTTTTGAAACTGTTGTTGCCTGAAGTCGACTAACTTTTTTTAACTCTGAATTTTCCATCTTTAGCGCATTAATGGTGCTTTTTAATGCAGCAACTTCATTTTTAAGAGTATCTTCTTCGACAGTCGTTCGTGGCAAAACAGTGGCCTCTGCTAATTTGTCAAATTTTGAATCGGTATCTTCCTCGACGGCCACGTTTAAAATGTTTCCAGAAATTCTTTTTTCTGCTTGACGCAAAACCGTTTTTGTCAGTTAGACAAACAAGTTTTTTCATTTGGTTTTAAATTTTTTGATGGAATAGCATCTTTCTTTAAAAGATTTCTTTCAGGAAGGTTCATTATCATTACCCTATTCCTAACATCATCATCAAAGTCTTCTGGCAAAAAATGGTCTGAACATACGTGACATGTATCAGGATTCCAACTGCCAGCTTTAAGCTCTATTACATTTTTCAATCGAAGCCTTTCGAAGATGTGGAATTTTAGGAAATCTGTGATAAGAAACTGGTGGAACTTTTTGCTTTGTTTTTGTAGCGCTGTTTGTGCAGACCGCTACTGTACACCTTGTCATGATTGTGATTCCTACTAAAAGATATTATTCAATTCGCGACAGTTTTGCTTGATTCATGCAAAAAAATTAACGTTAACATTAATTTAAATTAACCGAACTATTCGTTAGATACAAAGTTTTGTGTTAATTTAATTTTAAATATTGTGCGTGAACAGCCATACCTAAACGTTCACATTTTAATTTTTCCGTAAATACTTGAATCCACGAATAACGCTTTAATTCCCGTATTTATTCAAGTGGATTTAAATGATTTAATAGTAAAATTATACTAATTTACTGCACCGACTTATCTAATAATAACAATATAATTCACAATATAGTCACAAAACACACAAAAAAGTCAGAAACGCGAAGTTAAAAACAGATAAGTTGGAAAATACACAGCAAAACCCGCTACACCTGTGACGGCGATGTCTACAGTGACGTCACAAACGCTCCCCACTCCGCTCTGAAGTGAGACACATTGTTTGATAGGGATCGAGGCATCCTTCTATACTTTACTCTCCTTGAGTAAAACTGACTAATTTGTATAGTAAACTCCATCCATTTTCAATATACAGGGTGTTTTCGAAGTTGAGGCGTTCCTTTTAACATGTGATAGTATGCGTTGTTCTAAAGAGTTTTAGCCAAAATCACCTTAGTAAAATGTGTACGGCAATGAAGATACAATAAGTTATTTTTTTTGAAATTTTTGAAACCGGTCCTGCTCAAATTTGCGCTGATTTGTTAGAAATTAGAATTGACAAAAAAAAATCAAATGAGCATGGACGTTAATCAAAAATAGAGAGAAGAGAGAAGAAGTTTATTTAGCAAATTGCTACAAAATTACAATAAAAATCAAATTAACCATAGTTAAACAATCACAAAAATACAAATTTAAAAACAAATTTACTATTTCTAACACATAACAATATTCTCTTTTTTGTAACTTATATCCGTGTTTCTGTCTAACACCTAGTATACCACCGTGCTTGTTAATCTTCACTTGTTTTCTTTAACCGTCTTGCTCTCGAGACGTTAGTGTGTGTGTGTGTGCCGGACTTACGAGACAATCAGTCACAAAAAAGCGTTATTTAAATTTTCCCCAGCGTAAGTCGGGAAATTTAATTTTACTCCAGTAAGAGAGTACATATTTAATAACGTAACAGTATTCAATGTAAACATTTACTGAAAAAAATTGCTTGAATATTGGAATGTTGTACCATCAACATAAATATTATCGACATGGCAAAAAAAATACAAGTGTATAAAAGAACTAAATATGAAGGTTTAATTTCTTTGGCCCTCGGTCACTACCTGGAAGATCTTAATCCCCTTGGTGGCGGCCGTGGTCATACTTTACCTGTACATGGACGGCCGTATTGCGGCGGAATTGAAATTGTACCTGTAAAGGTAGGGGCCGGATTGCGGCCGATCGGCGAAATTACTGGACATCCTTAGGGAAGGGATATTTAATCCTAAAATGTCTATTACCTACCATAAAAGTCCTGTTATAAATATCCAGTTTTTCAAAATTATGGTTAGTCTTAACAGTAAACGACACAAGAAGAGAAGTGAAGATGGAAGTGATATTTAGTGAACGTGGTAAAGAGTTGATTCTTTTAGAGTCTTTTAAATACTCTAAAAAAAGTGCCACAAAGCAAGTTGTGAAGTGGTGTTGCACAGTGAAGAGCTGCAATGCAAAAATATATGTAGACGAAAGTCGGAGAGATTTATAAGTCCATCGCCGCAATTCGGCCCTGCTCCTTTTTTCCCGAATGCTATCACTGCCGCAATCCGGCCATCACCTTTCCAGGTACATTTTAAACGGGAGATTTAAAAGTTGACCATCGCCGCAATCCGGCCCTGCCCGGTGGTCGAACTCGATCATCAGATTAACACAAATTAGGGATGGTGGTCCAACTCAGTGACACCCCCAAAGACACGGGTGTATAACGATTTCATGCATTAGAGGCCAAATTTAAACAAAATCCACAGTTCAAACGCGAATACAAAGAAGTCATTAACCATTATCTGATCCTCAATCACGCTGAAAAGGTAACAACGGAGGAGAATTTTGAAACAGATTCCAATTTTTATTTGCCACATCACGCGGTAATTAAGGCGGAGAGTACAACGACGAAAACGCGAGTTGTTTTCAACGCGTCTGCAAAATCTTCAAATGGAACTAGTTTAAACGATCTTCTGTTAATCGGACCGATATTAATTTGGTTCGGGAAACATGAAATAGCTTTCACAGTCGATATAACCAAAATGTACAGAATGGTCGAAGTTGAGCCGATCCATCCTGACTACAAACGATTTTTATGGCGGGTAGAGGACAAAGGACACATTCTAGAAACATTCCGGTTAAAAACGGTCACATTTGGTACGAGTTCAACCTCATATCTGGCTGTTAAATGTTGGCACATGGCGTAATCTTGACAGAGTTTTATATGGACGACTTGTTGTAAGGTAGTAGGACCGAGTCAGAAGCGCTGACAATACAAAAACAATTAACGTCTTATCTAGCACGCGGCGGTTTTCAATTGCATAATTGGGCATCTATTTCTCGGGCGAACAACAGCAGCGCAATCATTAATTTGGATAAAGAAGGGATGTCGAAAACTTTAGGTTTGAATTGGGACTGCAACTGCGATCTGCTCAGCTACAAAACTGGCTCCCCAGAGAAAACAGGCATGTGCCGACAACAAAAGAGACTCTAAATTGACTAAAATAAATTTTTTCACGATCGGGAGTAGAAATCAACTTTTCGGATGTCAACATCGTGACAGAAGTAGAGCATTTTCTCCCTAGGGAGCAAATATTTGCAAATATTTGCTCTCTAGGGAGTTTTCATTTTTTTGACAGTTGTGACAAAAATCTAATGGGAGTTTTCATTTTTTTTGACTGTTGTGACAAAAATCTAATTGTGTTATCAAGGCAACTACTAATTCCATTAAATTCATCGAAAGATGACAACTCATTTGTCATCATTTTTTTATTCTTAAAATTTGAGATTTTTGTGCTGTTTCTACTCCCTACCGTGAAAAAAATAGTATATATACTTCTGGAGAGAATGCTCATTTTTCCCTCGGTGCTTTGTAGCCCTCGGGCTTCGCCCTCTGGCTACAAACTGCACCTTAGGAAAAATCATGCATTTCTCTCCCTCAATATATAATATACTATTTCTGCTAGCCCAAATTACCGAGTTATAAAGTTTTTAATTTCACCAATCCCTGAAGCTCGTCCTCAGGTATTACTAAAAAATCCGATCGGTTACTAAACAACAACAAAAAATCTCTGATATTACAAAAATCAATAAAATGTTTGGGCAACTGGAATTTTGACGTTTTTCGATATAAAAATTCGTTGACGTTTATCTGTCATCAACATCAAGACTTGACAATTGTAAAAGATAATAACTTCGACATAAAACAATAAAAATGGCGATTCTACAAAGAACTATTTATTTAAACAGGTAATAATGTTAAAGCAGATGTTCGAAATGACCACCATGCACAATTGTGCTCTACGTAACAAACTTCCTGTAGTAGCGTTAATTATCATTTCTTCAGTAACTAAAACAAAAGCCTCCTGAATTCGAACTCTCAGATCAGCCTCTGAATTTATGGGCCGCCGATAAATGAGAGATTTCAAATGACCCCAGAGAAAAAATCTAGTGAATTCAGATCTGGAGACCTGGCAGGCCAATGATGCGGTCCCCCTCGACAGATCCAGCGCTGTGAATATTATTTATCCAAAATTTCCCGAACGTTTCTGCTAAAATGTGGTGGAGCAGCATCATGTTGGAACCAGTCATTTATGCGATAAGCAAGAGGTACAATTTCAAGTAGATCAGGTAGCTCCGTACCAATGAACTGAGCATATCTTGCCCCCGTTAATTTTGCGGGGAATTCAAACGGTCCAATCTAGAGCGGGAGATTCGGAATTTTAACAAATGGGAGGATCCACCACACTTATACTTGCCAAACGATCGCCCAATAGCCCAGTCCACATATTAACAGAAAACCTATGTTGAAAACCTCTGGGAAATAATTCTCTTGGATTTTCCTCTGCCCATATGAAGGTTGTGATAATTGCATAAACTTCCCGGCAAAATAGCGACTCATCAGAAAACAGTATCCGTGACAAGAAATGTGGATCAGCATCGTTTTGGTTTATTAACCATAGACAAAATTCTCGCCTAATTGGATAATCCTCTGGCGGAAGATGTTGTACTCGTGTATAGTGGTACGGATGTCTCCTATTATCAGCTAGAACTCTTGGATAAACCCATTTCACGAGAAACTGTTCGAATACTCCGGGTGCCGTCTTCCTCAAGGACATTCAATACGGCTTCCTCGTGTTCGACAGTCCTTACATTTCTTGGAGCACCCACAACTTCTCTTCGAAGTGGCTGCATCTGACCCGTTTCTCGACTCCGAGCGATTAATTTCAGGATTGTTTTATGATCCTGATGATTTTGTCTTTGCGGAAATTGTTCACGGTACAACCTTACTGCTTCACGTGCATTATTCCCACATCGTGCAAAAGTAAGAATCATATCTACGTACTCAGAGGAAGAATACATGTTAAATGATACACTTGAATTAAATATCGCAGCTAAATTGTATAACAAATGTCAAACTGACGTAAACAATCATTCTAATAAATGTAGTGGACCAAATCTAATGGACAGAATTATAGAGGTTTACGGATAAAAAGGAAACCTAGACAACGCAAAATTGCGATTATTCCACCTTAATGGTGCTCAACTTTGATTGGTCAACTTCAAAATGTCTTTTCTTGGTTATCATTTGAGATAGGACTTTTTTTCTTCAAAATACACGTTAATATATTCGCCCTAAGGCTCCCTTTTTTCTCTGGGGAGCCAGTTCTGGGACATCCTGTATATTCGTACTTTCAACTCTAACTGAGAATATTTTATAATAAATGTTCTGTGTGCCTTCCGTTGGCATTTGAGTACGCCCGCCGGTACCAATTTTCATAAACAGAATCCAGCATTTCTGGGTTTTTACGAATCTGGTTCGCGGCGTCTGTTACGCGTTTCTCGAGTTGGCCTTTTGTATTTATTTCTGTGTATACCAAATCTTTCGTGTGGCCCCAAAAATTAAAATCCAGAGGGGTTAAATGGAGGCTCGGGGACGCCATCGTATTGGAATCAGTCAGAACCAACCTCACATAAATGCAGATGTAGTTCCGCAAAAGTACAACGGGACGGAAGGACTCCTTCAGGAAAATGCTCGCCGTATGGTCGCCTTGCCGGTCTTGAATTACCACGTATTTCGCCAAAGAGTAGATGCAAATCGGCGTATTTTTGTTTTGTGAATTTCATAACTTTTTGAAGGATTCGCAAATTTAAAATTAAACTTGACAAATGTCATAGGTGTTACAGGTATCGTTGGTAAAGAAATTGCAGCCAAGTAACCAGAATTACCTTTTTAAAACCGATTAACTCATTAGCGCACAGCAAATTTTGATCAAATTTTCAATTATTTTTATTTCGAAAACGAAAAGACTTTTATTAGAAACATTTTTTGTGTATGAGTTCTACTCATTGTCATCTATTACTGGATTTCTTCTGGCAGGTTATATCGGGACCACCCTGTATAATAGGTAAGGTGTTCTGTCAATAGCTTTAAAAACCAAAATAAAACGAACTTCAATTGCTTCAAAATATCAGACATAAACTCAAATTGTTTTAATTCGAATTTAGTATTTTCTGAATACATTGTGTTGTTGGATAATGTGACTCGTGTCAGCATTAGAATAAGTGAGCACATCAAAAAGATTGTCACCTGTGAAAAAAGTTCAACAAGAAAATGGTAAATTTCCTAGAATGGAATAAAATTTTCATGGTTGCAGAGGATAACCCAAATGGACTTAATATGTAAATACAAAGGTTCGCTGACTCAGCTAGCAAATAAGTTACCAGGGGCCAACAAGTCATTTACCAAAAAGAAACATTAAGTTTAAAGGAAAATGCATAAGGGAGGAACTGACACAGGATGAGATCCTAAATTTTTAATAAAAGCTTTAAAAATGTATCGATACGTTTATTAGTAAAAGCAAAACGCGGTACTCTGTATAGCAATCAATGTGCTGTAGTGTTGTGAAAATAAGTATCCTTTTTTTGAATATCTAGTGTTTAAGAAATAAAATTCAGGAACTTGAGGTTATATTAGAAATCAATAAATTTGATATTTTATGTTTCGAAGAACACTGGTTGGTTGAGTCTGAGGCGAATTGTTTTAGAGTGGGTAGTTATTCAGTAGCTGAATACTTTGCTAGAAAAAATCACATCCATGGAGGAGTAATACAATTTGTTGACTCCAGTTTTGAATATATACCTCTCCCTATTGTTAAAGATTTATCCGTAGAAATAGACTGAATTGGGAGGTACATTTATTCCTTCAATTTGAAACCATTGGTGAAAGACCTTGCACAGCCAACAAAATGCTCTGCTATGTTATCCACGGGTTATCAAATAGATACACAATTCCTGCAGGGTACTTTTTCCATTCAATGGCACAATTTTTACAGATTTTGTTTTCATTGTTCTTTGGCTTGTTACTGACAATCATACATTAAATGTAGCTTAATTTAAAAATCTTTCCAGCGGAACGTTAAAAAATCATATTGACCATCCATTCCTAACCTTTTTTCCCACTATTTCTATTTTAAGTTTTGATTAATGTCATTGTGACAATTTCGTTTTCAAATCAGTTCCTAATGTTAATTTAGGGGGCGCCACTGTACGTACGCTCCACGGCCTACTCGACGGGAACACTTTTTCAAACCAAGTGGGTCGGCCATAATAAGCGCTTAGCGTTTTGATACAGTTGGCCATGGCTGGACAAATTATACAGTATGTCCCCGGATTGAGTTTACAAGAGGGAAAACATTTTTATTTTTGATTTTACGCAAAAACTTCAGAGGAATAACATTTTTTGCTTCATCTGAAACCCCCATTTCTGTTATTAAAAAGTCTTTTTCAACACAGAGGAAGACATAACATTAAAATCAAAGAAAATGCAAAAAAAATATTTTCCTTTTTTTTTGAAAAAATCAAATGATAATTGAATATAAAACTATTCTATTAAGTATGCGCCGTTTTCTGTATATCATTCAACCCTGTATCGAAGTTTAAGCTTCTGAACACCCATGCCTGATACATAACTGTTGGGAAATTTTTCATTAAATTTTGTAATTATGTGACAAAAACCGGTCCAACATTGGATTAAATAAATTCTTTGTTCTAAAGACAACATTTTGCAACTGTAATAAGTTGTTTGTCAAAAAACCAGGCCAATTGTAATAAAATTTATAACATAAAAATTAATTCTAAGTCCAAATTTGAACAAAAAATGTTAATTTAAGAATACAGTGTATCAATACTGAGATTTTAATAACGGAAATGGGGGTTTCAGATGAAGCAAAAAATGTTATTCCTCTGAAGTTTTTGCGTAAAATCAAAAATAAAAATTGTTTTCCTCTTGTAAACTCAATCCGGGGACATACTGTATATAGTAAGGGTAGCTATACAGGGTTATTCAGCGTAGAGTTCCCGCGAAAATTTAATGTTATGCAGCACCACATACTAAAAGCTCAGATTGCTAGATACCATGTTTAACGTTTTACAAATAAGGAATCAAAGCAGTTTCATTTAAAAGTCAAAATGACATTTTTTTTTCTCTATGTAAGGTTATACGAAAAAATATTGGATGAAATCAACGTTAGACAAAAACATTAGAAATAGGCCTATTTGGATATCTTTGAGACTAAACATGTGCAGGTTGAACAGCACTCACCAAAAATGAGAATCATGTCTGTTTTTCGTCGTTTGAATTCACGATAAAGTCGTGTAAAACGTACGAATTTTTTATTATGTCAGACTATAAAATTATTCTTCTTATAACCTTATATAGTAAACAAAAACATTAAACATGGTATCTTGTAATCTGAACTTTTGGTTTTGTGTTGCATAACATTAAATTTTCGCTGGAACTCTACGGTGAATAACCCTGTATAAGTGAAGTTTTGTTAATATGTAAGAGAGTTCTAAGTGCGGTCTGATAGAGATCGAAGAGGGCAGTCGCGTCAGCCACCTGACCACCCCTCAACTCCATGTAATTAATAATCAAAATTAACAAAATAAAATTGTTAAACACAAGTTGTGTATTTTATAAATGGTCCTTCGTGCAAAAAATACAGTCAGCCTAAAGCTGATTAATCAACAACCTGGAGCAATACAATAAACACGGCGAAATATTTTTGCAAGTTCCTGAATCTCCCTAGGATTTAAATTCACTGTAACAGGTGCATTTTTTTTCAGAAGATGCTTCATTATGAAAAAAAAGAGCTTTTAGACGCATTATTTTGGTGTGAGAATTGTTAAAATTACCTACAGTAAATTATACCTTTAATTTTTTTCTTTTTAAATGGATTTTTGACGTGAATACAACTGCAGCAAACGGTAACAATTATAATAGTCTGTATACAAAACAATACGCATTTATTTCATTGTCCATATAATTCAGCATAGTTCGTCAGAATTTTCGGTGAAACCTATGTATTATTATTATTATCATTATTATTATAAAAGAATATTTGCGGAGGATAAACTTATAACGCAAAAAGCTTAATTTAAGACGCAGATGTAAATTAATTTCTGTCCAACATCCTCTTAAAAGCGTGGACAGTAGATACATTGACAGTTTCAGGAGAGAGTCCGTTCGACAAAGTAAATGTTCTATTTGTTTAAAAAGCTGTCTTACCGCACATTTAAAAGATTTCTTTTAGGTTTTATAGTTGTGGCCACGAAGTCCCTGATCGAGAGCAAATTCAAAGAAGTCACCCATACAGCCCGGGAGCAATTGATGTGTAATTCTGAACATTTGAATTAAGTCAGCTCTGTCTTGTCTTCTGCATAAAGGAGGCAATGAAAGTATTTCTAGTCGGAGCTCTTAGTTTAGTTTCCTTAAATCTGGATTCCATCTTGTCACTTCGTGTTGTACCCTGTCTAAAATGTTCTTGTCCTTGATCGAGTTTGGTCTCCATACAGGAATAGCAAACTCGAGGTGAGGTCGAATATAGGTATGTTGTATAGAGTTTGGATATCAAATCTGGTGAAGGATTGTCAAACATATGTTTGAGCAAATACAACACTCTCCGGGCCCTACCCGCAGCAGATAAGCACTGTTCAGACCAACTTAATGTATCTGTAAGTGCTTATTCACAATGGACATAAGACATAAGAAATACATAAGAGATACCTAAGAATAATTTGTAAATTTGGGCAATTGGAAAATAATGTATGTGTCCATATAATTCGAATATGATTCTTCATGCCGTTTTGTACACAACAATAATGTTAACTGAGGTCACTTCTCATAAGTTACATAAAAATTAATAGTATATCCACTGTATGTATCATGAATTTCTTATGCCTTATGTCAAGCTTATGTCCATTGTGAATAAGCACTAACAATCACTCCTAGATCCTTATGAGATGCCTTAACCAACAATTCGCTTCCGTTTATGAAATAAACCAATATCGGATTGTTTATGCCACAACATTTGGACGTATTTAGAGGAATCTGCCATTTTTTACTCCACTCCGTTACAATATTTAGTTTGGCATGTAGGTCTATTTTTTGTGGATCACCGAATATTTTTATATTATCCGCATTATGCAGAATTACAGTTTTCAATACTACGTAATAAATCACATGTATACAGCAAAAACAGAATCGGTCCCAACACAGAGCCCTGCGGAACGCGGCTCACTATAGACCTGAGAGATGATGTGACCTTTACCAATCAAACACAAAACGTACGATTTGCCAGGAATGCTCCAACCCAACAAAGTAAGCATCCATGAATGCCGTAGAGTCCTGAAGTCTCAGCTTTATCAACAATAAATCATGAGGCACCTTATCGAAGGCCTTGCTGAAGCCAAGATATATAATATCGAGTGGTTGCTTACTGTCCATCGTTTTTGTCCATGTTTTCGTAGAAAATAATAAACCAGTCACCACAGACCTACCCGGTATAAACCCATGCTGTTGTTATGGGATAAGATTATTATCTTCCATGTGTGCCAATAACTGCTTGACAATTTCCATTACTTTGCAGCTCATGGACGTAAGACACACAGACCTATAGTTTACCGGATTAAGTTTGTCTCCTAATTTGTATAGTGGGGTAACAGTTGCTAATAACCACTCCTTTGGCAGAACACCAGCCGCGAACGTGGATGTCATTATTTCTGAAAGAGGTGCAGACAACGATGTAGTGCAATTTTTTAGGCGTTTTGCTGACATTGTTTGACCTGCACCAGGTGCTGTGTCAACAGAGAGCTGAAGAAGATACTTTTCAACAATTCCCGGATTAAAATCGATATGTGACAATTTACTACCATCCCATGTAGTCACGACAGGGACTGTGTTAATTAAAGCCGGTATGCTATAACTTAATGCAAAGCTTCCCGCCAAGGTGTCTGCCGTTTCAGCAAAATTGGAGCACAAAAGCCCACCCATCCCGCGCACAAGCGGAACGGACACTCGACTTGCAATGCGCTTTCTAACATATGAATAAAATGCTTTCGGTTTGTCAATTAATGAATTCTCATACTTGCTTTTTGCTAGTACAATTTCAGCTTTAAGTTGGTTAGAAAACCTCCGATGTTCTAATAAATGACTATTGCTAAGGGTTTGTTTACATTTTTTCTACAACTTTTTTTTTGTATTTTACTTTATTAAGCAGGCTGTCATCAATCCAAGGTTTATTACAGTTTAACCTACTCCTAAATAATCTCGAGTTGGAATGCACATATGTTGTGATAATTAACAAGAGTTTGTTCCATTGTCCCTGAATAGACAATTATTTTAAAATATTCCAATCAACAAGCGATATACCAAGTGATCAAGAATGACTGTTTAAGTTGGCAGTACAATTAAGAACATTTTTTTATTCGGCTATTTACAACACTGGAACCGGATATATTTTGGTGGTTTATTTGACAGATATCTGACGTAACGTTAACAACGACAAAATGGTAGGTTATGAAAATAAAAATTAACGGCAAAAAGAAATCAAAGTTGGAATTCAGAACTATAATCTAAAAATTAACTAAAGGAAATTTTCGAAGTGCTCCCCATTTTGCTCTAAACATAAATTAACTCTTCTCTCGAACGATTCACCAGCATATTTAATTTACTTTGAAATGTCAAATTTTATTTGTCAATGATGCGGCTGTGAGTGTGAAGCCATCAGCAACCGGAAGTTCCTCCAATTGCACCATTGTAATGATTTACCTACATTACTTCTTTCCGCCAAATATTAGAACCTGCGCAAAACTGATGCAAAGGTGGTAGTGATCGTCATCGAAGCGAAGGGGCCCTACGTTGTGTTTTTCTTTTGGCGGAAAAGGTTCGGAATGCAAACGATGAGGGTTTCAGTTGGAAGAGTACCGCAAAATAAAACACACATGTGAGGGACGCAAAATACCTATTTCCTACTACGTACGAGTATAAATAAAGTTTCATCTACTGTCCTAGCAACACACTTTTAATCGAATGTGAAACCTATCTTGCGTGTGGTTGCTAGCTACGAAAGTAAAATACTTACGCGACTAGGCGATTCCTTACGGGACGGACGAGGAGAATTTATTTTTCTCCCTACCGGTTAGAAATGTAGGTTGTGGATACCTCATTTGAGGTGAGAAAATTCAACTTTCTCGCTAAGGTTAATCATGAAATGTTTATAGTAAAACTGTACCAAAATACAAATGTCAAAAGTGTCAAAAGTGAAATAAGTTATTGATAAATGAAAGCCAATTCAATGAAGTAAGTTGGTAGGTCAATCATATAATCTGGAAAATAAACAGATAAGCTAGGTAGGTAGATTACTTTACCCTGTTTATATCAAATGTTCGAACAAACCTCAAATCTTCAAATGCGATGACAAGTTAATTAAACAAATAACACAGCCTACTACTCAATTCTCAAAATTTTCGTTTTAATCACGAATATAACCACCTTTTTTGACTTTTTTCAACAAAGTTGTGCCGGTAGGGAAAAAATTGTATTCAAACCTTGTTAAGAAAGTGTCATTGCAGACCTTAGGCACTTACAAACCTCGTCTACGACTCGGTTTATAATCTTTGCCTGTGGTCTGCAAGAAACCACTTTCTTACCTTGGTTTGAAATATACTATTATTTTGTGACAATTTCGATTGAGGTACTCAAATCATCAAATGTAAAACAGCAACACATTTTATAATAATATGTAGTTTAATTAGTCCAATTGAATACAACAAAGGAAAATTAATCTACTTATTCACATTTAATGTGATTTATGAATTGTTTGAAAGTTAGGTTATATCGCTCACCCAACTTGACAGGCAACAATGAGCCTAACGTAATTCCAGCGGCTCTTTCAATTCCGGCACATTCCATATTTTGCGGGAAGGCTTGTTTTATAAATACCAATAACCACAAACTATCAAACTAACATTATTACGGATTACACGCACTTACACAATTCACGCCGTTTGAAGACGAAAAATAAATTGTTTGTAAAAGCTATTGCTATGGTTTTTGCTTCCAAGATCCAAGGACGGTCGCGATACGGCACGATTTTTGCTATTATAAAATGTTGGTGCTTCGTAGTAGGAAAAATTTAATACAATACACGATGCGTAAATTTCTTCTTTAACCTCGGAGGTTTGACGGCCCTCGGCTGCAGACTCGGGTCTTGAACTACCTCCTTGCCAAAAAAAGTTCATTTACGCATCTGGTAATGTAAAATAATGTTGACTCAAGTTGCAAAAAACCAATTTGGATTTGCAACAGCAATTTTATGGCATTAGTCGTTTGAAATTACTTTAAAACTGTACTTATATGGAAAATATTCAATCCAAACTATGATTTTCTGGCCTTTTTGTGCCTTTATTTGTCGACTTTAACTATTTATTGAAAAATGCCTGTAATAACTTTGATTAATAATGAAACGACTCCAAAATAACAGAAATTAAGTTTAACGCGGTAAAGTAAATTAACTAGCTGAGACCATTGCAAAGACAAACAACAAGGTTAAGGCGGCAACACTTGGAACAAACAGAAAACGGGTAAATGACAGACAAAATGACAAGTTAAAGTTTGCAAAACAAGTAAACAAATTATAATTTAGTTATCACTGACAGGGACGGATAAAAACCCTGTTCAAATCCGTATTCCAGGTATTACTCATATTTTACAATTCGATTAATGACACAACTATGCTTAATTAGTAAATATGTACAAGATCAAGGTACACCATCGGGGGCTTAGAAGCTGGTGGCAACAAACTCTCAGTCGCGAGGGGACTTAGATGAATAATCTGAATCGTCTGAGATCAAGCAACGGTTATATGTACAGGGTCATTATAAATGATTGTCCCATCGCAGTTGGCGTTGAAAACCCACACAAATTTTGGATGTGCCGCAGCCTCGCAACGTCAACCAAACTAGTAAACTTGATTTCCACTACCGCCTGCAGCGCCACCTATCGGCGATACTAGTCTCACTCATTTTATAAGGCTTGCGGCACATTAAACCCTGTCACCAACGCCAATTGCGATGGGACAATAATTTATAATGATCCTGTAGATACTCGTGTTAACGCGCGTCGGGCTATGTTTACCGACAAATAAGCAAATAACAAGTGATAGAAGCGGCCCGGTGGTTTCACGTAACATCCCAGAGCCGCATCGAGCAAGGCTTAGGTCCGCCTCCGCTAACTAACCGTTGACCCCACGTTACTTTACTAGCTAACCACACGACTTCCTGAACGTCACCTAGCTCCCATAGGATCGTACCTACAACATTCTAGGTAACTCTGACTCATCCGAAACCGAACGGTCCTTACTTAGCGACACATGGAAAACCCGAGTTTGATTTAACAGAACAAAGATTAAAATATCAAAAATATAAGTTATAACCCGAGCGCTTAGATAAGTCCCCGAGCGTCCACCAGAGTAACGCTCCAGTTGCGCCACCTCCACCGGCCCACGCATCACCCCCTCTTGAACTATCCCGGGAACACGCAATACCGGCCGACAAGAACCGAGACCTCCCGACGGGAAAAGTATAAGACCATGAGTTCCAACCCCAGAGAAGCAATCTTTTCCGCTCCTGCTCAGTTGCTCCCTTGTGAAGACGACTATCTAGGACAGAAAAGTGGCCAGCGTTTCTCCGCTCTGACACAGTTGCTCCCTTGAGTGGACGACTCCCTGAAAAGAGAACCTGGTGCTCCGTTCCAAAGTGTTTAGTACGTTGCATCTTGTACATATTGTAAATATACGATTTCTGCGATAAAGTGTGTGAGTGATTTCCCATCGAGCCCCAGAGAAAATCCAAGAACCCCGTCACAAAGTAACAATATAAATAACGCAACCTGCTCTACGTGACTACCAATGCTATATGGCTGGGCTAAACTAAAATGGCGGGTAAAGTGCCGTTAGGCAATAGTGGCAAAAATGGACGCACGTGAGTCAGACGTCAGACGATGTCCACTAATTTGCGAAATTAATTGATTGCCTGAAAATTACATCTTCCGGGAGAAACTTAGGGTATAACGCTTAAAATTAACAACTGGGTGCTTCTCGAGAGAAACAACATGCAACAAAATAATATCTACAAACATACCCTCTACCACGTGCTCCTGGTACGAAAACAAAAACAACTAACGCGGGATAATTTACCCTGTGTGGATTGAAACGTTTAGTTGTTCACGGGGACACAAAATATCTACCCAGGACGGTAGCGGGATAAATTAACTGTTCAAAACACGGTTTAAAAAAAATGGATCACTTTCCACACGGTGTGTTATTTTAGAAAACTCCAAAAACAGAACTAACTACTCTCTTCACCCACGCGCTCGAGAGACCCTTCACCCCCCGCTCTATTTCCGCTCTCCCCAACATTACCAACCCCGTCCCTTAGTTCCTAGCCTAGCCGCTACTAGACTCCGTCCACTGATAGATTGCACTTTTTTAAATATCCTTAGATAACAAAATCCCCAAATCATAACATTAAAATATTATCAAAGTATCGTAGATTGTGTTGGTAATACCTTGAAACATTCGCGCCACTGATTCTCATTGGTTCTTATAAAACCCACGCGAAAAATAAATTATATGACATTTCAAATTTGAAACTGTCAGTACTGTCAAGTGGTTTAAGCATTTAGATTTGCGATTTTTCATCTTTAGAGCTATGTTTTGCGTTCCTCTGGTTTTAAAAGTTATTACTTTTGATCGTGCTGCTGTTTTGATCTGTTCCGTTGCGATTTTTGTTGATTTTTTTGAATTTGTGAAGTGAGTGCGTGCCTCAAGAATTTAGCATAATGAACACTCTAAGTGACATTACAAACATCGAAAATGATTCAGAGGTAATTTTTGTTCATGCATTAAATAAATGTTTTGTTTGTGTTTAGCCATTCCCGAAAAAAGCTGGCTACTGAGCTGGATATTTTAATATATTAATATTATATTAATATTTTAATTTCAGTAGCCAGCTTTTTTCGGAAATTAGAAAATGAATTGTGCCTTACATTTTTAATTCCGTCGGGCACATTATCACTCGTGAAATACCCTGTATTAATAAAACCCAATATATTACTCCTACTATACTGAAGTTTTCTTTCGTCTTTCCTAAATGCAAACATGCAGAATAATAATAAAACATCACGCGTGAACCTGCTCTTTCCATTTTTTAAATTTCGCGCCGAATCTATTTGTTGTAGCGTAGAGCGAACACTTTTAGTAACATTTATGTCAAGCAATCTATGAGTGGACAGAGTTTACCTTCACATTTGACGCGCTATTGTGGCGGTACCGAGAATTTAAATTTAAATTTTAAACGGTGTTACTACACCATTTAAAAATAAAATTCAGTACTACCAACTCAAACAGTCCTTCTTGATCACCCCGTACTATGTATCACCACCTCCTAGACATTTTATATAACAAATTGTCAATTTGAACAGTGCAGTCGAAACTTTAAAAAAATGCCACAAACAAAGAAAAAATGTTGTATTACTTCGTGTAATTCACAACCTAAAGTTAACAAAGCACATCATAATAACGAAAGAATCCACAGAAACCTTAACCTTCACTGCTAAAAGCACTGATATGTGTTTTCATTATTTAATTAGCGAGTTTTTTTTAATGTTCTAACGCGAAATTTTAGTTCAGATGCACTAGAATCTATATTTTCAAATGTTCGACTTCGAGGTGGTTCAAATGACCTAACAGATTCCAAAGCAGCAGAATATGCCCTGAGACAAATTCTGACAAGCCGTCTAATGAAAAGTGTTAAGTCAAGTAATACAATGAGTGCTGCAGGATATGCAAGGAGTAAAATTTTACCAAGATTCCAAAATTAAAGGACCAATGTAAATACGGGGTGATCAATAAGGACTGTTTAAGTTGGTAACACTGAATCGTATTTTAAATCGTATAACAGGAGTAACTTCCGGTTGTTGGTGGCTTGTCGGTGTTAATGCTATACCTATTTCAGATATTTGTCAAATAAACCAACAAAACATATCCAGTTACAGTGTTATAAATAAAAAATTTCTTAATTGTATTGCCAACTTAAACAGTCCTTCTTGATCACCCGGTATTTCAGTCACATTGCAAGATAGGTAGTTCTTTGGAAAAACTAGAAAAAGTGTCTTCTTTTACTTATTTACCAAGTAGGTACCTACCATATAAATTTTGTTTTGAAGAATATCTTGGCCTCATATCTTTCGGGAAATCCACTACTTCATTGTCCTGTTCGTGGTGAAATACTCTGAGACACAAAAATAGAAAAATATCGAGTAACATTAACACAAAAAAAAGAAAGTTGTTGAAAAGGTGTCAGATGAGTGTTTATACCATGTTGAAAAAATGTCTATAAAACAATAATTTCGCGCAAGGCGAGCAACTAGTAAAACAAATAAGCCCCGTATTGTGGCGCACCTATAAAACAAAAATAATGCTTAGAACTACGAATGCGACAGGCCGGATAAGACTGATAATCAGAGACCGGCGGAAAAAGGTTTTCGGGTAATTGTTCACTTTAACTACTTCTGGAATTTTCGCGTTTTTTCTGGCTAGACAGCCTCAGGACGTCCTCCTACATCATTTCCCACCAGTCAAACCTTGTGCAAATGAAAATTTTCCTTACCCTTTAGTTATACTAAGACTTGGCGCGACCTTGACGCGACCTTGAAACACAACAAGAGAGAAACAAAAGGCATTTGCACAAGGTTTGAATGGAGGGACACGATCTAGGAGGACGCCCTGAGGCTGTCTAGCCAGAAAAAACGCGAAAATTTCAGAAGTAGTTAAAGTGAACAATTACCGGTTTTCGCCTCCCACCACTCTAGTGCAGTGGCTTGGTAGCTTTGAGTTCGCCAAATGAATTAATTATTTGCGTGTCAATTGCGAATTCGAAAATTATATCTCGGACGAGTAAAACCAATTTTTGATTTTGTTAACACAGAATTTAACAATGTTTCTTGTTTGTATGAGAGTGAGGATGACGAAGAAAGCATTTAAACTAGGTAAATTTTAGCAAAAATACAAAGTTCCGGGTTATTTCTGCTCGTCGAATAAAAAAAATATTTTCTCAAAAAGTACACGGGCTATCGGGCTTTATTTTTAAACTTTTCCAATATCTTAGTTACATTTGACTCGCTGCATGTGTATCGAAATTTTCAATATTTCACATAGGTCCCAGCAGAGTGAAGTTTACGATGCGGATTTTTGATTAATCGAAATTCATTAATTATTTTTTTCAAAACTATCGATATTTGCGAAATTTTCAATTCACTGTTGGAAGCGCTGTACTTTTTAGTATAAATTTACAGAAAATCAAAATTATAGCTTCAATAGTTGAATTAACACAGCGTTAAATGTTACTAGAAACGTAGTTTTTCGGACTACACCTCAACTACGTAATTATAAAAGCCGTTTTCAAACTTCGGTCCTATTGTAGATGACCATTCCTTACGTCCCAAAATGTCTTCTACAAGATAGGATAGGTCTCATTTAGTTATACCTTTGAATAACTAATAAAAGTCATAATTGCAGTCCGATTTTACTCCACTAATAGAGCGCGCCGACACTGAGGCTCTTGTGGTGGGGGTTATTCGCTAGCGCTTAACCATTTTTCGCCGGTCTCTGCTGATAAGAGACGAGTCTCTTATGTATCTAGGAGCCCGTGCTAAGTATACTATCCGTTTATTAAACTCCCGCACTGTCACTGTCAGATTTTTTATTTTTTTTTTTGGTCATTGTTCACTTTAACTACTTCTGGAATGTTCCGGTTTTTTCTGGCTAGACAGCTTCAGGGCGTCCTCCTAGATCGTTTCCCACCATTCAAACCTTGTGCAAATGAATTTTCCTTACCCTTTAGTTATACTAAGACATTGGCGCGACCTTGAAACACAACAAGAGAGAAAAAAAGGCATTTGCACAAGGTTTGAATGGTGGGAAACGATCTAGGAGGACGCCCTGAGGCTGTCTAGCCAGAAAAAACGCGAAAATTCCAGACGTAGTTAAAGTGAACAATTACCTTTTTTTTGAGTGTACAGTAAAGGACACGTAATTTCGGGCATCATTTTTCTGTCACTTCAAAATTACTCTTTATGGTCAACGTTACATTCAAAAGTCAAATTTTGGAATTTATTTTCTGTTCACGTCAATCGCAGGTTAATCATTGAGGTTAATAAAGTAGGTAAAGCCTATTTTACATTTTTTAATAGTATATTGACAGTGATGCCCGAAATTCCGTGTCTCTAACTGTACCTGTGGTGACATACGTGTTCAGTTGCCTGTACACAAAATCTAGTTATAAAAACGCCAACAAGAAAAGTTTGATTATATTAATGGAGTTAATTCTCTTCTTTCCAAACAATAATTAACAATTCCCCGGTTCTCTCTGGCCGTTAACAGTATTCTTTTACGTTTCATATCTTCTCCATGTTCAGTCATTTCGTGTAAGTAATACATACTTTCAATAGTTTCAATGAATGAAAGCGAACCAAAATGAAAAAGTCAAAAATGTATTAAACCTTACTTCAAATTTAAAATTTCAAATTTTTGCGCCAACGTTAAAGTAAAATACTAATCTCAGAACGGCAGTGTGGCAACTTGCAAAAACTTTGACAGTGCGGGAGTTTAAAAAACGGATAGTACATACCGTGTGATCATTTAAATTTATAATTAAAGGAGGTTATGATTTTAAAATTATATTGGCAACACCACTGACACCTTGATTTGAATTGTCAAAATGACGGTTTAAAATTCAATACAAAATATGAAACGGCGAGTTAACAGTTGTATCCAAGTCAGGTGTTTAATACAACTGTTAACTCGCAGTAGTCGCAGTTTCCTATTCTGTATTGAATTTTGAAGCGCCACTTTGACAAACCAAATCAATATGTCAATGGTGTTGGCAATCTACTTTTAAAGTCATAGCCAACTTTAATTGTAAATGATCTCACGGTATTAACATTTGCTATGAACAAAAACGCCAGCTGTGAAATCAGATCATTCTATTTATTATTTGAATTAAAAAATAACGAGTAAGAAAAATATTTACCAAAACAAATTTAACATTTGTAAATTAATTATTAATTATATACGTAATACCTAATATATGTATCAAGATGTTTTTATTTCAAGAAATTATTTCTTGGTTAAATTTTCAACCATTTGTTGGAAAATTATAACGCCTTTTCCGTTTGCTTCTTCGTAGTCAGGTGCTGCGGCTTTAGCTCTAGCCAGCCAACTAGTCACATTTTTGTATGGCGATAAATCGAAGTTTACAGCTTCAAAAGTAGTTACAGTAGCAAGGAGAGACAAGTCAGCAAGAGTAAGTTGATTTCCAGAAACAAATTCCTGGTCCTTTAAGAAAACGTCGAAAAACTGGAAAGCATCCTTAATTTTTTCAAGTTTTGCTGGGTCATAGTCAGCTCCACCGAATACAACAGGATACTATAAATAGCAATAATAATTAACACAATTTTACCTCATCAATAGTGATGCAGCATCATACGTAGTAATCAGCAAATCTAGCATATAATGTTCCAATGTCAAAATAAAGTCTTTGATCGACAAGAGCGCGCTTTTTGGGGTCCTTGGGATAGAGAGAGTCGTTTTTCCCATACTGGTCAGCCAAGTATGTCATAATTGCTCTGCTTTCCCAAAGTGCAAAACCATTGTCCACCAAAGTCGGTATTGTATGTTGTGGATTGATCTGTTAACAAAATCAAATATTACTTCTACTGAAATTTTGATCTCTCGTCTACAAAACTGGACTTGAATTATTTAGCAAGTTTCATAAGATTATTATTTTCATTTTTAAATTTAAGCAAGCAACTGAAAGAAGGTCAGTTACAATCAATAAAAAAATACCAATAAATACATTTGAAGCTAAGCCAATAAAAATCGTATCCGATGAAACCCTATCGAGCTATAATAAGAAGCGTATAACGTTATTTCGTGATCACATGTAACAAACATTCTTTCTTTTTGAAGTCTTTTATTAATAGAGTCTACAAGGTCAATGGAACCGTATTCTTATACCATCACACCGATTGTACGGCAACTTACCTTAATAAACTCGGGTGTGAGGTGTTCGCCTTTCATTAGATCCGTAAGTTTTAGATTTAAATCGACTCCTACAGCCTTGGCCGCTAAAAGAACGGCTCTACAAGGGGCACTTCCAGGAAGGTAGTACAAATCAATAGGCATATTGTGCTGCAAATGAAAATTACATTTAGACACAACAATGTAAAATAAAATTCTTTAAGAACGCTCAAGGATTGATGGTTTTTTATGTGTAATGGAAATTTCCCAACACTACGAATAGGAAATAATTATTGTTTTATTCGTTTAACAATAATTTATCTAGAATTGTACAAGTGTCACATCATCGGCATTTCTTGTAGAGCGAAACTGCTATTTTCCCATACTTGTATTTCTTCAAAATATATGGTACCTCCTAACAAATAACTTAGGTATCTATGAGTAATATTTAAAAGTAAAAAAAGTAAATATGTATTTGCCTAAAAATAGGTAAAAGTAAGTAAAAACATCTGAATGCTACAGTAATTACATAGTTATGTTTTCAACAACTATTAAAAAAGATATTTATATTTTTAGATTAAGTAAATTACATAATATTTTTGTTTTACAATAAGTACAAAAATTTCAGATAATAAAGCGGAATCAATTAATAATAAAAATAATTTTAATAATAATTAAAAAAGATTGTATGTAATGTTCAGTAGTTGTAAATAATAAGTACCTATTTAATGTTTTATGTTGATCTACTAGGTTTTCTCAACTTCAACTAACTTATTTTCGGTGTCCATTTGTGATGAATCACTTATTATTATTTTCATCACAAAAAGTGGAATTTTAAAAGAGAAACTGGGGTTCGGTATAAATAAATAATGCCATGTCAGATAAGACGACAATGAATTATATTCAACATGAAACTCGTGTTCACTCAATGTTGTGATGACATAATGACAACCCAGTAATAGTGTGTGAGGTCTATTTAAAAAAAAGTTCACATAAACACTTAATCTTGCGCTAAAAAATATTTACAAAAACAGATTGCCTTTAGTCGGTATGACTTAAAAACACAAAATCCTTCTTAGTCTATGGACAGTTAGGTAAATTTAAAGACACGAGATAGCGCTTCTAAAGCTTATTACCTAATACATTGATTTTGTCCTTCAGCCAATGACAGTAGGTGTTACTTTTTTAACAATAGCATAAAATATTTCCAGATTTTCCAAACAACAGTTGGTTGAAAACACTACATTGTAGAAGTTGTATGATTTTACTTTAAATATCGCGTGGAAAAAATTATAGTACCTACATCTACAAATTACAACGTAAGATGTAGGTACGGGATGCGCAAATATGTAAGCAACTTCTTTAATGAAAAGTAACGCGACACAGCAAACACACCGTTAACTAAGTGGAAAAAAATATTTCATTCCCCGATAAAATTGTTGTAAAGTGATACCTTACCTATTTAAGTGTACTTCTTAAAAGTTTCACCTTAATGTAAAAGAAAATAAGACGACGCTGCAAACACTGTCAGCAACGAGGCGTTCTAACACAAGGTTTTGAGAGTAATGTGCGGGACTGCGAGTGTGCGACCGACCGTCATATCATGTTTTTTATTACGTTGCATGTTTCCATTGCCACATCCTCTCTCGCTCGGTGAATTAACGGTCGGGTTATTCACAAGAGAAATATTCTGTTGGCCTTCAATGACAAATACCTACATTATACAAGTACAATACAGAATACTAGGTATCTAGACTAAGGCTGGGACTTTCTTGGATTTTGGTATTCGAATAATTCGGATATTTTTAATTATTCAACAATTGGAGTAATTATTTTAATATTCAGATTATTACATTATTCGAATAATTGAGATTAAAAATTTTATTCAATTCAAAAAGGTATGGTACTATTCCGGACACGGAATCTTGGCCAACATTTGTTTGACATTTCTAAAAAAAAATAATGTAAACCAACCATTAGTGTCATTAATAAGTGACAATTATTAAAAATCACTTTGAAGTTTTTCTTGTGACATCAAAAAAGCAGGGAAATGGCATTATCGACTGTAATTACACGAGAGGTCTTTTTTTGTCCGGATAAAATTGAATTTTTTTACGATAATTTGGTTGCTTGGTAAATTGACGACACAAACCACCCGATAAAGAAACGAGTCCGAAGGACGAGTTTTTTTATCTGGTGGTTTGTGGAGTCAATTTACCAAAAAGAAACCAAATTAGAGTTTAAAAAATGAAATTTTATCCTGGACGAAAAAAACCTCGAGCGTAATTCGATGAGATAATTTAATGAATAATGATAGGTAGGTAATTATGAAAAATTGAATTCGCCATTTTGCATGTCAATTTATTACAAGCTGTGTCAATGTTTAAGAATGTTGGTTCGTTTTCATAACAACAAACAATAATCAGGTTCGAAAAAGTTTGCCATGGAAGTTTAAGCACATTTTATCCAGATGCAAAGTTAGGGCTAACTTTATCCGATGTCAAAGTGACAAATGCATCGCGGCTTATGGGATTTTTTATACATGAATTAAATTATCGGGTCAAAAGTTGGGTTATATTCAATAAAAAATAAAAGGGCAGTTCACACTTATTTGTCAGTTAAATGTCAGTTGTATACGTAATAAAAAAATTACAAATGATCAGTGTAAAAAACAGTACTTACCTATATTGAAATATGTAGGTACTTAAGGTATATACTTATTTTTCGCGCAATCGTGTTGTTATAGCTACTTACCTACAGTTGTTGTTGACACAATCTGAAAGTTGAACTTAACAACCCTAATGCTGTAAGTAAATAACGACACCGATACCTACTGAGGTAAATCATTAATAACAAAATATTCCTGTCAAAAAAATTACTTCGAAGCCATTTTTTTTTTCGTATAAGCGATTGTGCGAAAAACGTTATGGGATATACGTTTAGTACCTAAGTGCCATAACAGTTCAGTTCAGTTCAGTTCAAAAATCTCGACTTCGTCTCGATTTTTCAAACTCTTTCTCGATTCTTTTATAATGCATTTCCTAACCATATATCCCAATATACTATAGTAAGGGTACAGAATACAGAATTTATATTACAGAACATAACAGAAACAGACTAGAGCATTGATTGGAGATGAATAACTCGGTACAGTAAACAGTAACTATTATAACAAAAGTAACAAGACAAATAAAATCTACAAATTTTGAGCCAAAAAACATAGTTTTTTGACATTTACTGCTTTTAAGCAACAACGTTTAACTAACAATATTACCGGCCTTTGAAAATACTCGTTCCGATGGAGTAGAAGTTGCGGGTATAATAAATATCTTTTGACAATTTTTGACAAGATGGGTACTTTGCTTCATTTCATCGCCACCAACTTAATGGGCACATGTCTTTATTTATAACTTCGAGTGCATAAAGATCCACCTCGTTGGTCGCAATCTGTTCCTCCGGGAATGGAATATCCAATGCAGATTTTCTCCCTGGATGCATTTCCTCGTCTACAGTACCTTCTTGTTCTTTCACACTGTTCACTGTTTTATTGAATCCCTACAGATTTGACCGGTCTTTTGCGCCATTAGCGTCATTTTTTTTGTGATTAATACGCCTACCGCAATTTTTCAAAATTGACACTAAATATAAATGTAAAATTTATTTTTAAGGTCGCTTTTATTAACATTGTGTATGTCTACTTCCGGCCGTTTTGGGTTAATTTCTATTTTTTGAATAATTCTTTTTTTTATCAAGCAATTGTTTTATTTGAATTTTTATTCAAAAAACGCATTGAAATAAATAACAGGTGGTATTGGTGGTGGTAACACTTGATTTTTATTTTATCCGCCACCTACCCATAATATTGCATGTTACTAATTACTATGCTAATTTCAAATAAGTAAATTGCCGAATAACCCACGCGAAACGAAATACATACACTCCAATAATTCAAAATATTCCAATATCCGAATTACTATTCGAATAATTCGAATATTCGAATAATTCGAATATTCGAATTATATTCAGCGAAAAAATTAACCGCCCATCAAAATTTTATTAACTACATATTTTCAAATAAAATAAATCAAAGTTTAGCTGAGTTTTTATTTGATTTATCTCATTTATGTATTACAATAGATTGATTATTATTAAGCCGCCTTTAATGATTTTTCCTTGTCCATACAATTTTATTCATAAAGCACACATATTTGACAGTCATGTAAAGCGGGTGGACGGTTAATTATGTCGCTGAGTATATTATTCGAATATTCGAAAAGCTATTCGAATTATTGGAATATTCGAATATTCGAATTTACACATTCGAATTTTACATGGTCAGCTATTAGAATATTCGAATAATTCGAATACGATTCCCAGCCTTAATCTAGACAGCAATACACATGAGTAGTTCTTTTTGCTTTTTATTTTTAAGGGGCCGTATGATTTCCCTTTCATTAAAGTTAAAGAACGTTGTTAAATTGTTTTGTCTCTGTCTAACATAGTGCTTGGCATATACTCTCACTTTGTCTAATCAATTATTTAGCTAATGAAAGGCTTAACGAATGGGAAATCATACGGCCCAAGGTCCCTTAATACCTACCTGAGGGACGAGACAATTATTAGTGATTCACTTTTTTACAATTGACACTAAAAG
The DNA here is from genome assembly GCF_963966145.1 of Tenebrio molitor. Classification (NCBI taxonomy): domain Eukaryota; kingdom Metazoa; phylum Arthropoda; class Insecta; order Coleoptera; family Tenebrionidae; genus Tenebrio; species Tenebrio molitor. Next base: position 22,188,466 of record NC_091051.1, on the reverse strand, counting down.
CATTTGAAATAAAAATAATAATTTTATTATTTTTATTTCAAATATTGGTACTGTTATTACAAAGCTATTTAAATAAATTTTAACTCTAACACTACCTACTCCATGCACTCACTATACCTACATTCCTGAACATGGGTATAAAGTACGTGGGCGTAGGCGACTTTCTGAAAATTTACAGATAATAGCTCGTCCAAAGCGAAATGACGTGTGTTTATGATTTCCTTTACAGTCCTATCTTTAAGCTAACGCTCCGTCACTCAATTTTTTTGTTTACAAGTTCCATGATTGTGCTACTTTGACGATTATGAACAGCGTCCAAGGTCTAAAATAACCTTGCGGTAACGTTAGCTGCAAAAACTTATCCCCTTCACACGGTTTAACAATGGACCAAAAAAGTGTTTGATGGCGTTCATTATGTTCCCTTAGAAGAGGAGGAGCGTTACTGGAACAAGCGATTGAGCGAACTACCCCTCCTGACCTAGATTCATAAGTCTTCCGTTAGTGTTATTATTAGAGAGCGGATTTTATGCAAAATGCATATCCCTTATTTTCAATAGTTGAGCAGTTTCCTTCATTTTTCAGACGAATGGCACTAAAAGTGATCATTTGGTGTCAATTATTTTTTGCATATTTTGTATATTTAATGAAATTATGCACACATATTTTTATTTTTCATGCATATTTCGGCTTTTTATACATATTCATTAGTTATATCCCTAGTGTGCGCCAAATACCTAGAATATACCACTGCAAAGGGTGCTTGAAGTCAATGGGAGTCGGATTTTCATTAGCTCCACCCATTGCCCTTACATGTGAAAAAAAATTCCAAAACTTCTTGTCAAAATGTACTTAATACCGTATGTTTTTCTATAAGTATTGAAAAAGAACCTTGAAAAATTTGTTGCTTAAAATTACTCCCTTTTGGCAAGGCAGTAATGACTTGTTTTTTGTTGCTCTTAAATTACTTATTACGTAAGTCATTTGATCTAAAATAGAATTTTGTATTTCCAGATCAAGTCCATAAGCGCATTTTCCTTTGGTTCCAATTTTCTGTGAACTGTTGAAAAGGTCAAACCACTTATCTGTTAAATCTATAAATTCTGATAGTTCTTTATAATGAGGGTTATGAATTATTTTGTTGTCTCCACAAAATTTTATAACTTTACTAGCTGACCCGGCGAACTTCGTACCGCCTCAGAATCAATAAATGTTATGTTAACTTATTAGGTGAATTGAATTAAGTTTTTTTATTAATATAAAATGAATAATTAAAATTTCTGCTTTACTGTCGTTTCCACTTACGTTGAATAAGTTTCTCCCCAACTTTTTCGGGCGCGTCTCTACTAGGTCATTATCTGTAGCTCCCCTTTTATGTAGTGCTAATTGCAAAGTAGATCGGTTGCCACTTTCAGGACTATACTTTGTAGGTACCGCCGTTTCCGCTATGCATTTTCTTTTCCGTGGACTATATCCCAGAAATGTCTGTCGCATAGATTTTGTATTTGATTGCTCAGAAAAATGTATAGAGCAAATATGAGCTGTAAAAAAATATCTCATTTACAAAATGTATAACAAATTACTATCACAATGAAAGATATACCATTTTTTGTGTTTATACCGCGGCTATGGTCTCAAAATTTTACTCACTTTTCACATATCACAGTGTCTTTGGGAAACTTGTAAAAGTGTATATTTTGACTTTTTCTTTAATTGTTGTTGCAACCGGAAACTGCACATATTGACGACACTAGATTATACTTTTGCACCAAATCGAGGAGACGTGAAATAAAACGACAGTGCCGATGAGAACAAAATGTAGGAGCTAGCTGTCCCAGAAATTGTTAGTAAGATAGTTCACGGCATGGTTCGCGCGAAAAGCAGTTTGCACCGTCAGGGGTTTTTCGATTAATGTTAAGCTCTGTCTGGCGAAACCGTAGTTTTGAGGGTTCTAATCCCTCATGTAAACTTTTTTCCTATAAGGAATATAACATTTTATTTTATTTTTTTCAAATCACTACCATCTTTCGGAGGAGATGTAAAGCTGTCGGTCCCGGCTACTACTTAGTAGTGGTCGTTAGGTCATGTTAGAGGCGCTTGCGCAACCTGAAAACATCTAGCACTTGGCCTTAGCCAGAAGGTATACGATTATTTAATTATTATTTGTTCCTTACTTGTAAACATCAGTTTATCAAGTCACTGTATTCACCTTGAAAATGTCTCTTAACTGGCTAGCATGTAAAATTTTACTGGCTAGCCCGTGCTGATATGAGTGATGTGCGTTTCCAAAGCAATACGTGTAAAATTCTGTAATAACCCAGATATCGCCAGTCTTCCGCCAAAATTCGAACATTTGAATATTCAAACTAAACCCGCGAAATTGAACAAATTGGCCATGTCGTGATCGTAATCGAAGCGGTAAAACCCCTACGTTGTGTGTTTTGTCCAAAATGGCGGCAGACTAGCTCGAGATGCAAATGGCGTACCTGCAGGGTGGACAAACTTCGAAATAAAAATGCATAAATCGGTGGGAGGACGCCTGTATTTATTTTATGCATGCATGAATAAATACATTCTCGTTTTCATCTACAGTGCTGATTGATACAAAACCCGATCACATGATAAATTAAACAACTTGGCGGTGCGACTTTACATGACATAACAATAAAAATCCATAACAACACAATACATTTGTCTACCAACCTCTTGAGGAGGGTTGAAAGTAAAGTTCCCTTTCTTTTTGTTTTTTTTTTTGTCGGAACGAAACTACAACAAATAAAATAACAACGGTTGCTCAGAACCTAAACCCGTAATACAAGATCCAAGCGGCACCGTGAAACAAATGATAGTTATGTTATTACGAATAGACACTGTAAATGGGATGAGTAAAACCCCCAAAAATCATCCACAAAGGATGGCGCACCATAATCCTTTCAATCTCTAAAGTTACACAACATGTTACCTCAGATTGCGCAACACGGCTCAAGACTACAATGACAGACAATCTAATTCCCTAAATGAATATTACGCTCCTCTGACTCAGCTCTTCAAGATAACACGCGGTCTCCGATCGCGGAGTTAACCTAGTTCACGCCCCTCAGTCTCCTAATTTCTACCCTAGTAACGTCGGGTCGTCCAAGTCCCTGCGACACCTAACTCGTTATGGGTGCAGTGCCCTCGACTTGTGTCCTCCGAATCGCCCTTGTGGGTCCCACACCAGATGAAACAGAGGCCTTCCACCAAGGGCGGTCGAGAAACTACATGGCCAAGGTCACACGTCATGAAAAAGCCTCGTGGGTCCCACGTGGGCAATCTCACGTCGGCCCTTTTGATGTGTTCTCGTTTTTCATTGCAACGTGGATGACCTGCCCCCGAGTCGACACCCCTAACGTCGGCCAAACATGTGCCCCGTTTTTCCTTGTGGCAAATAGATGGCCGTTCCCGAAATAGACGCCCGTTTCCCTGTTTTCCATGACGGACGCAACCACGATTGGTTAAAAGTTTCTCCTTTCCTAACACCCAAAATTAAAATAGACTCGTCCGACCGATTCCATCTACCGCATAAATTTATTGCGACGGTGACCTCGAAACGACTTTACCCCGAGAATTTCCCCACGTGCTCTATATTTAGTTCTCCCGAGCTTATCGGAATAACAAAACGAAATAATACAGCAGAACAGATTCCTGATGGCGAGCGGTGGGGGTTACTTTGCGCAGAGCTTGCTCCGCCCAACTTACAGACGATTGCTTAAAATGAATTGACCCCGCAGACAGTGGTGTAGTTAAACCTTTATTCAAACTAAAAATATCAAAGCTGGGAAAAATACAAAATAAAGACAGCCGAATTTGACGTGCTTGACTGCTAAAGTGCGTCTATCGATATTTTGAAACGACTTTTTAACACTAGTTAACATTTTGGGTCGTTTATGATGGTCTCATTACTAGGGGATTATTTACCTACCCTGTAATAAAAACTCTCGATGGTACCTGCGGATTATTGAGGATCGGTTACTCACCACTTTTACGACAATATTTGTTAGCCGGCAATAAACCACTGAAGGAAGCAAAAGGTCGTTTTAAAATATCGATAGACGCACTTTAATAACAGGTTTGATGTTATTTGATGGCATTTTTTACTATTTACAATGACTGATTGAAATTTATATCTACAGGAATGCTACACCTACACCACTGATCAGCCACGACCAGTCAGGATAGAGCAACTGACTGTTGTCAACTGCGCATCCCCACCGCTCGCCATCAGGAATCTGTTCTGCTGTACCTGTTAAGCTACGGTTTCTTAGAAAAGTACGCAGCGCACAACACACGGTAAGTCGTGCGCCGCGCACAACCGCGTAAATCCAATCAGTTGATACTGGTGCAAGCGTTTTCTTAGAAAAAGTTCAGCTGAACGCATTGTTGGCGTATGAGTTGGGTGGTGTACGTCGTAACAGAGATAACGTAGAGATCGGCAAACGGATAGAGGATTTTGTCCGCAAGTCAACAAAATATTGTATGCTTGCTCTCTGTGTCACTAGCATGGAATTTACCTATTTCGATCTCCCTCCCACAGTTGCAGTCCACGCGTAGGTGGCAGCACCGTAGCTGTTTACGTCTTACGTCAACTACATTTGACAGTGACAAATAAATGACAATTCACAACAACAGTTTTGACATCTGTTAACACCTGTGCTAAATTTTCTACAAATTACTGCTCGTCTACGTTAACAACATTTTGATTTTGTTTCTCATGTGCGTTAAGTGATCAAGTGCTTTCATTATCCGTAAGTAGACTTATCTAAAAGTTATTATTGTGTAACGGTTGAAAATATGCACGTCATAAAATAATATTCGTTTATTTCCTAAAACTAGAAACAACGTAGACAAATGTGTTTAATAAAGTCTGTTCTTATTTTAGTTAAGATGCCGTCTTCGCGATTTTGTCTGGTCTGTGAGTCATCACAGGATGAAGTGCAGAGTATGCATCGTTTCCCTATCAAGTTGGGACAGGTACTGTTACGAGGTCTAATGTACGACCACATTAGGACCATCGTACGACGGTTGGTGAGGGCAAATGACGGGTCAGCGTGGGGGAGAGAGAGATTTGGTAACTTGAACACTGTCGGCACAAGTAACATCAACGGTAGACCCGCCGCGAATTAGTGTCCCAGGATAGTCGTGACAAAATCCCGGAAAAAGGTTTGCGTCATCGCCGTCGTGCGGATCAACCCTGGGACACTCGTAGTATATATCGCCGTTGAGCGGATCAAGGGGGGTCACCAGACCGAAAGAGTAAGTTGAAATTCCTTATCTCTCCGAAAGTAACAACCACGCCATTTTGTGGCGAGCAGGCTTCACCGTCAGCAGTATCACCACCGGGGACGAGAGACGCCGTTTCCTCCCCCAGGTCCACCTGGACCCATCACCCAGCAATAATCAAGACCACCGGACCACATCATCCAGCCCCGACATCGACCCTAGCCGGAGACTGCTCCGGGCGAGCACGGAGCTGTTCACCTGGGACCCAGCACCGGAAACCCAGCGATCCCCAGTGTGAACCATGTACGAGTCAGTTGAACAATATACCAGTTAAATCAAGCACATGTGTAAAACTATTCCCCCCCCCCCCTGCGGAGTCACACAGCGTTATGTACAAACCCTGGGCTTCTTAATAAGAGGGTTGTAACATCTGGTGCATCAGCCGGGAAATCATTATTGAAGCCCACTTAGGACGCTGCGTAGCTCTGAAAGAGGGACAACTAGGAATTTACTGTAAATTGATAGCACGTGAAATTTCAGCGAAGATCGACTGGGACGATCTGGATCGCGGATTGTCAGCCCGCCCGCCTGTGCTAGCATCTGTGAGGACCAGGAGAGGTGTCGGAGGCTGGAGACAGCGCGCGGTAGATTCACTTGGCGTGGACTTGGAGTTCCTGAGGGAGGAAACGAGCTACGGGAATTTGAGACCTTAGACGAAGATAGGTGAGGCCTCGTCATTCAAAAAAAGGAGTTATCGGGAGATAAGGAGTGTTTACAAGTTTTTGCAATATCGTCTCGGGTTTTCTCTCTCTCTATCCGCGTGCGTGACGAGAAAGGAAGATTCGAAAAGAACGACCAAATCGAAAGACGGTAAATTTCGTACCGAGGTCAAGGACTGACAAAAAACTTTTCGGGTTCTTATCAAACGTGAGAACATGGACGAATTAGACTATAGCTTACTGTCACGGGATGAATTAACTTACGAACTCGAACTGCGAGATTCGACGGTGTCGGAGGAAAATTCGACGGACGACCTAGTTAAAAATCTGCAGGGTTTGACATTGGCCGAGATAGATGTAACACCCCTGTCGTCACCGGCAATCACACCGGAAGCGGAATTTGCGAACTGCTCGAACGGAGTTGAGGAGATTGCGAAGTTCGTGAAAGCCGTGATTACGCGACAGTCGATCCCTTTGGTACAGGTCAAGCTCTGGCATTATCAAAGAAGAGTAGATGCGATGGCACATACTGCTCAGATGTATAGCGAGGAAACCGGAGAGCTGAAAGCACAGCTCGAGGACGTCTCGAAGAAGTTCGCGGCGAAAGCAAAATTCGTGCGGAACCCCGCGCCGGTCAAAACTCGCGAGGAGCGCCAAAAGCCTCGTATGAAGTCGTGCGCGTCTACGAAGGTGACAGTCAGCCGGTATTTAAATGGAAGATCCACTTCGACGGATCGACACGCGACGAAACCGCCGTGTTCGGGTTCATCCAGGAGGTGGAGGACCAAATGGAAATTTTGAACATTACCGAGCACGAGGTAATGCACGGTATGAAACATCTTCTCACGGGCGAAGCGCGCGAATGGTACCGTCTCGTTGAGGGCGACGTACGGACGTGGAGCGATTTTTGCAAGAAACTGAGAAAAGAGTTCCTACCACGCGATTACGAAGAAACAGCCCTCGAACGCCTGAAACAGTTTAAACAGTCATCCGACGAATCGGCCACCATTTTCATTGCGCAATTCAATCACAGGGCACACTTCTTACCGACGGCGCTATCGAATGAACGCAAACTCGAAATTCTTCGACGCAACATTCGACCCTATTACCAGGAAAAACTCTGGGATAAAGACATCAATACAATACAGCAGTTAATCAATTATTGCGACCGCCTTGACGACACGCGCCTAAACGTAGAAAAGTTCGCGAGGGGAAAGGCGAAAACCCCGAACCACGAACCCGAACGGAAGCGCACCACGGTAACGTGCTATCGGTGTGGCAAGGCGGGACACATGTCCAGAGAATGCCCAAGGAAACAGGAATGCACTGCGAAACCTTCGGGAATCGGCGAGAGGAGGTAACGGAGCGTCGGACCCTACCTCCCAACGGCGACACCGACGACGTGTTCGGCGCCACGCTAAACTTAATGTTAAGTAGTTTTAGGGGCGATGACGCCATTTATATGCCTGTAGAGGTAATCGGGATGAAGTTTTACGGGATGCTGGATAGCGGAGCTTCACATGTGATCGTGAACCACGAGGGGTGTCGAAAGTTAAAGGCCCTCGGCCTGGAGTTAAGAGAGAGCGCTACCACGAGTTGTGCACTGGCGGATAACACCACCGTAAACTGCGCCGGGACCATACCGACCCCTTTCAACGTTAAGGGAATATGCTGTATCATCGACGTCCTTGTCATTCCGTCGGTACGATACGAACTGATGTTAGGCCGCGAATTCTGGCGGAAATTCGGTTTACTTCCAAATATTCGTGACCTGAAGTTCTCCTTGGCCAACGATACGGACGGCAGCGGACCGAAACTGTGCTCCATCAACAGCGTGCAGTCTTGGGACGACTTGAGCGCACACCATCAACAAGCACTTCAACGGGCTATATCGCATTATTTCAAAGCAATCGAGGGAGTCGAGCTCGGGCGCACTAGTTTGATCGAGCACAGGATCGAATTGAAGGACGGTGCCAAACCTGTCCAATCTAGGAACTACCGGGTTAGTCCCTATGTCCAACGGGAGATGAACAAGGAATGGAAAGAGATGCTCCGACTCGGTGTTATTCGGCGAAGCGAGAGTGAGTGGAACTCTCCGGCATTTATGATCCCCAAGAAAGACGGCACGCGACGGTTCGTCGTAAACTACCAGAAGCTTAACGCGATATCTCAGCGACCCGCGTATCCAATCCCAAATATGACGGACATATTAGAAAAACTGGGTAACGCGCGCTTCATAACAACTTTGGACATTCGGAGCGCGTATTGGCAGATTCCGGTGGAGGAAATCTCACGGAAGTACACTGCTTTCAGCCTTCCCAGAAGAGGAATTTTCGAATTTTGCCGCATGCCCTTCGGCCTCCATGGCACGCCAGGCACTTTTCAAACGCTGATAGACAAACTAATCAATGTAGAACTTCAACCTTATGTATTCGGATACCTGGAAGATATCATTATCGTCACAGACACCTTCGAACAACATCTAGAGATGCTGGAAAAGGTGTTGGAACGGTTGCTAGGAGCTGGATTAGTCTTAAAGCGGGAAAAATGTAACTTTTGCAAGCCGGAACCAAAGTACTTGGGGTATATCGTCAACCGAGCCGGGCTGAATATCGACGCGGAGAAGGTTAAGGCCATTGTAGACATGCCGCGACCGAAAGACGTGAGGGGAGTAAGGCGATTGGTCGGAACGCTGACGTGGTTCCGAAAGTTCGTGCCGAATTTCGCAACTATCGTCGACCCTCTGGTGAACCTCACGCGGAAAGGCGTTCGGTTCAAGTGGTCACCGGAGTGCGACAAGGCCTCCCGCGATGTACAGAACGGTCTGGTGCGCGAGCGATGTTGGAATGGGCGCCGTACTCACACAACGGATAAACGGAAGCGAGAGAGCGATATGTTACATTTCGCGAGCGTTTACTAAAGCAGAGAGGAAGTTCTCGGCGACCGAGAAAGAGTGCCTAGGAGTCGTGTCGGCGATCGAGAAGCTCCGGTGCTATCTCGAGTTCACACGGTTCACTGTGGTGACCGACTGCTATGCACTCAAGTGGTTGCATTCCCTCAAGGACCCGCTAGGACGTCTGGGCCGTTGGGCCCTACGACTCCAGAATTTTGATTTTACAATCGAACACCGACCAGGCAAGGATAACGTGGTGCCGGATTGCCTCAGTCGTGCGATTCGGGAGGTGCACACTATAGCTCCCGACCCACTAGATCAACACGTGATCGGACGCGACCCGTGGTTCGACCTACTCTCGCAGGAAATACGCGCGAACCCATTGCGATACCCCAGTTTTCGCTTGGAGGGGACTAAAATTTTCAAGAAAATTGCTGCCCAAGACCACCTGAGCGAACGAACCGAAAGCTGGAAGATCGTGGTACCGACGCATTTGCGCCGCGAGCTGCTTCAACGATATCACGACGAAGCGCGGACAGGCGGACACCTTGGAGTGTACAAAACCTATCATAAACTACGCCAGCAGTATACGTGGCCGAAGATGCGAAGCGACGCCGCGCGCTATATCTCCAAATGTCGTACATGTGCCTCGGTAAAGGTGGAAAGACGGCTACCAACAGGCCTCATGGGCACCAGACCGCGCATCACGAGACCCTGGCAGCTGGTCAGCGCGGACCTCTTTGGACCATTGCCACGAAGTACGAACGGGCACGAGTACGTCCTTGTCATCGTGGATTACTTCAGTAAGTTCCCGCTATTCGTGCCCATGCGTCAGGTGACCGCCCGCAAAGTAATCGCAGAGATAGAGGAACGAGTGTTCCTCATGTTTGGCGTCCCGGAAATAATGATAGTCGACAACGGTGTCCAGTTCGGCCGGAGCAGAGAATTTAACGAATTCCTAGAGAATTACGGCGTTCAACCTCACTTTAACTCACTCTATACTCCGCAGAACAACCCCACCAAACGGGTCAACGGCACCATGAAGACACTTATCATGTCCTACATTGAAGACGACCAACGCCGCTGGGACGCCCAACTTAGTAAGGTGGCGTGTGCGATAAGATCCGCGAAACACGAAACGACAAGGAAGACGCCAAATTTCGTAAATTTCGGTCGAGAGGTAATCGACGACGGTAGGCGTTATGCGCAATTACGCGACCGCGACACCCTCTCCGAAAGCGGTTCCAACGAGAACGAACCAGAGGACGATCAACAACGGCGATACAGGTTGGCGGAGATTCGATACGACGTCACGAGGAAACTGGAACAAGCCAGACAACGCGCCAAACACGCGTATGATAGAAAGCGTCGCGACGCTCAGTACGAAGCCGGAGACGTAGTGTGGAAACGGGAGTACCCAACGATGGACTCCACGAAACACTTCAGTGCCAAACTCGCCAAGCGGTCCATTCCGGGTAGCCCGAAGAGTTGGACTGAACGTGTACGAGCTCGACGCGCCAGGGGGGCGCTCAGCAGGTCGCTGGCACGTTAAAGACCTAAAACCCTACTTGGCATCGGAAACAGAGTCGGATTCGGACGGTTCGATGTAGGGCACTCTTACACACAGGTACGCGCAGGACGGGGAAGCAACCCCATCCAATATCAACAACAAAACGGAAATTACAAGGGCCAGAGATTCGTGAACGCGAAACCGACCTAGTTAAAATGCGAAAGCGGTACCAGCGGACGATCACCCAGGAAGCCGCCCAGAACACCGTGAACAAACTTGAAACGTTGAGTAAACCGTACGCCACGGTACCGAAATCTACAACACCTACTACGCGAACACGAAAGCAAACGGTAAAGGCCCTGACAAACCCATCGGATCTCTGGGTTTGCCCTTCGAGGGGAGGGCGAGTGTTACGAGGTCTAATGTACGACCACATTAGGACCATCGTACGTCGGTTGGTGAGGGCAAATGACGGCTCAGCGTGGGGGAGAGAGAGATTTGGTCACTTGAACACTGTCGGCACAAGTAACATCAACGGTAGACCCGCCGCGAATTAGTGTCCCAGGATAATCGTGACAAAATCCTGGAAAAAGGTTTGCGTCATCGCCGTCGTACTTCGTCGTAATTATAGTATTGGAGTCGCATGTCTAATATACATACTATGACAAAATATGGCAGGAAAACATGGGCATTGAATACTGGTGATTGGTAATGGGTTTATACAGGGCTTTTTTAAATGATTCGTGTCACAAGAATGCTGTGTCGCCATTTTAATACATGAAGTCACAGCACATCTGATGCATGAACCATTTATCTACTCTCAAGGGTGTGCTTATTCCTTTCCTACCAATTGTATGTATAATCAGAAAGCAAGGTAACTGGTGGTTGTTCACTCCAGCTCATATGTTTATTAATTGTTAAACATGTGCTTTAAATTATTATCATTAATATATGCTTTCATTAGCTCTTTCCTTAATAAATGTAATAAGTTATGTTGTACAAATTGCAAGAGTAATTCGGTAATTTTGAAAAGTTATACCTCATTTTTTTTTTCCCCAACAGATAACCATGGAAGTTTGTGCGCCCCAAATGGCTGTATCTGCAATGCACTCCTTCACTCCCAGTACACCGAAAGGGTCTGTTCCACAAAATTTATTTAAAGGAATGAAGGATATATCCCGAACAACTGCTACGCCAAGGAAATTGAAGCTAATGGATATGATATGCAGAAAATAAGATCACGTGAGGAAATTGAAGACGATATGCAAAAAAATCTAATGACTTCAAAGCCTTATGTGCCTTTGACAAGTCTCAAGTGGTACAGAAACTATTTAAGGGCATGGCTATGAGCACAGTGAATTTTCTAGTGTCAGAGTTGAGGAATGCACGGCGCGAACCCAGGGGACGACGGGGGTCGGGTGCAAGAGGGTCTATGCAGTGGGCGGGCTCAAGAACAGTAAATCACTGGATGTACACTAATAGTAAAAAGTACAAGCCAGACACAATTATTTTTTAAGATACATTTTGTTTCCTCGCCGGCTTAGCTTTTACAGTACGAGGCGATAATATTGGTTGGTCTTGACCACGGTAGAGAATAATATAGGTAAGACGACGAAGCGTGTCCAGCGCTGAGATTGTGTCCCTCGAACGCTAGACATGTGCGAGTGAAAGATCAATATAAAGGATATAAGCAATAAGTTTAATGTTTATGTCAAAATTAATTTATTATTTTTTAGTGATGAGAATAAATAGTTATTTGTACTAGTTACGAAAGCCATACTTCTTTACTGAATTTGCAGTTTAATCAACCAAATGAGTGAAAAAAAAAGAGACTTTCATAACGTCAACGTGTTATACACACTATTTTTTTGCAAATCGTTGTAAGTTGAGAAATTTGGCCTAAAAGGATTTATGAAAAATTAAAAAAAAAGTGGGTATGCTTTGCCAATCATCTCCAAGGAGATAGAAAAAAATTATGCAACTTTTATTACGATTTTTCGTTTAAAAAAGTGCAACTTTCATTACGATTTTTTGTTTAGAAAAGTGCTATTTTCATTGCGATAATTATGCAAAAAATAATATTACAAAACTGATTTCAAAAATACAAAAAAATTGTCATAAAAAAAAAGAAAGTCAAGACTTCAAGCGCAATAAATATTTAATATTTTTATCTCATTTTGATTTCATTTTATTCCCTAACCTTTACTCCCAGAAACTGATGCAAAAGAAAACTAAAATAAGAGATTCAATAACAGTGAATAATTAATATGCGAGGTACCATTAGTTAATACAGTCTTTTTGAAATTCGTTTGCCGTATTTACGTTAAACGTTAAAAGGTTTATTGCCTAGATACATCACTATTTTAAGTCACCTTATTGGTTTATAAAGTCGTTTACCGTTATGGTACTAACAGCAAACCTATTCAAGAACTCTTTAATCCTTGTCTTGGTTTTTATATTAATTTACACGCCGAAATTAGTGAGCCGCTGCAGCACTACCTTCTCCGTCTCTTTCTAACACGATCGTCTACCACTCCAGAGTCACTGCTTGGCGCTTCGTCGTTTTACCTTATATTATTCTCTAACGTGGTCTTGACTAACTACCATATATTTTATTATGTACAGTTGCGGCCGTTGAAAACTCAGACACTTTGACAACGCCAAACTTTTGGCTTTGTAAATGGTATTGAAAGTGACGTTTCTCAAAATGTCACTCAAATATTATCCACATTAATTTCTCTCGCAATGGCTCTTATACTCACACCGTCCCTCAGTCAAACACATTTTTGCAAATCAGATAATTGCGGCATTTCAAAAGTTACGCGCGATTCTGACCTAATATGTCAAATACTGACACTGAATTTATAATCCTTGATGAAAATCCTGTTTACGCTAATCAAATTTCGGAATTTATACAGAGGGTTTAAATCTTTCCTGTCTCAGATTTCAACGGCCGCAACTGGACATACACAATACCTACATACATTATTACGTATAGACTTCAAGGTACATTATCAAATTATACATTTTATTTTCTCCACTGAAAAAAATGAACTAACAAAAATCAATCAATCAGATTCAACCTGGCAAATAACATTTAAGTTCATTTAAGTAATCAAGTTGGCTTTGACTTTATTTTTTAAAAGACAACATCGTAAATTAAGTTGGTTAGACAAAGATAGCGACAAAGATCAAAGCCAATTTGATGAACTTTTCAATTGAACTAAAAAATAAAAAAATATAATGCAACAAATGTTCAAAATGGACATCGTTTGTTTCTTGGCCAATTGCAAATCGATAGTAACATGCATCCCTTACGTTTTATAACATTTACGTAAGCAATGTAGTAGACATGGAATTAGGCAAATCACACCGGAAATGTTACGAAATGTAAGGGATGGTTACTATCGTTTTGCAATTTGCCAAGAAAGAAACGGTGCCCATTTTGAGCATTTGTTACATTAAATAGAATTCAACTTATAAATTAGTTTTTATTTTTTAGCACGTAGGCTTTGAAAATCATCAGGAAACAAATAGTGCGTTGTATTCCTTGGCGTACCCTTAGTTAGAAGTGGTTGCGCACTTCCGGGAGGAGATATGCAATAACCATATGCGCCAAAGCGTGGCCAAGAAAAAACAAAAATCGACCTGTTTCGGGATTTTTTACAAAAACCGCCTATATCCAAGTTATGAATTTTATTCCAGTTAAAGTTTTCACACTGTATGTCAAGAAGATTCAAAAGATGTTTCAGATCGTATTTCCGCTAAAACCGTAGGAAAAAAAAAATTTCGTATTTCTTTTTGTTTATCCTTTATTGCTTGTAGGATATAAGGAGGCTCTCGTATTTTCATATTTCTTGTATGCCTTGTATCTACTAATTCAGGCAAAATTTTGTTGCAAGATAAAAGATTAATCTATGTCTCTCTACAGTCCATTCCATTTAAGTATGCAGTGTAGAATAGCATAGGGACAATTTTCCCGTCGTTGATTGGTTAAAATGAGAGAAAAGTTTACACTAGGCAATGTTCGATTTTTGATACTTCTGTAAAATTTTGATATTTGATAGATTTTTGGGTTATTAGTATCAAACTTATCGAGTTTTTGTATCAAACGGATCATTAAACTACAATTTTGTTATTAGAATACCACTACCGTAAGTTCCTTTTTTTTGTTAATTTTGCTTGGAATGTATGTTTTCAAATTTGCCGCGTTCGTTAGTGTGAAACGTTCTCCATTCGAAGCGACATCTACTGCATTCTTAAATGGAATGGACTTTAGTATTGAAATTTGCATTTTTGGTTTATGTCCATCACAAATTTTAGGTCAAATATACTGAAAAATGTACAACTTCAAGACGTAAAACAACTTTCAAAATAGATTTTTTGTTAAACAACACTAGAGAGACAAAGATATAAGTTTTATCTTTCTGACAATATAATTCATGTATCACGTGATCATGAATGATCCAATGAAAACGCGTAAAAGTCCTTAGTTGCATGGCTATCACAGCGATTATAAAAAACAAAAAAATTATTTTCTTATTTACTTTCGTCGTTACGATTTTTGATTGAAATAAATTTGTCAATTTGACAAATAAATGAATAATTTTGTATTTCATTCATTATATGTATTGTCTCATCGAATATAACACGTGGTATGATTAATCATCGATGATATTAAATTCGTGAAATTGAAGCAGGACATTTCACTCGTCCTTCGGACTCGTGAAATCTCCAGCACAATTTCACTCATAATATCATCGATAATAATCATACCACTTGTTATATTATAGCTGAATATATCATGTTTTGATTGCAATAATTAATACAAATGGCTATTTATTTTTTATTTTAATGGGACTTCGAACGCATGTTTTACTGCACCAATGCCGCAGTAGGGATTGGTCTTAACGCTAACAATATCATGTAACATTAACTTTCATCACATCGCCACTGTGAACGGTCTACACTGAAATACATGTAATTTTGAATTTCTAGATCTAACGTTAACATTAACGTTTTAACATCGACGTAACGATAACGCCCTTGTGAATGGGCCTTTAGTAAAAAGCAAACGTACGTTTTTCATCTTGCTGCAAATCTGAGTCATAGGTAAAAACCTGTTTAGGACCCCAACATCTGGCGGCCACACGGAAATGACGACACAAGCCCTGCAATGAACAATTAATTTTTTGATCATCCACTTTTAATTTCTGGAAAAAATGTTCGCAATTCATGAACAAAATGTTCTTGCACAAAATTTAAGCTTTCATTCGAAAACAATCATCTGAACAAGAAGTCTAGATTGGAAGTTGGTTTCGGTGTGGATCAAAGATATAAACGAGCTGCCTATGGACAACGAAAGGGTGTTTTTTTACAGCGTGTGGAAAAATGGTAAGTTACCTACTATTGGGGACAAAATACTTTGGTCGTCATTCTTCTGTCACTTCAAAACAAATTAATGTAAACCAAGCATTAACGTCAAGTCAATAGTGATGACAATTTCAAAATATTGACTTTTCTCTTGTCAAAAATATGGCACCTTCCACCATTCAAAAATTTAGAATCATCTCCCTTGTTTCTGGGGGATTGTCCATGGGCCAAATTGCCTTGTGGAAACCTTTTCAATTTTTCCTCCTAGGAATATCTCCTTCAGTTGTCCATTTTTCGGTATTTATCATTTTGCAATGATGAGTTTGACAGTGACAGTGGTTGACAGTAGAAAAAATAAGGTTAACCGTCCTAATGCTTGCTTTACAACTTTATGTCATCAAGTGACTTTGACGACCAAAATAATTTGTCCCCAATAGTACGTTACGTTATTGCTTTTAGTGGTTTTCATAAAAATTTAAAATGATAATTAAGTCATATTAAAAATTAAATTAAATTAATAGTTATTTATTATACAAGCGGGCTAAATGAATGTTTAACGAGCGATGCGTTTAACAGCGCGAGTGGCGAAGCCGCAAGCGCGTTAACATCGCAAGTTAAACATTCATTTAGCCCGCGAGTATAATACAACTGTTTATCCAATTTTACACTAATAAACCTCTCCAATTTGAGTGTAATTTTTTTAAATCAAGTCCGAAGCTTGTGTCACTAATCAATCACCTATGATTGTCGAGTCGCTGAGTGTGATTTTTTGTTGCCATGGGTTTATTGACAGGAGAAAAAAAAATCGGTGTGACAGTGAATTATTTTATCCAATATTACCCCTAATAAAATTAGGTCTTTACGGCGTATCAGTGTGTAGAAGATGGAAATCTAGAAAATGGATGATTGTGGCCATGTTTTCAACAAGAGGCGCGGGTGGCGCTGCAACTGGACTTCCAACCTCGAGCCGGCCTCTCTACCATCGGCCGATTTCCCTTTACGCGTCAACCACCGCTATATAAGCTCGCGCTCGACCATTACCTCCTAAAGAACAAGGCCTGACGGCTGGCCCGAGACGTGTTTACTAGTAGCATTGACTATAAAAACATTAAGACTTGCAACCTTATGGGAACAAAATACGCCCGAAAATCCGCCTGGCACTGGGATGGTGACACCAACGCAAATCCGCCTGGTTTTTGTCGGCTCCGCTCGTGGATTCGTTTTCATTTGTCTCTCTACCGTCGCACGGTGCATTTCTAGTAATAATGTGCTCGGCGCTCAAATATTTATGAATAAAAATAAGTTATGTGGGGGTTTAGTTGTTACAAGCTGAGTTGTATATAAAATAAAAGCTTATGTATAGTCCTACAGAAACTCTAGTGGAATTCGGCTTTGGTTGTAAATTTAACAACAACAACCGAAGAATAAGATTTTATTATCAAGTAATAACCGTTGTCATAAACACAACTACCACTACTTGTAACATTGCGAACCCCAAACTGACAACCCTCATTAGCATTTATCAGTAGGATTATTGCTGCACCATAAAATTCTATTTTTCAAGTGACAAACATAAATTTACAACCAAAGTCGAATTCCACTAGAGTTTCTGTAGGACTATACTGAGGTTTTAAAATCCCAAGACCGTACAAAATCGTCCGATTCCAAAGGGCATTAAACTTAAAAAATGAGTTAGATAGATGATCATCAAGAAGAAGAAATTAATATTTGTTTGCTATATTGTTGAGCAATAGTGTTGTATACCTAATATATTAATGTTCTCAAAATGTCGCTTACGAGGGGACGGAATAGAACAAAACTTGAAACCTCAATATCTCAGTTTCACATGGTTAAAAATATAATTAATTTTTCAAAAAATAGTATATTATGATACAAGTTTATAAGGAAGCCTTTAAAGCACGCGCGACGAGTTTAAGCACGACGCGCAGTGGAGTGCTTTTAATGTCGCAAGTGCTTTAAAGGCCCTTATAAACGTGTATCATACGCTATTTTTTATTATACCAGCATTACAATCTCAAAATTATAACAAAAAGAGTAAATTGAAATACCTTTTTCGAAGTAATCTGTGTCATTAATCGTTGATATAGAAATGGTCAATTGTTGTTGTTTCGTTGCCATGTATATTTGTTCTAAATTGTGTGTAAATGTGTATTTATCATTGTTCAAAATGTAGGTGAATTTGTTGTTACCTAAGCAACCCTTAAAGCTTTAGTGTTTTAAAGGCCCTTTTTCGCACGCATTTTAGTGTCAAAAACAGGGATTATGATTCAGGTATAATAAAAAAATTCGTTTCCATCACGATATCTCCAAAACAAAGCCTCTAATCAAAATTTTCTATTCTTTAGAAAAGGTTGTGATCATATTAATACCGGATTTAAAATTTTATAAATTATTATAATGAAGTTGCATAATTAAATGCAATGCTATGTAAATTTTCGGTGATCCTCTCCAAGTTATTGTCACGCGTCCCCACCTCAGTGACCCTGTTTTATTTCACTTTTTGCCATAGCTCCATTTCGCTCTGTTCCATTGCATGAGTTCATGCCCTTTAAACTTCATATTCGCCATTTGAATCTTCGCCGAGTTTAGTGTTCAAATCCTTGGTTCAATCTTCAATCTGAGATTCTGAGGTGGTAATAATTAGCTTGCCGAAATTAGGGTTGCCATTACAAAATGCCGAGCTATCATCATAAGTGTTGTTACGTCGGTTGCACTAACATCTCGAGTAAAAACTGTGGAACATCGTTTTTTTAAATTTCCAATACGTGATGATAAAATAGTTTTAGAGTGGGTGAAAAATTGTGGTAATATAAAACTTACAGACAAAGACATTAGCGAGTTAAAATTTAGAAAAGTATGCGAGAAGCATTTCCACGAACATGATATCGTCGTTTCTACAAGGAACAAACACTTAAGGAAGAATGCAGTCCCAAAAAAATCGAACAGAACAGGTAATAGTTATTTACGAACCAAATTCGGGAAGACTATTGTTCCACATGAGCGCATTTGTCTTTACTAGATGAAATATCATCTCCACCGGCCAAGAAGCTTCGTGCAGAACAATCTGCTGAAAGAAATGGAATCGAACAAGGACAACTTTATACATCCAGCCCAAAAAGTTGTAAAACTTACCAAAGAAAAAGAAAGTATCCTGATCCCGATGTTCATGTACACTCATCAGATACGGCAAGTGAGAGATCCTCAAAAATTAGCGATAGATTTTTGTTCATGCCTTCGTCATCTTTGACTCCAAGATGCTGTAAACTTCGCCACAAAATATGCGATTTAAGGAAAGAGTTACGCTATAGCAATCAAAAAAATAAGCGACTAAAAAAAAGCAGGTCATTGAAAACCTCTGTAAAGGGATATTTTAACATTGTAATGTCATTGTTAGTGTTAAGAAGTACAGCATTAAAGACATTTGTTACAATGCAATGTTTTCATACACATAAAACACCGTGGACAAGAAAACAAAAACAATTAGCTCTTAGTATTTTTTACAAATCTCCATCCGCTTACAAATTTCTACGAAATAATTTAAAATTTATATTACCATCTGAAAAAGCTATTTACAATTGGCTAAAAATTACAAATTTAAAAACAGGGCTAGATACGAAGTTAATAGAACAGTTATCCGAAAAGGCTAAAAGTATGAATGACAAAGAAAAAGAAGTTGTTCTGTTAATGGACGAAATATCGTTAAAAAAAGATTTAAAAATTAACTGGACTTTAGACGAAATTGAGGGATATGAAGACTTGGGTACATTGGGAAAATGTAATAAAATAGGTAACTCTGCACTTGTGTTCTACCTGCGGGGACTTTATTATAAATGGAAATTTCCATTTTGTTATTACATAAGTGCCGGCCCAATTGTAAAGGAGAAACTGAAGCAGATAGTTGAAGGAGTTATAGAAAAACTGTTATCTATTTCTATAAAGCCAAGGGCAATTGTTTGCGATCAAGGGTCTAACAATAGAGGCGCATTTGCACTTTTGGGGACCAACAAGGAACGTCCATATTTTTTTGTCAACAACTCTAAAATTTATACCCTTTATGATGTACCACATTTAACAAAATCTGTTAGGAACAATCTTATGAATCCAAAGATAATTTTTTTTGTTGAAAATAAAAAAATTTCGTGGGACGATATTAGACAGGTTTATGAGATCGATAAGAAAAGTAACACGACTAGAGCTCTCAACAAAATTTCGGATATACATTTAAACCCGAATGCTTTCCAAAAGATGCGAGTGAAATATGCTACACAGATTTTCAGCCACACAATGTCGTCAGCTTTACACACTGCAGTGCAATTGAAACAGATTACTAGCGATTCTGCTACGGATACTGCGAAATTTATTGAAAATATGAATAACATTTTTGATGCACTAAATAGCAGACATTTCCTAGATCGCAACAAGAATAAACGTCCGTTATCAGTATTTAATAAGAACCCTGAAGATATTCTAAAAGAAGGTAAAAAGTTATTTCAAAACATAAAACTTACGTCGCAAAATTTAAAACCAAAGTCTAATGTCTATTGCATTGACGGATTTATTTTGACAATTAATGGAATACTATCACTTTGGGAGGATTTGAAAAAAGAAAACATCAAATATTTACTTACTTCACATTTAAATCAGGACTCAATTGAAAACTTTTTTTCTGTAATTCGTAGCAGAGGCGGATACAATCCATTTCCAACTGTCCAGCAATTCAGAATTTCGATGCAACACAATATGTTCATAAGACTTCAAAAAGACATAAACGCAAGCAATTGCGAAGTAGATGAAGACATTGAGAACTTAGAAGTGAGCAATTTAAATAATGCTGTAGAGTCATCATACGTACCAGGTGGGTAAACCCTATTTATTGAAATGTTCTGTATATTTTGATTTTGATGTATGTTGTTTAGATTTTAGTAGTGATGTAGAAGGCACACCATTCTTAAACAATGCCCCAGTAACGACAGATTATGAAGGTATAGTATTCTCTGTGTGTGAGTGTGTGTAACGTATGGGACTAAAGTTTAAACAATATTGAATGTTTATCTGTAATATTGAGCAAATCTTCAGTTCTTTAGGGTTAATTCACACACTACGAACTTTTTCTCCAAACTTTAGTCCCATACGTTATTGAAAATATTTATTTATTATGCTTAAAGGTACTCGTAATGTCTTAGCAAATGAATGCTTGGAAGATGAAGACAGACAAGTGGAAGATGCAGTTTTAGATGATTCTCCAGCTTCGTTACAAACATGTACAAATACTTACGTGGCTGGATATTTAGCAAATTCTGTACTAAACAAATTTAAATGCAATTATTGTGCAGATGTACTTTTAAAATGTTTAGAGGAGCCTTTAGAAGAAAATGAAGCTTTTATTTTCGCTAAAGATTTTAATATTACCCACATCAAATATTTGAAACGACCATCTAATGAATTTAATGCTTTTATAAGCATTCTGATACCTTACATAACAATTTTTTGGAGAAAATGACAAATTTTACTTCAAAAATTTAATTTAATTTTTAATGTAAAAAATTTAATTGACCTCAAACAAAAACAAACAAACATCTAAGGTTAACAATAAAATGTAACGCAAATGTTGAAATTGCCCCCCGCCAACTATTTAGCACTCACACAGGAGTGTAAACATTGTACACCGCGCTCAATAATGTTAGGGCTAATTTGTTCTATTTCAGCGCGAATTCTGTGTCGTAAATCTTCTAAATTGTTTGGTCTATTGAAGTAAATCCCCGATTTTAAATAACCACATAGAAAAAAAAATAAATACATAAAAAATTAAATTAAAGTTTTGAAGTAAAATTTGTCATTTTCTCAAAAAAATACGCAGGTCTATCAGAAAGAGAAAAAAAAGTGGAGGTTGTCATTTAAAAAAATTGGTGATGACGTAATAGCTCAAAAATGGATGACGTCATGAGCAAGTGAAGTAACTTAAAATAAGTATTACGAGAAATGAAAATTGACCTGTTTCAGCGTGTTCGACAAATGTCATTAGTTGTGAAATTATAGAATTTATTCCATAAGTAATTTCCACACTGTATGTACTCGTAGGGACTGTAGCAGTCTAAAGACAAACATTTTGAGTATATAGTTTTTTTGTATTTTTGCTAAAATTTACCTACTTTAAATGCTTTCTTCTTCGTCATATTCATCCTCATTTAAACAAGAAACATTGTTCTGACATTTTTTGCAAGAACAATCACTCCAAGATCTTAAGCCTTCCTTCATGCACATACATTTATTGTTTAATTATTTTTTTTAATTTAAGATGGATAGATAAGCAATACCATTACAAAAAAAAAGCAAAATATTATTTTTCGTCGATTCTCCTGTTCCTATAAAAAATGTTAAGAAAAATGTCTTCAAAGTAAATCAATATCAAAAAATATTATTTTTATACTAGTTTGAATTGCAGTTCATTTCTCTCTTTTTTTACTTCCTGCTCTTTTGCAAAATATGCTCATTTTAAGTATGTCAAAAGATTTATGGGTTTTTTTAGTGCACATATGTACCTACTTGAAAATGAAATTTGCAAGTGTTACCAGCGATGCATTTTTTAACGTTTTAAAATCGGCAAAAAAAAACAGCATACAATGTCCTTCTGAAAAATCTAGAAACATTTAAAGAGTTAGGGAAGTTAAACTCGATGCCTATGACCGAGGCTGTTAAAATTTCTACTAAATTCGCACTGGCTTTTTAAAAAAATAAAACTGAGACCATTAACATATTAAACCAACTGAGGTATAAACTGACTACAACCTCCAATATGTCTGCTAAAAAATTGCCACCAACAGATGATGCTTTCGGTCAACATGTGCTAAGGTATTAACATTAAAAAATAATTATTATTATGTAAGTACTACGTACTTCACTCAAATTTTAGATGCATTTATCAATTACGTATATCGTTGTGTAGTCATGTATAGTTTGTCCAGCGAGATTGGTTGACATAAAATTCATTAAATTCTACGTAGAGCAAGAAGTAGCTAACGCAGGTAAAATTTGAAATATATCCTTCTAGCAGTTTATAACATTTTTGTCATGAACTTATGCTCTAATTAATGTATTCTAGTGCGTTTTCTAGTGTTGGGTTAATTTAATACAATTTAAAATCTCCCAATCTAAATAAGGGCATTTTACAACCTGTTTTAGCTACAATGGATCCCATACCTAATGGCATTAGAAAACTGATGAACATTTTTTGCACAGACCAATGATGCCAAAATAATAAATGTATGTGCATGAAGGAAGGCTTAAAATGTTGCAGATTGTTCTTGTTTAGGTATATGAGAATGAAGATGACGAAGAAAGCATTTAAAATAGGTAAATTTTAGCAAAAATACAAAAAATTTACCTACTCAAAATTTTACAATTATTGTTTTTAGACTGCTACAATCTCTACATCGATAGACGACTAAATACGCGTGCCGGGTTATATCTGCCTGCCAGGAGACGCCCGGCGCGTTCGTTCGTCGAATAAAAAAAATTATTTTCTCAAAAAGTATACGGGCTACCGACTTAATTCTTTTTTTAAAAACTTTTACAATACCATAGTTACATTTGACTCGCTGCATGTGTATCGAAATTTTCAACATTTCACATAGGTCCCAGCAGAGTGAAGTTTACGATGCGCATTTTTGATTGATCTAAATTTATTAATTATTTTTTTCAAAACTATCGATATTTACGAAATTTCCGATTCACTATTGGAAGCGCTGTACTTTTTACTACAAATATACAGAAAATCATAATTATAGCTTCAATAGTTGAATTAACACAGCGTTAAATGTTACGAGAAACGTAGTTTTTCGGACTACACCTCAACTACGTATAAATGCCGTTTTCAAAGTTCGGTCCTATTAAAAAAAATTGTAGATGACCATTCCTTATACCCCAAAATGTCCTCTACAAGATAGTATAGGTCTCATTTAATTATACCTTGGAATCACCTACCCTCAGAAATAAGCGAGCTAGATATGTGATTTTACTCCACTAGCACTGAGGATATTCCACGGCTGGCTAATAATCCGAACATGCCCGAACGGAAAGTGAGAGGGGACGGGCGCGCGTTCCCTTCCAAATTCTCTTTACGGATTCAGAACCTATGTGGACATTTTATGCCACTGGGTTGCATGTCTTAATGTTTTTATAGTCAATGCTAGTAGACATACCTGACTACAGCTTGACCAGAATAGCTTGGCGTATGAGATGCGCACAAGAGGAAACGAGCGAGTCTCTGTAAGACAAGGATATGGCTATGGTTGTAGGTACGGTACACTCAATGAAGCAAATCTGCTCAAAACAGCCCGGACATGCTGTTCACTTGAAGCTTGAAGCGCTGATTTTCGCCCGTTTGTACACGATCTAAACACTTCCAGATCCAACAGACAAGTGCGCAAGTGCGCTCCGCTAGTGGGAGGGATTTCAGTCCACTGCGTCACTCGCCAAGCTGTTCTGGTCGACCTGTAGGTACTGCTTTTGCACGGACGATCGCTGTATGCATGTGTAGAAAATTTATTAAATGAGGATTTCCTGTAGAAACGGGGCTGCCAGTCTTGAACTGAACCCTCAGTCACACCCCATTCGATTTTTTTGCAAAATGGAAAACGAAATTACAAAGCAAACCATTATAAAAACCAAATTTAAAATAATGTTATGACTCGAAAATTACTTGCGATTTAAAGGATACACACTTGTTCGATATACATTTTTATAATTTGAAGGATTATGACTACATACATATGTGAAAAACAAATATCTTACGAAATTATAAATAATGCCAAGTTTACCTACAATAGTAATTATAAAAAATTTGTTACACAGTCTAGGACTGGTTTACAAATCTATGAGGGGCATGATGACCAACTCAATAGACCGGGACCAATGGCTTAACGTGACTTCCGAATCACGAGACAGAATATAGCCTTTTTTTTAAATTTCGCCCTGGGTCGGAATCGAACCCGCGACCGGCGCGACCCTCACGTCCCTGAGCCGAAACGGAGTCCCTTATTATCCGCTCACGATTATTTCAAATTCGGACTGTCTATGAAAATCTGACATTTTAGTTGGCAATATTGTGATTTGGCATAATAAATCTATTTTAGGTTATAATTGAATTACACTAAATCAATTAGGCCGGTATTTATAGTCGGCAACTCAAGTCCATCTTAAGTAAGTTGTACTCAAGTCCTGAGTTGGGCTCAAGTCTAGATCCGTATTATAGTCTTATGTCGGCTAAACTCGTAAAAGTTAGACTTGAGTCTTACTCCAGTTTCGTTTGAGTCGAGTTGCCATGGTTATACCATACACCTTGGGACAGCTTGTTTTGAATTCATTTGCAAAATGAAAATTCCGTACAGTTTAAAGGAGAAAATTCTGTTGGCTTCTCTCATACACGATATGGAAGAGGCAATAGAAAATAAAAAAACAGATACAGTTTCGGTAGAACGAAAGAATAGTGTTTAGGAAAGGATTAACACCCAGTACAATAGCTAACCAAAGAGTATGACAGTACGCACGGCCCAGCAATTGAAAAAACTGTGAACCAATATACAATACAGGGTATTTCACGAGTGATAATTAGCCTCACGGAATAAAAATGAGACACACACTACATTCCAGAAAAAAGCTGGCTACTGAAATTAAAATGTCCGGCTTTTTTGAAAATATATTGTGGGGTGCATTTTTTATTCTTAGGCTCATTCATTATCACTCGTGAAATAGCCTGTATGCAAAATACGTTGTTGACGTATATGTATTTGGAACTTCTTCTTCGTAAATAAAGTCATATCAATCTTCGATCCTGCGATAAATAAGTATTTAATGCTTACATCTAAAATTCAAATCTGAACATTAGTGCCTACCCATATAATTGAAACGAAACGAAAAACAGGAAAACAGCAACTGCCAGACAGTACAGAGACAATTTTGGACCTCTAAACTCATGTAAGCAAGACTTGAGTCTGCCTAACCCCTAACTTGGGCTTGAGTCAACCTTGAGTGCTCATCAATGCTCAAGTATTGTTTATAAGACACAAATTAAGTTTGGACTATAAATACCGGCCTTAGGAAATTGACAACAAGACGAATATTTAATAACGAAACGTCATATGACAGGACCTGACGCCAATCTGACAAAAAAATATCATGGCCTCCTGCGTGTTTAAAATAATCGTGAACGGCATATAGGCTATATTCTGAAACGGTATTGAGCTTCCTTTTTTATTTTTTAATTTTTCAATAGAGTGTTTGTTGTACTAATGATGATTAATTTCAAAATAGTTTCGTCCGTATGATTTTCACAATTAATTAATATTGAGACAGTAATGTTCTGATTCGTGCAGATGCCGGTAATTAAAAACTAAATTAATTATTTTTTTTTTATTACCAATAGTCTATTTTTTAATCAAAGAACCACAACACCGCAATTTACACCCAAAATAGAGCTGACAAGATTGTACACTTTTGACATAGGGTGAAAAATCTCATCATATAAAAATTGAGGTTATTAGAGATATTAGTATCGCAGCATGTTAATAAAGTTAATAACAACTAACAACAACTAATTTGAGAGTTTAATAAATATCTTACTTTGCGAGGCATTTTTAATAACACGTTCAAATTTTAGCTGCGAGTTTGCGTACTTTCAAGGACATTAAAAATGACAGACGTTGGCTGGTATAGCCAATAGATATCATTAAATTCCCTAAATTTAGTAAAATTTTATATGTACAAACCTAAATTAACAGGTCGTGGTTCTTTGATTAAAGCAAAGTGTCACGTGATGAATACGTCAGAGCACTCAGGCCTTGTTCTTTAGGAGGTAATGGCTCGACTCGAATCAGCGAGCAGAGATAACGTAGAGATCGGCAAGCGGATACAGAATTTTGTCCGCAAGTCAACAAAATATTGTATGCTTGCTATCTCTGTCACTAGCCTGGAATTTACCTATTTCGATCTCCCTCCCACAGTTGCAGTCCACGCATAGGTGGCAGCAGCGTAGCCAAATTAGACAATGACAAATGACAGTTCAAGACGACCATTTTGTTTTGAAATTGTATTGAAGCTGTTAACAAGTGTTCTAAACTTTGTACAAATTGCCGCTTTTCTACTTTAAGAACATTTTGATTTTATTTCGTGTGTGCATCGTATTACACATGTGATAAACTTTCTACAAATTACTGCTTTTCTACTCAATCCCATTTAAGAACCTCTTTTCAGGTTTTTTCCATCGTCTTTCCTTTTCTTTTAATAGAGCTGAGACATCGAGTTTCGCTCACCCTGTACTATTGCGGCCAAAAAATTTCGTCCACAACTGTCATTCCACTCACGTATGCTTTAAAGCAGCCTTTAGGATAACCTCATTTCACATGTTGGCATATTGTGTCAATGTTCTTATGGGTGACAGTAGCGGCAAAAGTATGGAATAAATTCCTTAAAAATTAAACGAAATTTTTTTCAAAAAAATCTTTGGACAGGTCAATTTTAGTTTATAAAAATACATGTTTTAGTACCAAAGAAAATTCCAAGCAGTCATTTGTTTTTGAGTTATGACGTCATCGATAGTTTTTTTAAATGGAAACCCCCTATTTTTTTCTTGATTCTGATAGCCCTTTTAATTCTCTAAATGACAGTATAAAAATTGTGTTATCTTACACAAGGAAACTTTTGAGAAAAAAAAAATAAAGTTGGAAAATAGTATATTATGATACGAGTCTTATAAGAAGCATTTTATCGCACGCACTGGTTTAGAGCACGACGAGCGTAGCGAGGAGTGCCCTAAAGGAGTAAGTGCGATAAAATGCCTTATAAACGAGATGTCATACAGTATTTTTTCTACTTTGCCACTTTTTAAATGAAAAAAAAAAAATTTAAAATTTAAAACTGTTAAAGTTGAAGGATTCCACCCAAGGTCACGTCTGCGGTCTGCCGCGACACCACAGTATCCGTCAAAATTAAAAAATTAAATTTCACTGTTTTTAGTATTATTATTATATCACGCCTTTTCGTATTACGATACGCAAAACAGTATCGTAATAGCATCAGTATGAACGCAAAGTAGAAAAAATAAATTTTATAACGAACAAAAACAAGTCAAAAAATCAAGTAGGTAAATCGAACAGTCAAATGTTAATGTCAATTTCATTTGTATGTGTTATTTGTTTTACAAAACGTTTTCGAAAATGACTCATTTAACAGAAACACAACGTATAGAAGTTTTAATTTTGATTGGGTGCGGGGATAAAACTACATAAAACTAAAACAGGGGGAATTTCTTCATAAACTTGCTTATTATCAACAACCTAGGGGATGGCAATTCGAACATTTAATTCCATAATTTTAAGTACCTATTAACACAGTTTTTCCACTTGTTTTTGTTAGTTACAACTTTTTTATTTTTTTCCTCAAAAATTTCCTTATGTAAGGTAACAAAAATTTTATACTGGCGCACAGAGGAGTATTAGACGCAGAAAGTTGATCAAAAGTCGAAAATTTAAAATTTAGTTTCATTAAGTTGAACCATATACTGGGGTAGTAGATAAAATATGTTGTCATTTGCCAGTTTCAAAAAAAAAAATGCACGATGGCGGACGCCCAGACGAACCTTATTGTTTCTCAGGGCTGCGTTCTGACCTGCTACGTTATTGGTTATACAAAGTTTCAGTGTCAATTTTTTCTGTATTTATAAAGTTTTCTGTGATGGACTCGAGTCAGTAAGCATTTTGATAATTTTTTTAATACCATTAACACAAAGGAACTGCAACTGGAAGTTATAAATAACGTATGTTATAAAAGTGGTGTGTTTTAAACTAATTTCCAAGGTCTTCCAAGGCCCACTTCTAATTTTTACGTGTACTAACCTCTATACAGAAGTGACTTAAAAAGAAAAAAATCACCAAAACACACCAATTATTTTTAAATATACAGGGTCGCTAGAGGGATGGATACAGCTAGATATTTTCAGAACGGTTTAGCAGAGCTCCTTGAAATTAGGCACACAGTTAGAAGTGTTTAAAATCTATCATCTAAGATTTTTTTCAATTTTTCAACATCATTTATTTTGAAGATACCAGGCTAACTTGATTTTTTTTAAATGGCATGGGGGGTCAAATTTAATCTTTTTAAAAAGAGTATTTTTTGTGGTTACATTGCCCAACTATATGAAATTAATTTTAAATTTTCGACTTTTGATCAACTTTCACCGTCCAATACCCCTCTGTGTGGCGTTTAGACAATTACAAGGGCTATCAGAATCAAGAAAAAAAATAGAGGGTTTCCATTAAAAAAAAACTATCGATGACGTCATAAGTCGAAAACAAATGACTGCTTGGAATTTAATTTTGTATTAAAATATGTATTTTTATAAACTAAAATTGACCTGTCCAAAGATTTTTTTGAAAACAATTTTGTTTAATTTTTAAGGAATTTATTCCATACTTTTGCCGCTCACTGTATATCTATTCATTTTGATTGTGACATTGACTATAAAAACATTAAGACATGCAACCCAGTGGCATAAAATGTCCACATAGGTTCTGAATCCGTAAAGAGAATTTGGAAGGGAACGCGCGCCCGTCCCCTCTCACTTTCCGTTCGGGCATGTTCGGATTATTAGCCAGCCGTGGAATATCCTCAGTGCTAGTGGAGTAAAATCACATATCTAGCTCGCTTATTTCTGAGGGTAGGTGATTCCAAGGTATAATTAAATGAGACCTATACTATCTTGTAGAGGACATTTTGGGGTATAAGGAATGGTCATCTACAATTTTTTTTAATAGGACCGAACTTTGAAAACGGCATTTATACGTAGTTGTGGTGTAGTCCGAAAAACTACGTTTCTCGTAACATTTAACGCTGTGTTAATTCAACTATTGAAGCTATAATTATGATTTTCTGTATATTTGTAGTAAAAAGTACAGCGCTTCCAATAGTGAATCGGAAATTTCGTAAATATCGATAGTTTTGAAAAAAATAATTAATAAATTTAG
Organism: Tenebrio molitor; assembly: GCF_963966145.1. Classification (NCBI taxonomy): domain Eukaryota; kingdom Metazoa; phylum Arthropoda; class Insecta; order Coleoptera; family Tenebrionidae; genus Tenebrio; species Tenebrio molitor. Next base: position 22,158,679 of record NC_091051.1, on the reverse strand, counting down.
ATCAATCAAAAATGCGCATCGTAAACTTCACTCTGCTGGGACCTATGTGAAATGTTGAAAATTTCGATACACATGCAGCGAGTCAAATGTAACTATGGTATTGTAAAAGTTTTTAAAAAAAGAATTAAGTCGGTAGCCCGTATACTTTTTGAGAAAATAATTTTTTTTATTCGACGAACGAACGCGCCGGGCGTCTCCTGGCAGGCAGATATAACCCGGCACGCGTATTTAGTCGTCTATCGATGTAGAGATTGTAGCAGTCTAAAAACAATAATTGTAAAATTTTGAGTAGGTAAATTTTTTGTATTTTTGCTAAAATTTACCTATTTTAAATGCTTTCTTCGTCATCTTCATTCTCATATACCTAAACAAGAACAATCTGCAACATTTTAAGCCTTCCTTCATGCACATACATTTATTATTTTGGCATCATTGGTCTGTGCAAAAAATGTTCATCAGTTTTCTAATGCCATTAGGTATGGGATCCATTGTAGCTAAAACAGGTTGTAAAATGCCCTTATTTAGATTGGGAGATTTTAAATTGTATTAAATTAACCCAACACTAGAAAACGCACTAGAATACATTAATTAGAGCATAAGTTCATGACAAAAATGTTATAAACTGCTAGAAGGATATATTTCAAATTTTACCTGCGTTAGCTACTTCTTGCTCTACGTAGAATTTAATGAATTTTATGTCAACCAATCTCGCTGGACAAACTATACATGACTACACAACGATATACGTAATTGATAAATGCATCTAAAATTTGAGTGAAGTACGTAGTACTTACATAATAATAATTATTTTTTAATGTTAATACCTTAGCACATGTTGACCGAAAGCATCATCTGTTGGTGGCAATTTTTTAGCAGACATATTGGAGGTTGTAGTCAGTTTATACCTCAGTTGGTTTAATATGTTAATGGTCTCAGTTTTATTTTTTTAAAAAGCCAGTGCGAATTTAGTAGAAATTTTAACAGCCTCGGTCATAGGCATCGAGTTTAACTTCCCTAACTCTTTAAATGTTTCTAGATTTTTCAGAAGGACATTGTATGCTGTTTTTTTTTGCCGATTTTAAAACGTTAAAAAATGCATCGCTGGTAACACTTGCAAATTTCATTTTCAAGTAGGTACATATGTGCACTAAAAAAACCCATAAATCTTTTGACATACTTAAAATGAGCATATTTTGCAAAAGAGCAGGAAGTAAAAAAAGAGAGAAATGAACTGCAATTCAAACTAGTGTGATGAACCAAGTGGGTAATTCAAATTTCCCACCAGCGTCCATCTCATTTTTTTTTTCTACCAACATACGCAATGAAAATAACACCCGCGAAATTCAAAAATGGCCAAGAGCGCGTGATCGTACTTAGTTAATTTCCCTACGTTGTGTTTTTTTTTAAATACAAATTAAACATTACCAGATTCGTTCCAACAGGGTTTGTGAACCACACAGAAGAGTGCAAATAAAACAACACAATAATTAAAACCAGCTATTTATTCAAAGTTATCATTTTCGTTAACGCCGGGATTCATGAATAATAAAACGTCTCGGGAGAGGGCACCCAAGTCTCCTCAAATGTGAGAAGACTACTCATTTAGAACTCTAGGAAAATGGTGAGCTCTGGCCATTCTCCCAGACCCCCGAATGAGGCTCCGCTAAAAACCTCTCCTAAAAATACGAACAAGTCCGAAGTGACAACGTAGACGGGACAGTTAGTGAAAATTGAGCAAAACTGATTTAATAAACAACACAATTCAAATTCAAAAGAAAACAGGAGGGTCATGTACATTACAAACAAACAGTTACTTCGGACCGTTCGAGCGGGAGCGAGCACTAGACGAGAACCTTAGCATGTTTTCTCCTTTTCAAGTTAATTTACAATGTGCGGCAGATACGCTATAGAAGGAGCGAGTGGCCTTGGGTGGTCCGGTGGGTTGTGGCACCTATCCTTACGACTTTAACATTTCCCGCGTACCCGTGATTTAGTGCTAAGGGAAAGGTCCTACCTGCTTTACGTAAGTCAACAAATTGAGGTACTCTAAGTTCATCGGTTGAAGTGAACATTACTTTTCCACAGCAAAAGAAAACACAGCGCGCTTGTCAGGCTACACAGACTCAGGGAAAATAGACCTGATCACATTTCCGGAAGTGTGCCATGGAGCTCGAGTAAAACCCAGCATTCGACAAGTCCTGCCAAGCGTTAGGTTTTTGGGTCTCCCTTGGGGTGCAAATTTTATGAGGGCCGCGAGGTCGTGTTCAACGTTGGGAGGTTAGAGGAAAAACAAAACCCCGCAAACAGAGAGAGACCCTCGCGGTAAGGTCTAGAATTTACAGCTACAGCAAACTGGAAAAAAACAAACAAAAGAAGAAACGCGACAAATATTTGTTGACAGAACTATCTAGAAACACTTTCAATTTGGGATGGAAAGGTGGTAACAACCATTAACACATACATAACAATAAAACAAAAAACACAGTCCAGTCGACCCTAGCCTATTAGAGCCGGATCATCGACAAGGGGGGGCGCCCTGAATAATATGGAGGGCGCCCCGGGACTAAATGTAGTAGATCCCTAACTAAGGAACAACCCACGGAGACACCTGAAATATAAACATTTGGTTGCTACCGGGATGGAAAGTGGAAACTTTGCAATTTTGATTAAAGTGTTGAACAATAACTAGATGCTTGCCACACCAAAAGCGTCACTCGGAATAATTAGAAGGGGATCAAAAATGACGGAGTGCGCTTATAAAAAGTAAAAGCCACAGACCCACGCTAAAACTTGGCGCCCTTTTCTTTTAGGAAAGTTAGTGAATTGTAAAACCAGATTTGACAACAAAAAACGTGATCCGTGCAATTTTATAAAATTTACAAACCTAGAACCAGGCGGCCTTACTCTCCTTCACAAGCTTACAAATGTTAAAAGCGTGATACATGGGGATGGTCGAGATAATTGCGGATTTTATACAATATGGTGGGAACATCAACAACCCACGTGCGACCATCATGATAGTTAAAATACATTTCGCGCGAAACAGACATAATTTTAGTACCGCAAACATACCTAGTTCAAAACAGAAGCTGGACAACAACATTTAGCACAGTTCAATAAAAACAACTAAAATCGCACAATTAGCACACAGAAAAATACACGGTACTTCTGTACTACTCTGCGGTCAAGAAAAAGTGCCCTCCAAAAAAAACATGGCCGTTCATCCCCTGTCGACTTTCACCCACGCCCCCAAGCGGCCGCCGACGGTACCGAACGCCGGTAATTCTATAGCTTCATTGGCGGTTAGTTTTGAATTCAAAAGCGGTTATCTCACTAGTATAAAAATAATATTTTTTGATGTTGATTTACTTTGAAGACATTTTTCTTAACATTTTTTATAGGAACAGGAGAATCGACGAAAAATAATATTTTGCTTTTTTTTTGTAATGGTATTGCTTATCTATCCATCTTAAATTAAAAAAAATAATTAAACAATAAATGTATGTGCATGAAGGAAGGCTTAAGATCTTGGAGTGATTGTTCTTGCAAAAAATGTCAGAACAATGTTTCTTGTTTAAATGAGGATGAATATGACGAAGAAGAAAGCATTTAAAGTAGGTAAATTTTAGCAAAAATACAAAAAAACTATATACTCAAAATGTTTGTCTTTAGACTGCTACAGTCCCTACGAGTACATACAGTGTGGAAATTACTTATGGAATAAATTCTATAATTTCACAACTAATGACATTTGTCGAACACGCTGAAACAGGTCAATTTTCATTTCTCGTAATACTTATTTTAAGTTACTTCACTTGCTCATGACGTCATCCATTTTTGAGCTATTACGTCATCACCAATTTTTTTAAATGACAACCTCCACTTTTTTTTCTCTTTCTGATAGACCTGCGTATTTTTTTGAGAAAATGACAAATTTTACTTCAAAACTTTAATTTAATTTTTTATGTATTTATTTTTTTTTCTATGTGGTTATTTAAAATCGGGGATTTACTTCAATAGACCAAACAATTTAGAAGATTTACGACACAGAATTCGCGCTGAAATAGAACAAATTAGCCCTAACATTATTGAGCGCGGTGTACAATGTTTACACTCCTGTGTGAGTGCTAAATAGTTGGCGGGGGGCAATTTCAACATTTGCGTTACATTTTATTGTTAACCTTAGATGTTTGTTTGTTTTTGTTTGAGGTCAATTAAATTTTTTACATTAAAAATTAAATTAAATTTTTGAAGTAAAATTTGTCATTTTCTCCAAAAAATTGTTATGTAAGGTACCAATTTTTTTGATTCACCGTTTAGGTAGTAAGAAGGTCTATCAGAAAGAAGACAAAAAAGTGGGGGTTGTAATTTTTAAAAAATGGTGATGACGTAATAGTTCAAAAATGGATAACGTCATGAACAAGTGAAGCAAATTAAAATAAGTACTATGAGAAATTCCTTATGCCCCAAAATGTCCTCTACAAGATAGTATAGGTCTCATTTAGTTATACCTTGGAATCACTAAAAGTCATAATTTCAGTCCGATTTGGCGATTTTACTCCAATATGCGTCTTGTAATAATTTCCTTACAATTTCTGTGAAAAGTGGCAGCCAGGAATTTGTATTTAGCGATTGTTGAAAAAAAAAACTGATGATTTTGGGATTTCAGTCTATGATAATATCTAATTACTTCACGTAAAAATTTCTAGAATAAAATAAGAAACAAATCGAATTGTAATGTATTTTTATTTAATAATATCTCGAGTATCTGTAAAACATCGTAAAATGAAGCTTCCATTTCACTGTAGCATTATTGAGACGACAAAATTCGAAGTTTATTTTTCGAATTATTATAATGTAATTTTTGAATTATATTTTTGTGGAATCTGTTAATCATAATTTTAATAAAAAGAGAAATGAGATAATGTAAATGAGTTTCGCAGGTTAAATTTCTAAAATATTTCATAATTGTTATACATTCTTTTTGTATACTTACGGTTACCCTGTTGCCTAATTTATAATTTTCATAAAATGTCGGAAAATTTTTGATCAGAATGCTTATAAAAGCATTAAATTCATTAGATGGTCGTTTCAAATATTTGATGTGGGTAATATTAAAATCTTTAGCGAAAATGAAAGCTTCATTTTCTTCTAAAGGCTCCTCTAAACATTTTAAAAGTACATCTGCACAATAATTGCATTTAAATTTGTTTAGTACAGAATTTGCTAAATATCCAGCCACGTAAGTATTTGTACATGTTTGTAACGAAGCTGGAGAATCATCTAAAACTGCATCTTCCACTTGTCTGTCTTCATCTTCCAAGCATTCATTTGCTAAGACATTACGAGTACCTTTAAGCATAATAAATAAATATTTTCAATAACGTATGGGACTAAAGTTTGGAGAAAAAGTTCGTAGTGTGTGAATTAACCCTAAAGAACTGAAGATTTGCTCAATATTACAGATAAACATTCAATATTGTTTAAACTTTAGTCCCATACGTTACACACACTCACACACAGAGAATACTATACCTTCCAAATCTGTCGTTACTGGGGCATTGTTTAAGAATGGTGTGCCTTCTACATCACTACTAAAATCTAAACAACATACATCAAAATCAAAATATACAGAACATTTCAATAAATAGGGTTTACCCACCTGGTACGTATGATGACTCTACAGCATTATTTAAATTGCTCACTTCTAAGTTCTCAATGTCTTCATCTACTTCGCAATTGCTTGCGTTTATGTCTTTTTGAAGTCTTATGAACATATTGTGTTGCATCGAAATTCTGAATTGCTGGACAGTTGGAAATGGATTGTATCCGCCTCTGCTACGAATTACAGAAAAAAAGTTTTCAATTGAGTCCTGATTTAAATGTGAAGTAAGTAAATATTTGATGTTTTCTTTTTTCAAATCCTCCCAAAGTGATAGTATTCCATTAATTGTCAAAATAAATCCGTCAATGCAATAGACATTAGACTTTGGTTTTAAATTTTGCGACGTAAGTTTTATGTTTTGAAATAACTTTTTACCTTCTTTTAGAATATCTTCAGGGTTCTTATTAAATACTGATAACGGACGTTTATTCTTGTTGCGATCTAGGAAATGTCTGCTATTTAGTGCATCAAAAATGTTATTCATATTTTCAATAAATTTCGCAGTATCCGTAGCAGAATCGCTAGTAATCTGTTTCAATTGCACTGCAGTGTGTAAAGCTGACGACATTGTGTGGCTGAAAATCTGTGTAGCATATTTCACTCGCATCTTTTGGAAAGCATTCGGGTTTAAATGTATATCCGAAATTTTGTTGAGAGCTCTAGTCGTGTTACTTTTCTTATCGATCTCATAAACCTGTCTAATATCGTCCCACGAAATTTTTTTATTTTCAACAAAAAAAATTATCTTTGGATTCATAAGATTGTTCCTAACAGATTTTGTTAAATGTGGTACATCATAAAGGGTATAAATTTTAGAGTTGTTGACAAAAAAATATGGACGTTCCTTGTTGGTCCCCAAAAGTGCAAATGCGCCTCTATTGTTAGACCCTTGATCGCAAACAATTGCCCTTGGCTTTATAGAAATAGATAACAGTTTTTCTATAACTCCTTCAACTATCTGCTTCAGTTTCTCCTTTACAATTGGGCCGGCACTTATGTAATAACAAAATGGAAATTTCCATTTATAATAAAGTCCCCGCAGGTAGAACACAAGTGCAGAGTTACCTATTTTATTACATTTTCCCAATGTACCCAAGTCTTCATATCCCTCAATTTCGTCTAAAGTCCAGTTAATTTTTAAATCTTTTTTTAACGATATTTCGTCCATTAACAGAACAACTTCTTTTTCTTTGTCATTCATACTTTTAGCCTTTTCGGATAACTGTTCTATTAACTTCGTATCTAGCCCTGTTTTTAAATTTGTAATTTTTAGCCAATTGTAAATAGCTTTTTCAGATGGTAATATAAATTTTAAATTATTTCGTAGAAATTTGTAAGCGGATGGAGATTTGTAAAAAATACTAAGAGCTAATTGTTTTTGTTTTCTTGTCCACGGTGTTTTATGTGTATGAAAACATTGCATTGTAACAAATGTCTTTAATGCTGTACTTCTTAACACTAACAATGACATTACAATGTTAAAATATCCCTTTACAGAGGTTTTCAATGACCTGCTTTTTTTTAGTCGCTTATTTTTTTGATTGCTATAGCGTAACTCTTTCCTTAAATCGCATATTTTGTGGCGAAGTTTACAGCATCTTGGAGTCAAAGATGACGAAGGCATGAACAAAAATCTATCGCTAATTTTTGAGGATCTCTCACTTGCCGTATCTGATGAGTGTACATGAACATCGGGATCAGGATACTTTCTTTTTCTTTGGTAAGTTTTACAACTTTTTGGGCTGGATGTATAAAGTTGTCCTTGTTCGATTCCATTTCTTTCAGCAGATTGTTCTGCACGAAGCTTCTTGGCCGGTGGAGATGATATTTCATCTAGTAAAGACAAATGCGCTCATGTGGGACAATAGTCTTCCCGAATTTGGTTCGTAAATAACTATTACCTGTTCTGTTCGATTTTTTTGGGACTGCGTTCTTCCTTAAGTGTTTGTTCCTTGTAGAAACGACGATATCATGTTCGTGGAAATGCTTCTCGCATACTTTTCTAAATTTTAACTCGCTAATGTCTTTGTCTGTAAGTTTTATATTACCACAATTTTTCACCCACTCTAAAACTATTTTATCATCACGTATTGGAAATTTAAAAAACGATGTTCCACAGTTTTTACTCGAGATGTTAGTGCAACCGACGTAACAACACTTATGATGATAGCTCGGCATTTTGTAATGGCAACCCTAATTTCGGCAAGCTAATTATTACCACCTCAGAATCTCAGATTGAAGATTGAACCAAGGATTTGAACACTAAACTCGGCGAAGATTCAAATGGCGAATATGAAGTTTAAAGGGCATGAACTCATGCAATGGAACAGAGCGAAATGGAGCTATGGCAAAAAGTGAAATAAAACAGGGTCACTGAGGTGGGGACGCGTGACAATAACTTGGAGAGGATCACCGAAAATTTACATAGCATTGCATTTAATTATGCAACTTCATTATAATAATTTATAAAATTTTAAATCCGGTATTAACATGATCACAACCTTTTCTAAAGAATAGAAAATTTTGATTAGAGGCTTTGTTTTGGAGATATCGTGATGGAAACGAATTTTTTTATTATACCTGAATCATAATCCCTGTTTTTGACACTAAAATGCGTGCGAAAAAGGGCCTTTAAAACACTAAAGCTTTAAGGGTTGCTTAGGTAACAACAAATTCACCTACATTTTGAACAATGATAAATACACATTTACACACAATTTAGAACAAATATACATGGCAACGAAACAACAACAATTGACCATTTCTATATCAACGATTAATGACACAGATTACTTCGAAAAAGGTATTTCAATTTACTTTTTTTGTTATAATTTTGAGATTGTAATGCGGGTATAATAAAAAATAGCGTATGATACACGTTTGTAAGGGCCTTTAAAGCACTTGCGACATTAAAAGCACTCCGCTGCGCGTCGTGCTCTTAAACTCGTCGCGCGTGCTTTAAAGGCTTCCTTATAAACTTGTATCATAATATACTATTTTTTGAAAAATTAATTATATTTTTAACCATGTGAAACTGAGATATTGAGGTTTCAAGTTTTGTTCTATTCCGTCCCCTCGTAAGCGACATTTTGAGAACATTAATATATTAGGTATACAACACTATTGCTCAACAATATAGCAAACAAATATTAATTTCTTCTTCTTGATGATCATCTATCTAACTCATTTTTTAAGTTTAATGCCCTTTGGAATCGGACGATTTTGTACGGTCTTGGGATTTTAAAACCTCAGTACATAAGCTTTTATTTTATATACAACTCAGCTTGTAACAACTAAACCCCCACATAACTTATTTTTATTCATAAATATTTGAGCGCCGAGCACATTATTACTAGAAATGCACCGTGCGACGGTAGAAAGACAAATGAAAACGAATCCACGAGCGGAGCCGACAAAAACCAGGCGGATTTGCGTTGGTGTCGCCATCCCAGTGCCAGGCGGATTTTCCGGCGTATTTTGTTCCCATAAGGTTGCAAGTCTTAATGTTTTTATAGTCAAAGATTGTGACCACAACGAAAAACATAGTAGGCGCTGTTTAGCTGTGTGCTGCATCATTGCCGTCTTAATCTCTACAGGTCGCTATGTTGAAATCGTGACGTCACAGTAAGAGTCTAACCTGTTTCAAACAGTTTCGTCGATTTTTCTAAAAAAAGTATTGTTCTCGTATTTATAGTCGTTTTGTGTGTTCGTTGTTTCATTAGTTTATATTTTTTGTTGTTTGGACAGTCATTAGTTTAGGGTTTGTTGTGTTCGTGTTATTATAAAATAGTTTTCAAATATTCAATCGAGGTGAATTAAAATATCCGACACAGTTTTCCACTCAGATAGCTGAACGAGCGTACAAAATTTTTACAGTTTGTACATCTGAAACATACGAGAACATGTTTCTCAATGATGTTCCACGACAAAAAGCTGTTCTCACCACTTTAATGCTCGAAATGTTGAGAAATGATAACATATATATGTCACTTCGGGTGTACCACAGGGCTCTGTTTTGGGTCCTTTGCTGTTTCTGGTTTTTATTAATGATATTGGTGACAAACTAACTGTACCTTTTTTCTTGTTTGCCGATGATGCCAAGTTGTTGAAACAAATTAGCGAATGGTCTGACTGTGTTACGCTACAGGCAAACTTGGACGAAATAATGAACTGGTGTACAAGAAACAAGCTCAGTCTCAACATCAACAAATGTCAAGTGATGTCTGTTTCTTTGAAAAAGGAAAATATCAGATTCGATTACACCTTAAGTTTGAATCTCTTGAACAGGCCAGAAACAGTAAAGGATCTTGGTGTAATTTTTGACCGTAAGTTATCGTTTACAAGCCATATTGATCATGTGGTGTCTGATTCTATACAGCAGCTGGGTTTTTTGATTCGAAACTCGCGGGATTTCCAAAGCAGTCGTACTCTCACAATGCTTTTTATGCTTGCATCATATGGCAGCCGCATCATAATATTCAAGCAGCTAAACTAGAGCAGATCATACGAAAATTTCTAAAATACCTTTATCTTCGGGATGTTGGTGAATATCCTCCCATTGGTATTGCGCAGACATATCTTCTAAATCGTTTTGACTGTGTCAGCTTTGCTACTTCTTGCAAAAAAGCGTTAGCAATATTTGCTTTCAAACTCCTGCATAATATTTTAGACTGTTCGGAAATCTTATCCCAGTTTGCATTATTTTAATGCTGGATCTCGAGGCACGAAATCGCGGCATTATAGACTCTTTTATCTGCCAGCTCATAGAACAGACGTAGGCAAATTTTCACCATTGTGCAACATGTGCAGATTGGCAAATGACCTGCATTGCCAATTGGACCTATTTTCTTGTACCTTGAACTGCGTCAAATCGAGAAATTTCAGCAGTATTTGATACATTTGCATATGCAACTGATGTCAATCTAGAGCATTCAGGCTATACAGATACTTCTCATTCTCTTGATGTCATTAATTTTTAACAAAACCCTATAATTGGAATTCTTCTGTTGGGTTCTTTGAATAATAATAATAATAATAATAGGCAGAATATAGCCTAAGGGAGTCCGTTTCGGCTCAGGGACGCGAGGGTCGCGGGTTCGATTCCGACCCAGGGCGGAAAAAAAGGCTATAATCTATCTCGTGATTCGGAAGTCACGTTAAGCCATTGGTCCCGGTCTATTGAGTTGGTCATCACGCCCCTCATAGATTTGTAAACCAGTCCTAGACTGTGTAACAACATTTTCATTTTATAATAATAGAGTGCCGTGACAACTGTCTAAATGTCAATAAATTCGCTCTCTAATAAAAACGCGCCAAATGTTGTTGCAAGTGCTTCACTGCAATCCAATGGTGCTACAGAAGTTAGAAAACGCAAAAAATGGACTATGGAAATGAATATTTTCATTATACGGGAATATTTTCGGATCACGAAACTACAGGATGTTGCGAGTACTTACAGGCTTGATTTATTTAAAGCGTTCCAAAGTAAGTACCCCCAGTTTCCTGTTACTATTCAAAATTTAGCTGACCAGAGGAGAGCCATTATGAAGAAAAACTATATCCCTTCGGCAATTTTAGAAAAGATCAAAAATGATGTAAAGTTAGAATTGTCAATTAATTATTCTGACAATAATGAAGTTTGGTGGTTGAAATTCAAAAAGGTATATTATTATACTCATGTCACATCGTGAGGAAATTCCTTAACATTGACACAGAACATAAAACACAAAAAAGTCAAAATGTGGAGGCGAGACGCCGGTAATTATGTTGATAAGCACTGCACTATTACTTGATAGTATTATCCGTAATAGTGTATGTACTCCGGCAAAATTGCCGTGCCGCCGGGTGGAGGTGGGATACGAAAAAAAGTTTCTAATAATTTACTCCAAAATTCTGTTGAACCGCAAAGTTTACAAAGTTTATCTAATCATAATGACTCTTTCTGTCTAATTCTCGATTCACCAAACACCATACAAACAGACATACATAATTTAGACTTGAGTTATAATGATATACATGTTATTAATCAAAATTTTTACTACCATCAAAATTTTAAAAAACAAATTGAAGATGAATTTAATAGAACTCTGAACGAATTTGAACATATAGAACCATTTAATAGACCACTATTACCTAAACAACAAAGCTCCAAAAAATTCTTTGCAATGATTGAAATTTTAAATCAATTCATTTTACCTAAATTTGTAAATAACACCACAAGTTTTAAAAAATTACACAGTATTATATATCTGTGGCGGTCGTGAAAAAGTAGGTAAGTCGAAAATGTTAATTTTTCAGGGCAACGATTCAAAATTCCATATCATTCCTAAAATCCTGTAATTAAATAGAAACTTCTTTCTACCTGTACTTGCTTTCAATATAAGTCAATTTTAAACTGTGAAAATCTGAATTATTTAATTCCATGATTTATTATTAAGGTGTAAACATCGTTAACTCATTTTTGAAATTATTTGACTTACCTACTTTTTCACGACCGCCACAGATATAGTGGAACTTTAACAATTATCAGATTAAATGGATCAAAAGAAATTGGCCAGACAAATAATATAAAAGCGAAAGAATTACCAAAATGGGAACAAAGACTAAATAAACGTATTAATAATTTTTTTTTTTTCAGACGAGATTTAGGTAGAATAACTCAATATTTAAAGGGTATAAATTCTAATCATCTAAATAATTGTATTCAATCTATTTTAAATAACAACCGAATACATTGTTTAAAATATAATGAATATAATAAAACATTAATAGAAATCAAAGACACTTTATTACAGAAGTTAAATATTTATTCTAAACGACTCAAAAGATATAAAAATAATAAACAACGGAAATTTGAAAACAAACTATTTAGAAATAATGAGAAGTTGTTTTACAAAAATTTAACAGATAATAAAACTCAAACTAATAATGGTACACCAAATATAAACGAAATTAAAGAATTCTGGTCAAACATATGGTCCATTTGACCATATGTTTGACCAGAATGAAGTTCAATTTAATAATCAGGCAGAATGGATTCCTCATTTAAAAAATGATATACCAGATAGTAATAACCGACATCATATTCAAATTAGCCTTGAAATTTTAGTTAAAAATATTAATAGTTCACATAATTGGAAATCCCCTTGAGGTGACCAAATTCATAACTTTTGGTTAAAAAAATTTACTTGTATTCATAAATGCTTACTTGATCACTTTAACGGATTTATTAGGGAACCTAACACATTTCCAGAGTTTTTGGCCCATGGTATAACATATCTGAAACCAAAAGATTCCGATACTAAGAATCCATCAAAATATAGGCCAATCACATGTCTACCTACAATTTATAAAATTATGACATCTTGCATTAAAGTAATAATTTACGACCATTGTCAAAAATTAAATATACTTAATGAAGAACAAAAAGGTTGTGTTAAAGAGTGTTTTGGTTGTAAAGAACAACTCATAATAGATACGGTAATAATGGAACAAGCTAGAAAAAATAATAGAAATATTTATACCGCATTCATAGACTACAAAAAAGCCTATGATTCAGTACCACATTCATGGTTAATTAAAATTCTTAAAATTTATAAAATTAATTTGGATTTGATTAACTTTTTATCTCATGTTATGACATTTTGGAGAACTACTTTAAATATATCAATAAACAATACTAAATTAAAATCCGAGCCTATTCAAATTAAACGGGGAATTTATCAAGGAGATTCTTTAAGTCCTTTATGGTTTTGTCTAGCCATTAATCCTTTGACAAATCTGTTAAATAGCACTGGATATGGTTTCAATATTAGACTTAATAATACCACACTATCCAAATTAAATCACCTTCTTTATATGGATGACATAAAACTTTATGCATCAAAAAAGAATCACATTTTATCTTTACTAACAATAACTGAAAATTTCTCAAATGATATTGGGATGAGTTTTGGTATTGATAAGTGTAAAATGCAATCAATATGTCGCGGTCATTACGAACATTTAGAATATATAACTCAAGAAGGAGAAATCATTAAAAATTTAAATAAAGGAGAATTTTATAAATATTTAGGTATTAATCAATCAAATCATATTCAACATTCAATTATAAAAGAAAATTTAGAAAAGCAATTTTACTTAAGAATTAAATCTATTTTAAAATCAAAATTAAACGGTAATAATTTAATTAAAGCAGTTAATACATATGCTGTTCCATTACTGACCTATTCTTTCGGTGTTATAAAATGGTCCAAATAGCTATTTATGTAATAAGTACATAATATAGGTCTTTGTGGACGAGCCCTATAGTTTATGGCAGAGCGAGCTTGCGAGCGAGGCTAATAAATAGGGCAAGTTCACAAAGCCTAATTATGTACGAATTACATACAAAGCTTTATGTTCGATTGTGAAGTTAAGTTTCTTTTAGATACAAAATTAATAGATTCTAAAAATTACGATAATTTCGAAGTGTTCTGTTTTTGTTTCTGTGGTTACGAAATTATTTATTACTATTTATTTGAAAACGAACAGTGTTTGCGTTTGAAATACGAACTGAAATCGTCTTTATTTCTAGTTGTAATAATGAGCAAAGTAAGTGAAATTGCGGCAAAAGCTAAAGAATCTTGACTGCAAAGTTTTCTATTAATTCTATTCATTCCTGATTTAAATAAAATTAGGAAAATTTTGACGTTTATTTTGAAGTAATACCCAAAATTGACAAGTGGCCGTTTTACTATCTTTATGGACTAGTCCATAAACAGATAGTTTGTGGACACTAAACGATATCATAAATCATGAATTATAATACAATCGAACATAAACTAATTTACAGAACATAAACATTAAAACTAGAGTTCTTTTTACCAAATTTAGTAAACACCATCGTAAATCTGCTATTGAAAGATTTAATTTACCACGCGAAAACGGTGGTAGGGGTTTTTCAAATCTAGAAATACTGCTAAAAAATCAAATTGCTTCACTAAAAAATTATTTCCTCAATAGAGCTCGTGATAACACCTTTTTTAATGCTTTGGTTTCAGCCGATAAAGGCTACACACCTTTAAATTTAAGTGATAATATAATTTCAGATATTGTTAAGCCAAATATACCTGACACTATAGCAAATATAAAACAGAAGTCTTTACATGGGAGATACTTTTTAAGAACTGGAACAACCAGAAATTAATTAATATTCAGGCCTCTCATGCATGGCTTAAGAAATCAAATATTCACCCTGAGACGGAGGGTTTTATATTTGCAATACAAGATCGTGTTATAAATACAGGAAATTATAAAAAACACATATGCGGTTTACAATCGATAATTGATAAATGTAGGATTTGCGGAATTGAAGGGGAAACAATTGAACACATCATTTCTTCTTGCACCGTTTTGGCTCAAAGCGAATATAAAAAACGTGACGATATAGTCGCTAAAATTATACACATGAATTTAGCTGTTAAATTCAATTTATTAAACACAACCACATTATAGTTATACACCAGAAAGTTGTTTGGAAAATGACAGTTACAAGTTATATTTTGATAGAACAATTTTAACTGACATTCATATTAAGCATAACAGACCAGACATTATAATTTTAAATAAACAACAAAAGCAAGCATATCTTTTAGATATAGCTGTTCCAAATTCACATAATATAACACAGACATATAACACAAAAATTAATAAATATTTAGAGCTCTCCGTTGCTATGAGAAATCTTTGGTGTTTAGAAAAAATTTCCATTTTACCACTTGTAATTTCAGCAACGGGAATAGTACCGCAATCTCTTTTTAAAAATTTAAAAATTCTGGATTTAGATAACACATTGGTAGTTGAAATTCAAAAAGGTATATTATTATACTCATGTCACATCGTGAGGAAGTTCCTTAACATTGACACGGAACATAATACACAACAAAGTCAAAATGCGGAGGCGAGACGCCGGTAATTATGTTGATAAGCACTGCACTATTACTTGATAGTAATATCCGTAATAGTGTATGTACTCCGGCAAAATTGCCGTGCCGCCGGGTGGAGGTGGGATACGAAAATAATAATATTAGATCAGGCGCCATGCAAATGTGGACGAAGTATTAAAATTTTATCCATGAAAGGTATGTATATCAATATGGACAAATATTCTGTTAAATAATTATTCAAAAATAAAGACGAATAATATACAAAAACCCTGCAAGAGCAACAAAAATTCTAGAAAATTAACGACCTACAATAAATAATACACTAAACTCACTTCGATTAGGACATTGAAACAAGTAATTTTTAATGTCAATCATACACGAAGGATGATTCTTCATTTGTGCAAAGAACTGAAGTGGTTTCTGCAAATAGAAATTGCTGAATAGGGTTTTCAAATTGTAAGTTTTGAGAAAAAATTAGAAGCTGATATTTCGGAAATTTACCTTTGTAAACATAACCTTGTAACTTTCCACAACCAAAATGTTCACTTGATGATTATTTATTCCTGTTTGTGCAATAAATTTATACTTTTGAAATATTCTTCTGTTGTTTCTTAGATAAAATAAGTAAACCTGATTTTTTTCGAAGGAAAAATTTCCAATAAAGCTATTTTATTTATTTATTTTCGCGGTTACTATGTATTAAATGCATTCTATAGTGAATTTTTTTTAATAAACAATTGTCAATGTGAAAAGTAAGTAAAAAACCACTCTGTACCACCCCAAAATGTGCACATATGGACCACATGTCAATTTGACACCAAATCATAGTTAAGGTTATGCTCATTTCACTTCCCGGACGTGTTTTCCGCGAATTCATTTTCAAAACAAATTTAATGAGAAATCAGCGGAAATATTTTTCGAATTTGAAATAAAGTCTCCCTCGTCAGGGCGCAGGCTCAGTTAGATTAAAAAAATGTTGACACTCAGTGTGACTAATCGTATTATCATGAAAATCACTGTTTGGCTCATACCAACATGATAACGTTTTGACGATTGTTTATTAAAAAATTTCAATTATAACATGTGGCATTGGATTCAGAAAAATAATCTTTCAAAATCGGAATAAAAAATATACCAAGCTATTTGAAAAAACAAAGTTGACTATCATCTGACCTTGAATAACTTTTTGAAAAAAAACCCCTATGTTTTGCTCACATTGTTCTTATAGTGTTTTTATAGTTATTTGTATCACAAGGCCAGAAACTGCACGTTTGCGAGCATGAGTACGGTTTGCAATACGAGTCGATAGACGAGTATTGTAAGTACGAATGCTCGCAAAACAGTTTCTGGACGTGTGATACACAAAATTTTTCGAGCCGACTTCTGCGGATTTTTGTTAAATGGAAGTTAAAGCACTTGTTTTAATAATTGGTATTACGAACTTTTTTTGTGTTGGCAACACTTACATTTAAACATTTAAACTTTAAAATCAACATCGCTCTTGTTTCCTGACATTTATTAAATTTAATTAATTTGTTTTGTTTTTGATATTTTCCTGAAACATTTGTTGTAATAAATACACCAGCCCATATTCAAGAAGTGGCTCGAAACGTAATTTTAATTAATTAATTTTAGTTAAATATTGCTTCTTTGTAGTTTGTACGTGGTTATAAATAGAAAAACATTTTTAACGAGCCATCCACAGAACAAACATTGACGTTTGATAGAATTCTGATAACAAATGCCAACCGAAACCGATGACAACTCAAAATCCCTACTTTTAGCCGGACTAGGCCGGCAATGCATGTGTTTCTGTAATTTACCAAATTCCGGCAGGCGGCACGAAAAAGTGATTTACTTCAGATTTGTTTTATTTAAATTGAGCCGTAAATAACGGAGATATGGCTTGCGGCGTTTTTTAGGACGCACCTGTAGGTATATATGTTTCCATAAGTTTCCGAGCTTGGAAATTGAAATTTTGCCGCCAGATCTCAGAAACATAACCTCTAATGTAGTCTTGCACCAATAAATTTAAAAATTATATACAGTGTGGAATAAAATGATTTTCATCTTTGCATTACCCTTGTAAAAATACGAAATGCTGCTGTACAAAAAAAGAAAGCCTAACCTCAAAATACTACAGCGTGATCATCAACAATGACTGAGCCTGTTGGCAATGAATCAATTGAAAAGTACTGATGTTTTTTGTCTCGTAATTGGCACTGACTGGATTTTTAACTTGAGACGACAATAAAAACATTTTGATGGTAAATTTCAAATTTGCCAAAGTTCATTGTTACCAACAGACTCAGTCATTCTTGATCACACCGTATACATGTTAGCATCCCCTCACTTCGCCCCGACACGCGTCGTAGTGGGCTGACCGACCTTCCCCGTCCTAACATCCGAGGACTACCGACGGCCCAGCCCGAGCGTCGATCGGGACACCGCGCAAAAAATCGGGAAAGAACGATATTATTATTCCTGCGAGTACCAATGTGAACTATTGTTAGTAACACCTCCTGTTCAAAAAAGCAGAATAAAGTGTTGAGTGAAGCCTAAGATTTTTAATCCTTCCTTAACATACATACCGGGTATCAACCACCAAACCTGGCCATAGGCACATTTAAAATTACCATATTTAAAAAAATATACGAGTTGCTAGGAAATATATTTGTTTAATGTCATATTGACAGCTGTAATTATCATCCGTACAAACTGCAATGCCATCAGGAAGCTTTTGATGTTGTAGGTAGACGTAGAAAGTAGAATTTCTTTTGGAATTTGGAAAAAGGAAGAACGATCACAGGGCAGTATTATGCTTAATTATTGGGCAGATTTGACGATGTATTGAGGAAAAACGGCCCCACTTGACGAAAAAGAAAGTACTGTTCCACCAAGCCAATGCGCCGGCACACCGATCCCTCGTTGTCTCAGCGAAATTAGTGTAATTGGGCTGGGAATTGCTGCCACATCCACCGTATTCTCCAGATTTAGCCCCCGTGGCTTCTTCCTGTTTCCAAACATGAAAAAAATGGCTTGGTGGAAAAAGATTCGCATCGGATGAGGAGGTCATTACCGAAACTGAAGCCTATTTCGCAGTTTGACAAATCTTATTTTTGGAAGGCTTGAAAAAGTTAGAAAGTTGTTGAGCCAAGTGTATCGAGCCAAAAAGTAGTTATGTTGAATAATAAATCGATTTTTTTTTTAATTTTTGCTTCTTGCCTAACACGGTTACGTATCAATCTTATCATACATCCCTCGTAGGTATACTCCATACCCTGATAGATTGCACGTTTTTTGACAGAAAGCAGCCACAGAGACAAGTGTGGCGGGAATCTGCAAGGCTATTTTTTTTTTTTTATACAACGGTTTTCTAAATAACGTGAAACAATAGACCTTTACATTTATAAGAGATGGAAAATATGCGCAGTAGATTTGCGCATTCTGAAACAACAATTGACCGCCAAACCGTATTCCCATTGCTTTGTGTTGGTTTACTCCTCGAAGTTATTTTAAAATTACAAGCAATTGTGTGGATGAAAAGTTTGGAAACTTTCAACAATGTTTCACTGCAATCATTAGTTTCGTTTTATTACCTATATTCGTGTTACTATTCAAATTAATAAAATCATGATTTATCATTTACATTTTGTTAACTCTTTTCCATATCCAGTCGCTATCACCATCTTTCTTGTTAGTATTTTTCACTGCGTTATGTTTTGGAACTAGAATTTAAAAAAGTGCAATCTATCAGCGTACGGACTATACCAGAAATCATGCAAAAACAATTTTTCATGTTAAATCCCTATGGCCAGGGATGATATGAATGCAAAGTTGAGATTGAAATTAAAAAGGAGCTAAAAAAAGCAAGTCACAGCTAGTGTTAAAAGTGGCCACCAACGTTTGTTAATTCAATTTTGTAAATTGTAACAATTGTCAATTCGATTGATGACTAATAGTTCGGCACTTCAAAAAAAAAAGTAGCGCGGTGCAGGAATATTTACATGTGCAAAAATTCCAAAGCAAACTACTATAGATGAAAATCATTTTGTTCCACACTGTGAAGTCCATTCAAAACTCCAAAAACCACCAACGTCGCATTTTCCTGGCTAATTACTATCGCCAACGCTGTCTAGTGTAAAATTTTGTGAGAATTGTAATTTTTAGGTTAAGTGTCAAATTACTCAAATTTATCGGGGGTTCGTGTGAATTCTGTTCTGGGCATGCTTACGTAATAGTATTTTACAGTAGAAGTCCGTTAGGATAGCCTTTACTGCCGAGCCAGACATTTTGTGAGACGAGCTCGCAGAGCTAGTCGAATAATACTGGCGAGGCTGTAAAGCCCCTAACGGACGTGTATTGTACTAGTATTTTACAGTAGAAGTCCGTTAGGATAGCCTTTACTGCCGAGCCAGACATTTTGTGAGACGAGCTCGCAGAGCGAGT
Organism: Tenebrio molitor; assembly: GCF_963966145.1. Taxonomy (NCBI): domain Eukaryota; kingdom Metazoa; phylum Arthropoda; class Insecta; order Coleoptera; family Tenebrionidae; genus Tenebrio; species Tenebrio molitor. The sequence continues at coordinate 22,138,639 of NC_091051.1, read as the reverse complement.
CGAATAATACTGGCGAGGCTGTAAAGGCCCTAACGGACGTGTATTGTACAATAGTTTTTGTAATATCTCTACGATTCGTTCACAATTATCTTTTTGAAATACATTTTTTTCAACGCCATCGAAAAAACCGAATGATTAATAAATAAGTGTGCGGAGGACGTCGTCATGTCGACCGTTGTTTGTGAAAAAAAATTGTTTCAATGTTGTTTGTCAGATTTGTTCAACGCTTAACTTTCCGTTGAAAATAAATGAATGAAATCAATAAAAAATCGCAATCAAGATATGCCCGATGCCCGGAAGTGAGGTCATCGTTATTGCCTGCAAAATCGCACTTGTGTTAGTGTTAAAATTGTGAAGCATCATCTTCGATCTTGTCTACATTTACTGCTGTTTGTCAGATTTGTTCAACACAACTTTCCGTTGAAAATAAACGACTGAAATCAATAAAAAATCGCGATCAAGATATTCCCGATGTCCGGAGAGCAAGTGAGGTCATCGTTATTCCCTGCAAAATCGCGCTTGTGTTGTGGTTTTAAAAGTTTGAAGCATCATCTTCGATCTCGTCTACATCTGCTAGTGGCATACGGATTTCGATTAATTCAAGGTGTGTCCCATAACATTAAACATTAATTACTGTAGCAATTGTAAAAAAGTTGAAAAATAAAGTTTAGATCTACGTTGCTATAGTTATTTAGTCATTCATAACGGCCGCTCCTGCTTATAACGGACACCCTTAACGGACTCCGGCCGTTATGAGGTTGTTTACATGGTGACAAACAGTCCGGAAAGCCACCTTTAACAACTTGATATTACAAAAAAATAATAAGAACTAATAAATAAATGAAACCTGATGAGCAATAATAAAACAATCTGGGCTGCGATTCTCGAATAAATGCGAAGGCTATTCGTATGCGCAAAGTGGTCAAATGCGAGTGATTTGCCAGAATTGGTATTCTCGAACTATATTTCCGTTTGCGTACACCAAAATCTGCGAACGGAACGTTGCGAGTGGTCCACTATCACTCGCAAGTAATTGCGTGTGGTGTGCAAGTTCAATTCTAACATTTCTAACCTAACCTCAGAGATAACTTCTAATCTTAAATAATTGTATTTATATCTAATAAATGCTTGAACAAGTGAACATTGTTGTTGTTGCTGTGTAAAACACAGATGTAATTCGCTTCAACCACTTTTAGACAACAACTTCCCAGATTTCGAATATTGGGAAAAAATCGTGGGAATAAACATATAAAATCAAATTTTTGGTCATTTTAGACATGTTCAGGTCAGGAAATTAAAAAGTAAAATAGACGTTTAATAAAGGGCATTTTAGTCCGATTAGGCAGAATTAATAATGCGGTTAGAATTTATCTTAATTAAGCCAGAAATCATTTACAGGTAGTTTTCTAAAAAGCGCTGCAAACCGTAGCTCCGTTATTTATTGTCCGATTTTAAAAAACAAAAAAAGTAATAAAATGGTTAAAAAGCACTACATTTTTATTACATTGTTTAAAACCCAGCATCTGGGCCAAAACCACTCTCAACTATCGTTTCTCGATTTAGTTTAGTTTACCTAGCCTAGGGCCAGTTTATTGAAGCGAAATTAAGGTAATCGTAATCAAATGCGAGATTAACTGAACTCATGATCAGATTGAACCAATCGAAGTTTCAGATTTATGGGTTAATCATACATTGAAATTTAAATCAAATTGAATATTTAATTCTCTTTCTATAAACTGGCCCTTAACCTATTATGTGAATAAAATTATAGTAATTATTACGTGGTTTTTACGTGACGTGTTATCTGGTTGTAGCTATCTAGTAATGGGCAAATTTGTATAAAAAGATCGATTCAATGAATCGATTAATTTCGATTAATGACCGATTCGATGAATCGATGCATCATTTAAAAAAATATATCGATTCCGTAATAATTAATAATGGCTTAAGCACTTTTTTTTTACTTTCCACCACATTTTTTTTTGTAAATAACTGGAAAGTGAAAAGTGATACAAGTTGCTATTTATTTTTCCGTCATATCAAGTGCGCAGAATCACACTTCGATTTTTGAAATTAGGGAATATTATTTTATAACCGTTCCTGGTAATCTTGTAGTTTACGTCGCCCAAACTGCGCATCTCATACGCGCAGCCCCATAGACTCTGCATTGTTGCCAGATGATAATTAGAATTGAGCGCGTCTTTTAGTTGGATGTGTACGACTCCAATACGTTTGTTAATTGATCTGTTTCCCTGGTTTAGTTTGTGTTTGGTGCTTTTTTTAACTTTGTTTCGAAACAATGGGTGGTAGGGGGGCTTCTGGATAGACTGTAATTGTATAATTAAAATCACCGTCACGTGATCTTAATTGTGAATTTTCTCTTATTCGATACAAATAAATAAGTCTGGCAACGATGTACACATTTAGCATGGTGCGCGAAGCGATGCACAGTTTGGGCGACGTAAACTACAAGATTACCGGGACCCCTTCTACATCAATTAGTATAAAAGAGAATAACTTAATTATAAATTAACCAAAGATCATTGAAATTAACTAATACAATTAATAAGGAAAATGAGTAAATCATTGACATGGACATAGAATTATAAACCATTCACGATTATTTCAAATTCGGACTATCTATGAAAATCTGACATTTTAGTTGGCAGTATTGTGATTTGTCTTAATAAATCTATTTTAGGTTATAATTCAACCGAACACTGCTCCCAAGTTGTTACATTTTTTAAATAATTGAACGCATTAGGAACAATAATCGTAAAATTGTAACTGAAATGAAACATACATATTTGTAGGGCAGTTCTGGGTAAATTCTTATTAACTAAATTAATGACGGAATTGACAACAATGCGAATATTTAAAAACGAAACGTCATATGACAGGACCTGACGCCAATCTAACAAAAAAATATCGCGGCCTCCTGCGTGTTTAAAATAATCGTGAACGGCATATATACATGGTATGTAAAGCAAAGTTCTACAAAAAATATCTCTTAACTTAAATCTAAAACTTCTCAGTGACAAACCAAAAATCTCAATCTTATGCAAATTAACTTCACAAGTGATACAATTATAAGTGTGTAAATATAATTGTTCTCCTTTCTTTTTTAGGCAAACTTTTTTGTTCCCTATTATGACGTTTTAATGTATGAAAGATACGTAATCTTACATACAATGACACAAGATAATCTTTTGAAAAATGTTGACAAGGATGTTGGAATTCTAGATGGATCATATCATTTTTCATATTTAACCCGGGCTGGGCAAGTATTGCAATATTTGGAAATTTGGTGATGAATATGTTCTCAAGTTGTGCCACGTAATGAGCAAAAGATTCATGTGACATTTTCAACTGGCCAAAAGGTATGTCATCATCATAAGCTTTAAAATAACAAAAAAGAGTGTCCTGCGATAAGTTTCCGCAAGCAGTGGCATACTCAAAACAAACAGCGCAATTATGTTTATGCAAACATTTACCTATTAAGTAGCCACAAATATATCGTAAAATATTCTGCATCGATATGTCCCAATTTCGGTATTCTGTTGAATCAATTGCCACAGGCTGGTATAATGGTTTGTGAAATTTTATTATATTGACTAATTGACGAGATTCATCTATATTGGAGAAACCTTCAATGGCACTCAATACAGAGGCCAAATCAGCAGCACAATTACCAGCAGGATTATGCTGAAAATATCTTAAACAAAAAATTTTTTTAAAGGCTCTTTTAAATTGTATGGGTGTTGGATTATAACAATTACCACTTTGTTTGCGAATAGCCCCAAAGAAATTTTCAATGATGTCTTGATTGAACCGTCTGGTTATTAAAGGTTTTTTTTTTATTGTGAATAGATACTAAGCTGTTAATTGTTATTTTCCAGCACCATAATGATTTTATTCTTTTAGTGACATCAGCCCCAGATGCATGTACTGTAACTAAGTCAAAGAAGTGTAACATATTTTCAATAAGTTCCATTTGCTTTCCAGTACCTGAGAAAATTGCTTTGTATGACATTTCATTAACTATGTGTCCTGTTGAATTTAGTATGTCAAACAAATTATTAATATTAGAAATAAATTCTATTGTGGCTTTAGCTGATTGTGGTAAAATATTGAGTGCCATTTCAGCCTCCATGCCAGCAGCAACTGAGTGGCTAAATAATTGAGCTGCCAATTGAACATTTAATTTATCAAATGGTCCCGGACAAATATGGGTTCTCGTCAATTTAGGGGCAAATCGCAAACTGCGTTTAAAATCGCGTTCACAAAATTGGATTAAATAGCTTCTGTCAATCGCTTCTCCATTTTCAAGCAAAAAAATGTATTTTAAAAAATTATTTCCGAGAGCTTTCAGCAAATGGCAAGGATCAAATATGTAAAAAAAATTATTTTCATCTTGCAAATCTGAATCGGCATAGAAAAAAGGATGCTCTGGCGAAATATTTAAAATATTAGAAAATTTTACGAAATTGGATCCCACGTCGGAGATAAAAGCTCGCACTTTAAAGTTTATTTTGCGTAATTCCCCTACAGCATCAAAAATAAGTTTTTTTAATTCATTTGAATTGCAGGTTGTATTGACATAAACATAAGCGATTGGTTGCTTCCAATTTTCAAAAATACCACGAGACATTATGGCGAGAACATTATTCGCTGGAAGAAACTCTTTTTTGTCACCCACCTGATGAAAACCTATAATTTCATCTGCCCCAACGTCATAACATAATAAAGATTGGACTTTATGCTCATTTCGTCAGCACAAATTACGCATTCTAGGGCCTCACTTGAAAAATGTTTGGCTTTTAACTTCATTATATTAAAAACAATTGCATTAATGCCCGGATTAATAACAACTTTTTCCGTCAACCTTTGTAATGTTCTAATGGTTGGCAAGAAAAAGGTTGTTCTAAGAAAACGATATGCCATTGGTGACAAAAAGAAAAGCTGTAAGGCAAATTGTTTATATTCATTTCAATATCTCAATTGACTTTTGTTTTGCTGATTTAATGCAACTTGTGTCTTAACAATTGTAGCTAAATTAAGGGGTAATAATTTTTCGCTAAGATTATTAAATTGCATTACCATTTCCTCCATTGACTCTTCTTTTTGGCTTGATTTTTCTTTTTGCTTTTGCAGTTTCCGACGTAATCGTTGCTTTCGTGGTGTCCTGGCAGAAAGGGTTAATCCTGTTTGAGACGCAGTTGTCCCATAGGAAGGATGGCTTACGCCGGAAGAACTTGCGGGGATTTCCAAATGTATTTGTTTTGAAGTTGAAGGAATGGCACGGACTTCTTCGGCAAATATTGCAGACGTTACTGTGGAGGGTTTCTCACCAGGAGGCTGCACAGTTACTTCAGTCTGACTGAAAGTCGACAAAGTATCTCCAAGTGGTTTTTTTGGCGTTGCATCCAAACGTAGTCGACTTTTTTGCGAATTCGTAAACATTTCATTGTCAAAATGTGCAGCACAAAGTCTATAATTCTCAGGATTAGCATGTAGATTGTTTACTAAATCTCTTCGACCACAAGCGAGGGCCCATATTTTGAGTCTATAAAGCAAAGAACAATGTATGTATTAAACAAATGTATTGAGTGCATTTAGCAAGATTGTTATTGAACAACCAATCAACAGCTTCATATCATAGCAACTGCAACATTGTTATATAGCAATATTGGTAAATTTTAAAACAGAATCGCACCAATTATTTCATTTTCCGTTATCTGTTTTAGAAAATGTATTCAAGATACCAAAGCCGTTGCATTTTCTAACAAATAAGTTGTTAAATCTTACCTTGATATATCACTTGGAAATCTAAAGAAACTATAGGTACTTGTGATTGTATTATTATTACACTGACGGGCAGCACAGTATTTAGGTTTGGTTTTTTACTTTTATTGTCACTCATTGTCTCTACACCTATCTAAAAATCGTCTCACTTAACACTAAACTAACTTTAATTTGATACACAAAACTAACTCTAATTTGATACACTAAACTAACTCTAATTTGATACACTGTTGAAAATATACAATTAATTTTATAAAAATGAGAACACACAACCACAAGCGATGAAGACTGATCTTGAAATGAACTTCGTTGTTGGTTTCATTTCAATTTTGTTGTAAACAGACCATGAAGCAGTTATTTCAAGTGTTTTATTTTTCTCATACGATATTAAATTTTTATTTGATACCTACCCACTTCTTTGCCCACTTGGTGCTGAAACGAACTTCGTTGTTGATTTCATTTCAATGTTATTCTAAATAAACGATGAGGCAGTTATTCAAGTGTTTTATTTTTCTCACACGATATTGAGATCTTTATTTGTACTTAATGTTAAAATAGTGAAACGCTTTTATGGGGAAATATTTATATTTTAAGCGAAAGAAAACCTTGCACTGTCAACAAACTCTTTATTCTTCGGCTGTGTGTTACAGAAGTGAATCAAGAATTATAATATTATTAAATGTTTATGCAGGAACTCGAGAATTATGACCCAGCTGGGGGACTCCACAAGGCGACACTTCATGATCCAGCTGCTTGCTCTTCACACGTCTACATGAAATATTGACGATATATTGTATACAATCTAACTAACCAGAGTAAATAAATTCTAAACATTTACTGAATTCCATAAAATGTTGATAAATTATACAAAATATAATAATTAACTAGAGCAAATAAATTCTGAACATCTAAAGCATATAAAATATTTTCGATACTTTATATGTACATATTTCTATTTATGTACAGTACACGCTATGAGAACCAATTTTACATTGACTTTGGTAGGTACCTACTTGAAATATTGTTTTGTTTAGTTTCACAGTGTTAGCTCGGACTCAATGGGGTGAACGATTAGCCGCGACCCGGGACGAATAAGGTCGAGTAAGGGGAGCGCACGCAACGGGGAGAACAAAGGAACACTCTTGCTCTTCCTGGGGGACTCTTACCCTGACTGCGGAATAAGTCGGGCATAAGCAATAAGGCAATAAGCTTTTGCTTAAAAATATTGTTTAACTTTCATTAGTTTAATAAATTTGTTACAACTTCTTGTGTGGAAGTATCGAGTTTTATTCAAATAGTTAACATCAGGAGTGGGATCAAGAACTCAAGTGCTAGTTGTTAGTGATAGTAATTGTGACCAAGGAATCAGGAATTGACGAACTGCGGGTCTAAAGATGGGTAGATCATCCGACGAATCGAGATCCGGTTCACGGTCTCGTAGAGGAGATCATTCCAGGGGTACACGAAGCCGGAGTGATGGTTATGAACGAAGATACCGTCGTTCGGACGAGCGGGAAGGACGCTCCAGGTCCAGGCGTCTTGTACCTGACGATCGAGATCAGCGACGGCGTCGCCATGCATCACGAGGCGAGTCGGACATGTTATCGGAATTAGGCTCTGCCATTGTCAGTGGCATAGACAGGTTGGTGGGTAAGAATAAACCCACTTCGACGGTGAGTACTTCATTGTCCATTTCCGCAAACATTGTCGCCGAATTTAACCCGCTCGAGAACTGCATCGAGGAATGGGTAAATTCAGTAGATGAGTACGCTGTAATTCATGGGTGGGACGATAAAACCACGAGTCATCTGGCTTTGGGAAAGTTGCGTGGACCAGCTGAAATTTGGTATCGGGGTTTGCCGACAAAATTATTTACTTGGGTCGAATGGCGCGACATGTTGCTCAACAATTTTAAACAGAAACGTAATCTTCATGGGGCGTTGACAGACATGATGGCGTGTGTGCCAGGTCGCAGCGAACGATTGTACGAGTACGTATATCGAAAATTGGCCCTCATCCACAAGTTAAAGCTCCCGATTAATGACGAAGAGAAGGTTAATTTAATAATGGGGGGAATTAACGATGATCAGGTAAAATTTTCAGTGGGAACGGCGGGTATAACAGATCCACATGAATTAGCGAACCATTTAAAAATACTTGATATGAAAAATTTCGTGTCCACTAGCTCGACTAATAAAGATGCAATAAAAACACCCCAGAAAAACAATGCGCCCTTAAAGAATTTCGATAATCGTGCTTGCTTCGCTTGTCATAAAACAGGCCACTTTCAGGGAGACTGCCCAGACATCGTTGGTGATAAACATCCCAAACATAACAGGAAACACACCACTTATGATTAGTCCATAAAAACGTCAACTTTTTGTCGAACGAACCCACAAATAAAATCATATTTTAAAATCGTAATTATAATAAAATAAATTTCCAACACCAACAGATGTTCACAATGCACGGCAGTTTTGAGATTGACTGGCTAGTTTTCGAAATTCATTCGTTATTGTGCTCCCAAGTCCAAACCGCCGACGAAATTATTACACAAAGACATAAAACTAAGACCCGACAAATCGAAGCATTTAATTTCTTAAAAGGAAATTTATTGTCAAAACTTGCAATCTTTAATCCGCGATTAGAAATTAAAATCTGGGGTCTTTTGTAAAGACTAAATCCGGCAAGACGCAAATCCTTTTAATCGATGCATTTACGACATTTTATTAATATATCCTGCGAAAGATGCGTCAACAAAATATGTAATTAAGTGTTTTAGGGACATGATTAAAACCTGTGGCGCACCAAACCGAATTATTTTTGAGCAAGGCACGACGTTCACGTCTCGTCAATTCTCTGATTTTGCTGTGGAGATTGCGACGACACATCACGTGTGTTTTAGGGTTTACCACGAGGAAATGGTCAGAGTGAGCGATACAACCGTATGCTGATAAATTCGTTAAGTACCATGGGAGCCTTTGACAAGGAGGATCGATGGGATGAACATATTATAAGTATTCAAGTTATTATTATTATTATTATTATTATTATTATTATTATTATTAATTTCATGCTCAACAGGAAAATCCCAATTAAAGAGCACGTATAATTCGACCTATACAAATTAAATATCCGACAAATCCAACGATTTTAACACTTCAATGCTACAGGAGAACAGATCAACAAGATCACCGACAGAGTTGGAAATATTGAGCATGTTGTTCAAAGGAGAAAATTTAAGAAAATCCGTTCTCGGAGTTGATAAATAGAATAAGTTTTTACTACGAGTAGTAATAGAATGCTTACCAACACAAAAATTAATCTGACTGAGCAGAGAACAGCAGTCAATCAAGTTATGAACGATTTTGTACAAGAACAATAAATTCATTAATTTATTGCGTTCAGATAAAGTTTTAAACGAGAAACGTTCTAATAAAATGGTCTGTGAATATCCAATAGGAGGATAGCGTCCATCGTCTCTGAAACACAAGTATTTTAAGAATCTACGCTGCAAATGTTCAATACTAGCAATGTGAACAGCATGATGAGGAAACCAAACAATCGACGCATATTCAAGTTTACTTCTGACAAATGATTGAAATAAGTATATTAATGTGGAGATATTAGAGAAATCTCTGGTATTCCTAATAATATAGCCATAGGTCTTCCAGGATTTTTTTATAACAGAGTTGATGTTGTTGTAAAAGACAGCTTATTATCAAACAGCACTCCCAAGTCAGAAACCAATTCAGGTCTCTCCAAAACAGCACCATCAATATTATAATCAAATTCAATCTTTTGTTTTTTATTACTAAAAGTCATTACAATACATTTGGTTATATTAACTGAAGGCTATTTCGTATGCACCAAGTGGAGATTAAATCAATATTATCCTGCAACCTGACACAATCACCAAATTCTTTAATAGACGTAAAAATCTTCATATCATCTGCGTACAGCAAACAGGATACTGAAAGATCCTCAATTATGTCATTAATAAAAATATTGAAGAGTAGCGGTCCCAACACAGATCCTTGAGGCACACCAGAGGAGCAATCAAAAACATTAGAGCGGTGTCCATGAACACTAACAAACTGTTTACGACCACTCAGGTAAGAATACAAAAAATTTACAAAGTTAGAAGAGCAACCCAATGTCTCCAGCTTTCTGACAAGGATTTCATGGTCCAGCCTATCAAAAGCTTTTGAAAAATCAGTATATATCACATCAGTTTGGAGGCCCAGATCCATTGAATTAGCTACATACTGTGTGAAAGTACATAAATTGGATATCGTTGACCTACCTCTCACAAAGCCATGTTGTGACTCTGAGATATAACTTTTAAAATGAAAAGACAAGGTATCTGATATTATGAATTCAAATACTTTAGAAAAATTGCTGCAGATCGAAACAGGCCGATAATTTTCAATGCAACTGCGATCACCCTTCTTAAAAACCGGCACAACCCTTGCAGTTTTCCAAATTGCAGGAAACGCATTAGTCTTCAAACACAAGTTGAAAATCACTACCAAAGGAGAAACGAAAACCTCAACACATTCACGGATTAGAAATGATGGGATCATATCAGGACCAGCTGTGAATTTCAACTTAAGTTTGGATATTGCATTCAAAACATCTTGTTCGTTAACAGCATTTAAGAAGAAATTACAAGATGTACTCCATTCTTCAACAGATGACTCTATGACTGAAGCTTTTTCGCAATAAGCAGACTCAAAATAATTAGCAAAAGCTCCCGTAATCTCATCAGCGCCAGAAACTTCCGCTCCAGAAAAAGTCATATTAAGAGGAATACCAGTACCGTTCTGTTTGAATTTGACGAACTGCCAGAACTTATTAGGATCTCTCTTTATGTCAGCCTCAGCTTTAGCAACGTATTGATCATACTGCCTTTTAATATCACCTTTAATATCTCGACGTAACATTCTATATTTCTCCAGATCACACAGTTTGCCAGATACCCTAAATTTCTTCAATATTCTGTGTTTCAACTTAATTTTCTTAATAAGCTCATACGAAAACCAAGGCGGATAATTATGCCTACGTTTTTTTTTCTTTGGAACAATTAAGTCAAACAGCTCAAATAACTTATTGTAGAAACCATGACATGCCAAATCGACATCCTCATAGCTCTCAAGAAAAGACCAATCTTAAGAAGAAGTTCGTTACGCACCATCTCCATATCAATTGCCCTAAAATTAAAATTATCACCATCATCAACACCATAAATGAACTTCCTTATCTTGATTCTAACGTCAATGGATACCAAAAGAGATGGATGATGAGGATCCTCAGGGACAAGACCCTCCTCACCCCTGGTCACACTACAATGTAAATTCGACAGAACCAAATCGAGTAGCCGATCATTATCATTAGTAATAGAGTTATGCTGCTGAATAGATAACTCACTTAAAATATGAAAAATCGGAACTGCATTACCCCGAAGTTGATCTAAATTCAAAAAGGTAATGTATTCAGTGACATTAAAATCACCCAAGAAAATTATTTTAGAACAATGCAGAAACCGCAAGGAAAGGAAAGCATAAGAAAATTCATGATATCTACGCAAAGTCAGACCAGGAGGAACATATACAAGACAAATGTAGATAGTGGAGTTGACATTATGAACCTTAACACAAATGAAATCAATTTCCGGTAGATTATCAAAGGCTAAATCTACATCCATCAGCTTCACTGACAATGTAGATCTAACAGCCAGAGCAACGCCACCACCTCTGGACTGATGAGTTCTACTAAAATTACGATCCTTTCTGAACACAATATAATCAGAGGAAAACAATTCGGTAGATAATACATCGTCTTTTAACCATGTTTCCGTCACAGCAACCACGTCAACATCAAGAACAGATACAGCATTATAAAATTGCACCAATTTGGTGTTAAGGCCACGTACATTTTGATAAAATATTGAAAAAGTGTCAATTATTTTATCACACTGATTGGAAGAAAGATTAGTTAGTCACTTATTAGAGCTATCACCAGCCACAGAGTGCTGTCCATCAGAAATTTTGCTCACAGGCAGCTCAGTTGTGATGCCAAACAGATTTTCTTTGAACTTCGCCGTGGCAAGTTTGAAAGCAAAACATTTCTCATGCTCAAATGTTGCATGATTACAGTCAATATCTAATTTTTGCGACATGCGAATGTTCTTACAGTTACGGCATTTGGGATTAGTTTCATTATCAGCACCTACGCAAGCATTTTCTTCATGAGATTTACCACAAAAAGGGCACAATGGATTGTTCTTACAAAATTTAGCACTATGGTTAAAACCGTGGCATCTGTAACACCTAGTCACGGAGACCGCGTCATAAACAGAACAACTACTCAAACCAACAAGCACATGGCCACATTCAAGCAAACATTTATATGTATCCAAATCAACAGAAATTTCAGCTTGAAAAATTTTACCGTTTTTCTTTATAGCCCAAAATCTATGCAAATTGACGACAGAGCCATCAGTGATTACACTCGAATTTTGTTTCCTGAAGTAATCAAGAAATTCGGAATTACCAATATCCTCAGATATGCCCACAATTCTAAGACGAGGCAGAACCGGAGCCAACTTCTTAATGTCATATTTAGCTGACAATTTCGTTTCAGCAACTTTTATAAGTTTATCTCCATCTTCTCTCCCAGAACAACCAATAATTAACCCACCATTTGAAGCCACCTTTACTCTAGTAATGTCAATGTTTTCATGCAATGGATTAATTGATTTCAAGATTTCAGACTTCGTCTGTGTTACAAATTGTTTAGCAGATTTGGGCTTGAAGATAACATTGTTATCAGAAGACTGTTGAACCTTAGCAGCATAAGACATCGATGGTTGTACCTCATGTGGTATTGCAGCAGATTTCTGTAATTTAAAAATTTCTTCTCGAAGGGGCTGTATAGCATTATTAACAATATTCCTAACATACTTCAAAAACACATTATCTTCTAAAGGAACAGTCGGATCAATCGAAGACAAAGGAGAGCACTGAAAAACGCTTTCACAGTTCAAGCACAATAACTTCAAGTGAGAAGATCTTCTATGAATGCGAAGCAGGAGTTGAGCCTCTTCAGGTGCAACATCCATACAGTTGATGTGTGAGTGAGACTTACAAAGATCACATCTAATGCCTGTACTTTCATCCACCTCCATCTTACACCCAGGACACGCAGATTTCAAAACATCCTTAGGATTATCCGCAACTAAAGGAGGTTTCTTACGAACCATGATACTGGATAGTCTGGCAACCTTAAAGCTAGCGAGGTGCTTAAACTAGCAACACCCTTCCAAACGGAACAGACTATTTGTACAAAATTATTATAACAAGTTATAATAGCGCCAGCAAGAATTAACACACAGCCAGTCGCTTATCGCGCACTAGCTGATAAATTGAAGTACAAAAACAATTGTTATTATTGAAAAAATTAAAGCGAAAACTTCAATTCAAACACAATAAATAGTAAAAGCCTACCTTCAATTCACTTATCAAGCACAATTCAACAATTAAATCGCACTTAAATAACTTAAAAGAAGAATTAATCACAGAGAACAGAACGCAAACGACAGACCAGGCTGTGTTTAATGTGTAGAATTATACCTACAAAAGGCACAAGAAATTGAGCACGACTCAAGTTGGGATTAATGTGTCGAATGGGATGCTTTATGATGAGGAGTCCGAGGTTGTGGATGTCAAAAAGGAGCGAAACATAATAATGACGGGCTTGGAGCAATATCAAGGAGGTACATAAACGGCGTTTCGATGCTAGCCGTTGTTCAGCCAGGATTGTTAGTCATGCCGCTGCTGATACCAGTCAGAAATGATTCCGAAGTGGAGAGGTCCAGCCAAATAAGGTTGTTGCTATCTTGGACAATGGCAGATGCAGGGTTCGAGATATCTGAGGAGTCATGTTCCATACTGAGGATAGAGCCTCGAGTTGCCTTGGGGGACCTGTGCTGTGCTTTGCTGTGCTAGGCTGTGCTCTGCTGTGCTGTGGTCTCGCCTTGGTAGACTCGTAGGGCGGAAAGAGGATTCGGTATAGGAGCACGTGAGTAGAGCCTAGAGTTGCCTTGGGGGACTTGTGCTGTGCTGTGCTAGGCTGTGCTCTGCTGTGCTGTGCTGTGGTCTCGCCTTGGTAGTCTCGTAGGGCGAAAAGGGCCTAGTTTTGCCTTAGCGGACCTGTGCTATGCTTTGCTGTGCTAGGCTGTGCTCTGCTGTGCTGTGGTCTTGGCTCTGGAAAACTTAGGTCGTTGAACGGAGTTCCTCCTTGGTAGGCCTGTGCTGTGCTGTGCTTTGCTGTGCTAGGCTGTGCTCTGCTGTGCTGTGCTGTGGCCTTGCTTTTGGAGGGACTCGTAAAGCGCTTGGGTGCCCATTTAGATTAATTGATTATTTGATATGATTTTTTTTATTATGTGGCCACATATTTTTCGATTTTTCTTTAGCTTAGTGGACGTCCAGGCATTGCGTCTTCAACATTTTGATTTTGTTCCCTTGCTGTTATGCTTATGTTAGACATAAGTTGTTCAGGAGTGTTACTAATGTTCTTCATATTCTTTTAGTTTCTGTTGAACACCCAGCCGTTCGAGGACAAGACTAATCAAGTGAGGACACTTTGATGTCAGGAAAGGCCGTGTTAGCTCGGACTCAATGGGGTGAACGATTAGTCGCGACCCGGGACGAATAAGGTCGAGTAAGGGGAGCGCACGCAACGGGGAGAACAAGGGAACACTCTTGCTCTTCCTGGGGGACTCTTACCCTGACTGCGGAATAAGTCGGGCATTTTTCTTGAATAAGCTTTTGCTTAAAAATATTGTTTAACTTTCATTAGTTTAATAAATTTGTTACAACTTCTTGTGTGGAAGTATCGAGTTTTATTCAAATAGTTAACAACAGGGATGCTTACGCCGATTTAAATTGTTTTTAGGCTGTTTTTTGTAGATTGTAAATTCTGTCATTATTTTCTTAAAAACTGATAATGATCAATGGATATTCTTGTAACAAATGTTACAATCTAACACTCAATTTGTCAGGATTCAAAAACAAAACTCAGACCTCTTAATAAGTTACTACAGCGTGATCAACAATGACTGAGTCTGTTGGCAATGAAACAATTGAAAATACTGGTGATTTTTGTCTAGTAATTGGCACTGACCACGCACTGACCGGATTTTTTAACTTGAGATAACATTAAAAACATTCTTGGTACTTAATGCAGGTTATGTTTATACTATTACAAAAATTAACCTTCGTTGGTAAATTTTAAATTTGCCAAATTTCATTGTTACCAACAGACTCAGTCATTCTTGATCACTCCGTATATTAAGGACTCTTGCAAATCAGTACAATACAAGTTACCAGATCTTAGGTCAAAACAAGAGTGTCTAAAAACTAACTAAAATCGCATTTATACATCCCCTTTCTTACATCTGGCATCCATCTCATCACCTCACTCACCCAACGCCCACACCAAATACACAAACCACATGCACCCGCAAAAGACCACAACGGTCATATCAGTCCTAGCAAATTTACACAATAACCATAAAACATGTCAACTATTTCTAACACACATGGGAAACGCAGAGGGCTGTCTTAGATCTGTCAGCAAGTGTGACTAATGGACATTTGCCCTCGTTTCGCATAAATGAAAACTACCACGGTCCTAACAAAACAAAAAAAAAAGGAACTTATGTCTAATTAATCCATTTTTCAACATCTGTAACACAAAAGGCAAAAAATTAATAAAAGGTACCTAAACTCGGTGCAGGTTGCAAAGACACACTTGTCATTTGCAACAGCACTTTTATGGCATTAGTCATTTGAAATTACTTTAAAACTGTACTTATATGGAAAATATTGAACCCAAACTATGATTTTCTGGTCCCTTTGTGCCTTTATTTGGTTCAGAAATATGAAAAAAATGCTGTTGCAAATGACAAGTGTGTCTGCAACCTCTACCGAGTTTAGGTATTTAATACCCTTTAATAGTGTTTTGAATATTTACTGTTAATACTTGTTCAATTATACTTTCTTGGTATTTAGTCTGAAAAAAAATGTACAGGACGCTGTGGATAATAGTAGATTATTAAATTTGGCGCAAATAAAAGTTCGTTGAGGGAGTACTATGACGTCATGTCAATAAAGGTGGTTTTGGCAAATCAAGCGAAGTGTCACTTCTCTGTATTCTCTGGAATAGCGATCAGGGGTGCGTTCAGAAATCGCACCCAGGTGCACCTAGGTCGCCATGCGCCGTTCGTAAATTGCCAGTAATGCAGACATGGTCATCTGTCATGCGTTCAGAATTGTTTGGGTGATTGCCTGACGGTGTTCCCAAGTTACCATGCTCCATGAGTGTGGGAAGAATTGCCGCACATGCGCAATAATAATAATAAACTGTCAATTCACCGTCATTTTGGCACCTCAATAATAAGCTGGGGCTGGCTAAGTCGCTAAGGACTATGTATTGCCAATTTGCTGATTATATAGGTTGAACGGAGTAAAATAATGTAATATGTATTTGTTTTAAAAAGTTTATTTGATTTATATAATATTCTTCAGTTTATATTTGTTTTAAAAGGCTTATACAGTGACCGGCAAAAGTATGGAATAAATTCATTAAAAATGAAACAAAATTTTTTCAAAAAAATCTTTGGACAGGTCAATTTTAGTTTATAAAAATGCATATTTTAATACAAAATAAAATTCCAAGCAGTCATTTGTTTCCGAGTTATGACATCATCGATAGTTTTTTTAAATGGAAACCCCCAATTTTTTTTCTTAATTCTGATAGCCCTTTTAATTGTCTAAACGCCAGTATAAAAATTTTGTTACCTTACATAAGGAAATTTTTGAGAAAAAAAAATAAAGTTGGAAAAAATAAATTTTATAACGAACAAAAACAAGTCAAGAACTGTGTTACTAAGTACTTAAAATAATAATACGAAAGTGTTGCTGGAATTGTTTTGCATTGTAATTGGACACAGTGTCTAAATAGTTCTGCACTCTTGCAGGTTTCGTTTTGTATTTTTTTCTCACAATGACAGTTGCTAATGTTGCTATTATTTCTTCATCATCATTACTACTTTCTTCTTCGCTTTCAAAGGCTAAATTTAAAATAAAGTCTGCAGCTAACGCAATTGACAATGTCCACATTTTATTTTATACGTATGTACGGTCGGTGGACAAATAAAACTGGGAGACTTAAAATTTAATCTGTGTAAATCAGACCATTGAATTGTCAATATATCTGTCAGTGTCTATATAATATGTCATACCAAAGTTAACCTATTTGTCATAAAGCCGTAATTAAACGATGCAAATTTGTAAATTTTGACTTATGTAATTGTCATTTTTGTCCCAGTTTTATTTGTCCATCGACTGTACAATTGTACATAACCACAAACCATAGACTAGAACAACTCCCACTTCTACCAGTACCACAAAATTGCAACAAACCGTTCACAAATGTGATGTTGCCGCGGCACATCTCGGCAATGACGTCATAATCCTTGGGTGTACGGTTGCGGTCAATAAAATCTGAGCACTGATTTGACATTCCATGACTTTTTCATGAAATTTGGTAAATCAGGCTTTCACCTCAAGTCACATTACCCTAGAGACGGTACCTACGCATACACAAATACCACGTGTTAATTCACACCTTCCGTGAACTTAATAAATAACATGTTTATGGTAGAAAGATAAGAACATTGTAAGAGAATGCAACAAAAAAAAAATATATATAAAAACTAATATTTTGTAGCAGCCCCATTTTTGTCTATTACATTAGGTCAATCTTCTCGGCATTGATGCTACTAAAACCTCAGTATAGTTTGGAGTTAATTCGTTTCACACTTCTTGAATTTTTTCCCTATAACTCTTCGACGTTTCCTTATCATCAAACCCAAAATATTTTCGATAGGGTTCAAGTCCGGACTGCGCGAAGGCCAAGGCAGAACTCGTATTCCTACCTGCTCCATCCAATATGAGATAATTCTAGCTGTATGAATAGGACAATTGTGCTGATAAATAAAATGATTTTGGGGAAAGACCGCATTCACTGATGACAGCATGATATTCTCCAGGGTATGAAGATAGACCTTTGGATTATTTCTGCCTATTATATACGTTAAAACTCCAGGTCCTTGGGCACTAATCCAGCCTCAGACATTTACAGAAAAGCGACCGTTTACTACTACTTTTTGAGTATAACTTTCATCAAAACGAGAATTTGGTGGTCTATATAACGGGTGTTTTTTTAAATTTGGCGTCGAAGTAGGCGTTGAACTGTCGATTGTGAACGCACTACACAGGTTACGGATCACGGATCAGCTGTTTAAATCTTACGCTTTTATACGAGTGGTGCGATCTCAATCGATTCTCCAACGCCTACTTCGACGCCAAATTTAAAAAAACACCCTTTATAACACGATCGTTATAGCACGATTGAAAAATCTTCTCGTTTGTGAAAACAACATTCTGCCAAAAATCTAATGGTTCTAGGGAATATTCCAACACGAATCCTACTATCCTACTCTGTGTTCTTTTGTTGAGTCAAAAAAGGTTTTTTGACTGCAGGATGATTTCGCAGTTCCGATCCTTCCTTGACACGACGCCTTGCTGTTCGAAGAGAACCTGGGAAATTTGTTTCATTGTGTGCCTCGGTAACAGAATTGAACGGGTTTTCTCGTAGAACTTGAATCAAATTAATCGTCAATCTCTGTAGAGATTCTAGGCCTGCCACTACCGACTTGCCTTTCAAACGATTGGCGTTCATTCCACATTTTCTTATTGTGCACAGTGCTCCTGGCTATGTTGAACCTGACTGCTACCCTCCTTTCTGACCAACCTTCTTCCAGCAATGTAACAACCCTTACTTTTTCTGCAAGAGATAAATGTGGCATTTTTTTTCGTTGACGTTTACATCAACATGACAGTTTTCCAGGTGACTACCCGTACTTAAGCAACAATCAAACGTTATTTACAGTAGGAAAATGTGCTGCTCAGATTTTATTGACCGCAACCGTACCATTACCTTACCATTACCTATTCCCACAGCACATTTCTGAACGCACCCCAGCAGTGGCGCCCCCAACGGTACGCCGGTACGTGTCAATGTTACGTTGTTGAAAGCGTGTTTTTTTTAACCTTCAAGGGAGCGAAGAAAAATTTCATATTAGTTATCTCTGATTAAGGTAAAGTAGTCGTCCTTAGTAATTATGTGCTCTCTTTATGTTTCATGTAACTCAGATTAAAAATGACTGACTTCGGAGATTCTTTTTCCACAAGTACTGATAACAAAGGAGACAAGGAATTGCAAGAATTTCTGCTGGTAGAGAAACAAAAAGCTCAATTCAATGCTCAAGTAATGTATTTGTAAATAAACATTTAATGTAGTTATTGTTATGTTTTTATGTAGATACATGAATTCAACGACTTTTGTTGGGATAAGTGCGTCGACAAAACAGGAAATAAGTTGGACAGTAAAACAGAAACATGTTTAACAAACTGTGTTGACAGGTTTATAGATGTGTCTTTGTTAATAACCAATAGATTTGCACAATTATTACAAAAGAGTGCAGGTGCATAATGTCTAATATGTAATAAATAGTTCAATAAAATTTTTCATTAGGTGTAAAAGTAGGTTCAATTCACATTCTATTTAATATGTTATGTACAATCGCGGCCATCCAAAAGTGAACGATAGCTTGCGAAAATTTCCGTATTTTTCGTTAGATTAAATCAGGCTGTATTCATTGGCGTTCGTGCAGCAGGCGTTACTATTTTAATAATAAAAAGTTGTAATAATAAAAATGAGACTGAGAAGTAATTAATACATTATTAAAGTGAAAGTAAACTTTAGTAAAGAAACCTTTCCAACACCTATTCGCATTGGCCTCTCAAGCGTGTTTTCTTGCCAACCCCTCTTTATATTGAAGATGCAAGTCTTACTGCAATGTAATTCTCTCGCCACAGCAGCCAACGACCAATTTTCTTCTAGCTTTGCAATAGCCCTAGCTGTCTGCATCGGAGAGAGATGTGGCATTTAAAAAAAATAGTTTCAATAAATTTTTTATCGCTAGTGTCAAACATTGACATTTCAGGACGCCTATGATTTAAAGTAAATATCAAACTATAAAAAAAAACGTTCACTTTTGGATGGCCGCGATAGTATCGTGTGTTCCAATAAAAACTCACTCGCAGTATGCCATGACTACAGAGATAGATAGACTGGTCATGTCGATTTTAGCATCATTGGAAGTAGTTCATTTGTTACTTACAAATTTTCATCATATTGTGAGTTGTGACAGACCTTACATAAATACCTGTAACAATTAGTTATTTGAACAATCAAAAGTTTAACAATGTGGTGACGTTTTAATTTTTTCAATTAAAAAATTGCTCATTTGTTTCAAAAATCAAAATAAAAAACGGCAATTAAGTGAAAGTTCCTTGTTAATTAGTCTCGGAATAATTTTTTTAATTATTTACAACTAGTTGAGTTGTCTCTGTTAGAGTTATTTGTTATTGTTATTCAGTTTCGACGCAAATCAAATCATAAAAGGGTGAATGTTACATAACCTCACTTCACCGCGTTTTAAAAAGTACAGAATACAGATGTTACCCGAGCCCCCGAGCGATAAATGATAATTCGTCAATAGTGTAGACAACGAACAGCTGCATAACAGGATGCAAATGTTTGTTACTTATTACTGAAATGTACTAAGGCCTGTGACAGAAATACAGAATATACCACAGATTAAGATATTATTGGGTCTGGAATATACTAACTGATACTAAGTAAACTGCTATTCAAAATGCCAAAACTACATCCAGTAAGAAAAACGCCAATTAGCTCCCTCTTTTCATTGTAAGTAAATGACAGGTTATGTCTTTTGTTCTGACATTAATTTTAAGGTCGGTTGAAACTGTTGCTTCAAATGTGGTAATGTACTTGGAATCATTACACTATCTACCAGTGCACATAAAAGAGACAATTTTGAAAAAACTATTACGAACCTGCAGAGTTTTGAATGACCTGCCTGTTAATAAAATATTATCAGCCCTGCTGTCTCCCAGTTTAAAATACATCAATTTATCATCTGTAAATGTTGATGATGAGACACTAGTTCTGCTACAGCAATGTTGTGAATTAACTGATATTCGATTGAGAAATTCTGCTGATCACAGCTTTTCAAGCAGAGGTAAAATTACATCTACAAAATATACTTTTTTGTATTTATATAACTTATAGGATTGAAAAATCTTTTTAAACAAACTACAAACTTATTGATGCTAGATGTGGCCTACTGCCAACAGTTTAATGACAATGTATTGGAATATTTATCGAGAAACTGTAAGAACTTGCATGAACTATGTCTTGAAGGTTGTAATGTCACAGATGTTGGCTTAGCATATTTAGCACAAAATAATAAAGAATTGAGATGTCTGACTGTCTCAAACACCAATGTGAGTTGCAGGAATTTGACAATACTTTTATGAAATAGGTACCTACTTGTTAAATAAATAATGTTGCAGATAAGTGGTGATGGTATTAGCTATTCTGTGAAAAACAAAAATTGGTGTAACCTCCAAGAATTAAGGCTTGATAACTGCTTAAAAATTAATGATGATGTTATAAAGATGATCATTCAGAACTGTCAAAAAATAGAAATATTAACTTTCTACAATTGTGCTATTACAGGTTTGTAGTACCTACCTTAAAGTTATAAACTAAGTAAAAACTAAAATTTTAGATGAAACATCAATATTTCAAGACATCACCAAGACATGCAAAAAGTTAAAACAACTTCACTGGACGATTACATGGTAACTGCAGTAACACCATGAAATAACAAAGCATTTTTACACTCCTTTATTAATTACAATTGTTTATGATAACTGCATAAATATAAAATGGAATCTACAGAAAATTATTTAACAGACTCTTGTGGTACTGCCATATAAATACATATTTAGAGAATAAGGTGATCTAAGCTTTATTGTTGATGGGGATCGGTGACTGCTTCAACTGCAAGACGATGGAACGCATACGAGAAACATCCTTGCTACCCTGCTTGGCTTTGGGATTAAAGTCACATAGTTTAGCAATTCTTTCCCATTCAGTTCCTGGTTCAATTTCGTCATCTTCTGCCACAAATTGTTTTTCCGCATTCCTACATATTTTACATATGTTAATATCTTTGAAAATGTGTCTAAGGGTATGAAGTGTATCAAGAAATTATGACTGTGTCTATTTTGGACATAAATTGTGTTGATTTATGTTTGCATTCTATTTCTATTTAATTTTATTTACAAATTATGTATCTGTTTCAATTTATCTTTATTGTACGAACGGGTTTAAAATACGACCGAGGTACGAGAGAGTATTTTAAAGGATATGAGTGCAACAAAGGAACTTTTTACACGTGTATCTTACAACATTTTATCTACGATTGTGAGATCATCGCACCGGTTTCAACATAAATTTGTATAAAATAATTATTATTGAATCAATATTTTATGAATAACCAGTCGTTTGAGAACCACATCGTTTAGCAACCTACTTCTAGACAATGTTTCCAACAAATTGTATTGTTGTATTCTGACAGTTCTGTGCCATAAAAGCGTGCACTAAAAGTTTTATAGCACGAATCCGTCAGTTCACTAACCGTCAACTTTGACAACGACTTTTAGTGCAAAAAGTGCCTACTTTTTACACGATCGTAGATAAAAAATAATAAAACGTAAGCACTGTTGCAATAAAAATGTATAACAAAGATGGAATCGTACTGCGGTTCAGTTAGAAATTAATGTCGATAGATGAGTTTCAACACCCAAATTGAAACAAAACACTCAAAACTAAACGATTTTGTTTAGAATATCTATCTTCGCATGTACTAAAAATATCCATAACATTCTAAGCACAGTACAAAATGCATTTAGTTTTCAATTTTTTTTATAGTGAACGGAATTTAAAACAATTTAATTCCAATTTTGCCAAGTAAACCTATAGCGTCGTTTTCATGGTGGCTTTACAAGCGTGGCTCGCTCGGCTTGGAAACCGCTCGACCAATGTGAGGACAGTTTTTAGAAAACGCCGCGGTGTGGCTCGGACTTTGCTAGAATAGGAAATATTTCTATTTTTCAAAGCCACGCTCAGGCTTTGGAAGCTTGCGCATGCGCTCGAACTCGCAACTACATAATCAAATAAGCTGATGGGACAGTTCAACGCTAGCTCGCTCAATAGCGCATGCGCGTTGGCGTGGTCGTCTTGAAGTAGCAAGCCACCATGAAAATGAAAACGACTCTTCCAAAGCCAAGCTAGCCGAGCGAGCCACGCTTGTAAAGCCACCATGAAAACGACGCTTATATATTGGGTGATTCAAAATATGTAGTTGTGGATAAATATAGCAAGTATGTACGAAAATTTATGTGGGGGAGAGTTGAGAGTATGGCATTTCATAGGCGTGCATTTGATTGTTTTTATATATTGGGTGATCCAAAATGATTGTGGCTAAGTATGGCAACTGTGTACGAAAATTTATGTGGCAACTGTGTGGGTAGGGTATGGTTGACATTTGTATGACATTTCATAAGCGTGCATTTGATTTTTTTTATACCATTGCACATTGATTTGACAGTTTTCAAAAGAAATGAGAGAGGAGGAGAAGAAGGTGATAGTAAAAGTGTGGAGTGAACATGGAGTGAAAGAGTATAGGAGGAGACTGGAGGAAGCAACATTCAAGGAGCAGGAAATAGAGAAGATGGTGACAGAGCTAAAGGAAGTGATCGAGAAAGCGACGAAGAAAAAGGAGGTGATAGTAAGGGGAGCAAAAGGGGCAGGAAAGAAAAATGGATGGTGGGACAGAGAATGTGAGCAAGCAAAGAGGGAAGTGGTAAAGGCGTTGAGAGGATGGAGGAGGAACAAAATTGACAGAAGCAGATTCCTAGAAGCGAAAAGAAGATACAGAGAGAGATGTAGAGAGAAGAAGAAGCAGAAGAGGGAAAGGGAGGAGAAAGAGATAAAAGAAATAAGAACAGAGAGGGAGGTGTGGAAATACATAAACAGAGAGAGGAAGAAAAAGGAACCAGTGAGCGAGAAAATAACAATACAAGAATGGGAAGAGTACTTCATGAAACTGCTGGAAGGGAGGAAAGAAGAAGGAAAGGTGGGAACACAAAGGAAAGAGAAGCAGACGGTGATGGAGGAAACAGAAATCACAGTGGAGGAGGTGGGAAAACACATAAGATACTTGAAAAAGAGAAAGGCACCGGGATGGGACGGGGTGCAAAATGAAGCGTGGATGTATGGGACTGAAAGAATGGTAGAGAGAATGGTAGAACTGATGAATGGGGTATGGAGAGGAGAGGGATTCCCGGAGGACTGGAGAGAAGGCGTAATCTGCCCAATTTTTAAAAAAGGTGAGAAAAATAGAGCGGAAAACTACCGAGGAATAACTCTCCTGAACACGGGGTATAAGTTGTATGCGTCTGTTTTGAGCGAAAGGATGAAGAGGGAAATCGAGGAAAAGGGAGTGTTGCCGGATAGTCAGGCAGGGTTCAGAAAGGGAAGGGGTACTGTGGACAATGTGTACATCCTGGACCATTTAGCAAGGAACGAATTGAGGAAGAAAGGGGGGAGGATGTACGCATTGTTCATAGACTTCAAGGCGGCGTTCGACAAGGTTGACAGAGTGAAAATGTTTGAATGTATGAGAGAAAGAGGAATAAGTGAATGGCTGGTGCGGAAGGTCGAGGAGATATATGCGAGAACGAGGAACAAGGTGAAGGTGGGAGAGAAAGAGGGCGAATGGTTTGAGACAACAAAGGGAGTGAGACAGGGCTGCCCGCTCAGTCCCCTGCTGTTCACGATATACGTAGCGGATGTGGACGAAATGTTGAAGAAAGCGCAGGCGGGGGGGGGTTGTAGTGGGTAGGGAGAAAGTATGGAGCCTGGCGTTTGCGGACGATATGGTGATTGTGGCAAAGAGTGAGAGAGAGATGAAAGAAATGATGAGGAACCTGGAAAAGTATGTGAGAAAGAAAAAGCTGGAAGTGAATGTAGAGAAGACGAAAATGATGGTGTTCAACAAGAGGAAGAGGAAGAATGAGGAGAGCGAGTGGAAGTGGGAAGAAAGCAAGATAGAAAGAGTGAGCGAGTTTAAGTACCTGGGCTACACCTTCAACGAGAGAGCCACAGTCAGGGCGCAAGTGAGAGAGGTAGTGAGGAAGGCGAACAAGGTAGTTGGATGTGTGTGGGGAATAGGAGAGAGAATGTGGGGAGGCGAGTTCGGGAGGAGAATGATGATGTTCGAGAGCATGGTGGAGAGCGTGCTGATGTACGGAGCAGAGATATGGGGATGGAAGGAACGGGAGGAGGTGGAGAGGGTGCAAGAGAAATATTTGAGATGGGTGCTAGGAGTGGACAGAGAAACACCAGGGCACATAGTGAGGGAAGAGTGCAAGAGGAGCAAGCTGAGAGTAAAAGCGGGAAAGAGAGCGGCAAAGTTCGAGGACAGAATGGGCGGAAGGGAAGAATGCAGGATACTGACTGAGTGCTATAGAGAAAAGAAAAAGAACGCGGATGAGAAGGAGAGAGAGAAGTACTGTAGGAGGAACGGGTATGCCAGCGAGGAAGTGGAAAGAATGAGAGCGGAAGGAAGATGGATGTGTGCGGAGCTGAGCGAGAGGGACAGAGATACGGACAAGCAAGAGAGAAGGGAGAGAATCAGAGAAGCGAGGTACAACAGGGAGTATGAAAGGTGCGTGACAGAGGATGTTCCGGTGTATCTGGGGAGAGAGAGCACGAAAGAAAGGAAAATGATGGCGAGATTTAGATGTGGGAACGAAGAGAGAGAAAACAAGTACTGGATGGAGGAGGAGGAAAGAATGTGCAGGATGTGCCGTGAGGAGAGAGAGACGATCGAGCACATGTGGAGAGGATGCGGTGAAATGAGAGAAAGGGAGGAAAAGGAACGGGGAGAAATACTGAACGAAGACGGAAGAGAGATAGGATGGATGAAAGAGGTATGGAAGAGGAGGGAAAGGATAGAGAAGGAGAGGGGTGGGGAATAAAAGAAAATGTAGGTTAATTAAAAAAAAAAAAAAAAAAAAAGAATGATTTTGGAATTGTAAGTTTATTTAGAACTGTGTAAAGTATAGGAATCCTTTAAAGCCCGTAGGGTAAAATAAAGTAAAGAGTTGAGAGTATGGCATTTCATAGGCGTGCATTTGATTGTTTTTATATATTGGGTGATCCAAAATGATTGTGGCTAAGTATGGCAACTGTGTACGAAAATTTATGTGGCAACTGTGTGGGTAGGGTATGGTTGACATTTGTATGACATTTCATAAGCGTGCATTTGATTTTTTTTATACCATTGCACATTGATTTGACAGTTTTCAAAATTGCGCGACTCTGACGTGTCAAAGAAATGTCAATTCTATCCCACCCACACAGTTGCCACATAAATTTTCGTACACAATTGTCATACTTAGCCACAATCATTTTGAATGACCCAATAGTTTGTCCAGCGAGAGATTGGTTGACATAAAAATCACTAAATTCTACGCAGAGAAAGAACTATCTAGCATCAATTATTTACTTATTTACGATCGTGCACTTTGTGCACTAAAAGTCGTTGTCAAAGTTGAGGTTTAGTGAAGTGATGGAATTGTGCCATAAAAATTGTATGGCACAGAACTGTCAGAATACAACAATACAATTTGTTGGAAACATTGTTTACAAGTAGGCTGCTAAACGACGTGGTTCTCAAACGACTTTGGTTATTCATAAAAAAATGAATCAATAATTATTATTATTTTATACAAATTTATGTTAAAACCGGTGCGACGATCTCACGATCGTTGATAAAATGTTGTAAGACACACGTGTAAAAAGTCCCTTTCACATCCTTTAAAATACTCGCTCGTATTTTACACCCGTTCGTGGAATAAAGGATAACTTTTTACATTATATCTTAAATAACTATTATTTACCTTCAAGCAGTAACATTTTTTGCCCTGAAATTATGCTATAATTAATGTATTCTAGTGCATTTTGTAGTGCTGGGTTACAAGTCTATAATTAAAATCTCTCACTGGACGGAGTATAGTATTGCACATTGACTTGACAATTTTCAAAATTGCGCGACAATGAACTGTCAAAGAAATGTCAACCTACAGAATTGCCACATAAATTTTTGTACTTCGTTGCCATATTTATCCACAACCATTTTGAATCACCCAATACTACTGAACACTTGAAAAAGTTAATGTTAAAAAAATATCATCACAGCAACTCCACAATCCACAGTACATTAGTTTATTGTTCACTCAGGATTTACTAAAATTTATTTACAATTCCAAATATTTAATTCTTATTAATTGAAATAACTGTTATACACTATTGCAACACTACTGCAACAAAAAATTCTGCAGTATTTGTTAATCTATATGAATAAGTAACGTTGTAGATTTCAAAACAGTTTAGTGCACATAAAACTGAAATAATAACGATTTAGAGCAAAGTGAAAATTAAAATTTTGTATTCAAGCACTATTACTTACTTTGCTGCATCTCTAGGGCGGCATTTAGAAAATAGAGTAGAAACTAATTATGTACGCAACGGAGAAAAGATCCAACTTACCTATTTGCTGCTTTAGTTTTAGCTATGGCTTCTTCATGATTTCTGTACCAATCTTCTAATTCTTTACGAGCGATGTCTCGAAGCTCCAATTTCTTTTTTTCTTCTTCCACATCTACATTTTTCAAGTACTTTAATATTTTCATTAAAAACAATAGAGAAACTCACCTTTTTCTTCCAAGCGTTTAATTTGTTCTTCTCGCCACTTTTTAATTTTTTCCGGTTCTTCTCTGACCTCCCTATTTAAAGGTGGAGGTGAAGGTGACACTACAACACAACTCTTATGATTATTAAGAGCAGCTATCCTTATTGACATTGCCATAAAATTCCAATAAAAATTTAATAATAATGTTCGAATACAATTAGATCTTAAACATCACCCTTGTCAACTGATGCGTCGTTTACCTATCCTCGTGTCAAATGTGGCGTCGATACCACCACACATTCAGTATTAACAAAATAATTTTCGAACAAAACATCACGCAAATAACCAAACTTATTAAATTTAAATAAAAAAACAACACAAAGGCCCGGTTGCATAAAGCGATGTCAAGTCGTTGTTAAAGTTAACATAATGTCAAGCGATCTGATTGAAGGATATTTAGGCCCGGTTGTATAAAGCGATGTCAAGTCGTTGTTAAAGTTAACATAATGTCAAGCGATCTGATTGGAGGATATTTAATATTTTATTTGAATCAGCCAATCAAATGGGCGGATTTCCGACTTGACGCGTTGTTAGCTGACACGATGTGAACTAAGCTTTATACAACCGGGCCTAAAAGTTTGATTTCAATTTTCTGGTGAGAAATGAACTATTTTTTCTCATTTCTTGAATAAGAGATGTTTTATAGATACGTACTACGAACTGATAAGTTTTTTAATCATCTTTAATCATCGATAATTGTTAGAATTACTTTTATAGTAACAAAATAAAAAGATTTTATAATTTTTGCTAAAATTGTAGTTAGTCCCCAAGTTCAGAAAGTAAATTATACATTTTTAATGCTTTTACTATTAATAAACAGTTAATTCAATAGATCCTTCGAACTAAAGTCCATTCAAAAATCAAAAAACCACCACCTGTTGCTTTAGGTTGGTAAAATTTAAAAAACCCTAGGTACATATTTTTTCATACTATGTTGGTAACTATAAATTATGACATTTATTTGATTCAAAATAAAATTCAATTGCTTTGAATTCCGTTCGTATTGTTTTATTAGCAGCACGATTCATTTATTTATTGATTCTTATTATTTTCACTTAAACATGCCCAGAAAAACAAGACATTTAATAAACACTTAACCTTAAAATTACAATTCTCACCAAATTTTACACTAAACAGTGTTGCCGATAGTAATTATCGAGGAAAATGCGGCGTCGGTGGTTTTTTGATTTTTGAATGGCCTTTATGTACCGGGTTATTATGAATGATTGTTCCATCGCAGTTGGCGTTGGTGACGTAGTTGAATGTGCCACAAGCCTCATTACATCAGTGGGACTAGTATCGCCGATAGGTGGCGATACAGGCGGTATAGGAAATCTGTTTAACGTTGCGAGGCTGGCGGCAAATCCAAAATTTGTGTGGTTTTCAACGTCAACTGCGATGCGACAATCGTTTATAATAACCCTGTATTACTTATCATTACAAAATGTGCTCTAAAATATAATTATATAATAATAAATGATACGCAAAAAGGAAATGTTCGTTCCATACACAATAATTTATTTTTACAATAAACTTACCTCCTCTGAGTGTGTCATTTTCGGCTTTGAGGTAGGCATCTGTTGAAGGAAGACAAAATGGTAAAATCATGCAAAACAGACAGATTGATAAAGAAAAAATGCAGCAGGCAATGTCTTACCAGCACTAAAAGGATCGTTTTCAAATAGAGTATCTAACAGAAAAAGAAAAAAGAAAGCGAATATTAGTAAAGTGCATGCCTATGTGTGGAAGTTAAAAAGTATAGAGCTGCTATTCTGAAACCATTTCTTTAGGTATTTACCTGTTTCGTTAATTTTTTAATAAATAAAATTTTCATCAAATTAATATTTAAGGCTCACGAAAGACGTCACCATACTTTTCATCCACTCTGTATATTACCATATTATAAAAATTTCTTGTCGCATATTGACATGACACTCATTAATTATAAGAGCTTCCACAAACACAAATAGATTTCAAAAACTGAATACAGATACAGGTCACGCGTTTTAGGATGGCGAGCAGCTTGGATGCGCAATGAAAGCGCGCCAGCCTGCTGTTTGAAAAGTCCCAGTGGCGAAGTTTTAAAAACCGATAGGTTTATGACTCAGTTTCAAGAAATGTCCAGGAATTATTTAACCCCGGAAAATCATAAAAGCAAGGCCTATCATTTACACACAGGTAGACAGTTAACTGGAAATGCAAACAGCTTAAAATAAACTTAAGATATTCGATCTAATTCTTTGTTGTTACGCCACTGCAACGACTCTTATTTACCGAACCGTTCCGAAGCACCTCCTAAAACGCGTGGACTGTATGTAGTAAATTATATTTTCTACATGAATAATCACTAATATTGACAAAAATGTTTATAAAGGATACTGATATAATTACAATCAAAATTAATCTGTTTGGAGTACTTTTACATACTTAAATAGGTACAATTGCAGTAAAAATTTCATAACAAAAATTGGTTACACATCATCCAAAAAATTGTAGCAACAGTCCAGGTATGCTAATGTATCAGTACAACATTGTTTTGTCCTAGCCCAATAAGAACAGCTAAAAATTTATTTGCCTTATTAAGGAAGATAATATGGTTTACAAAAGGATTGTTCAGTATGTTGTTATTCTTATGACTGTCAAAATATGTGAAATTTTAATAAAAAAGAAAAAGAATTTAGCCATGTCACCACCTACATATCAGAATATTTTTACATCCGTCTATACCACACTAAAAATGTTTGATATGATTTCTTATACATAGGTATTTAACCATTAACGAACTCTATTAAATAAAAATCTAAATATTTAGTCATTCATATAATGGAATTCAAATTATTATTTGATTTCTTAATGCAAAAACTTTTCGATACTCATACAAAGCTTCTTTTTACTAAGTGATAGAATACAGTCATACTCATCTTACTAATCTCAGAATCAATAATGTCCAACATACCATCAACTTCTTCTTTCTTTATTGAAGTTCCATCTTCAAAACCTTCAACCATTTCGAAACTGCTCGCCGAATTGGTTGGATCATCTACAGGTAAAGCGATAAACTTAAAATACACCAACTAACGATCTTACATGCTAATACAGCATAAGAAACATTTAGCATGCATTATAACAGTGTTTGATACGCCCCTCAAACATGATGGCAAATGTTCAGCTTACCACCATTAACAACGGGTACGGAAATTGCAGCAGGCTTAACTTCGTCCTCTAGACCTGCCAACTCATCTTGCTCACGAGCTAAGAATTCTGCAGCAGGGTCCACTTCCGATTGATCAAAGGCATTACCAAAATTCGACATTATTACTAAACGTATCGAAGAGAAAATGAACCTGATTCAGGAATCAATATTTGACAATGACAGCATGACAGTTGACATTGACACTGTTGACAGATGTCTGAAAACATTCTACCACCTTAAAGTTTTCGTGTCCCTAATTCCCTAACATGTCACAACTGTTGCAACTCGCAAGTCACAATCTCACAATACAATGTTTTATTCTATTAATCACTTTCATTACAGCCACAAGCGCATAAAATTTAAGAAAACATTCCACTAGATTTCTGACATGGGACAAACTAATACCTAAATAAAAATTTATTGATACTTAATGTAGAATAACCATAATTTATTATTCACCTTGTACAGGTATACTCACTTTATGAGTATACAATTTGTACATTCATTACATTCTATAATACACTCTTCTTCTATAAGATATTCACTGTAAATTATAAAAGAACTTCCACATCTACAAGGGTAAGGTATCATATCTTTCTTATCAAAGTTCAAATCCTTTTTATTTAGTTGTGAATGTACGAAAATATTATCTTCTATTTCTGTTTGTTGTCTTAAGTAATCATCATATTCACTTCTTAAATGTTCATCTCTTAATGTTTTCCATGCTTGATCAATACAAAGAAAATTCTTTTCTAACCCTCCATGTTTATCAGGATGATATTTTCTTATCAGTTTTTGATAACTTTGTTTCAGCTCTTTATAAGATGCATCTGGGCTACATTTGAGAATGGTATAATAGTTTTCTGTGTAGTGTGATGTTGTCATTTTAAAATTAAGATAGTCATCACTTTAAAAACGAAAGCAAATGAACAAAACATCAACGTACTACCAGTCAAGTTATCTGCAAAATTCAGCATTAATTAAGGTAATCGTCTTAACAGTTATTTAAACTCACCCCACGCACTCACTTAAATTGATAACTATACGTAGATAACTGCAAAATTTACTATCTATAAATACAAAACACGTGACATAACCTAAAGATTATTGAAAGTTATTATGCCGTAACCACAGACACCACAAAATAAATATTTCCTTTTCCACATACCGGGTGGGGCATCGTCATCGTATACGCGCACGCAAGAAATCGCGACTTCTAATTAAATAAAATTGTCGAAATTTTATATACCTAACTAATTATTGATAAGGTATACTTGCGAATTTAAAAAAACAAAATTTGTTAATAAATAAGGCCGTAACAGTTTTATTAGTTTTCTGAAATTAACTGTTAATTTACCTATAAAGTTTTTACACTAAATGAATCTGTATCTGATAGCGCATCAAACCCTGGTGGCACAATTACAAATTTTGACTTGGTTAGCTAAATAATTCGCTTTTTTATTTAAACGCAAACCAGACGCGTGATTTATGGCACAATGGTATAATTTCCCAACAAAAGGTATAACCGACCGTTTTAAACCTTTTTGCCATAAAATTGACAGTTTCCATTGTCACCTAAATTTACAACAGCACAACTAGCAGATCATAAATAAAAATGATTTTGAAAGTTGAAATGTAAAACTGCGTTTAATTCAAAATCTAATTGGTGTTTTTTTCCGCTGATTTCGTAAATAATTATAGGAAATGAATCTGGGTAGATCAGTATAAAAATCAGAATTTGATTTTTGGTTGAAATTTACATTTTATTTTTTTTTTGGCTTTGTTTCTAAGTGAAAAATTATCAAAAAATTATTACATGTACCTTACCAATAGCCAAGTAACTGTGAAAAATTTCGACATTTTTATTTAATTAAAAATTGCAATTTCTCGCGTGCGCGTATACGATGCCCCACCCGGTACAGGTGACTCACGAGTAATAATAATCGGCCTTACAAACATTGAGACGCAGCCAGTTATACATTTTCATCCCCTTCGTGGATCATTTAATATACAGGATTATTCACCGTAGAGTTCCAGCGAAAATTTAATGTTATGCAACACACAATACCATAAGCTCAGATAGCTAGGTCCTATGTTTAACGTTTTAGTTCCCTATGTAAGGTTATAAGAAAAATTATTATAACTACAACGTGATCAAGAATGACTGAGTCTGTTGGTAACAATGAAAATTTGAATGATTTTGGTACCACTGTGATCTAAACGCATTTCCGGTTGTCAGCTTTGACAGAGTTGACAGGTGAATTTGACGTTTACCATCAAAGGGTCATTTTTGTATTAGCATAAACCGTGCATAAACATACCCGACATAACCTAATTTTTTTTTAATGTCGTGTCAAGTTAAAACATCCGGTCAGTACCAATTACGAAACAGAAAAACATCAATATTTTTCAACTGTTTCATTGCCAACAGACTCAGTCATTGTTGATCACGTGTATAATAATATACAGGATCTATCAGAACTGGCGGACCAAAATAATACGGTGAAATCATCATCTTCTGGGAATAATAGGAAAAATATTTTTTTCTACTTCCTTCTCTAAAGTGTCACATTTTGCACTGACAAATAGTGTACAAAACGTCACTTTAAAAACGATTGTTCATTAGTCACAACTTGGTGTCCATTCGGGCGTTTTCGGGTTATTAAACACGCTCGAAGTTTCTTTAAACACGGCTTGAATTTTTTGGACATATTTAGCTCTAGATCAAGTTGGTATTTTGACGTTTATCAGTTTCGCATCTGGCGTGAAAGAAAACGTCATTGCAGTGGAATAATTCGTTGTATTTTTCCACGGCCTCCTAGATTCATAAGAGACTCGTCTCTTATCCGGCCTGTCGCATTCGATAAATGTCTGTTTTTGAAAATTCCCCATAAATTCCCCATAGAAAATTCCCCGTATAGTATGTCAATCTAGCGGCTTTAATGTGATCCATATATTAGTATATGCAACTAAAAATACGTATGAATAATGACATTTTATAACGGGTGACTATTAAAATTTTCACTTGGAGTTGGCTTTGAACGAGTTTTTATTTTTTATGTTACTTTAGACACACGCAAGAACGAACGACAATAATGTCAGTCAGTACAATTGAAACATAGCTTTGAAATGTCAAACTTGTCAGTGTCTAAGGTGCAACGGAAAACAAAGAATGATCCATAGCCAACCCTAAGTGAAAATTTTAATAGTCACCCGTTATAATAAATTGTCAATTTGAAAAACTAAGTGCAGTTGAAACTTTAAAAAATGCCACAAACAAAGAAAAAATGTTGTATTAGTTCACGACATAAAGTTAACACTTCTTATCATAATCTACCCAATGATATCACTTTAAATGCGGCATGGAAGACACTCGAAGACAGGACTGAGAGATCATATCATGAGTGCCGCAGAATATGCAAGTAGTAAAATTTTACCAAGATTCCAAAATTTAAGGACCAATGTAAATATTTCAGTCACCTTGCAAGATAGTTCTCTGGAAAAACTAGAAAAATTGTCTTCTTTTAGTTATTTGCCAAGTACCAATTTTCAAATTGAGACGGCGGCAACAGCTTTTTTATGTGGCTACTTAATTATGAAAATAACGAAGGCAATCCATGGATGTGATTATTGCTTGTCACATTTACAAGATTCAAATTCGAAAAAGAAAATCCCGTTACTGGAATTAATTTATTACTAAGATAGAGGAAGGCTAAGTTACCCCAATGATCAATTTGTGGGTTTAGTATAGTTTGGGAATGAGAAATTGGAATTTTAGCTTCTTCACTTGCCTCTTGCAATGGGTTTTGGGTAGGTTAAACATTATAGATAATAATGAAGATTTACGACTATGAGCAGTTTATTCCAGGAGGGACAAACAATCTGCATTTTGCCGATATTCGGCATCCCTTTTTAGTAACTAGCAATATTATAATCTTTACAATCTAAACCTAAACCCATTGCAAGTGAAGAAACTTAAATTCCAATTTCTCGTTCGCAAACTATACAATTTACAATAATTTCAATAATAGTAGAAATTCTACCAAGCATTCCAAAGGAAAGTATAAATTTTGTTTTGAAGAATATCTTGGCCTCATATCTTTCGGGAAATCCACTAATTCATTGTCCTGTTCATGGTAAAATGTGAGTGAGACACTTATTTAAAAATTAGAACTTCCTGTCATTGTAAATTTTTGTAACTTGCACTCACAGACAAAAAACAAAAAATAATAAAAAAGAAATTTGTTGAAATTAAATTTACCGTTCATAAAAAATGTTTTTGATTTGAGATTTTGAAAAAGTGTCAGATGTATGTGTACGTTAAAACTGTTGAAAAATGCTGAAAACACCTCTATAAAACAATAATTTCC
The DNA here is from genome assembly GCF_963966145.1 of Tenebrio molitor. NCBI lineage: Eukaryota > Metazoa > Arthropoda > Insecta > Coleoptera > Tenebrionidae > Tenebrio > Tenebrio molitor. The sequence continues at coordinate 22,103,385 of NC_091051.1, read as the reverse complement.
TGCAAGGCAGGCAACCAGTACAACACATAAGCCCCGTATTGTGGCGCACCCTATAAAACAAAAATACTGCTTAGAACTACGAATGCGGCAGGCCGGATAAGAGACGAGTCTCTTATGAATCTAGGAGGCCGTGTATTTTTCAAATATGGACCTGAAGCCACCAACAATTTGTATCCTGAGAAATATATACAGGGTGGTCCAACACTTACCATTTTTGCGATTACGCGGTTTCTAATTATCCAAAAAAATTTACGCTTGGCTAGGAAGAGACGCACATTATGGAGCTAGACCTAAGCCTGTCCCATTATTTTATTTATTATCAATTGGGTTTCGCGTCAAGAGGCGATAAAGTGAAATTAATCAAAATTCAAAATTTTTTTTTTAATCTAAATAGGTTCAAACTAATACAGAAAACAGAAATCTGAAAATAAAAAAAATTAAAACGCATCACATTGCCGATTTATTTGCAATTAAAGAAGGTGCCGCAAAACTGACAGGAATTTAACTAAGTGCCTAATCACAAACCAAACCAGAAGTAAGATTTACCCCATCGCCAAACTGCAGGTACTTACTTACCCTGTCAGGGCCGAACTCGACTATTTTACGCCTAGCAATTTCGGCAAACATTCTGAAGAAATTTTCAAATAAATTACGTAATGAAGTTGAAATTATTCAATATTCAGTTTTCTAAAATATCTATTTTTCATTTAAAGAAAAATCCTTTACTTGCTGCGAATCGTTTCTATCATAAACTGGAATTTCACCAGTACTGACCTGAAAAATGGTTTTAGGGGAGCCGACAGCCCTGCGTCAAAAAGATTTATTGGGGGGCCATCACATTACGAGCTGTCCTATTCAGCTCTACCATAAACGGTCTTGGATTCCAGCTTTCTTTAGCTTGATATTTGATCGCAATTTTCACTATTACCTAATTATAATTCAAAGTCGGAAGTGGATCAATCAAAAAGGTGAGGAATTCTGTAACTAGTAGAGAAAAAAAAAGCTTTCAATATTTGGACCAATTTGATATTAAATCGCTATAAAGTTAGCTCCATCACAAAAATTTAATTGAAAAAAATTGATCATGCTCAATCATAGAATATTAATTGTAGATTGTGCCTACCGAGTTTCAGAATTTTTGGACAATTATTAAACGTGTAATCGCAAAAATGGTAAGTGTTGGACCACCCTGTATATTCCTATTTGGTATGTTCATTTAGTTTGTATGTTTAAATTAACGTTTAATAAAAAAGTTGCTTGTTTCGTTTGTGTGTTCCATTTGTTAATTTGGTCGTAGAAAAAGTATAGTATTCAACTCGTTTATAAACTACTCTAGACACTTGTTTATTAAACACTCGCTCCGCTACGCTTCGCGTGTCTAAAGTGCCGTTTATAAATCTTGTTGCATAATATACTATTAAAAATCCATCCTCATTGGATTTTAAAATAAGAACGTTTTTAATTGACCAATCGCTTGTAGATATAAAATTACCTAATTACCTTAAAAAATGATATTAGTAACTATCGAAACAAATTTGATTGTTGCAAAGACATAATAATTGAATATTACCAATGTCATAATAAATTATTTCTGACAATTACAATAGTATATTATGATCGCACGCACGGGTTTAGAGCACGACGAGCGTAGCGAGGAGTGCCCTAAAGGAGTAAGTGCGATAAAATGCCTTATAAACGAGATGTCATACAGTATTTTTTCTACTTTGCCACTTTTTCAATGAAAAAAAATAATTTGAAAGTCTGGGGAATTTAGCGCCAGTTGGCAACATATTTTAAAGGCCGCGAGACCGAGACCACAGTATCCGTCAACATTAAAAAATTAAATTTCACTGTTTTTAGTATTATTATTATATCACGCCTTTTCCTATTACGATACGCAAAACAGTATCGTAATAGCATCAGTACGAACGCAAAGTAGAAAAAAGTCATTAAAAACGCTTAATATTTACTTCTTCAGAATATTTTGATATGCTTGTCTTATATGGACAGTTAAGGTACTATATCACAAAGGTATCGCCAACGGTGCTCTTTTAATTTCGAGCAATGTTAAGTTCATCTGTTTGACACGATACAAACATCCCTGAAAATTGTGTATACTTCTATCTTTGTCACACTCACAGGATTTAGGTGCCGATAATGTCCTCTCTTTTAATTTCGAGGCGAAAAATTGTGCAGCGGAATGGCGCTACCCTCTAAAGATATAACTTAACGTCAGCAACAGGATTGGTCAGTTTAAATTGCTTCTTTCCTAATCACTATTTAAGATAGATTTTTTTGAACATTTTCCCTATTATTCCCAGAAGATGATGAATTCACCGTATTATTTTGGTCCGCCTGTATATAAAAAAATATAACCGTCAACAAATAACTTTTTTTGAAAATCGTACGACACTCATTAATGACCAATAGAAAAATTAGTTCACGAGCCATAACCATGGCAACAAAAAAATTTCTTGGAAATTTTTTGTAGGTAGACCACCTAACTGTGATTAATAAGTGGAAATTTTTTCAGCCAATCAAAATCATTTATTTTGTTGTTGTCTTGGTTATGGCTCGTGAACTAATTTTTCTATTGGTCTTTAATGAGTGTCGTATGATTTAAAAATTTATAATTTAAGAAGCATAATGTCCGTGTCGTTGCGATTTTCTTACCGAATATGCCCTCGTGCATTGATTAATATCCGGAAATTTTTTCGAATGCATTTCCAAAACGTAATTAGCCCTCGTGTTCCACTCGGGCTAATTAATACGTTTTAGAAATGCATTCGAAAAAATTTCCGGAAATAATCAATGCACTAGGGATATTATAAGTGAAAATTATTTAGAAATATTAATTTTTAGGGGAAGGTGCGCCACTGAAATAATAAAAATGATACATCTTAAATTAAGTCTTGCTTGTGTGGTGTTGATGACTAATTATCTCAACGCCTCCATTCCAATTGTGATGAACACCTGGAATTTTACCCAAGCGACACAAAAAGGTAATAAAAATAATAATAAGCATAAAATTAAACCTGTGAACTAAACTTACTAGATAACTATGCAATAAATTTTAATTTTATTTAAATAAATAAAAAATAAAGCTTATTTTTAAGTGTTTCGTAAATAATACTCAGTTAAAATAGGAATAATACTGGTAGGTAATAATAATAAATACATACCAAAAATAAAATATGCAGATTTTGACAATCCCCCACCGTCCTCCGAGGAGTCCTGGAGTAAGTAGGTACCTATACTCCAACTCCAACATCATAACTTTAACTACCTACCACTTAACTAACATCTGTTTGGAACCTGTCTTATTGTTTGTAAGTCTCTTGGACAGTTTGGGAATAGATAACAATAGATATTATTTGTGTAACAGCAGTAGCGGAGTGAATGGTCAATAGTCAAGTTGGGGTTTGAGGTTTGTCATATTCCTTCACATAATTACCTACCATCTATTTGCTCGTTATTACAGCCTGAATGCTGGTTATCTGCTGGGTCAGTCATAAGAATTTTAAATATAATAAAAGGCAATGGTTCACGATATGTTTCATTCACTTTTGGAAAAAATTGTTACCTATTTATAATTTAGTTATTTATTAGTAGGTGGTTCAAAAATGTATACATAGTAGGTAATGATTTCTCAGAAATTAAACTGATGTGTATTTGCAGTTTGGTCAGTCATGGAGCAAGGCTCTCTCAGCGCATTAGATGCTGTGACGATTGGTTGCACAGCTTGTGAAGAATATCAATGTGATCATACTGTCGGATATGGTGGAAGTCCTGACGAAAATGGAGAAACAACACTCGACGCAATGATATTTGACGGGTATGCAAGTATCTGAGTTGAAAAAATGATAATTTTTTTAATTACAGGGCCACAATGAATATGGGAGCCGTAGGTGGGTTAAGAAGAATTAAAAATGTTATTAGCGTTGCACGTCTTGTTTTGGAACAAACCAAACATTCGTTTCTGGTGGGCGACTCAGCTACAGAATTCGCAAAAAACTTCAACTTTAAGGAAGAATCTTTATCCACAAATTACTCAACTGATCTTTGGAAAAAATGGCAAGCAAATCGTTGCCAACCGAATTTTTGGCAGGTAGGTTTTAGGTTTTGTTTATTGTGTAAAAATTGGTAATCATTTTTCTGTTTAACATGTAGAATGTTTATCCTGATCCTACTACGTCATGCGGACCATACAAACTAATAGACCTTCCTAACGATATACCAATGAAAGAAGAGTGGAAGTTTTTCGCCTCTGACAATCACGATACCATAGGCATGATAGCCATTGACGAAAATGGTAACATTGTGGCAGGAACTTCTACGAATGGAGCAAATCATAAAATTCCAGGGTAAATTTCGTTAGTTTCAAAATGACTTTAAAATGTTGAATGATGATGACAAATTTGGAAAATACAGATGAAGTGGTTACACCTTTAATAGTGTAACAACGTACAGATGTAACGTTCGACAATTTCAAGAAACTTAAAAAAAATAAATATTATAACTAATTTGATTGTCGACTAAACTAATATTTAAAGATTAATCAATTTAAATTTGCATATCTACACTATCGCTTGATTCCCATTCATTGTTTTCGCTTGCCATCTTCTTTTATCCGATTGGTCCCGGTTCCTAGAACTGTTTAGGACTTTATGTCGATCTAGATCTACACCTAGGCGCTTCTAGATCCGTCGCGGAAGACTCACTTCCTTTGCCGACACTGGTAATGTACGGTTTTGGCCACTTCGACACATCCCCAGACGCGTCTCGACTGTTTTTCGCGCGTTAAAATAGTCATACCTATTCCTTGGGAAAAGGCTCACACTTTTTCTGTTTCAAACATGATGACAATATTTAATCGAAGAATAAGCCACAGCACTTTACATTGTGGATACAGAATTTAGTCCGCCAGATATACCTATCTGTTACATAAATATTTTTTCAACGACAGACGTGTAGGTGATTCTCCTATTCCGGGTGCCGGAGCATATGCCGACAACGAAGTTGGAGCAGCTGTGGCAACTGGCGATGGAGACATAATGATGAGATTTTTACCTAGGTACGTATGCCTACATACCGGGTGTCTGCACGAAAAGTTCGAGTGGCTTTATCTATGGTGTCTCTAGCTTTACAAATTGGATTTTTATAACCTGTCACTTTTTTATAGATAGACGTAAAGATGTCTTTCACCATCCTTCATTAAAAAAGATAGGGTGTTATTTACATTTTGAAGTGGGGGGTGGCTGGGGGTAATTGGGGGCAGAGTAATGATGTGACAGCTATACTGAATTACTTCCCCCTGTGATTCACATCCTAAAATTTCAGATTTGTGACGTGAAAGACACGAGAGATAAATCCATCCGAACTTTTCGCGCGGATACCAGATAAGTACCTATCCATAGAGAAACTTATCATGTTCAAAATTGTCTTAAAATTATTTTATTATAATATCGAAATGTAAATGTGTTTTTGTTTTGTTTTAGTTTTCTGGCTGTTGAAGAAATGAGAAGAGGGGCAACTCCAACAAAGGCAGCGAAGGTGGCAATTAACAGAATTGTAAAAAAATATCCTGATTTTTTCGGAGCAGTTTTGGTTAGCACACGAAAAGGAGAGTTTGGAGCAGCTTGTAATGGAATGGACTCATTTCCTTTCTCTGTAGCAAGCAAAAATTTAGACGGAGTGGTCCTTAAAACGGTCGACTGTTCTTCATCAATATATTAACTGATATGTTAATTAATCACCTGTATGTTTTACACATGAAATGATTTGTTACATTTTAAAGTTTATACTGCATACTTACATACTTCTTACTTTAGTACCTAACTACTCATATTTGAGCAGTCATTTTTAGCATTCTTTTTAATTCAATCAAACCACTAATGTTACTTTAAAAAAGCTAGTTACCTACTTGACAATTAAAAAAAAAGTTTAAATTATTATTGTGCAAAATAAATTTAAAAATGTATATTTATTATACCTGAACCATAATCCCTGTTTTTGACGCTTAAATGCGTGCGAAAATAGTATATTAAAGAACGAGTTTTATAAGGGTTGATTTGGCGCACGTGTCCCAAGTGTACAAAACGAGCCGTAGGAGAGTTTTGTATGGGACGAGTGCGCCAATGCCCTTATAAAACGAGTTTTTTATGTTATTTTTTAGAAGACATTAAAACATAAGTTTTATAAAACTTATATTAAGACACGAGTCAGATTTGCAGCACGACTGCACGACTGTGTTTTTAGAATCTGCGTCTCTAATAGGTCTATTATGTATTGTATTCAATTTGGAGTCGTTTATGGCTATCTCTTAAAGCACTCGTGGTTTAATAGATCTCTAAGAAAATTTTTATCGATATTTCAGTGTATTATTGTCATTTACACCAAAAAAACTTCCAATATTAATGTTCAAACTCTACTTTGTAACATTTGTTGCAGATGTAGTTGCATCCGTTACCTTGAATTACCAATTAATACAAAATTCCCTAGAATTTGAAAATTTAATTTTTTTATTTAAAAATTAAAACATGGGTGCAAATTCTAAAAAATAACATAAAAAACTCGTTTTATAAGGGCATTGGCGCACTCGTTCCATACAAAACTCCCCTACGGGTCGTTTTCTACACTTGGGACTCGTGCGCGAAAACAACCTTTTTCTACTTTGCGTTCGTACTGATGCTATTACGATACTGTTTTGCGTATCGTAATAGGAAAAGGCGGGATATAATAATAATACTGAAAATAGTGAAATTTAATTTTTTAATTTTGACGGATACTGTGGTGTCGCGGCAGACCGCAAACGTGACCTTGGGTGGAATCCTTCAACTTTAACGGTTTTAAATTTAAAATTTTTTTTTTTCATTGAAAAAGTGGCAAAGTAGAAAAAATACTGTATGACATCTCGTTTATAAGGCATTTTATCGCACTTACTCCTTTAGGGCACTCCTCGCAAGCTCGTCGTGGCCTAAAACCCTGCGTGCCATAAAATGCTTCTTATAAACTCGTATCATAATATACTATTATAAAACTCATGTTTTAATGTCTCTAATAGGTCTATTATTGTATTCAATTTGGAGTCGTTTATGGCTATCTATTAAAACACTCGTAGTTTAATAGATCTCTAAGAATTTTTTTATCAATATTTCAGTGTATTATTGTCATTTACACCAAAAAACTTCCAATATTAATGTTCAAACTCTACTTTTTAACATCTGTTAAAAATTAAAACAAGGGTTCAAATTCTAAAAAATAACATTAAAAAACTCGTTTATTTTTTAGTAACCCGATATTGTTTCTTTTCGTCATAGATACAGATTGTGAAAAACAACTCATATCTCCCTTGGGATTTGTCAAATTTTTTCACCCTACACATTGTTGGCAACAAACTCATGAGAACGAAACTATAGCAACCACATATTCACGAAATCTTCCCTGCTAAATATTTTTAATAAAATTTTAACTTTTAAGTAGAGAGACTAAAAAATAAAATATTGTATGCACCACGGGAGATATTCATGTTTTTCCCCTCGGTTGACTTATAATTCCTCGGGCCAAAGGCCCTCGGATTATAACCACGTCAACCTTAGGGAAAAATCATGTTCATATCTCCCTTAATGCATAAATATCTATTTATAAGGGCATTGGCGCATTCGTCCCATACAAAACTCCCCTGCGGCTCGTTTTGTACACTTGGGACACGTGCGCCAAATCAACCCTTATAAAACTCGTTCTTTAATATACTATTATAATAATGACTCAAGTTGCAAAAAACCACTTGTCATTTGCAACAGCATTTTTTCGATATTTTTGAACAAAATAAAGGCACAAAGAGACCAGAAAATCATAGTTTGGATTGAATATTTTGCATATGAGTACAGTTTTAAAGTAATTTCAAATTACTAATGCCATAAAAGTGCTGTTGCAAAGGCAAAGTGGTTTTTTACAACTTGAGTCAACTATACACAATTTATAACAAATATATATGGCAACGAAACGATTAATGACACAAATTACTTCGGAAAAGGTATTTCAATTTACTTTTTTTGTTATAATTCTCAGATTGTAGTGGAGGTATAATAAAAAATAGCGTATGATACACGTTTATAAGGGCCTTGTGACCTGTGCTTCCGACGAAGGCTCCACAATCCCTCAGGTAGCGCCTATACTAATAAATAGGTACATGGAGTTATTTTTTTCGGAATTTTTCTACAAAATCAACTTTGAAGCAATGCTTGACTTTTGGTTGGATAGTAGGCACCTAAACCGAGGTCAATATTTTAAATCAGACTTGCTTTTCTCTTTCAACAACGAAGTACCAAATATCACGATTGGTGATGTGTAATAATTGTCCTTATAACTAATAATAATAAGGATGCAATGTTTTTAATTTTATATGGTTTTCATGATTCATCGTTAAATAAATTAGCAATGTTATTTTTGATACCTTTTTCAATTGTTACTTCACTTTATGGTCACTTTATTTCAAGAATTGCATCCGAATTTATTAATACTTACATCTCTTTGCTAAAAATTATTTACTTTTCAATTTAGTATAATTGCATGATAACTCCTAGGATACGAAATACGTAAACATGTCCATAACAGGGCGTAATAAGAATAAACGGGCGTAATGAATTCATAACGCCCTCATCAATTCATAATTGCAAAGATGCCAATTTTTTTTTTTTAAAGAACACGTATAGTGAAAAATAAAATCTTGTATGCACCACGGCGTCACCGAATGATTACGCCCATCGAACGATATCCATCTCTCGGGCTAAAGCCCTCGAGCTGGATTCATCGTTCTCCGGGCGTAATCATCGTTGTAACGCCCTTGGTGCATAAATAGCTATTATTTTTTATCGATAAACATGCCACAACTTTTAACATTCAACCCGGTAATGTGCTCGAATTTTTCTGTCGCTTTGTTTTGTTACAGAATTTCGAGTGGATGATTTTTCTGAATATAAAATTTCTTTTACCGTATTTGTAAAGTTGACTCAAGTTGCAAAAAACCACTTTGCCTTTGCAACAGCACTTTTATGCCATTAGTAATTTTGAAATTACTTTAAAACTGTACTTATATGGAAAATATTCAATGCAAACTATGATTTTCTGGTCCCTTTGTGCCTTTATCTGGTTCAAAAATAGTGAAAAAATGCTGTGGCAAGTGGTTTTTTGCAACTTGAGTCAACTATACAGTGAGCGGCAAAAGTATGGAATAAATTCCTTAAAAATTAAACAAAATTTTCTCCGAAAAAATCTTTGGACAAGTCAATTTTAGTTTATGAAAATACATATTTTAATACCAAATAAAATTCCAAGCAGTCATTTGTTTTCGAGTAATCACGTCATCGATATTTTTTTTAATGGGAAGGCCCTATTTTTTTAATTAATTCTGATAACTCTTTTAATTGTCTAAACAGTATAAAATAGTATATTAAGTATAAAGAACGGTAATGACAATGTACCGATCGAAGACAATTGTTTGGAGGAGGAGCTTGCGACGACAAAATTGTCATTAACGTTCGTGATGCTTATGGGATTTTTTGCGCGATTGAATATTTATTACAAAACATTCACATCTAGAATAGGCCCAATGCGATATGTGTTTATACCCTTCACATCGTGTTGCCACAATGTCGATTTTTGTGTCGCGTTTCTAAGGTAAAACAACTACCGCCATTGCAGTTTTTGTGCGCAAATATCGCCAGTTGTGTTGATAAACAAGCAGTAAAATGAGTGATATTAGTGATTCCGAAAACGAAGTGAATGTTGTAGAAGAAACTTTGAATGTGTGGTGCGTCACAAATAACGAATTTTTGAAACTAACGACCTCAACGTGTAATTAAGAAGACAAGGAAAATTTGTGGTATGAAAATTTTGATGTCGCGGCTCGCGGCAAGTTCGCTAATATTATTTCATTGCAGCGGCAAGGAATGCCTAACACAAGAGCTGTGTGAGTTTCCAGAAGATGCTAACATCTTGTCTTCAACTTCTGTCTACATAAATGAAGAATTTTCGAAACCAACAACCTCAATGTGTACCTTATCAAGAAGACAAGGAAAATGCGGGATATGAAAATTTTGACAATGCCAATGTCGCGGCAAGTTTGCTAATGCTATTTCATTGCAGCGCCAAGGAAAGTCGACTACAAGTTTCCAGAAAGTGCCCCCACATCTTGTCTTCAACTTCTGTCTACATAAAAATTATTATAATAATCGATTAATTTTGAATAAACTTTACGAGTACTTACCGTTCTAGAACACCAAAAATTACTTACCGTCGAGTTTATCGTTAGCAACGAGTAAACAGAGCTTACCGTCTTGGAAACAGACGTGGTGTAAACAAGCAAATAGAGTACAATCGCGCAAAAATTTTATTATCTTACATAAGGAAATTTTTGAGAAAAAAAATAATGAAGGTGGAAAAAATAAATTTTATAACGAACAAAAACAAGTCCAAAAATCAAGTACGTAAATCAAATAGTCAAATGTTACTGTCAATTTCATTCGTATGTGTTATTTGTTTTACAAAACGTTTTCGAAAATGACTCATTTAACAGAAATACAACGTATAGAAATTTTAATTTTGATTGGATGCGGGGATAAAACTAGATAAAACTAAAACAGGAGGAATTTCTTCATAAATTTGCTTATTGTCAACAAGTTGGGGGATGGTAATTCGAACATTTAATTCCATAATTTTAAGTACTTAGTAAAGCAGTTTTTGACTTGTTTTTGTTAGTTATAAAATTTGTTTTTTCCAAATGTATTTTTTTTTTCTCAAAAATTTCCTTATGTAAGACAACAAAATTTAAAGGGCTATCAGAATCAAGAAAAAAAATAGGGGGTTTCCATTTAAAAAAAAATATCGATGACGTCATCACTCGAAAACAAATGACTGCTTGAAATTTTATTTGGTACTGAAACATGTATTTTTATAATCTAAAATTGAGCCGTCCAAAGATTTTTTTGAAAAGAATTTTGTTTAATTTTTAATGAATTTATTCCATACTTTTGCCGCTCACTGTAGTGTCAGTACTCGGAAATAATGGTTTACGGGATAACGGGTTTGTTGGCCGTCATCTGTGTCGGCATTTCTACCTGACAGAAAATGCATGCATTTTGTGACCATAACTTCGACTTGAAGGACCCCCAGCAAATTGATTGACACCCGTCAAAATTTACAGAGTAGGTGGCTCAAAATCACCAAGGTGGAAAATTTGCTTCGGCAGCAAATAAATTAGAAAAAATACCATTTTATTGCACAAGTGAACATTGGTAAATACTAAAATTTATTTGTTTTAACTGTACATCATACAATATATGTACAACATGATCAAGAATTACTGAATCTGTTGGTAACAATGAAAATTTGAATGATTTTGGTACCACTGTAATCTAAACGCATTTCCGGTTGTCAGCTTTGACAGAGTTCACAGGCGAATTTGACGTTTACCATCAAAGGGTCGTTTTTGTAATAGCGTGAACATACCCGACATAACCTATTTTTTTTTTTAATGTCGTGTCAAGTTAAAACATCCGGTCAGTACCAATTACGAAACAGAAAAACACCAATATTTTTCAATTGTTTCATTGCCAACAGACTCAGTCATTGTTGATCACGCTGTACTTCAAAAGTAAATAATATCTATACAGGGTGTCTCAAAAATGGCGCCCAATCTCTTGAGGGGTTAAACTACTTGAAGAGTTGAGTTCAATTTCGTTGTGAATTTTTTTTCCTTTGACTATTTTCTAAGTTATACACATTTTAAAATAAGCAAATTTGGCAACATCGCTTGGTATGCACAATCAACTAAACCAATTCTCCTTTGAGGTCAATGTTGCCACTGTTATTTTAGCGTATTTTGGTAGGTCATTACTCTAAAAAGAATTACTTCGGTGTTGTTCCACTACCTAAAAAGCTCTTGGAAAAAGTAACATTGTAAAGTAATTTATAATTCAGCTGTAAAATTTGGTAATAAAGGAGATACATCTCTTTGAAATTACCATATTTAAGAGCAAGTTATACAAAATCTGTTGGTCCGATCAAATTTTATATTGAGATTTACCTTCCCAGACTTCTATTCTTTAAGACCCTTAGGAGATTGGGCGCCATTTTTGAGACACCCTGTATAATACGTGAAGGAAAACCTTTGTACCCCTTTTTGCGCGCACGGAGGAGTGTGAGGTTTGGCATAGTTAAAGTTTATGTGGAGAAGAAGTGCAGAAAGATAAAATTTATGAATAATATACAGGGCGTCTCAAAAAAAGAGACAAATTCGTAGCTCCCTCATTTATCGAAGGACTTTAATTACCTATACACCAAATTAAATGGTTGTGAATAAACTACAAAATTGGCGTACTAAATTCACGTAAAACCCAAAGTACTTCAAGGTTAAACTGTCAAAATATTTTTTTCAAATACGGACACATACTTTTTTTAGTAATTCTGATAGAGATTCTTATTCTGAAAACAACAATGTATGACAATTGTAACCTCATATAAGAAAAAAATAAAAAAAATAAGACTACATTTTGAAACAAATGACGAGCACCAAGCGAGAAGCTATCTAAATTCATTGCGTTACAATGTAATAAATTAAGTTATTTGGAAAAACAAATGACAAATATGTATGTAATAACATTTAGGATTGCACGTACAGAGCGCAGTTTAAGCATCGACGATAGTAGCATTTTTTAACTTTTTTTGTATTTTGGGTAGGTAAGTGTACGCTTGTGATACACTGTTCTTTTTAGAATAAAAATCTCCATATCAGAAGTGTTAAAAAAATTATGTGTTCGCAATTGAAAAATAGTATATTATACACCAAGGTGAAGAAGTTCATGATTATAGCCAGAGCGCCAAGATTAGAGCCCGAGGCGTGCCGAGGGTTCGAAGGCGCGAAGGCTATAAGGGACTTCTTCACCGTGGTTTATATACTATTTTTTTCACTACTAGATACATTAAAACCCTTTCTGATAATAATTATTAATCAAATTATTTTGTCTGATGCGACGATCCGAGTTCTCATTTTTCAACGGTTGCTATGAAAATCGTCTACGTTAACCAATGAAATCAACGAAAATCTTTCGTTGCTAAGTGACGGCTGTTCATTATTGACCTTAGTTAATAATGAAAATTATTATTAACCAAGGGAGAGAAATTCTACTTCTGGGGTCGGTTCGAGAGTCAATAATGACGCCTTCTGAGACTAGTAGTGAAAAAAAATATTTTTCTCCCTACCGGTTAGAAATGTAGGCTGTGGATACCTCATTTGAGGTGAGAAAATTCAACTTTCTCGCTAAGGTAAGAAAGTTAATCATGAAATGTTTATGGTAAAACTGTACCAAAATACAAATGTCAAAAGTGTCAAAAGTGAAATAAGTTATTGATAAATGAAAGCCAATTCAATGAAGTAAGTTGGTAGGTCAATCATATAATCTGGAAAATAAACAGATAAGCTAGGTAGGTAGATTACTTTACCCTGTTTATATCAAATTTTCGAACAAACCTCAAATCTTCAAATGCGATGACAAGTTAATTAAACAAATAACACAGCTTACTATTCAATTCTCAAAATTTTCGTTTTAATCTCGAATATAACCATCTTTTTTGACTTTTTTCAACAAAGTTGTGCCGGTAGGGAAAAAAATTGTATTCAAACCTTGTTAAGAAAGTGTCCTTGCAGACCTTAGGCACTTACAAACCTCGTCTACGACTCGGTTTATAATCTTTGCCTGCGGTCTACAAGAAACCACTTTCTTACCTTGGTTTGAAATATACTATTGATCGTTTAGCCCTGAAACCCTTCGATCTATATGTGAATATATTACGGCTTTTTGTAGCCTATTTAGAGCCATTTATTTTGGTGTATAAATAATTAAAATCCTCCGATAAATAAAGGAGTTATGGACTCAAATTCTTTTTCGGGGACACCTCTGTATTACGTTCATACACTGTAAAAAATTAGCGGAGTAAATGTGGAGTGAATTTGGAGCGAATGCGGAGTGGGTGATTTGTAATTCATTTAATCCCCCCGCAGTGAAATCCACTCCAAGAGGGAGTTTATTTAGATTATTCATAAAAAAAAAACTATTCGGAGTGAAATACAAAATTCTTTGACTATTAGTGGTTTGCCAGCACATTAGTTAGTATTGAAAGTTAATTGCACGTTTTACCGATCAGAAACTTAGATACAAAGGAAGCATTAGTCTATGGAACAAGGATACGCATCAAGTTTATGCATCGCAATGCTATTGATTGCGAAGTTTTAACTGGAACCGAACGCAATAAGAGAATTTTGATTCCACGTATAAATTTAACATATTCAGGTACTATTTTACCATTTAATTTTCAAAGAAACATTCGAAAAAATTGCAATTTTATTGAGGCAGCCAGTTTTCAATTGTACGTCGCAGCAAGTAGCGTTCGATCATCATTCAATGGTTTGAGATTTTATATTTCCGAATATAACGGCCAAGGGCATTTAGCAAACGATGAAATTTTATTTTAAGTTCAATGGACATTTTATTTTTTCAACCGCCCGGTTTTTTTGTTTCAATAAAAAATATAGGTATGTACTTATACAAAATACGAAACACGTGTTCTTTATTTCATTTTTTATTTTTTGTATTAATTTTTTATTTCAATTTTATATAATTTGTAAAAGACAGGCAAATTAACTGTGTAACCCTGGCGAAACCTGGCCAGTATAGCAATAAAAAACCTAACGAAATGTCAAAAAACGCGTTATTGTTTTTTAAATATGGCATACCCAAACTATACCTCATTTTTCCTATCGTTCGTATTTTTCAAATAACTCGGAAATTAGTGCATAATGCCATATTTGTAAACGCTAGCAGCTGACGTAATAGAACAAAATTCAAAAAAATTATAAGCGATAATTATAGAGGTATATTCTTTGATAAGAAAAAACCCACTAACATTCAATCTTAAAAATTTAATGAAAATGGTCGAATTTCGACCGTTGGGCGACCTCTAGTTTAATATTATTTCAAGATATACAGGGTGTTTTCGAAGTTGAGGTGTTCCTTTTAACAGGAGGTACTATACATTATTCTTAAGAATTTCAGCCTAAATCGTCTTAGTAGTAAAATGTTTGTATTAACGGAGATAATTGATTGCATATTTTTATAGTTTTCTAAAATTTTGAGTCCGGTCCTGTCTATTTCTCCGCTGTACTAGATTAATAAACTGACGTGGCCCAGGATGGAATCTTTCCGAAAATCGCTCTGCGTCTCTCTGGACGTCGGAGCTATATTCTGATAGCATTGCCCATATTTTAGCAACATATCTGTGAGCTCGTTATTTTGTAATGATAACCCATTCCGACTAATTAGATGACAATTCTGACAGTATTTTTGATTAACGTCCATGCTCATTTGATTTTTTTTTTTGTCAATTTTAGTTGCTAACAAATCAGCGCAAAATTAAACAGGACCGGTTTCAAAATTTTCAAAAAAATTAACTTATTGTATCTTCATTGCCGTACACTTTTTACTAAGGTGATTTTGGCTAAAACTCTTTAGAACAACGCATACCATCACATGTTAAATGAAACGCCTCAACTTCGAAAACACCCTGTATGTATGGAAAATCATTTCGAGAACGCGTCCCAAGGATCGATCCTTAGAAACAAACACCAGGAATTCCCATAAAATAAACCATATTTAATAGTTTCCACTACTTATCAGTGGCCAATTTTATTTAACATCTAATTGTTATAAGTATTATTCAAAAAATCTAATTCATTCAAATAGAAATATGTATGCTTAAATATTTTGTCCGACAAAGTATGCATCATTTCAGTGAACGCAATTGTAACTAGCTGAAAAGAATTTATAATGAACACAGCCTTTAGGTGCTAGCCACAGTTTGTGGTAGGAGATGATATTTTAACCGGCTGTCATGTGTTTTTCGCCAAATTAATTATAATTACGTGATAAGTACTGTTACGATTTAAATTTCGCGGAAAATCGTAAAGGCGAGAACGTTCTAGAACATTCCAAAACGGGCTCTCAGACCCCGACTTCCGGTACCGGCCACGTTAATTCGGCGAGAGGAGGGGAAAATATATAAAGGTGGAGCAGACGCCAGACGCCATGTCAAAGGTTCTCGACAGGTTCTCGACAGGTTCTCGACAGGTTCTCGACTGGTAGAGGTCAGAGGTTACGACCGATCCGTGTGTGAGTGTTGTGTTCAAAGGGGGAGATTAGGGGGTGTTTTAGTGTGCAACAGGTGCTGGCGAACCCGTGGAGGAAGACCGATTCGGCTGGGAAGTCGTCTTAGAAGAATTCCAACCGAAACGTCGCGGCGGATAAGGGCTTCCTTCACGAGGGTCATCGACCCTACGCTTCAGCGGATAATTTCACCACCCTGTTGGGCCGACGTCATCCCCCAGGACCCCTCCGGAGAGCAGGACCTCACACCGGACTGTCCCTGGCCGAGGAACCCTAGTCCAGGAGCAACTCATATCTGGCAAGGTCCTTCAGCGTCTTTCTTTTACTGTCCGCCATCTTGGCACCTTTCTTTTACGTTGGTTTACGTTATCGGACCTGGAGTGACCTCGCCAGAAACGACGCGCTCGCTGGCTCTCGGAAGTTTTTTTTTTAATCATTTTATCACTTTACTTTATCGTTTTCCACTTTTTTGCACCGGGGCTAAACCTAACTAATTCACGCTTATCCCTAGGAAGTGTCGAGGGGAGGAAGGACCCCGAGGACTTTCCGAGGATACGGACGGCGTGATAGATCAGCGGCGGAAGAAGGACTCGGAGGACCTTCCTCCAGCTCTCGCTCTTCCCAGGACTCTTTCTGGATTTCAAGCCCCAGGCCCGGTGTAAGGAAAGTTTGGTTTAAAATTCATGGATTAGTCATTGTATAGTTTGAGATTTAGCCTGGTAATACCGGCACTATTTGTAAATTTAACTAGAGTTTAAGCGCCTTCAGCGTGTCATTTTGGGGACCTTCAGTTCGCCACTTTACTCGCTTTCATTTTGCAATATTGGCTAGTTTAAAATAGTTTCAAGGTAAAAACTTTAAATTTGTTCATTTTCGAGAATATTTCTTGTTTTGTATCCTAGAATCACCTTACATAGACAACTGTGTTACGCCCGCAGCGGCGTCTGAGTTTGAGTTAAATAATTAAGTGTCGTATGTAAAGCTAGGAACGAGAATTAAACACCATTATATTTACATTTGTGTTTCTGTCCAACACCTGGTATAACACCGTGTTTGTGTAGTATAATTTCTACTTCAACAGCCTCGCTCTCGAGACGTAAGTGTGTTTTGTGCCAGACCTGGAACCGATCAGTCTCGAAATCGTTATTTAAATTTCCCCCAGTGGAGTCGGGAGATTTAAGTTTCCTCTTGTTGTTGTAGTAGATCAGGAGAAAAACAATAACGTAACATGGGGGCTCAACCGGGATGTTTATTTGACTGATTGGCTCCGGTCTTGGTGGTTACACGCCTCGAGAGTACAGAGGTCACGGTGTTGCCAGGAGTTGGAAGAGAACTTTGTAAGATTCCATATTAAGACATTGCCTTGAGAATTTGAAGGTGTTGTTGCCGTTCCGTCGGCGGGATGAGGAGAGCTGTAGTCCCCGGAGTTTCCGGAGGAGAACCGAAGTTCGCCGTCTACGGAGAAGTTTCCGTTTGGGACTTTCTCCATGGTGGAGGGCCGCAGTTGGCCATGGCTCGGGTCATTGGGGGCCGTGATGGGGTTTCGTTTGGAGAGGTGCGTGCTGCCCGGAGGAGCAATACCCGGGAGCCCGACCTAGAATCGCTGCGGTGTATTCTGGAACCCCAGACACGGACGGTACTGCGGAGTCCTCTGAGCACAACTGGCGTCTTCGTCCACCTGGAGGAGAACCTAATGGACGAGGTACCAAAGACGAGCGGACCTAGGGGAAGTCTTCGAGCGCCGGTGACGCCGTTGCCACATTCACGTCAGGGGACAGGTAGCACCGGAAGGGTGAGACAAAATGAAGTACCGGGAGGTTCACACGGTCGTAACAGTCTCGTCGAGAATTTTTGTGTTCGTCAGTTTGTGGAAACGTTTTTCTTGTTCGTTTTTCTTGTCGGAAATTTCACGGTTCTGGGACTCAGAGTTTTGGTTTATGGGACGGTTAGCGCTCGGGAGAAGACATCGGATGCGGATGTACCGGAATTTCACCGGAGCGAGCGGCTAACGCGCGGTCCACATTTTGTTCAGTCTCAGAATTTTCGTGCGTCGAAGCCGTGAAATGTTTCGTTTCGTTTGTTTTGTCGTTTTCGTTTTTCGTTTTGTGTCATATCTCGCCCGCCCAGTGTGGGCGGAAGGAAGGGCGAGAGGCTGGTCACACGGGGTTGTCTCAACACCATGACAACAAAGGAGACCCCTCATATTTATTAGGGCGGTTGGATGGAGTGCGAGGCAGGTCTCGATACGCGCAATTCACATCTCAACCAATTTCGGTTGTGAGAAAAATACCGATGCGCGACGGTAATGAGATAAACAAAGGACGGTGATCGCCGCGACGCGACGCGTGGTATCTTGGACGTGACTCGACGCTACGTGATAAAGTACTTCGGTGTACGATACGAGTGGAGACGCCACAGGGGCGGTTCCTACCCCGAGTTGCTCTCGTGAGAGTACGAAACGAGAGTAGTTGACAAAGACGTTCGGTCGTCGTAGGTGGAAGTACTCGGAAGATGGACGCGCCCCGTGTGCGATGATACGTGGTCGAGGACGTGCGCCAAGATAACCAAAAATTTATTCGGATGTGACTTTTTAAATTACAATCTCAGATTGTCAAACAGACTCGTTTTATTGAATCGCAAGATTTTGCTTCGTGCGGACGCACCGTCGTCCGGACATTTCTTTTCGTGAGTGGTGTTGGAGTCGCACTCAAAAATTTTCATTACCGGATCGGAGATCCTACACTTTTATCGGGAGGTTGGTTGGGAGTGCGGCAGGTCACTTTCGCGATTTTTTTTTTTGTATACACCGCTTCGGCTCGCCGTTGAAGAGCGAACGGTCGCGTAGTCAACATCTGGGGGGCAACAAGTGAGTCGTTGCGTTTTTGCGTTTTCCATCTTTGTCTGGTTGTTGCGTTTCGTGAACCCGAGGAGTTTCTAGTTCGCAAGGGGCGAGCGTTGTGTTTTCGGACGTCGTGTCGTCAAGATTGAGGACCCGGTGGACGGTAGCGTGGTCGACGACGTGGTGCGCGGACGATCCGGGGCGAAAGAAGGAGAATCGTGGTGAGGTTCATGTAGGGTCGAGTGTCCTCAGGAGGGCCGAAGGTTGAACGGTCGAGGAACTCGTCGCCATAGCGCTGCGGCGGATTTAGGACCTCACGCACGGAAGGCCGAAAGTGGTTGAACGCGTTGATGCGGATTTGGTTCCTTGCTCTTGCTCTAGATCTTCGCGCCGTCCACGCGACAAAGAAGATCTTCCACCGTGATGTCGTACCGTCCCGGGAAATAAGTCGGATTTTGACGACGAGGTCGCCGGTTTTCTTTCGGATTTCGTAGCCCGGGGGAACAAGCGCACAATCATCGACGTGGAGCGCGAGCGAAAAGCGCGCCGAATGGTTTCCAGCGACTCTCAGACTTGACCCACCGATGTTGCCAATCATTTCAAATTTTTCGTTGTGTCGTTTCAGAAATTTGTGCTCGGTTGTGGTAGCATCGGCTACGCAGCAGCACATCGGGGGGTTTTCAGTTTTTCATTTCGTTTGGGATTTCAACCTAGAAATAGATCTTTCAGATAGTATCAGTTTGGCGGTACTATAACCTGCTAGGTCGAGTCCAGAGACCTGGGGCTTCACCCCAAACCGCAACCATCGCTTGGACTTTTAATGATAATAAAAACAACATGCGAACTATCGACTTTACTACGTTTAGGCATCGCTCAACTTTCGTTCGGAACCGCTTTTATAAAAATTTCGCTCCGCTCAATTTTTATCATTTAGGGGAGGTCGTGTGTTACGATTTAAATTTCGCGGAAAATCGTAAAGGCGAGAACGTTCTAGAACATTCCAAAACGGGCTCTCAGACCCCGACTTCCGGTACCGGCCACGTTAATTCGGCGAGAGGAGGGGAAAATATATAAAGGTGGAGCAGACGCCATGTCAAAGGTTCTCGACAGGTTCTCGACTGGTAGAGGTCAGAGGTTACGACCGATCCGTGTGTGAGTGTTGTGTTCAAAGGGGGAGATTAGGGGGTGTTTTAGTGTGCAACAGGTGCTGGCGAACCCGTGGAGGAAGACCGATTCGGCTGGGAAGTCGTCTTAGAAGAATTCCAACCGAAACGTCGCGGCGGATAAGGGCTTCCTTCACGAGGGTCATCGACCCTACGCTTCAGCGGATAATTTCACCACCCTGTTGGGCCGACGTCATCCCCCAGGACCCCTCCGGAGAGCAGGACCTCACACCGGACTGTCCCTGGCCGAGGAACCCGAGTCCAGGAGCAACTCATATCTGGCAAGGTCCTTCAGCGTCTTTCTTTTACTGTCCGCCATCTTGGCACCTTTCTTTTACGTTGGTTTACGTTATCGGACCTGGAGTGACCTCGCCAGAAACGACGCGCTCGCTGGCTCTCGGAAGTTTTTTTTTTAATCATTTTATCACTACTTTATCGTTTTCCACTTTTTTGCACCGGGGCTAAACCTAACTAATTCACGCTTATCCCTAGGAAGTGTCGAGGGGAGGAAGGACCCCGAGGACTTTCCGAGGATACGGACGGCGTGATAGATCAGCGGCGGAAGAAGGACTCGGAGGACCTTCCTCCAGCTCTCGCTCTTTCCAGGACTCTTTCTGGATTTCAAGCCCCAGGCCCGGTGTAAGGAAAGTTTGGTTTAAAATTCATGGATTAGTCATTGTATAGTTTGAGATTTAGCCTGGTAATACCGGCACTATTTGTAAATTTAACTAGAGTTTAAGCGCCTTCAGCGTGTCATTTTGGGGACCTTCAGTTCGCCACTTTACTCGCTTTCATTTTGCAATATTGGCTAGTTTAAAATAGTTTCAAGGTAAAAACTTTAAATTTGTTCATTTTCGAGAATATTTCTTGTTTTGTATCCTAGAATCACCTTACATAGACAACTGTGTTACGCCCGCAGCGGCATCTGAGTTTGAGTTAAATAATTAAGTGTCGTATGTAAAGCTAGGAACGAGAATTAAACACCATTATATTTACATTTGTGTTTCTGTCCAACACCTGGTATAACACCGTGTTTGTGTAGTATAATTTCTACTTCAACAGCCTCGCTCTCGAGACGTAAGTGTGTTTTGTGCCAGACCTGGAACCGATCAGTCTCGAAATCGTTATTTAAATTTCCCCCAGTGGAGTCGGGAGATTTAAGTTTCCTCTTGTTGTTGTAGTAGATCAGGAGAAAAACAATAACGTAACAGTACCTTTCAATTCACTATTTACAGAGCGTACATCAATAGGTCATCATTCCGGGAATGCGTTTATAAGTTTGGAATATTGAAAAAATACCTTTTAGATTACAAGATTAAAAAAATTACCTCAAATATTTTACACTAACCATGTCAGACCGCGTCTAAAATGGCTGCCGTCAAAAAAAATAGTATATTATGTTATGAGGAGCAAAAATGAAGTTTTATGTGCTGCGGCTGCCGAACGCAGTGAGGCAGACAAACCAGCCAAAGCACATAAAACCATTTTTGCTCCGAATAACATATACTATTTTTTCTTCAAACCTTCATAACAAATTATTTAAGACATGTTAAGAAACCAGGTAGGAATTTCAAATGATTTAGCTAGTTTACTTTACTGCCGCTCATCAGCGGAGGTAATAACTTCACGGACGCCCTTAGCGGAGATAATAACTTTATCTGCCGCTCTCAGCGGAAATAATAACTTTATCTGCCGCTCGTCAGCTCGTTAGATGCCATGACAATGAAGTGACACTTTAGCATTATCAATGCAGCAGGATAGTGTCATAATTTACGGACGTTTGAAGAAAAACAGCGTTTAGTTGAAAACGTCATTTCGTGAACGGTCATTTTGGGAACGTTCCCGGACATGATGGCATGTTTTCGAAATGATAATGATGTTCCCAGGATGACTGTTTCGTTCTTGGAGTGATATCTGCTATTGCAATTTCTCAATAAATTTACTGTTTATGTTGTGTTTACCTACATTTTCAACAAGATATTATACTTGTTGTTTTTATCATAGCAATATGGAGTGTCACGAGGCTGAAAATACCAAAAAAAGACCGAAAATGTTACTAAAAAGAGATAGTTCGTCTTATTTGCTCTAATTTGCGCCGAAGAAAAAAAGCTAATGCTAGAAAAAGAAAGTTCTCGGAATGACGATTTTTAGCGATGGCTTTTTTGAAAAACAAATTACAAAAAAATTAATGTGTTTTGTGCTTGCCCTATTTAAATATTATGTATACACAAGTTTAGTGACGATTTAATGTCATCGGAAACCGACTTATCGCGGAATCAGGCGATTCAAAATCAAAGAAATTCCTTTTCGAGAGGATTTCCCTTGCCATTCAACGTGGAAACGCTGCAAGCATTCGGGGCACTTTTCCAGATTCCGCAATATTATCGGAAATTTTTGTATTATAAAACAAAAATGTTTATGTAATTATGTTATTAATTCATTATATTTATTCTTTAAGCTAATTTTCATAATCATAGCTTCCAAGTATTTTCATCATAAAACCAAACTTGTAATTTGCCACCTTGGTGATTTTTACCCAGGTATACAACCCACATTCCTCGAAATTGGAATTTTATTTTACTCCACTGCCCCCACTGCTTCCTTATAAACTTGCATCATAATATACTATTATCTACGATCGCGTAAAAAGTAGGCACTTTTTGCACTAAAAATCGTTGTCAAAGTTGACGTTTAGAGAAACTGACAGAATCGTTCTCTAAAAGTTTTAGAGCACGATTTCTCGCTTTTATGGCACAGAACTGTCAGAATACAACAATCGAATTTGTTGGAAACATTGTTTAGGTTGCTAAACGACGTGGTTCTCAAACGACTTTTGTTATTCATGAAATATTGAACCAATGAACTATTTTATACAAATTTATGTTGAAACCGGTGTGATGATCTCACGATCGTAGATAAAATGTTGTAAGACATACGTGTAAAAAGTTCCTTTGTTGCACTCACATCTTTTAAAATACTCCCTCGAGCCTCGGTCGTATTTTAAACCCGTTCGTGCAATAAAAAATAACTTTTTACACTTATATCTTAAATAACTATTTTTTGTTTGACACTGTCAGAATTTGAGAATTTTCTCTTGTGTGAACGGATTTTGATAAATGTCACAACTTGTCAAAACGAAACGTCAAGCTAATTTTAAAGATTTCAAGCGATTTGGAGCCTAAGGGGCTCGTCAAACAAAAAAACATTGGGCCGTATGATTTCCCATTCGTTAATTAGCTAAATAATTTATTAAACAAAGTGAGAGTACATATACAGGCTGTTTGATGAAAAACGCCTAAGCCCATAACTTTGTTATTTATTACCCGATTTCAATGAACAAAAAAATCAAAGATATGGTTTTTCAAGCGCTACAAAACAGCCATATTTTTTTTTTTGGCGTTATCTTCAATAGCTAACGATAGTCAACTTTTTTTTTTAAATGGTAAGGTTTTTTTTTTCTGGATCTAATGATGTATTGAAAGTTATCATTTGGTTCATAGCTAACTGAAAAAAAAATAAAACATTTTTTTGTGGCTCAGCTTATTATAAAATTTTTAAGAGTGCCGTGAAAAACAATCGGAAATGTCATCTCAACGTCAGCTTAGAAATTTTCATCTGCTTTTTTAAACTTTTTTATTTAAGTATAAAATAACATTGTCAGTCATGCCGGATAGCCGTCAATTGACTATTATTTTATGTTCGAGTGTAATAAAAATCGTAATTAGTCAAAAACAAAAAGTTAATAGAAAAAATAATAATAATAATTATTATTTATGTTTTCCAAGAAAATAATAAAAAAACATATTTTCGGTTTTTTTGTTCATTGAAATCGGATAATAAATAAAAAAGTTATGGGTTGAGGCGTTTTTTATCAAACAGCCTGTATGCCAAGCACTATATTAGACAGAGACAAAACAATTTAACGACGTTCTTTAACTTTAATGAAAGGGAAATCATACGGCCCGTTGTATTTAATTCGTTCGTTAAATAAACTACTAATTTCAGTCACTTATCCTGAGAATAGATAATTTTTATACAGGCTGTCTTAAAAAACGGCCCACGCTATAACTTTGGACTTTGCTATTGATGGCCCAAATGAAAAAAAAATTATACAGGAAACGAAATGGCTCTAAAAACACTACAAACCTGAGTCAGCATATAATATTTATACCTTCTACCCATTTATGGGCTATGGGTAACTTTTATTTTTCTAATGGTAATCTAACATTTTTTTTATTGATTGTGTTAGTTTTTTTCTGATTGTAATGGCATAAAAAAACTATACCCTTTGATAACCAAATTTCCGAGAAAAAAAAAAAGAAAATATGTTGGATCAAAATTAGATTTATCTTTATTTCATAAACGAAAATTTGGTGTCAATTTTACGCACGTTTCATGTTGGAAATTTTATTTATTTAATTATAATTCATAAAAATCATTTAATAATGGAGGTCAGTTAACTTGATTTTTTTCATTAATACCTATGACAATAAATCTAATTTTGATGCAACATACTTTCCTTTATACAGGGTGACTGACGAAAAACCTTTGATGCTGTATCAATACCAACTTAATAAAAAAAAATTCTTGCGTCCAGTTTTTGGCAGATGAACATCAGCTTCTTTTTTTCAAATAGCACTGTACATTTTTTTCTATTCAGTATTATAGAGATTTGTCTCCTGAATATAAAAATGTAAAGAACTATACCCATTCATTAAACAAAAGTCGAGAAATTAAAGAGTAAATGTACAAAATTTTAAAAATCAAGTGACCAAAATAAACAAGAGAGAAGTTTGTTCTAAGTGCTCGAAATGACTAAGTAAGCTCTGAATATTCATTTGTCAAAACAGTTTGATTATGATAATAATAATAATTTTTTAAAAATGATATTGGCATGAGTTTTGGTATTGATAAGTGTAAAAGGCAATCAATATGTCGCGATCATTACGAAAATTTAGAATATATAACTCAAGAAGGAGAAATCATTAAAAATTTAAATAAAGGAGAATTTTATAAATATTTAGGTATTAATCAATCAAATCATATTCAACATTCAATTATAAAAGAAAATTTAGAAAAACAATTTTATTTAAGAATTAAATCTATTTTAAAATCAAAATTAAACGGTAATAATTTAATTAAAGCAGTTAATACATATGCTGTTCCATTGTTGGCCTATTATTTGGTGTTATAAAATGGTCCAAAACTAATTTACAGAATATAAATATTCAAACTAGAGTTCTCTTTACAAAATTTTGTAAACATCACCCCAAATCTGCTATTGAAAGATTTAATTTACCACGCGAAAATGGTGGTAGGGGTTTTTCAAATCTAGAAATTCTACAACATAATCAAATTGCTTCACTAAAAAATTATTTTCTCAATAGAGCTCGTGATAACACTTTTTTTAATGCTTTGGTTTCAGCGGATAAAGGTTACACACCTTTAAATTTAAGCGATAAAATAATTTCAGATATTGTTGAGCCAAATATACCTGACACTATAGCAAATATAAAACAATAGTATTTTACAGTAGAAGTCCGTTAGGATAGCCTTTACTGCCGAGCCAGAGGTTTTGTGAGACGAGCTCGCAGAGCGAGTCGAATAATACTGGCGAGGCTGTAAAGGCCCTAACGGACGTGTATTGTACAATAGTTTTTGTAATATCTCTACGATTCGTTCAAAATTATCTTTTTGAAATACATTTTTTTCAACGCCATCGAAAAAACCGAATGATTAATAAGTGTGCGGAGGACGTCGTCATGTCAACCGCTGTTTGTGAAAAAAAATTGTTTCAATGTTGTTTGTCAGATTTGTTCAACGCTTAACTTTCTGTTGAAAATAAGTGAATGAAATCGATAAAAAATCGCAATCAAGTTATTCCCGATGCCCGGAAGTGAGGTCATCGTTATTGCCTGCAAAATCGCGCTTGTGTTAGTGAAGCATCAACTTCAATCTTGTCTCCATTTGCTGCTGTTTGTCAGATTTGTTCAACACTGAACTTTCCGTTGAAAATAAACGACTGAAATCAATAAAAAATCGCAATCAAGATATTCCCGATGTCCGGATGGCCACAGAGCAAGTGAAGTCATCGTTATTCCCTGCAAAATCGCGCTTGTGTTGGTGTTTAAATTCTGAAGCATCATCTTCGATCTCGTCTACATCTGCTAGTGGCATACGGATTTCGATTAATTCAAGGTGTGTTCATAACATTAAACATTAATTATTGTACCAATTGTAAAAAAGTTGAAAAATAAAATTTAGATCTACGTTGCTATAGTTATTTAGTCATTTATAACGGCCGCTCCCGCTCATAACGGACACCTATAACGGACTCCGGCCGTTATGAGGTTGTTTACATGGTGACAAACAGTCCGGAAAGCCACCTTTAACAACTAGATATTACAAAAAAGTCTTTACATGGGAGATATTTTAAAGAACTAGAACAACCAGAAATTAATATTCAAGCTTCTCATGCATGGCTTAAAAAATCAAATATTCATCCTGAGACTGAGGGTTTTATATTTGCAATACAAGATCGTGTTATAAATACAAGAAATTATAAAAAACACATATGCGGATTACAATCGATCATTGATAAATGTAGGATTTGCGGAACTGAAGGGGAAACCATTGAACACATCATTTCTTCTTGCACCGTTTTGGCTCAAAGCGAATATAAAAAACGTCATGATATATTCGCAAAAATTATACACATGAATTTAGCAGTTAAATTCAACTTATTAAAGGATACACAACCACATTATATTTATAAACCCGAAAGTTGTTTGGAAAATGACAATTACAAATTATATTTTGATCGTACAGTTTTAACCGACATTCATATTCAGCATAACAGACCAGACATTATTATTTTAAATAAACAACAAAAGCAAGCATATCTTTTAGATATAGCTGTTCCAAATTCACACAATATAACACAGACATATAATACAAAAATTAATAAATATTTAGAACTCTCCGTTGCTATGAGAAATCTTTGGTGTTTAGAAAAAATTTCGATTTTACCATTTATAATTTCAGCAACAGGAATAATACCGCAATCTCTTTTTAAAAATTTAAAAATTTTGGACTTAGACAACAAATTGGTGGTTGAAATTCAAAATAGTATATTATATATTGAGGGAGAGAAATGCATGATTTTTCCTAAGGTGCAGTTTGTAGCCAGAGGGCGAAGCCCGAGGGCTACAAAGCACCGAGGGAAAAATGAGCATTCTCTCCAGAAGTATATATGTATACTATTTTTTTCACGGTAGGGAGTAGAAACAGCACAAAAATCTCAAATTTTAAGAATAAAAAAATGATGACAAATGAGTTGTCATCTTTTGATGAATTTAATGGAATTAGTAGTTGCCTTGACAACACAATTAGATTTTTGTCACAACAGTCAAAAAAAATGAAAACTCCCATTAGATTTTTGTCACAACTGTCAAAAAAATGAAAACTCCCTAGGGAGCAAATATTTGCTCCCTAGGGAGAAAATGCTCTACTTCTGTCACGATGTTGACATCCGAAAAGTTGATTTCTACTCCCGATCGTGAAAAAAGGTATATTATTATACTCATGTCATATCGTGAGGAAGTTCCTTAACATTGACACAGAACATAAAACACAAAAAAGTCAAAATGTGGAGGCGAGACGCCGGTAATTATGTTGATAAGCACTGCACTATTACTTGATAGTATTATCCGTAATAGTGTATGTACTCCGGCAAAATTGCCGTGCCGCCGGGTGGAGGTAGGATACGAATAATGTTGCTGTGGAAGAAAATTTCCAAAGATGATTTAGTGTTAACGTGTGGTGTGGCATTTTTGGAGATAGAATGGACTAGTGGGTCCCATTTTTATTGATAGCAGTCTCGATGAAACAAAATATCATATTATTTATTATCAAACGAAATAAGCAACTTTCTGGATGAGATACCATTAGCAGTGTTGAATAGAGTCGTGTTTCATCAGGACGGCGCCATACCCCGTAATGCACGCATGAATTTTGTAAGGCTAATCGGGATGACCAAGTGTGCGAGAGAGATAAAGATATCGGAAAAGTATTTAGCGTTTTTTAAAGAAACGGTATGACCGATTTTCAATTTTTAAACTGCAAGTGTCCTAAAATATTACGTCAAAATGCTGCAACGTTTTACTTTTTTTATTTTTGATTCCATTCAAAAAAAATTTTTTTTCTTCGTTATTAAAAAAAAATTAAAAATCTGCTCAACGGCGCATGTGGGGGCCAACTTCTTAATGGCAAATCTTTTTTTATTTTTAAATTTTGACAAAAAATAACGCCCGAAACAGAAATATACGATTTTCTTTGACAATCACATACCGACAATATTAAGTGTACAATAAAGATAAGATTGCACTCTTGCATAGGAAAAAAAAAGTGGAAATACAGGGTCATTATAAATGATTGTAGCCGAAGCAAGCCATTCCTATTATATGTTATGAAATTTTTGCCGCTTCACTGTAAACTGTCAATTTTTGTCACTCTCAGTGTTATTTTTTAGGTGAAAAGTGGTGAAGAGAATTTTATTCATTTATTTTTTTTTTAATTAACGATTGAGTTGTTTTGCAACAAATTTTACTCTTGTGTGTAAACAGTGTGTTTTCACTTATTCAAACCATTTTGATCATTTTTTATATGAAGCGACAACCATACATTTTTACAACTGTACGTTGCAGCAAAAAATTAAGTGGCTTCACTGTCAACTAAATAATAATAATTATAAATAATAACATATGCGGTTTACAATCGATCATTGATAAATGTAGGATTTGCGGAACTGAAGGGGAAACCATTGAACATATCATTTCTTCTTGCACCGTTTTGGCTCAAAGCGAATATAAAAAACGTCATGATATATTCGCAAAAATTATACACATGAATTTAGCAGTTAAATTCAATTTATTAAAGGATACACAACCACATTACATTTATAAACCAGAAAGTTGTTTAGAAAATGACAATTACAAATTATATTTTGATCGGACAGTTTTAACTGACATTCACATTCAGCATAACAGACCAGACATTATTATTTTAAATAAACAACAAAAGCAAGCATATCTTTTAGATATAGCTGTTCCAAATTCACACAATATAACACAGACATATAATACAAAAATTAATAAATATTTAGAACTCTCCGTTGCTATGAGAAATCTTTGGTGTTTAGAAAAAATTTCGATTTTACCATTTATAATTTCAGCAACAGGAATAGTACCCCAATCTCTTTTTAAAAATTTAAAAATTTTGGACTTAGAGAACACATTGGTGGTTGAAATTCAAAAAGGTATATTATTATACTCATGTCACATCGTGAGGAAATTCCTTAACATTGACACAGAACATAAAACACAAAAAAGTCAAAATGCGGAGGCGAGACGCCGGTAATTATGTTGATAAGCACTGCACTATTACTTGATAGTATTATCCGTAATAGTGTATGTACTCCGGCAAAATTGCCGTGCCGCCGGGTGGAGGTGGGATACGAAGTTATTTAAATATAAACATTCAAACTAGAGTTCTCTTTACAAAATTTTGTAAACATCACCCCAAATCTGCTATTGAAAGATTTAATTTACCACGCGAAAATGGTGGTAGGGGTTTTTCAAATCTAGAAGTTCTGCAACACAATCAAATTGCTTCACTAAAAAATTATTTTCTCAATAGAGCCCGTGATAACACTTTTTTAATGCTTTGGTTTCAGCGGATAAAGGTGACACACCTTTAAATTTAAGTGATAATATAATTTCAGATATTGTTGAGCCAAATATACCTGACACTATAGCAAATATAAAACAGAAGTCTTTACATGGGAGATATTTTAAAGAACTGGAACAACCAGAAATTAATACTCAGGCTTCTCATGCATGGCTTAAAAAATCAAATATTCACCCTGAGACTGAGGGTTTTATATTTGCAATACAAGATCGTGTTATAAATACAAGAAATTATAAAAAACACATATGCGGTTTGCAATCGAACATCGATAAATGTAGGATTTGCGGAACTGAAGGGGAAACCATTGAACA
The DNA here is from genome assembly GCF_963966145.1 of Tenebrio molitor. Taxonomy (NCBI): domain Eukaryota; kingdom Metazoa; phylum Arthropoda; class Insecta; order Coleoptera; family Tenebrionidae; genus Tenebrio; species Tenebrio molitor. Next base: position 22,073,108 of record NC_091051.1, on the reverse strand, counting down.
CATCATTTCTTCTTGCACCGCTTTGGCTCAAAGCGAATATAAGGAACGTCATGATATATTCGCTACAATTATACACATGAATTTAGCTGTTAAATTCAACTTATTAAAGGATGCACAACCGAATGAACTGTACAGTTAATTTCAAAATTATCGAGTACACCTCAAAAATCAAGAAGTCGATTTATTACAGTTTTTCCACATGTAAACATGCCTTTTTAAAATTTGAGCGTCATATTTTTTATATAGGTTAGGTGAGTTTGACAACATAAAATGTCGCTGATATTTTAGAACACCATAATAGTGTCTGTTTTATCCTCTGCACGATGCTCTTCGCGATGTTATAATACTGAGCTACCTCTGGATCGACCATCCTTCTTCTAATTTGGAAAGAATGAGCATTTTCGCTTTTTCGGTTAGATTAGGCATTTTGTTTGTCAAAATTGACATTGATCATTGACAAAAAATGTAAGTGCAATTCACACTGTAGAAAATTAGGTGTACTCTATAATTTTGAAATTAACTGTACCTTATTATTACTTTACTTCATTTTTATTAAACACTTTTGAAATCGCAGATTTTATTTATTTATTTTTAACGATTTTTACTACCACCTAATCAACGGTTAAAAGGAGAACCACAAGGAGAACAGTCAGAAGAAATATAAAACACTAATTTTGACAATCAATCACTTGATGGATCGACGGTTGATAATGTTGACCAGGGGAAAGAATCAACATAGGACGTATTGAAACCGCGAGCATCAGCGCCATCTGCTCGCCCTGAGACGACTTATATCCTCAGAAGTCAAATATAATAATAAAAAAACTAGTAAAAATAAAATTATAGTACAAAACACAATGTTGTAACTTAATTTTAATGAAAAAGTACATGTTAACTCGTATTTTTTATTTTATTTTATAATTATTTTATATAGGTTAGCGCCATCTATTATCTCTGAACTAAACAAATATAAGAAACCGTGTAAATCACAGAGTCAGCACTTCAGCACTTCAAAGTTCAAGATCAGTTTAATTTAATTAAACCGTGCTCTCGTCGTTTGTGTTTAAAAAAAAGTGTTGTATGCCCAATTGTAATAATAAGGATGCTTAACGTCGCCTCATCCATAATGTCTAAGTCATAACGTTCTACAAATACCTAACCTACCGTCTACCGGACTTATAACGTAAATTACTATATTGTTATTAAAACGATTTAACAGACAATAATTGTACCTGTCTTAAGTTGATTACTTGATTAGTGTCGTTTTGAGTTAATATTTTTGTGATAATAAATTTTTTTTAACAGTTATTACAGAATGTTTTGTTTTATCTTCGACTTGAATTAATTATTATCATTGACAATTAGTCATTAATAATGTGTTATAAAATTGTATGAAAACAATACGACATAAAGTAATACATTATTAATGATTAATTGTTATTGATAATATTACCTTTGAAATTAAAAATTTAAATTTGGTAGTAGGTTTGGACCCGTGGTTTGGTCTGTTGCCTGGCTAAATGTTTTGGCTCAGGGCGGATAGATGGCTCTGAAACTGGTTTCATTCAAGGTTGGTAGAACTGACTAATTTGTACCGGGTGATCAAGAAGGACTGTTTAAGTTGGCAATACAATTAAGAAAATTTTTTAATTGGGTTATTTATAACACTGCAACTGGATATGTTTTGTTGGTTTATTTGACAAATATCTGATATAGGTATAGCAATAACAACGACAAGCCACCATCAACCGGAAGTTACTCCTGTTATATGATTTAAAATACGATCCAGTGTTACCAACTTAAACAGTCCTTCTTGATCACCCCGTATAATAGGTTGCCTCGTTGAAAATTGCGGGGCGGGGGGGAAAGTAACTCGTGACGTAAAATCAACCCAGAAATTTTGGGTGTTCGAATAGAACCCAAGGTTCATAAGCTCCGTGGAGTTTATTGGGTGGCTTTTTGGGCTTTATTCTAGCGAGCGAACACCTAATGCATGATCGACAGACTCTGTCGTAAAAGTTTAGTACACTGTGACGTCACGAGTAACTTTTACGGGGGGAAAAAATTCAGACTATTGCTTTAAATGGCAACGAGGCAACCTATTATACAAATTAGTCAGTTCTACCAACCTTGGTTTCATTAAGGTACTAGATCAACACACTACGTATAGAGCAAAGAGTATAGGATAGAGGGGAAGCAAAAATATAAGTGTAAGTGGCGACATCTGGTATTTGAGACTCGTAACTATTCAGTTTGTTGGCTGTTGAGCGCGCGACGCGGACAAGATTTAAAAAATGGTTCGCTGTCACGTAAAAGGTTGCTGTAAAACACAAAAAATAAATAAAAACCATTCCTTCTTCACAGAACCAAAAAGTTTAATGATGTAAGTACATTGAAATATAATAATAATTTAATATTAAATTAACAATGTTTGATTTGAAACGGTTCGAAGTAATAAATCAGGGAATATTATAAAAATAGTACTATATTATAATTTAATCAATTGCAGCCGAAAGCAATGGAGACAATTTGCTGAAATTAAAGGGGATCCGAAAAATGTTCGTATATGCTCCGATCATTTTGAATTATCTTGTTACAAGAAAAGAACACCACCACGATATTTACTATATGCAGGAGCTGTTCCAACAATTCAGACAAATATAAAAGAATCCAGGCTTAATGAATTAGACAGTAACTTAAATATTCAAGAAGATGCAGGAGTGAAAATTAGTCATCCAAATCTCCCAAGTAATTTAGAGAAACGACTACAGGTTAAACTTCGATATAACGCTCCCGTTTATAACAATTTCCCGGATATAAAGCTTTTTTTCCTGGACCCCAGTCCCACTGGAGAATTTTCCAATGAAAGTTTATTCGTTGTAACGCTTCGATTTCCCGTTGATAACGTTCCGATGGAAGGTGTAAAATTACGTAAATTAAAACCAGGAAAGAAACCGCACGTACCATGATCTAATGGATACTGCGAAAATACATTTCTAGGAATTTTCTCTCGCCTACAAAATGTTTTTCACGAATTTTCCACTTTGTGCGCAATACTTTTTCTTCCTCGATCTCGTCCTCGATCCTGTTAACATAGTATGTATAAAATGTCAAGAAAATCATAAAAAAATAAATAAATAAAAGAGTTTGATCGATCTACATTGAATCAAAAAGATTTTGCTGCATCCAAGAACATAAATGCTGGAAACCATTCTAAAGAGTTGGTTCATCCAGGCAAGGAGCTCTAACATCTCGATAAGTGGTCCGATTTTGCAAGAAAGGGCCCGGCAAGTTTTTCCCGGTAATAGCGCTCTTTTTGTTCGGTCCCTAGAAGAGCGTTATAACGAAGTTTTACTGTTTATTAATCTATACATCATAAAGATATCGTAATTTATTTTACTCGTGTTTTAATATATCTACTATTATTTATAGGTAAATGCCTTCATAATGATAACACTATCATTCGTATCATGGATGTTGAAAAAGAAACAAATCATTCTAATTCATCTATCCATACTAAACCATCAAGTCAATCAATACCCACTCTTCTATCTGTACCACATCAACAGCCTTCTACATTCTATGCATCAGCAGAAACCATTAGAAGTACATCTCCATCTAACATGCAATACTCTTTTCATTTTGACGATAATCCATGTTCCTCGAGTTCATCAGGACTAACTCTTCGACCTTCATCAGGTCAACGTTCGCCAACATCAGCCATTCATACACCTGCAGAAAATTCTGGTAGCACGCCCTCATGTGAGATTCAGAACTATATTGTCATTAACAACAAAGACAACTCTTGTTTCCATGTTGATGATAATAATCAATGTTCATTAAGTACACTACAATCATCATCCGAACTTTTGATGACTCCTATAAAAAAAACTACTCGCGTTCCAAGAGCTATGTCATTCAAAACTCCTCAAACTCCACCAAAAATATCAGCAACTTTTCCGTCAAAACCATCAAATAAATCTTATAGTACGGTACCAAGGAAATTAATAAATAAAAATCAAGCTATACGGAAAATACAATTAACTCCAAAGTCATTGCGTATAAAAATGAAGAATCGTTTGTTGTCCATTTACCGTAGTCAAATACAAAGATTAAAGAGGCAGAAATGTAATGCTTCCGTAACTGCGAAAGAATCCGAAATAAATTCAATTATTGCTTCGTGCTCTAAGTACCTTGATCCAAATGCTCTAAATTTTTTTTTCGTCTCATTTGCGTTTGTGTAATATTTCCAAAAATCGCAGACGTTACACAAATGAACTTAAAGATATAGCTTTGTCAGTTAAATATCACTCACCTAAAGCTTATCGTTTCCTGCGAAAATTTTTACATCTACCGTCTGAAAGAACACTTAGCGAATATCAAAAACAATTTCCAATTTATCCAGGATTAAATGAAACTGTTTTGAAGCAATTGAAAACCTCATTGGGAGGTTTAGATAAGAAAGACAGACTGGTTAACGTGTTGTTCGATGAAATTAATTTAAGTGAAGAAATTCATTATGACAATCATTTAGATGAATTCAAAGGTCTTGCTGATAACGGTAAAACGCGAACTGATGAAAATGCAAAAAGTGCATTAGTTGCAATGATCACGTGGATCAATAAACCTTGGAAACAAGTAATAGGTTATTGGTTCTTAAGTAAAAATGATAATTCAAATTTAACACATAGAATTATGGAGGAAACAATTGAAAAATTATTCAAATGCGATGTTATAGTAAAAAGTCTCGTTTGTGACCAAGGTCCTCGCAATGTAGGAATGTTCAAAAAACATAAAATGAGCACCGAGAAACCATTTTTCAAAATTTCAGGATATGTCGAAAATATATATTTTATTTACGATCCACCGCATTTATTAAAGTCAGTTCGCAATAATCTCTTTCAGAAACAGCTTCGATATGGTAATGGCTATGCACGTTGGTCGGTAATTGAAACAATTTATAATGTCAGTAAAGTACGACCTTTGAATTTAATTCCAAAAATAACTGAGAAACACTTATTTAATATTTCAAATGGCGATAAAATGTCAGTTTCCTTAGCAGCACAAGTTTTTTCGGATTCTATGTATACAGCCTATTTAGTATACACGACAATAGAGTCTAATTTATTTCCTGCAGACGACACAACTGGCCAGTTGGTGATTGATATGGATAAGCTCTTTGATTGTTTAAATTCCCGGCTTGAACGCAAAACAATAGACAAAAAATTAAATTATGCTATTTCAAAAGATTCTGATCACCACCAATTTTTAAATGACATGATTAATAAATTAGATGCTTGCTATTTCATTCCTAATAAAGCTACAGATAAAAAGAGGCCGCCTTGTTTACAGGGATTGAATATAACAATAAATAGTATATTGCAGTTGTCTGAAGAACTTCGGGAAAAATATGGAATTCCTCTGTTAAAAACACGTAGATTTAACCAAGATCCTTTAGAAAATTTATTCGCTACTATTAGACAACAACACGGTTGCTCAGTTAACCCCTCTCCAAAGCAATTTGAAACTGGATTAAGACATATTTTTATTACTCAGTTAAGTAAAATCTCAAATGTAACAAATTGTGAAATGGATGAAAATAAGATATTTGTTACATTAAGGGCCGGTTTTTCAATCGATGATTAACATTTTGATTAGCTAATCATTACTTCTTGATTAATTTCAAATTAATCATGGATAGCGTTTTTCAAACCAAAATTCAATTATGATTAGCTAATTAAAAATTAACTGAAAGTTTGTTACGTTGGTATTAACTTTTCTGTCAAATTTGACAACTTGGTGGTTTGTGATTTGTGACAATTTCAAATTTAGGTAATTGTTTACTTTAGCTACTTGTGGACACCCTTAGGGCGTCCTCCTACATCGTTTCCCACCACTCAAACCTTGTGCAAATGCCCTTGTTTTTCTCTCTTGTTGTGTTTCAAGGTCGCATCAATGATCAATGTCTAAAGGGCAAGGAAAATTCATTTGCACAAGGTTTGAGTGGTGGAAAACGATGTAGGAGAACGCCCTGCGGCTGTCTAGCCAGAAAAAACGCGAAAATTCCACAAATAGTTAAAGTAAACAATGACCTTAATTTGTAATTTTGATTCATCGTAATTTCCGCATTTTCTCCACCCACTGATTGTATTTCTACAGTCTATGCCCCTATAATACAATTAGGAAATCTTGCTATTTTAAAGAGAAATAAGTGAGAACAGAGTCAATTGCTTTTATTATGCCCTAACAGTTGGGTATCAATCTCTAACCATTTTACCAAGGATAATTACATCCATAAAGCAATTGATTCTGTTCTCATTTATTTCTAGGAGTACTATAAAAAACTTTTGTTTACATTAATTTTTACGTTAATTTCATTTCGGTTTGGGGGGATTTTAATATAATTTGGACGCAACGCCGCTAGAGCTCTACTTGTGTACACCACAAGTCTCCAGCCACGCTCCTATTGCATAAAATCGCAGACTAAAAAGCAACTGATTTTGAGGCGATAGACAGTCATTTCTGAAATAAAAATTTTGCTGGTATTTTAACCCCTGAATTTGATGCAGACTTATCAACAACACTCATCGGTTAGTTTGATAGGAAATAGCTTCTTCTATTTCTTTTAACAATCTTTCTACTGTTCGCGAAGACAAACGAAAGCGACTAAAAAAATCCTTTTGGTCTTATTCTTCGAAGTGTTTGGGACTGAAACGTATAGTTTTTGGCCTCCGTGACTCTTCATCGCTACTATAAGCATCATAAATATCATCAATCATTATTCTTTGCTCATGGTTTTACTGTTTTAATCAAAAATTTTCAATAAATGGGCAATGTCACTTTTGACCTTAATCATCAAATTCCGATTAATTCATAGAACATCGTATGATTAGGTTAATCAGGAATTAACATGAACTTTTTTGTTAATCATAGGTTGAAAAACGGTAACATTGTGTTAATTACAAATTAAACCTTAATCAAAAATTAATCATCGATTGAAAAACCGGCCCTAAGTAATATACAAGCAGCGTCAATTGCAGTTCCAGAAAAAGTGGATATTAATGAATTTTTAAAAAATAAATTATCTGTTTCAAGCATTATGAGTAACTTCGAAGAAGATATGAAACGTACAAAAAATTCCGAATTCACTGAAACTAATGCAGTTTATTATACAGGGTGTCCCCAAAAAAGAAGACGAGTCCATAACTCCCTTATTTATCGGAAGATTTTAATTATCTGTACACCAAATTAAATGATTGCTAATAGGCTACAAAATGGCCTAATAAATTCAAGTATAGCCCCATGGACTTCAAGGGTAAACTGTCAAAAAAAAAAATTTCAAATGGGATTACATATTTTTTTTTAGTAATTCTGATAGAGATTTTTATTCTGAAAATAACAGTGTATCACAAGTATACACTTAAATGCCAAAAATTCACAAAAAAAAATGTAAAAAAACGCTACTATCGTCTATGTTCCATTTTGCGCTAAACATTGGGGGCATATCTGCGCAATCCCACATATTATTATTTGTCATTTGTTTTTCTAGCTACCTTAATTTGGTTATTACATTGTAACGCAATGCATTTTGATAGCTTTTCGCTTGGTGCTCGTCATTTGTTTCAAAAGTTAGTGTAATTTTTTTTTATGTCAAGTTATACTTGTGATACATTGTTGTTTTTAGAATTAAAATCTCTATCAGAATTACTAAAAAAAAGTATCTAATCCCATTTGAAAAAAAATATTTTGACAGTTTAGTCTTGAAGCCCTTGGAACTATACGTCAATTTATTAAGCCGTTTTGTAGCCTATTAAAAACCATTTAATTTGGTGTATATATAATTAAAATCCTCCGATAAATAAGGGAGTTATGGACTCGTCTTTTTTTTTGGGGACACTCTGTATATGTGGTTATTTAGCTAAGAAATTTTTAAAGTCACATAGTAGTTGCAAAAAATGTATCGATTATCTTATTTTACCAAATGCAAACACATCGTTCGATGATTATAAAATATTCACGGTTCTAAAAGATTGTGCTGATACTAATGGTCTTCAGTATTCTTCAAAGATATTATACGAATCAGTATTACAATGGGAACGAACATATCAGGCAGTTATAAAAGAATTTTTTCATTTAAAAAAAATTTCAAATTATCTGAATCCCGTATTGCTTCAGCACACTCCTCACTTCAAATTATGTAATTCTGACGTAACAAATGCATTCGTAAATTCGTTTATCAGAATTCGTTGTTTTTGGGAAGCCCGTTTTAGGAGGCGTGCAGCAAAACTGGCTGATAATAATACGAAGCAAAAAATAAAAAAATCAAAAATGAGAAAGTTTACAAATAAAACATCTTCCATCCAAAATTAAAAAGATAACCAAAAAAATACTGGGTGCCCCAAAATTCACGGAAAAACTCACTGGGTCAATGCAATTATGAACGATTGTGATCAGGTTTGCAATTATTTACTTCATAATTTTCAACTTTTCCAAGAAGTGATTTTATGTGGGTTTTACCTGAAATTACGTATGGCAACCTGGCTTTGATTTTTCTTTCTTATTTCCTTGGATACCACAAAAATAAAAGATTTGCAGACTCTTGAGATACATTGAATGTTTTTAAATTTTGCCATATGTAGGCCCGGTTTATTCACCTTCAAGTAAATTTATCTGGCCAGTAGTTGCTATGATTTAGAATCTGCTATTGGTAGATCCATGGTAATTACCGTTCAAATCAAGTTACTTGAAGGGGAATAAACCGGCCCTTAGTGTAACGAATAAGTCCATATCTTCTACAAAAACGAAGATTGATTTTTTTTAAATATTTTTACCTGATATTTTAATGACTACTTAACACCCTATTGACAAGCTGTTCCGCGAATTTTGGGGCACCTATTTAGTATAATCTATTAAAAGTTGAGATTTTTTAAATATTTAATATGATGTTAATAAACGTTATAGAGTTTATCATCCTTTGTTTATGAATATTTTTATTATTTACTTTTATTTTATTGAAAAAATGTTAGTTTTGTTTGAAATATAGGTATGTATATGTTTTTGTTATTATTAGTAGGTTTTATAATTTAATTTTGTTATTCCATTATAGTTTATTCATTATTTTTCATTATTATTTTATTTATTATATTACCTTTTAATTTTATTGGAATAAATTTTTTATTTGAATTTTACCGCTGATTTCGCGTTTGTCAAGAGTCTCACTCACCAGAGGCGCTGAAACTCGTATACTACAATTTAACATTGGCTCAAATGGGCTGCTTCCCCTCTATCCTATTCTCTCTGGTATAGAGGTAACGCCATTCCATTCCTCGCGAGAGTGGATTGTAAGATAAAGATATCAAATGCAAATTTCACAAGTGAAATAAGTGTGAGAGTTTCAATGAATCAGCAATACAGGATCAGCGAACACGAAATTCTTTATTATGACAACTCAAAAGTACAATTGTTTTGTTATTATATGCCTACTACAAAACACAACACATGGCAACACCAAAGGGTAAAATTGCCAAACTCTAACACCCCCCCTCAAGTTACAGCTGAGGTGTTGTCGGATTGAAGTCCCAATCCAAGAATACATCTGGCATGATTGTCTTTGGATAAGGCTTTCGTTAGTACATCTGCTATCATTTTCTCGGTCGGTAGGTACAGGATCTTGATGGGATGTTTCTTCACTGCGTCGCGAATAAAATGGTATCTAACATCAATATGTTTCGATCTTGCATGATAGACGGAATTTTCGGTTAATTTTCCAGCACCTTGATTATCGTTAAAAACCACAACGTTTGCTAGTGATTGAAATCCCAATTCCTTGAGGTAACCAATTAGAAAAACTGCTTCCTTGGATGCATCACTGAGTGCCATATATTCGGCTTCGGTAGACGATAATGCGACGGTTCGTTGCTTTCTGGATTCCCAGGAGAAAGCAGCGCCGGAGAGTATGAAAGTTGATCCCGTGTAAGATCTTCTGTCAATCTCGCAGTTCGCCCAGTCTGCGTCTACGTAGCAGGTTAAATTATCCTGATTCTTCCTGTAGATGAGTTTCTTGTCGATGGTTCCTTTCAGATATCTAAGAACTCTCTTAGCCGCTGTGCAATGTTTCTTGCGGTAACAATTGCTGAATTGACTCAGGACGCTCACAGCATGTGATACATCTGGACGAGTCCCCACTGCAACATACATAAGCGCTCCTATTAGCTCTCTAAAAGGAAAATTTGTATCTTCGTTGTCATCTTCAGAATGAAGTTCAGAAAGTTTAGATCCAACTGCAAGCGGTGTCAAAACGGGCTTACAATCTTCCATGCGATATCTCTTCAAGATTTCCCGGATATATCCTGCTTGAGACAGGCATATTTCATTTTCATTTTGCTCTATTTGAATGCCCAAACAGTATTTTGCTAAACCAAAATCTTTGATACGAAAAGTTTTGGAAAGAACGTCTTTGATTTGCCTTTCTCTTTCCTGATTTCCGGAGATAATTAATATATCGTCCACGTAGATCAAAACAAATGTTCTCGTGTTTTTGTCAACGTACACACACGAATCTGCATTTGTTGGAACAAGTCCTGCTCTTTTCATCGTTTTATCTATTTCGTAGTTCCATTGTCGACCTGCTTGTCGCAACCCGTACAGAGCCTTACGAAGTTTGCAAATTTTATTTTCACCTTGAAGATCTCTCAACATAACTCTAGCTTTTTTCACAAGTGTATGATCATCTTCTTCTTCATCGATGATTCGTTGGAGCATTTCTTTGAGCAATGCGGGTTTTTCCATAAAAACTTCCGTGTCTATTTTACCGTTTAAATATGCGCTTGTTACATCTAGCTGCGATATTTTCAAATTGTATTTAGCTGCTAGGGCCACCAACAACCTCAATGAGCTTAAACGAGCAACTGGCGCAAACGTGTCATGGAAGTCAATCCCGGGTCTCTGAGTAAATCCCTTAGCCACTACTCTCGCCTTACGTCGGTCTAAGGTTCCATCAGCTGCATACTTGTTGCGGAGAACTGTCCTGCAACCCACTACTTTGGCGTGATCTGGCTTGTCGACGACATCCCATGTGTCGTTGATGACTAGACTCTTAATCTCAGATAGGATAGCATCCTTCCATTCGTCCTTATCTGCACCGTGGATAGCTTCTGAAAAAGGAATTTCAGATGCTGCCATGACAAAGTCTATCTCTTCGTATCGCGGATCTTCATTCGAAGTTGGTTCAATGTTCGATCTGTCGACTACAACAGGAAGATTTTGATTATAGATCATGTGATACTGTTTCTTCGGTCTTCCAACTTTTCCAGTTAAAATCTTGCGAGGTCTTCCCGGACCCCTCTTGGTTTTGATTGCGTCATCCATTTTCTCGATCTCTTCGTCTGGAGTGACTATCTCACCTGCGATTTCGTCTTCTTCGAAATTTTCTTGCATCAATGGAATTTCTTGCATATTGACAGTTGGAGCCTTTGTCTCTTCTGGATTACCCTTCACCGGTAATTTCGGGTTTAGGCTTTTCGCCGGATACATACGACCAAGTATCATTCCTGATAAGAAGGGCTTCTACCTGGATCTTCCATGTATCATAATTGCTTTTATTCAACATTTCAAATCTTGTCGAATTTGTGAAACTCATTTCCATTAAATTGTGTTAGATTTTGCGCGATAGCAGTCTTCAAATTTCAATTAATCGTGAACCTGTTTGTACTGGGCCCATAACCTGTGAGAGTTTCAATGAATCAGCAATACAGGATCAGCGAACACGAAATTCTTTATTATGACAACTCAAAAGTACAATTGTTTTGTTATTATATGCCTACTACAAAACACAACACATGGCAACACCAAAGGGTAAAATTGCCAAACTCTAACAATAAGGAAGACAATTGTTTTGGGGATTTTTTTAATAAAATAATGGCATTACTACAATGTCAAAATTTTGTTAGGTTATGTCGCCCATCATTAATCAAATTTTTTTAACTAAAATGTTTTACTGGTTGCAGATATTTTTTTTAATTAAAATTTACAAAACCACTAATAAAACCCAAACAAGTTACCAAATTTTTAATCGTTTAAAAATACAATATCAAAATATATTTTGAACTGCTCTTCTCATTCGCATACTTTTACTGTCACATTTTGACCTCAATTAATATTTCTCAGAAGATTCGTAAAAGGGTAGTTTTCGTTAAAGGGTAGTTTTGGTTAAAGGGAGTTTCGGGATTAGGGTTTAGTTGGGGAACAAATTCAGTTGCAAGATGATCTACAGCAACTAAAATCAAGGAAAACAGTTTCGGTATTGAAACAGTACATAATTATTGTTAATAAAATATATTAATAATGTAACTATTATAATAAAAAAAGTTATAGGTATAGGTAGCTGTTTAAACTATCAGACACAAAAATACCTATAATAAATATACCTATGTTCATAGGTTACAGTAACAGATGAGGGAAAACTTCAGGTTTCAATCGCTGCAAATCTTCAGCTCAAAAGAAATCATCTTTACTAAAACGTTTCTGTAAATGAAAATAATATTAAGTATACTGTAGCCACTTACCAATATCACCTAACATAAGAAAAACTAAATCTTTACTTTATTATGTAGATACTTACACAGCAGATTTGTAGTCAGTCTCAATTTTTTAGCCACTGTTCCCTCCGTACTCTGTTTTTGACTCCTAATATTAAATACTCGTAGCTTGTTATAAAACAATTTAAATCCATTTTTTTTAGAACTTGAACAGCCGCTAACACAACACTTGTTACTGACCATGTTAAAGTATTAAAATTAACGCAAGTAACTGAACCAAGTTAAAAGATGTAACGAGAATAAAGAAATAAATGACAATACTTAAACACAAACGAAAACTGTAATGAAATAATAAGTTAGATGAATCATGAACGAGGATTATTAAATATGCAGCAGAATAATGACACTAGTTTTTGTCAAATTACGTCAAATCATTTTTAGATTGTGTTTTTTTTATCCCCAGTTTGCGACAAGGACAGACATAAAAAATCACTGATGGCGGTACCTCTATACCATAGACAACACAGTAAACCTATAGAACGCAAACTCCCATAGTTTTTTGTGCCCCGACGCCATCTACTGGTTTGTGGTAGGTGCAAAATTAGACACAGCCAGCTGGATATCCTGGCTTTTTTATTTATTTTAATTTATTTATGAAACTACTTTTAGTTTCATAACATTTATTACAACATTTATTTTGAAGTTTTTATTTTCAATCTTTTTCGATACATTTCCATTGCATTTTTATAAATTTTGGTGTGGTATTTCTTTTCCTCAATTGCGGCAAATAGAAATTTATCGCATCCTTGCCTTGCATTGAATTGCTCTTTATTTTGACATCGAATTTTGCATGAAATTTTATACGTTTTCGGTACTTTGCAACCCGAATTTTGGATCGACATTCTGCCTTTTTATAATTCTGAATATGCTCAGCTTTTCTTATTTTTTTTTTAAACTTTCACAAGAATTTATATTTTCATTACTACATAAAACAGGAGTTACACAATTATAGTGTCTTCAGTAGAAATGTCGTAGATCAGTAGATCGGATGAAAATTCTATAAAAAGTAGTTTTCAGTTAAAATATAATTATCAATATTTTTTTACTATTACTGGAAGTAAGTCTGGACTGGAAAACGAGGGAAGTTGTATCGAGGGTACGGCCATATTCGTTCGTGTCGAAGTCTTTGCTGGTAAAATGAAGTCCACACACAGTGTAGCTGTTATACCTACACTTTCATAGGCTCCAAAGTTGATAACTGCTTGTTACTCGTCTTTTTAATCCATTCCATAAAACACCCAGGATATTTAATTGGATTTGGAAATCTATGGCGAGTTCCACATGGTTTATAATTCCTTTGCAGGGTGCAAAGTCGCACAATAGTAAATTTATTACTTATGACTTAATATGTCAAAATATAATTTTTTTAAATTTTGGCATAAGTTTCCGCGATTTTTATTTTTATCATGACCAACTTCATTCATATTCGCTTCGCTTCTATATGGCCGTCTCAATTTAGCAAAAATTTGTTCCCGCAAAGTAGTCCATGAAACGTGCATCATGTGTCGCCATCTTCCGTCAAGTTGACAACTTATTCATTCTAAAGTTTAAATAAATTCGGGACTGTTTAGTTGTTTTTTAACAAAATGTGTTTTAAATGTGTCAGTTTATACTTTTATGACGACGAAAACGCATAAACTGACAGTTTTTGACAATGAAGTGGCATATAACATAACCTCATATTTAACTTTTTAAATGTGTGGTTATTCTAAATTTCACTAGATATCGCCACTTCATCTCCATCATCATAGACAAAATAAGAACATATAGAACGCAAACTCCCTATCATGGCTCCCTATACATTTTTTGGGCACAAAGCGTTTACCGCCATCTCTTATCTTGGTGACGGTGCAAAATCACAGCCTACTGGATGCGTTTACCTTTCCTTTGATTTTTTATCATTGCAAATTTTCACAACAAATTAAAACGCCAACAATAGGTACTTTCGATATTTTATTTTCAACAGTCTTTGATACAGTTCTGCTTTATTTTTATAAATATTATTTATAAATGCTATCGTTCCCGTATCCTACCATTTAAAATTATATTTTACCCCTTAATGTAAATGTGGTTAAACGCATTATTTTACCAATAATTTTATCTTCAATTTTATTTTTAAGTGAACGAAAAATTAACATTAGGTAGGTACTTATGTTTGAATTACCGTTGAAATTTTGCTTTTAATATTATCGGCCGAAGTTATGTTACTCAATATAATTTGGAAAATATTATGAATCTTATAAACATTTTTTACATACTCTAAAAACCCACACTTGCCACTTTCTGCTAAATTTTAGTATAAATCCAAAAATCTATTGCGTAAATGAAGGACTCTTTCCTGCCAAAATTTTGTGTGCCCCGGATTTTTGTAAACTCCACAAGCAAAAGGTTTCTCGCAACGTGGGCGAAATGTCCCTCCCTCCAGATTAATATCAGAGTTTGTCAAAAAAGTTATTGTTTTTGCAGTTCCCAAGTCTTCATCATTTAGGTTTGTTCTACCTGTTAGTTAAAACATATATTAGATTATTAACAACAAATGTTATTAGAAATTACCACATCGTGATAGTTGAATTAATCATGATTATGACGACTCAAAACTTGAGTTGCATAGGACATCTTTTGGATCTTATCTGCATGTCCGTAATTTTGTGGAGGGCTCTTAATTCGTCCCACACTGAATCATAAAGATAAACCTTCACTACATGGTCCAATTTCACACTTAAAATTTCTTCGTTGACTTCCCAAACCAAATCTTTTGTTATCCTATAATTTCTAATTCCTTTAATAAGATGAGGTTTATCAAATAATGGTGTAATCTCTTGGTCTTGAAGTACTATTTTTCTTTCAATTTGTTGATTGTTTTCTATATAAATTTTGCTTGATTCTCTCAACAACAAATTTAGCAATCTTAGCAGCGGTACTACATTATTTGTGAACGTGACACAGCCTCATTTTAAATGACAAGATAGTGACATAAAGATTGACAATGCTTTGGCTGATTTTTAGATTATTGAGATTACTTTGATTTTAAAGTTTTGACTTTTTAAAACATTTGCGCCCTCTTGCGGTGTGGTGAGGGTGCGCTAAACGATTTTCCAAAAATTTATTAGGGACTTTTCATTCTATAGTATTTTATTTTCTCTATGTCCATCATCATAGAGAAAATAAAATACTATGTTCTTATTTTGTCTATGTCCATCATCGACTTGTCATTTGGTTTACTTTTTTTCGACATTTGGGATGGCCATAACATAGTTTAATGAAGTTGGTCATGTAGTAATCCGTGATGTTGACATTTATAATTTTATCACGACCTGCTGTATTAGAACCGGCCAGTTCAAAAGTGTAATTTGAGTGATCCCCGCAGAGCGCTAGTGTACGGGCGCTTTTTGGGGATATTATTCATCTTAAGTTTTTGTCACCAAGAGTTTTTCTCGTTCAAATGACATTCGAATTTAAAATCAAAAATACAAAAATACGATTGTATTCAGTATTGTTTTAGAAAGAAAATATGAACTTACTGTACTCAATCTTAACTCTAAAATCATGTCTAAACATATTTTTCCACATTTCTATTCTTTAGAAGCGCCCGTACTGTGGCGTCTTCATCGGCGAAAATTGGCTCTTTCTCGGAAACATTTTCGCAATGCTTTTTTAATTAAATGAACAGGCCGGTTATTATACAGCAGGTCGTGAATTTTATATTTATTTATTCGAGTTTTGAACCCTTCCTAGACACACCAATCCACATTGTCTGTGCAATCCACAGCACCAATCCTCCCTAGGTATTACAGTTTCCATTCATTCGCGATCCAAGTGCCTCTGGTGGCCATTTCACATTGATTGGCACGACTTGTTATATCCAAGGAGTATAGAATAATAGGGAGGGGACATATGGCCGGTCGAGTGAAGCCGCCTTAATGCGCATGTCTGCTATTAGTACGCCCCAAGAAAGTGAATAAAATCAGTTGCGTTGTGTTATTTAATGTGGTTTTCTAGTTTCTCATACTCTGAATACATTTGTGATGCAAAAAAAAATTAGTGTTTTATTTTCCTGCAGTTTTATTGTTAATTCCCAACATCTCAAATAGTGTTAACTGGGGCGTACCTCACGGGTTGCATAAAATTGCGCCCGTTTCCTTGTCCCTCACCGCTTCAATGTACCGCGCCCATAAGCTAGCTTATACTCAATTTCATTTAAATGTGCATCTAAGCAAGCCATGAAAATGTGATTTTCTGTTGGTATTGAAGCTAAAGCTAGTGACTTTGACTTTCAAAGTTGCTTGCTCTGCGCGAACCCGATCTGACTAATTTTTCATTTTTTGTCCATTTTAACATTGCTGATTTCAAAAGCAATGTTACGTCTTTTTACTGATTAAATTAACGTAATTCTTATTTGCTTTTGTCTTTGTATTTTTACCAAGTAAAGATTTATTGGACATGACCTTCATAAATGTGACTTTTGTAATGTAACTAAATTAAAGGTGCTTTTACACATGCACAGCTCACTTGATGAACATTTATATGAAATCAACTATAGTTGACTCAAGTTGCAAAAAACCACTTGTCATTTGCAACAGCATTTTTTTCATATTTTTGAACCAAATAGAGGCACAAAGGGACCAGAAAATCATAGTTTGGGTTGAATATTTTCCATATAAGTACAGTTTTAAAGTAATTTCAAATGACCAATGCCATAAAAGTGCTGTTGCAAATGCAAAGTGGTTTTTTGCAACTTGCGTCAACTTTATATGTCCCCTCCCTATTATTCTATACTCCTTGGTTATATCAGCGCAGACGACGAATTGGAGCATTAACAGCTAATCTAAAACTTAGAGCCAACAAAAACTTACTTTTTTCTTTCTTTGCAATGCTTTACATTAAAAATAGAATAACGTAACGATTCCTATTCTCGAAGCAAATATTTAAGGGCACCCTTTGCTGAAAACAAACACGTTTGATAATGTCCCCACTCCCGATTAAACATAAACAAATATCATTCGTGTCAAACGGCGGGAAATTCAAACTTGACACTATTCTAAACGGTTTCATTTTTTCCCACGTCACTGCATTTTTCCAACGCCTACTCAGCCCAGGATTTTATTTGAACGCGCGATAGCGCGGGTCGTTTTTTAAGACAACTTGTATAATCTGCTTTTTAACATTATTTGTAATGACATTTTCCATCATTTTTGACATTCTGTAGTATAATTGGTTGCATAATGCATAGCAATTTTATAAACTGGCAATGGCCAATGCATTGATCTGTGTTTTTTTTAAACTGAACATAGAGACCACAGAACAGCTAATATAGACAGGGACTATGTATTATATGTCGGTTTACCTTTAGTAATAAATTCTAGAAATTAAGCAATCACTTAAAAGCGATAAACTGAAAAAACGGTTAAAAAGTGTATAAATACACTGGTGTACACAACCAGAAAAATTTGAAATTAGTTCCATGGGATGTCGCTACAAGTTGCAAGACCGGAAATACCAAAACTGTAAAACCGAAGTCGCCATTACAGGTCGCCATATTCTTCCTTTTTATTCAGCGTGGTTAATTTGGAAGGTAGGTTAACAAAATTTTCTTAAAAGTGTACAAATAACAATTTCTGCTTTAAAATGTTCTGTGTAATAGGTACTATTTATTTATTTTTAATCGAATTTTAATTATATTAACAATTCATCGCGTGCTTCATCAACACAATGTTGTGATGAATAGGTTAATTGTTGGTGTGGCATTAATTCTTTTTTCTTTTTAGAAAAATGACCAATTCTAAAGGTTATCGACGAGGAACTCGCGACTTGTTCTCTCGCAAGTTCCGCAAACATGGAGTAATTCCACTTTCCACTTACATGAAAGTGTACAAAGTTGGGGACATTGTGGATATAAAAGGCAATGGAGCTGTTCAAAAGGGTATGCCTTATAAAGTGTACCACGGAAAAACTGGACGCGTTTTTAATGTCACTGCTCACGCCTTGGGAGTGATCGTCAATAAAAGAGTAGGTGGTAGAATTATCCCAAAGCGTATCAACATCCGCATCGAACACGTAAATCATTCAAAATGTCGTCAAGATTTCTTAACGAGGGTTAAACAAAATGAGAAGCTCCGAAAAGAAGCAAAAGAGAAGAAAATTCGTGTCGAACTAAAAAGACAGCCAGCACAACCACGATTAGCACATATTGTTAGTGGAAAAGTACCAGCTGTACAGCTGGCTCCAATTCCTTATGAATTTATTGCTTAATATGTTCCCTTTTTGTGTAATAAAAGATCAATCAACACATTTACCAGTTTTTTTTTATTGATGAAGTGAAAAAGGTGGATTATTTAGAAAAAGTCATTTTTTTAATATATTTATATCTAACGAATATTTACAGAATAAAAATAAAAACTGCTTAGCAGCATTCACAGTATGTTCTAAATTTTCACATTATTAAATGTTACATTTTTATTAAAACAAAGTGAATTTTACTTTTTTACAGATTTTTATATACTCAGATTATTAAGATAGAAACAATATATATTTTTGGTTACTTACCTAATTATTATTGCTAATTGTAAAACGGAATTTGAAAAAAAGTAAATAAGTAAAATTCACTGTACAGTCATTATCCTGTGCTGTTCCACTACAATAAAAATGTTAACCTTCATATAGTACAACTGCCTACTGAAATGCAGTTTAAATTGCACACAAAATGTTTTTCATTGCAACGGAACAACGAAATCCACTCTGACTGCAAATATGGATAATTTCAACTGATGAAAAAAAAAACAAAATTACAAAAAGAACTGCCTGTGTGATAAAAAAAGTACATAGTACAGACAAAAATTAAATATATATATAATAAATAAAAATATATATCCAACATTTTTTCAGCTTTTAATCATATTTACACAAGCTTTTTTCATTAATTTTTACCCGTCCCAATTCAATGAGAGGTCATTTTGTACTTCCGTTAAATCCTCTCAATGATTAAGGCAAGGAGTAGAGTTCATAAGCTCTCTCGAGACTGGTAAAAAAGTATGTATCCTGTTTCTGAAGATTTCTGAGTGTCAGATGTGAGGCCGTAGAAATCTTCTATTGTTGAAGCATCTATTTTCTATTAACGTGATCAAATGAAAATTTGCTGTTACATGTACTCATCGTTAATAACTTACATCAACTTGGTCATCATCAAAAAGTAGCCAGAAACCATGACTTTTAACTATACTGATGTAATGGCCTCTATTAGGCCCACTTCCACAATGTATCACAACAGCTACTAAGTCATATAGTCGATCAGGGTTAACTGCATCGTCAGACTAAAATAAAAAGAATACAAAAATCAATATTATAAACAAAATATTCAAGATCACCTGCCACTAATGTTAGCGAAAATTTTTAATGAAAAAATACAACAAATATTTCACCAGCTACTTTTTGTCCATACAAAATCATCAATTTATTATAAGATGTATAGACAATGAAAAATAAATAAACTTTTAGTTTTCAATTTAGCTGTTTCTGCTTTAATACTAATTAAAAATATACACTTACACATAAAAGTAAACAGATAATCAAATTAAGCATACCGTATTGAACAGTCTCAATTCTAAAGGGAACACGACTCGATGTGAAACTTTAATATGCCTGTTATACTGTTCCATGTATTTAAACCTTTTCAAGTGTAATGCAAGAATCATCGGCAGTTTCTTTACCCTCATTCGTTTCTGTGCTTCTTGGTAACTACTGCAGTTATCACACTTAAATTTATTATCGCTACATAGTGTCTCTGTATTACTAAAACACCTCAAACAGTGAGTTATACTAGTATTCTGTTCGATGTCCACTTGTAAATCAAAAAAGTCTTCATCTTTGCTGCTCACATTCTCACAATTTAAACACCTAGTTTCACTTGTCAATATACCCTACAATATAATTTTGAATAACATATTTCTTGTCAAAACTACAACCATTACCTGAAATATTTCATGTACCCAAGTGGGTTCAGGAGGTGTATGTGCTGTACCATTTTCTCCTGTCCCTTTTGATTTAATGTTATTAGTAGTTGAGTTTTGTTGTCTTTCAGCTAAAAATTAAGATTAATTAAATGTGAGTTGAACATGTTAAATCACATGTGACTTACCCAAAATAATTTCACTAATGTGGTTAATTAAAAAATTCAAAAATTCATGTGCATCCTGTTGCATGTAATTATCAAATTCTTCTGTAAAAGAAAAATTCAGTTTTACATATAAATAATGAATAAATGTCAAACCTTTTTCTTTTCGTAGCCTTGCTATAAATTTTTTTGGTGCAATAGATCCTACTTTCTTTTTTTGTGTAGCAATACTGTGAAACAAATCTGCAAGACATGTAAGTAGAGTTTCTTTTGTCCTCTTATTTTTTGCTTTGTACTCTAACACTCTATCTCTAAAAGGCTTGCAAAAATATAGCGCCTGAAGAACAGAGTTACTGTAACACGTATTTCCAAACTAGAAATGAAATACCCATCAATAAAAATAATCTACAAGATTGAATAGTACACTTACGTTTACTAAACCAAAGTAGTGTTCATTGGAAGGGAACTGTTCAGAGCCTATATCTCGTTCCAGTTGGGATATATTCGCACCCTACAAATTGATAAAATTATAGTTGTACATTTTAGCTTAATAAAATAATTAATTGTAGTACAGTGACATTATTAAATTGTGGTTAGTTGTTGCTGAATTAAGGATTTCCACGTAGTTTACAACAGTCTGCTTTTACATTTTTATTCTTACCATATTTTATTTGCTAATCCATCACGTTTATGTTAAAAACGTCCAGAAACAATACTTTTAAATCACAAAACTTCCCCATTATTGCATTTTGACAGCTGTAAAACAACCCATGATAACAGAAAGTGACAGTTGTACAGTCATAAGTCTAAAACAAATCTAAAAAATCCCCAGTTTTTAACAACAGCATGACGCTAAATTCCCTAAAAGATAGAAGATAATAATTGTGTAATACCAGGCAATATCAAGAATATTGGGCCGTATGATTTCCCTTTCATTAAAGTTAAAGAATGGCGTTAAATTGTTTTGTCTCTGTCTAACATAGTGCTTGGCATATACTCTCACTTTGTCTAATCAATTATTTAGCTAATGAAAGGCTTAACGAATGGGAAATCATATGTATTCTCTGATCATACGGCCCAATGTATTTATTTATAGTACATATTGCCGTTATAACTTTTTATCTGCTCCGCCTACATAAATTGACCAATGAGAGTCAAAGCCGGATTCAATCTGTATAATTTTTCATTACATTTGCCACGTGAAAAAGTTAAGGCTAGAATTTTGCTGTCAAGTTCACAATTATTGTTTTAGGTTTTAAAAAATAAAATGTCATTAAGACAATTCGAATGTCAATTTTTTTTTCTGTGTAGGGTAAATCAGATCGTCTTAACAACCTATTTAATTGGTAACTAAGAAAATGTAATGGACGGGCCAGATAAAATGTTACGTTATCCGTTGTCCTTCGTATAGATATGTCGAAAACTATTGATATGTCGATATCAATCGCAAAAGACATACGGATTCAAATCCGTGGATGACTCGATTACAAATTAATTTGATCGCTCGATACATTGACAAATGGTCAATATCTATTTTGATATTTAAAGTAAATGAGATCAACGCTGCACCTTTTGAGCTCCCATATCTTCAAATCTAAAAGATATAAAGTTGACTCAAGTTGCAAAAAACCACTTGTCATTTGCAACAGCTTTTTTTCAATATTTTGGAACCAAATAAAGGCACAATGGGACCAGCAAATCATAGTTTAGATTGAATATTTTCCATGTAAGTACAGTTTTAAAGTAATTTCGAAGGATTAATGCCATAAAAATGCTGTTGCAACGGCAAAGTGATTTTTTTGCAACTTGAGTCAACTATAGAATTTATTTATTTAAAAAAAATTCTATTGGACGTATTTGCTGATTTGGCGGTTTTTAAAAGTGGCACTTAACAGGTCAATTATTTCGAAATATGTTACGTTGTCCTTAGTAGCGGGTGTTTTTTTTTTTATTTGGCGTCGAAGTAGGCATTGGGCTGTCGATTGTGAACTATACAGGTTACGGATCACGGATCAGCTGTTTAAATCTTACGCTTTTACACAAGTGGTGCGCTCTCAATCGACTCTCCAACGCCTACTTCGACGCCAAATTTAAAAAAACACCCTTTATAGACGTAAACGCTGTTCAAAAATAAAAAAACCATTGTGGTGCAAATGACTTATCTGTCACTGTGATAAGTAATGTATCTGTCACAATAGTGTTAATGGTAATGTTAATGTTAGTGTTAGCCAGAATGTTAATCTTCAGAACATTGGTGAAACGTTCAACCGTTCACAATAATGGTGATGGTGATGTTAATGTTAGAAACGATGTTAAGAGATCCAGAAATGTCTGGTTCTTTAACATCCTCGTTAACATCTACCAATCACCATCGAGAATTTCACGCACGCGCAGGCGCAGTGACAGTTCACACCACGTTGACAGCTGTAAGAGTAACATTCCGTTAACATTATTGTGAACACTGGACTACTAACATCACCATTGCCATCTCCACTAACATTATAACATTACCACTAACATTAACACTATTGTGACAGACCCATAATAGGAAATGTCATGAAAAATGTGTTATTTGCACCACAATGGTTTTTTGATTTTTGAACAGCGTTTAAGTTGGTTTTTCGTTTACAGTTGGTTGCAAAAAAAACGGGAATCGAAAATGTTCCTAATGTAAATTTGGTTTTGTCCATTTGTCATTGAATTTTGACGTTAATTCTAACCTACATCTCTCGTAAGAAGAAAAATTGTAAAAATGTTTGAATTTTATTCTGACAGTTCCCGTTTTTTTTGCAACCAACTGTACCTACCTAAAATTCCCGATGTATCTTTCCCTGTTTTACGTTAGTATGTACTTGGTTTCACTAGTTTATTTTATTCTGAATATATACAATGAGCGCCAAAATTTTGGAATAATAATGGAAATACAGTTCGAGACACGGAATTTCGGGCATCACTGTCAATATACTGTCAAAAAATGTAAAATAGGCTTTACATTATTAACCTCAATGACTGACATGGACAGAGAATAAATTTCAAAATTTGACTTTTGAATGTCACATTGACAATAAAGAGTGATTTACATCGCAATTTTTTTGAAGTGAAAGAAAAATGATGCCTGAAATTCCGTGTCCCAAACTGTATTTTCTTTCCCTTTGAGCCATAAAAAAATGTTAACGACAGCATTGCTCCAAAACGGGCGGCGACGTCAAATTGCGGCGAGGATTGACGGTTTTAAAATCCTAAGTAAGTACTAAATTGCAGGGCACGGTTAGTTTGGGTCTTAATAACCTGATGTAAACTGCAGCGCTTATAATCTCAATAAGGGGTCGGCTTATCATTTAGAAATTTTCAGGTAGCACTGCACTTCTCAGTTCATTATCCAGATGTATCAACGATGTACAGTCGATGGACAAATAAAACTGGGACAAAAATGACAATCACATAAGTCAAAATTTACAAATTTGCATCGTTTAATTACGGCTTTATCACAAATAGGTTAACTTATAGTCGGAGAGCTGATGACGAATTTGGAGAAGGTATTTTAGGCAATCAGAAATTAAAAAAATTATACTATTTGAATGTTAGTGAATCTGGATTCGAGAGTCGCTAAGGGCGTTTGCGGTTATTTTACTACTGCGCAGCATATGAAACTTGCAAAAAATTTATCCCAAAAAACATACTTTAGGCAACTTGAAATTATACTGATTTTTTAGTTTAGCATTTATAGATTACAGAAATAAAAATGCCAGATTATTTGGACGGTTTTAAAGTACAACCCGACTGCCCCAAAGTCATTTTTTTAGTATACGCAAAAAATATACTTTAGGCAGTCTGAAATTTTTATGGCAGATTTATTAATTGATATTAAAAATATGTGCAAAAGAGCCGTACTAATACGAGGGTTTTAAATAATAACCCGACGCGAATAAACATTTTAAATAAGTGCGACAAAAAAGTCTTATGCGTATACATAGGTACGAGAGAGATAGTTTATCGATGTCTGCCAGCAGTAGCTAAGGAAGGCCCCGGCTCGTTTTTTAAAATTGATTGTTAAATAAATCTTTTCTTCAGCAACGCCTTTCTTTACTATAGAGCTTATACGTATGTCTGCTTAGATATTCTATCTACAGAGTGATCACAAAAAAACGCCCCAGCTTATATCTTTCTTATTTGACATCCGATTTCAACGAGTAATACATCAAATTAAAGGGTTTAAAAAGTACTATAAACTGAATATAAAATGTTGCCCTTAGCAACCCTCCCTTGCAAGAGTCAAGGGTCAACTTTTTTTTTTATGGCAACATACAATTTTTTTGATACAGTTAGATTCATTATGTTTTTCTGAGTTCAGAAATATAGCACCGCTGTATATTTAAATGTCTTTCTAATTTCTAATTCAATAGAACAGGCTATGAATTACTTATGAATACATTTTTGTAGTCATGGAAACAATATTTATTAAGTAATACAAAGAATAAAAATAACAATACTTTTTTTTCAACTGATCTGTTCAAATTGAGCACCATTTTGTTCGAGACACTTCGCGTGGCATTGAGAAGGCTTTCAGGTGGCGTTTATCTGCAAGTAGTAATTTCTATTATTTCCGAAATATGCTTGCAACATATCCACAACACGAAATTGGAGAAAAAAAAATTAAACAAAAATCACGACAAATAAAGTTTATTTTCAAAATAAATGTTTATTTTTTTTTTGTTTCCATGGCTACAAGAATATCTTAAGTAATTCATGGCCTGTTACGAATAAAGTTCTACTTATTCCTAATGATTTGTAATTGAATTTTATTTATTTCTTATGTTAGAATAACATTTAAATATACAAGGTGTGCTATATTTTTTAACTCAGAAAAACATAATGAATCTAACTGTACCAAAAAAAATATATGTTGCTATTTAAGAAATTTAAGTTGACCCTTGACCCTTGTAAGATAGGGTTGCTAAGGGCAACATTTTATAT
Source organism: Tenebrio molitor (assembly GCF_963966145.1). Classification (NCBI taxonomy): domain Eukaryota; kingdom Metazoa; phylum Arthropoda; class Insecta; order Coleoptera; family Tenebrionidae; genus Tenebrio; species Tenebrio molitor. Next base: position 22,047,431 of record NC_091051.1, on the reverse strand, counting down.
CCAGTTTATAGTACTTTTTGAACCCTTTAATTTGATGTACCGCTTGTTGAAATAGGATTTCAAATAAGAAAGATATAAGCTGTGTCGTTTTTTTGTGATCACTCTGTATATAAATGTGATGTTAATTACCTAATATTAAACATTTGCTTCAAATATGCGAATTAATATTGTCTGAATTAAAGTTACATATGAAAAATTTTTATTAATAAATTTACGGCTTTTATATTAAAATTAGTTTAGTTCGTAAAGTTCGGAATAAATTCGATAGAACTGTAGTTTAGGTGTTTAGGTAGTGAGAAGATCTATTAGAAAAAGGAGAAAAAAGTGGGACTTGTCATTGAAAAAAAATATTGATGACGTCATTAATAGGAGATGAAAAGCTGTCAACATAAGTAAAGTACTGAACAATATGCACTTTTTACAAACAAAGTTGACCTCTTCGATGATTTTTCTCAGATATTAATAGTTACAGTTTTCTCGGAGCCGAGGGCTTCCTTAGCTACTGCTGGCAGACATCGATAAACTATCTCTCTCGTACCTATGTATACGCATAAGACTTTTTTGTCGCACTTATTTAAAATGTTTATTCGCGTCGGGTTATTATTTAAAACCGTCGTATTAGTCTGGCTCTTTTGCACATATTTTTAATATCATTTAATAAATCTGCCATAAAAATTTCAGACTGCCTAAAGTATATTTTTTGCGAAAACTAAAAAAGTGACTTTGGGGCAGTCGGGTTGTACTTTAAAACCGTCCAAATAATCTGGCATTTTTATTTCTGTAATCTATAAATGCTAAACTAAAAAATCAGTATGATTTCAAGTTGCCTAAAGTATGTTTTTTGGGATTAATTTTTTGCAAGTTTCATATGCTGCGCAGTAGTAAAATAACCGCAAACGCCCTTAGCGACTGTCGATTCCAGATTCACTAACATTCAAATAGTACAATTTTTTAAATTTCTGATTGCCTAAAATACCTTCTCCAAATTCGTCATCAGCTCTCGGACTATTAGGTATGACATATTATATAGACACTGACAAATATATTGACAATTCAATGGTCTGATTTACATAGATTAAATTTTAAGTGTCCCAGTTTTATTTGTCCACCGACCGTACCATCGGTGGACATTAAAAGCTGGGACATCCAAAAATTTTTCATTGTGTATCAAACTTTCGCTTTGTCACAAATTGTCAGATCTTGTAAAATTAAAATAACGTCTAATTTGTCCGACATTCAAAAACAAACTATCCAAAAAACCGATTCTGTGAATAATTACCAATTATTTAATTGGAAAAACAAACAATTTCATTCAATATAAAACAAACTGAACTTTAACTTGATGGTTTTGACAAATAAACGTCATTAACCCCGTCATAATTTTTATAACCTTTTCGTAAAAAACCAAATTTAACCGATACAAATTTTGTAATTTTTGACTTTATACATTTGTGATCTTGTCCCAGCTGTTAATGTCCACCGATGGTACATGATGCTCTTGAATCGATTCAAATTAAAACTAATCGAAATCAGGATTTTCTTCAGGTGAATGATAAAGAAAAACATACACTGACCGACACAAAAAACGACTCATTATAATTTCTTTAATAAATGATCTTGAAATAAAAATATAAATTTTTTATTATTATATTATACAGGGTGGTCCCGATATAACCTGCCAAAAAATTCTGGGTCATTAGAAGGATATAACAAGTCCAAAAAACCCCCCTTCGTTAGGTCCAAAATAATGGGGATAAATTAACCCCTATCCACACCCATTCGACGCTGCTGACCACAAAAATACGTACCTACTCAGGAATTAATTGTTGGTGTTTCTAAGGATGACAGTATCTAAGCAACACAGGTACCAGGTACAGGTACCATTTATTGAAAACGCTGGACACTGTGTGCGTTAATTCACCCGCTTATTTAAGTACAAAAGCTGATTTTGTAGACTGAGATGAATGAGTAATAAATAAAGTGGTGTTCCTCAATGTGTAAATAAATGTAGAGATAGTGTGTGCAAAATTGTGGAAGAACTGTGTAATAAGAGTATCGTCTTAATTGCGGTTAAATAGCCAAAATAATGTATTGAATAAATTTATTTACACTTTACATATTCGTACTTTCAACTCTAACTGAGAATATCTACTAACTAATGAAAGGTAAACTAGACTAGAAACATTATTTTATAATAAATGTTCTGTGTGCCTTCCGTTGGCATTTAAGCACATTTGAGTACGCCGCGCCGGTACCAATTTTCATAAACAGAATTCAGCATTTCTGGGTTTTTACGAATCTGGTTCGCGGCAGCTGTGTCGCGTTTCTGGAGTTGGCTTTTTGTATTTATTTCAACTTCGTATACCAAATCTTTCGTGTGGCCCCAAAAATTAAAATCCAGAGGGGTTAAATGGAGGATCGGGGACGCCATCGTATTGGAATCAGTCAGAACCAACCTCACATAAATGCAGATGTAGCTCCACAAAAGTACAACGGGACGGAAGGACTCCTTCAGGAAAACGCTCGCCGTATGGTAGCCTTGCCGGTCTTGAATTACCACGTGCTTCGCCATAGAGTAAATGCAAATCGGCGTACTTATTCTTGTTTTGTGAATTTCATAACTTTTTAAAGGATTCGCAAAATTTAAAATTAAACTTGACAAATGTCATAGGTGTTGCAGGTACCGTTGCTAAAGAAATCGCAGCCAAGTAACCAGAATTACCTTTTTAAAACTGATTAACTCATTAGCGTACAGCAAATTTTGACCAAATTTTCAATTATTTTTATCTCGAAAACGAAAAGACTTTTATTAGAAACTTTTTTTGTGTATGAGTTCTACTTATCGTCATCTATTACTGGATTTCTTCTGGCAGGTTATATCGGGACCACCCTGTATTTAAATTAATTAATTAATTCATTTTATTTTTTAATTATATTTGTGCTTATTTTTCTTTTATATAGTTAAATTGGGATATTTTCAATGATCGGGAGTGCTATGGTCACCATGGCAACCGAATTGTTTTGTTTAAATAAATTATTAGAAAATTTGCGCTACTTCCATGTTTGTCGGTTGATTTACGTGTTAAAAGATTTAATTTGACAACACGAGATACTAATTCAAAATGCTGTTCATATTTTGGCAATTTTTCATAACATAAAATTTTTTTTGCTGTGTTTAATGTTTTGTTTATTGTTTGTCGGATATTCTTTGGCAAAGAATAACTAAATAACACTTGTAGCAAAAATAGGCATGTTGGTACCGTTACGCTCCGCTACTAGGCTCTTGGTGGCGCTGCCTCGTACTACCCTCATCTAGTGAGTTTACTACCCTCACCAGCGACCGTACTCGCAGCCCATTGGACACCACCCCCTCTCGAGCAACCCCACGCACCCCACCCGCAAGGGAGTACCAGGCTACCCTTATAAAAAGGATCGCAACCCCCCGGAACGACAACCGAGTACTGTGGCCAAGCGCCTAGCGCGCCACTTTACATTCGGGAGGTCCCGGGTTCTAACCCCGGTGCCGCCTGACCAGGTGTGGGTTTTTTTCAGAGGTTTCCCCACACCATCACATCGTGGTATGTCTCATATCACAGATAAGGCGAATGCTGGGTCAGTATCAACCTCTCAGTACCTACCACCTTCCTTCCGCACCCATCCTCACCGTACCCATCCCGAATCTTCCCGTCAGTGTGGCTGAAAAGGCTGAAAGCCTCAGCAGGCCGCCCCCCTTCGGGGGGGGAATGAAAGATGTACCGTTTCCTTTTTTTTCCCGGAACGACAAGAAGTTGCGCTTGCTTTTGTGACACAACTTCTCCTCTTTTACAGGTATCCTGGTGGTCCTGAATTAGAAGCAAATCAGACACATCGAGTCCGGTCCTCTTGCTTTCACTCTACGCACATTTTGTAAATAAACCTTGAGAAAACCTCCTACACACTTAATATCTGTTCACGTTGGAATGAACATCAGTGGTGCAAATGACTTGACCTGTTACTATGACAACTCATATGAAAGTTAATGCAAAATGTGTGCGATTTGCACCACTGATGTTCAATCCAACGTGAACAGGCTATATCAATACAACATGATATCAAAAAAATTTCTAAGACAATGAATTAAAATAAAAAAAAAAAAAAAATTTGTTACACAGTCTAGGACTGGTTTACAAATCAATGAGGGGCATGATGACCAACTCAATAGACCGGGACCAATGGCTTAACGTGACTTCCGAATCACGAGACAGAATATGGCCTTTTTTTTTTTTTTTATTATTATTATTTAAATTTCGCCCTGGGTCGGAATCGAACCCGCGACCCTCGCGTCCCTGAGCCGAAACGGACTCCCTTAGGCTATATTCTACCTTTTATTACGGGAACCCCCTTTACATCAAATAGTTATAATAATTAAAAAAAAAGAAAGAAAAACTGATCAAATCAAAATAATGTAATTAATACAATTCATATCAACTACATATATTAAAAAAAAAGAGAAAAAAAAATCAGAAAATAATTGTGCTCAACACAAAAGCTTTAAAGCTTTAATGAAAGAAAGTGCTATGAATCAATATCATTTAGCTTAGATTTAAAATTTCTTAGTGATAAGCCAAAAAGCTCGATGTCATGCAAATTAACTTCTCGTGTGATCCTAGCCACCGGAGAGAAGAGACCATAGTTGGTGCGATGGGATTGAGTGGCCAACAACGGACTAGTCCTCAATTTTCTTATAGGACAGTTTAAGTAAAAAAGTTCAAGTAACTCAGGAGATTTAATAAACCCATTAAACAGCCTAAATAAAAATATCAGATCATTTCTTGAACGCCTTGTCTCCAGACTGTCCAAAGCTAACGTATCTCTAATAATTCCATACGTATAGTCATCTCCCCCATATCCCAACTTCCACGCGCAGGTACGAAGAAAGGTGTTCTGAATTCTTTCAATATTATGGATATGTACTAAATATGTTGGTGACCAGACAACACTCGCGTATTCTAAGACCGATCTGACGATTGGACAGTAAACCATTTTATGGGCCTCGACAGAGAATTCCTTCAATGTTCTATTGACTAAACCAAGCAATCCAGAAGCTTTAGCTGTAATACAATTAATATGTGGAACAAAACTTAGTTTGGCGTCAAACAACACTCCCAGATCACGCAGCCCTGAACCACATTTACGGAAAAGTTATCAATTTTATAATCAAACAAAAAGGGGTCTTCAGTCCTGAAAAAAGAAATTTTGTTGCATTTAGCAATGTTAACCTTTATGTCGTTACATGCACCCCAGTCATCGATGCTATTTAAATCTCTCCGAAGAAGAAAACAATCTTGGATCGATGATATTTTTTTGAAAATCTTCAGATCATCAGCAAACAAGAGTAGCTTTGAAAATTGCACGCAAAGGATAATATCATTAATAAATAAATCAAATAGGAGTGGTCCACAGTGCGATCCCTGTGGAACACCCGACTTCACTTCAATAGGATTAGATAAGCATTTACCAACCTTAACTAGCTGTGATCTATCAGATATAAAACTTTCTAACCAATTGACAAACATGCCATCAAAGTTCATCAAACGCAGCTTATGAATAAGTATGTTATGATTCACTCTATCGAAAGCCTTGGAAAAATCTTCGTAAATTGAATCCACTTGATAACCGTTCTCCAAAGCTTCAACTATGTAGTTCTGGTAGATGAGTAAATTGGTGGAAGTGGATCTACCTTGGCGAAAGCCATGTTGAACGCTATCGATTACTTGCTTGCAAGCAGTTCTCAATTGGTTTGACATTAAACCATCAAGGAGTTTGGCTAAGGTTGGCTGAATACTAATGCCCCTGTAATTGTTAATCAAACCCCTATCACCAGACTTGTGAATAGGTATGAGATAGCTATTTTTCCATAGAGCAGGAACAACACCAGAGCCAATTGCAAATTAAATAGGTGATGTATGGGCTTACACAAACCAAAAACACAAGGAACAAAGAACTGAGCTGGAATACCGTCAGGACCAGCACTGCCTGGATTTTTCAATGGCAAAATACCACTGAAGACCTCATCCATACTTAATATATTGCAGTTGTAGCAAGTTTCACCTAACGACTTGTATACCGTTTGAAAAAAATCTGCAAATAAATTGACTATCTCGCCTGTATCAGTAGATGATTTGTTATTGTACTTCATACAAGTTGGATAACCCTCCAATCCATTCCTACTCCTCCAGAACCTCCAAAAGGATCTCGGATCGGAATTGATAGCATCCTCAGCCTGACTAACATACCTATTATAACATTGCTTGGATTCATACTTGCATAAAGATCTAATATGAGAGAACTCTATATAATCAACATTATCATTTGTGGATTTATATTTTGCGTGCAACTGTTTTTTCAAACCGACAAGCCTTATTAACTCACTTGAAAACCGTCTAGGAAATTGAGATATGGGGCATTCCACGGTGACGGGTGGGACATTTTTATTAATTGTTTACAACTTCGCGGCTAAGTTTTATGTATTTTGTGTGGGAATTTCTAAAGTTCTTATACCCAAACAAAAGTGTACCCACAGCTTTATATTTATAACCTAGGACACATTGGATTTCAAAACTCAACGCAAAAATATAGGGCATTTTACTTGTCGTGGCGGGCGGGACACTCTTAATTCTAAACAAATCGGCCTAACTACCATTTATTTAGTTGTTTAGTCAAATGTAGCAGAAGGTATCGAATTCGCATACCTGTATATAAAGATCAGGTATTTAGTTTTTTTTTCCGATATTAGTTAATGAATTTATTTTTACATTAAATCTGGAAGCGAGTTTTAAAATTGTGACCGGTGGGACAAGAGTGGTGACGGGTGGGACTTGTCGAAAAAAGTTTTACCAAATTAAGCAAATTATGGACGGATCTCACAAAACTTGTAAATTTCTTGTAAAAGCTGCAATGTTCTTCATAAATTAGAGGTGGAAGCAGATTTTTAAAATTGTGATGGGTGGGACAAATTTGATTTTTTTACAGCAAATACACATTTCTGCAATGAATTATACATATATAGTCTTTTAACGCCGTCGGATTGTTCATCCGGTGTCTTTTCATCTTCTGTCGTCTCTTCTTGTCCCGCTCCCTTTCTTTTTCCAGAAAGCGAGCTCTCTTTACCGGATCATTTGACAATTTTTCCCTGCTTTTCCTGTTTCGGGTTTTGGCATCAGCAGCCATGGTCACTATAAAATTGTAGACTTGTTTAGTTTTAATAAAAATGTTGTGTTATATTTAAATTTAAATTTTAAGATTCCAGTAAAGCACATCATGTACAGTTGCGGCCGTTGAAATCTCAGACAGGAAAGATTTAAACACTCTGTATAAATTCCGAAATTTGATTAGCGTAAACAGGATTTTCATCAAGGATTATAAAGTCAGTGTCAGTATTTGACATATTAGGTCAGAATCGCGCGTAACTTTTGAAATGCCGCAATTATCTGATTTGCAAAAATGTGTTTGACTGAGGGACGGTGTGAGTATAAGAGTCATTGCGAGAGAAATTAATGTGGATAATGTTTGAGTGACATTTTGAGAAACGTCACTTTCAATACCATTTACAAAGCTAAAAGTTTGGAGTTGTCAAAGTGTCTGAGTTTTCAACGGCCGCAACTGTACAAAAATACGTGGACCCCCCCCCAAAGCAAAAAGCTATCTACGCCACTGTATAAGAAACAATATAATTCATGTATCACGTGTTCATGAATGATCCAATGAAACCGCGTAAAGTCCTTAGTTGCATAACTATCACAGCGATAATAAAAAACAAAAAAAAATTTATCTTTTTTACTTTCGTCGTTCCGATTTTTGATTGAAATAAATTTGTCAGTTTGACAAATAAATGAATAATTTTGTATTTCATTCATTATATTGTCTCATCGAATATAACACGTGGTATGATTAATCATCGATGATATTAAATTCGTGAAATTGAAGCAGAACATTTCACTCATAATATCATCGATAATAATCATACCACTGGTTATATTATAGCTGAAAGTAGGCTCGATCGTGGTTCCTAGGGGAGTGTTTGAGAGTTAAGGCGAGGTTGTACCTAGAAAAATCCGGCTGTTTTAGGCATTTCCAAAAGGGTGGTATTTAACTGTTTACCAAATTTACCAAATTTATTCATACAAAAAATTACTTTCGTTACCCAAAAATACTAAATGCTCACCAAAATTAAGACCATACATAATCCTAGAGCGATAACCAGATATTGACATCCTGCTAGTTTCTTATATTATTTGCTACTAAAAATAACTTTTGTTGCCTAAAAATGCTATATGTTCACCAAATTGTATTCAATATTTAATTCTGAAATGATAACCAGATAATTTTAATTTTTGTTAGTGTCTTATATTTATGCAGTAAAAAAACTCTTTGTCTCACAAAAATACTAAATGTTTACTATATTTTATACTATATTCAATTTCAAATGGATACCCAGATTTAGACTTCTTATTACCCTTTCATACAGAGTGTCTCATAATTAAAGCATTCCGACTCCAAAGCGTTGCAGAGAGTATGCCGTGAAACAAGTAAGAACTTGTTGAAAAAAGTTTTGAATAATTCTTAAGATGATACAGGGTGTCTCAGCTAAGACTTTCGAGCCTAATACCTCGGTTATTTGCCAACGGATTTTTATGAAATTTAAAATACAGATATTTTAGACGGCGAAGGTTCAATTAGTAATAATAATAATACAATAACCTCAAGTTAAAAAATGTAATTTTAATCTTCTTAATCTGCTTAAAGCATCGAGTATAATAAATTACGTCCAAATGTTGTCTTTAACTTTGTAATTGTTTGTAAGGTTCGCAAAATAAACGTCAAATATGTCACCTGCGTTTGTGCGAAAAGGGATGACCAAAATTCCGCGATAGTGCGCGTTTGTTTCAAACGCGTCTACGTTTTTGCATCTGCAGCCACGTTTAACACAGTTTTTTTCTTTTTTCTTGCAAACCAGACGTCTTTCGAGGACGAGTTTTTCCCTACAGCATTTTTTATTGACGATCAATTTTTTGATGTAAATCTTAAGTGATTCAACATTTTAAAAAGGCATGTAAAAATTACGTTTTTAAGACTTGGGTGACTGCATTAATGGGATTTTATTCTTCACCGTCTAAAATATCTGCATTTTAAATTTCACAAAAATCCTTTGGAAAATAACCGAGTTATTAAGCTCGAAAGTCTCAGCTGAGACACCCTGTATAACTCTTCTAACTTTGTTCAATACAGCAACCGCATTCCTTACCTTATAATTTTCAGATCAAAGCGTGGCTAAGATATGTACAAAAATATGCCTAGGTTGATACCAGTTCGTATTATCCGTATCCAAGGTTACAAAACAATAATCCAGCCCAATTGCCGTCTCTTTTTGAACAAAAATTGCAAAAATTAAATATTTTTTTACTCCGCGATAACGTTACTTTTCTAAGACAATTTTTTGCATCATTATTTTCTCACGATAAATAAAATAAACGGCAAACATTCGTAATTTCTATTTGAAGAAAATTTGATGCAAACTCTACACCTTCAGTATCTTTGTAAGGAGGGATCGCCCGAATTTTATATTGTATATCAATTGTAAGAAAAATCTATGTTTTATTAGGTGTCCTCTCAATAAGGGCATAGAATGCAAAAGAATTTCGCAATCGAGTATCAGCCAACGTTTTTTCTAAAACTCCACATTAGCGGAAAGTCAAAAAATTTTTTGTCTGCAATTATCTTGATGTTTTAAATTTGGAATGCTCTGACCAACTAAGAATGATAGCAACCGTCAAACAAAGGATGTAACTTCTAATTTTGTAAGGTTTGGTTGCAATTTTGGGTGAATTACTGGTGTTTAATAAAAGAAAGAAGAAAAAACAAAAATAAGTTCCGAAATTGATGAAGATGATCTGCCTTTGGATGTATTAGAAACAGCAGTCTTATCCCGGAAAAGCCTTCTAGACAATATGAATCTGCTTAGAAGGATTTCATGAATTGGTGTGGCTCTAAGAAATTAAAGAGTGTTTGAAAGTGTGATACTGGCCTATTTGGAATATAAAGCTAAGAAATTGCGAAATAGTGACCTTTTCTTTAATCAAAAAATTAGTTTTTTTGAGCAAGTGCTTAATATAAATGGATAAGGTGAATATTTATATTTGCAGTAAAGGCGCGTAACGTGAGCGTTCCACATTTGGTGAACATTTAGTAAAATCGGTAAACAAATAGCATTTAGAGTGCAAGCAACAGTAAAACAATACGAAACATTGCTATTTTGGTGACGTTGTTCTCATTTTCCAAAATATCATTATTTGGTGTCCACTAAGAATTTTTGATGTTAATTTAATTTTTTGGAGGACAGCGCTAGGGGTGTATAATTTAATTTGGTAAACATTATATTAATACCCTTTCCAAAATACCGCCTAGTGGCCTTATTATTCCACCTACAGCAGCCAATTTTTTTGTGGACACAGACAAAAGTTTACGCGAGGTACCGACGGTGTTTTTTTTTGCGCTTTGAAATTAGTTTATTTGAAAAAAAAAATACAAAGTTGGTGAAAATGGTCACTTTCACGGTATAATATTGTTGATTTATGATGCTTTTTTTTCAAATAATAACACCGTCGGTACCATCTCTCATCTTTTACGAAGATATCTATGTATCATTTTTGTCAAATGATGAGCAAATAAAGTAATGAGACGGAATTTTGTAACACTCTGCAGCCCGAAATTGCACGCTCAAACTTTGTTTACCCACTTACCCTCACTCAGGCTAGGTGAAGGGACGACGCAAGAGGGGCCTCATGCCGTCGTGTCCTCGCAAAGATCCCTCGTGAATCGTAGTCTCGATCGTAGTGGAATAATAGTTATTTGTATCACAACTGGACAGATTTGAACATGTGATCAAAAATGCTGATGATATTGAGGTTTTTCTCTTGTATTGAGGGTTTTCTCTTAATGAAAACAATATTTCGTGTTCTTTATGAATCACTTTAACATCTTTTTAAGGAAACTGATTACATTTATTGTGATTTTTCTGACAAGCTCAAAAACAAACTTATTTATTCTAGAGACGCAGCTCTCAGCTATTTTTATATTTTCTAAAGCACATACTAATATTTCATGACCAACTTCATTAAACTATATTATTTTAACAGATGAACTATTGGAAGTTATAAACATGAAAAAATAATCAAGACAATAGTAATGATTCTCAATCTAAAAAAGAAGAAGTTGAAAGTATTACTTCTCAAAATAGGTATGATGGAAAAGTTATTATAACAATTTAAATAACAATTTAGCTCTCCTTAGTAATGATAATGAACTATTAGATTTGCCATATGATACAGAAATAGTAGAATCGGATCATGATGTTTCTGCTACAATTGAAGGCAGAAGGATTTTCGACGTTGCTTTCCATGTGGAACAGTTAAAACATTTGGACACCATTCAGAAGGTTTATTTCGTTGTAGTGGAAAGAACATGAGTTTTCAAAAAGAAATTAGACGTGGAAGTTGTTTTGAGTTGGTGTTCAAATGTGATATGTGCCACAAGGTAGAAAAACTTTTTTCTGAGCCTAAAGACGAATCTTATATGGATGTCAACACAGCCACTATGAGTTACCTGTTGTAAAATTTGTTAGTGTGCTTATTCATTTCAATATGGTCTCAAGGTACTAGGAAACAAAGGTACCGGACAAAGCTTTTCCCAAATGGAAGAGCGCTATGCCGTGTTGAATATGCCTTCTATGGCTTCAAAAACGTATTTTAAAATAGAGGCACGCCTCCAGAAGGTAATTGGTGAGAGAGCTCTAGAGGAAATGAAGGAAACGATTGATGAAGAGAAACAACTCGCCATAGAAAGAGGAGATGTAGACGAAAACGGGGTCCCTTATTTAACGGTAGTTGCTGACGGATCGTGGGCTAAACGGTCCTATAAATGTAATTATAGCTCTTTGTCGGGAATGGGAAATTATTTAGAATGTCAAGGTTTTTCTATTTTTAATCTTGTGGTTCTTTATAGGCTTCTACAATGAGCGGCAAAAGTATGGAATAAATTCCCTAAAAATTAAACAAAATTTTTTTCAAAAAAATCTTTGATACAGGTCAATTTTCGTTTATAAAAATACATGACTTGTTTTTGATCGTTATAATAGTAGTTTATTTGACGAGTTTGTGTGTAAATTGGGCCTTTTTTGGCACGCGTGGGCCATTTTAAAACGCGAGTGAAACGAGCGTTTTAAAGGCCCACGAGTGCCAAAAAAGGCCCAATTTATACACGAACGAGTTGAATACAACGTTTTTTTGTTCGACGAGCCCCTTAAAGGCTCCAAATCGCTTAAAACCTTTAAAATTAGCTTGACGTTTCGTTTTGACAAGTTGTGACATTTATCAAAATCCGTTCATATAGGAGAACATTCTCAAATTCTGACAGTGTCGAACAATAGTATGTTATACGCCAAGGTAGAGAAGACATTTTTTTAAGCCGAGGTAGTTTATTCCCCGAGAAGCGAAGCTTCGAGGGAAATAAAGAAGCGAGGCTTAAAATTGTCTTCTCTAGCGTGGTATATACAGAGTGTCCCCAAAAAAAAAGACGAGTCCATAGCTCCCTTATTTATCGGACGATTTTAATTATCTATACACCAAATTAAATGGTTGTTAATAGACTACAAAACGGCTTAATAAATTCACGTATAGCTCCAAGGGCTTCAAGAATAAACTGTCAAAAATTTTTTTTCAAATGGGATTACATACTTTTTTTTAGTAATTCTGATAGAGATCTTAATTCTGAAAACAACAATGTATCACAAGTATAACTTCACATAAAAAAAAATAACACTAACTTTTGAAACAAATGACGAGCACCAAGCGAAAAGCTATCAAAATGCATTGCGTTACAATGTAATAACCAAATTAAGGTAGCTGGAAAAACAAATGACAAATAATAACATGTGGGATTGCGCAGATATGCCGCCAATGTTTAGCGCAAAATGGAACATAGACGACAGTAGCGTTTTTTCACTTTTTTTTTGGTAAATTTTTGGTATACTTGTGATACATTGTTGTTTTCAAAATGAAAATCTCTATCAGAATTACAAAAAAAAAATATGTAATGTCATTTGAAAAAAAATATTTTGACAGTTTACTCTTGAAGCCCATGGGGCTATACTTGAATTTATTAGGCCGTTGTGTAGCCTATTAACAACCATTTAATTTGATGTACAGATAATTAAAATCTTCCGATAAATAATGGAGTTATGGACTCGTCTTCTTTTTTGGGGACACCCTGTATATTATTTTTTTCACTACTAGATCCGTTAAAACCCTTTCTAATAATAATTATTAATTAAATTTGTTTGTCCGATGCGACGATCCGAGTTCTCATTTTTCAACGGTTGCTATGAAAATTGAAAATCGTCTGTCTACATTAACCAATAAAATCAAAGAAAATCTTTCGTTGCTAGGTGACGGCTGTTCATTATTGACCTTGGTTCGAGAGTCAATAATGACGCCTTCTGAGACTAGTAGTGAAAAAAAATTTTTTCTTTATACCATACTGTTATTAGGATTTATCAGTACTCAATGCTTGATTGATATGATACCCATAACAGACTAGGCCGTTATTCAAAATTATCAGACCGAGGCCGTTATTTTTGCTACCGTTGCTACGGTTACGGCACAGATGACAACTAAATTTAATTTTTGAAGTAAAGAGAAATGTCAGTCTTACAAATAAATCATCGTTAAATGTTAAGTATTATTGATATAAAGAAAACTATAAAACAACATACGGCCGATATGGATATAACAGACTCGGTTGATTATAAAATCTCGGCTCTGCCTCGATTTTACAATATCTCAACCTCGTCTGTTACATAACCCATATCGGCCTAATACCGTTATATACTATATTTTTATTATACCTGCATCAGAATCGCCGTTTTAAGCATGCCTGAGCGTGCGAAAACAGGCGATTCAAGCACGCCGAGCTTTAAAGGTTGTCAAGGAAACAAGGTATATAGGTAACATTATAACTTCATCGCTATCTTTATTGAAAATAAATTATTGAAATAACAACATAACTAATTAAGGTAGAAATTCAAGGTACAATTTTCATTATTAGATATCTGAATCTGATTAGCTCCAAATTTTGTCTTCTGGCTTTCAGTAACATTATGTGATGTAGATGGTCTAGACACGTAGTTTATTTCCCCCTTAGCAGCAACTGAGACACTAGTATTTTCACCACTGACCATTCCAGCGATGAGTTTTGATACCTTCGTCCTGTTTGTGATGGATTCTTCAATATAACTCGCTGCTACTGTAGAAGACTTCCAACCATTAACCAACTTGACGCTTAAGTTTATCTATGACCATTCCGCCATTTGCCATAATTGTAGCAGACGTCCGCTTGAAAAAATACCATTGTTAATCTTTAATTTATTTATAGAATGACTGTAAACTACCTAAATGCATGACCAGTGTATTTGTCAGGGTCTGGCAGCTTTAAGAAACGCGCTACTAGAGAGGGACATTTTCCGAAAGTATTAATTCCTACAACTTGGCGAATACATCTGCCAGATTCATATTTTAAAAATACTCTGTCGGTGTTAACACTGCTTGGGCGAAGAGAAAGATACTTTTTAAACAACTGAACGTATGGTATGCCACCGTCATCATCTACAATAACGAATTTCCGGCCTTTGTCCGTTTTTAACGGACGAATGTTGACCACCAACATAGAACCTTCTTCTTTAACATCAGACATTCGCAAATCACACATTTCTTGTCTCCTACACGAACCAAAAATTCCACAAATGGTGACAACCTGAAAATTGAAAGCATTATCTGACTTTTTTTAGAGAAAATTCATACACACCTTTAAAAACAAGAAGCTAGCGTCAGGAGCATCAATGAAAAATTTTCGTAAATCTTCGTCCGTAAACACTCAAGACTTTTTTGGCTCGTGCCCCTTGTTCAAACTTTTCATAAATGCATGTAGCTTATTATATTTTGATATGTCTATCCCACTTTTTAATCTTAACATTGCCTGCAATTTTGAATGAATACACCATACCGTTGAACATTTATATGTCATAGGGCCGGTTGCACCAACGCCAGTTAAAGTTAACTGTAGGTTAAAATGTTTCGTTACTTTAGTTACCTATTGTTATAACAATGTTTTCGAATAATAATCTATAGTTAAATTTAACTTACGTTGGTGCAACCGGCCCTTAGACTGAAAAAAAAAGTCAAATAAGTATAAAATTTACGATTTAATCTGTTTATCAACTTACCATTTCCATCATATAAGCAAGCATCAACGTTTCATCTACATTTTTGGCTTTTTTCAGTTCCATCCACTTTACAAACTTTTCATATTCCTTGATGTATGCGTCTTTTGACTTCGCCGGTATTATTCTTGATTCCGCTTGTTCGGCCAATGCTTGTATATCAGGTGAAATCTCTTTTTCACCCATTTTCCTCGATTTTTGCGACGGACGTAGACGTGGATGTGGACGCGAGAAAAACGTAAACAATTCTCGTAACTATAGTAGCCGTGACAACTGTCTAAATGTCAATAAATTCGCTCTCATTAGAGAGCGCGTTTTTATTAAAAAACGCGCCAAATGTTGTTGCAAGTGCTTCACTGCAATCCAATGGTGCTACGGAAGTTAGAAAACGCAAAAAATGGACTATGGAAATGAATATTTTCATTATACGGGAATATTTTCGGATCACGAAACTACAGGATGTTGTGAGTACTTACAGGCTTGATTTATTTAAAGCGTTCCAAAGTAAGTACCCCCAGTTTCCTGTTACTATTCAAAATTTAGCTGACCAGAGGAGAGCCATTATGAAGAAAAACTATATCCCTTCGGCAATTTTAGAAAAGATCAAAAATGATGTAAAGTTAGAATTGTCAATTAATTATTCTGACAATAATGAAGTTTCTAATAATTTACTCCAAAATTCTGTTGAACCGCAAAGTTTACAAAGTTTATCTAATCATAATGACTCTTTCTGTCCAATTCTCGATTCACCAAACACCATACAAACAGACATACATAATTTAGACTTGAGTTATAATGATATACATGTTATTAATAAAAATTTTTACTACCATCAAAATTTTAAAGAACAAATTGAAGATGAATTTAATAGAACTCTGAACGAATTTGAACATATAGAACCATTTAATAGACCACTATTACCTAAACAACAAAGCTCCAAAAAATTCTTTGCAATGATTGAAATTTTAAATCAATTCATTTTACCTAAATTTGTAAATAACACGACAAGTTTTAAAAAATTACACAGTATTATATATAGTGGAGCTTTAACAATTATCAGATTAAATGGATCAAAAGAAATTGGCCAGACAAATAATATAAAAACGAAAGAATTACCAAAATGGGAACAAAGACTAAATAAACGTATTAATAATATCAGACGAGATTTAGGTAGAATAACTCAATATTTAAAGGGTATAAATTCTAATCATCTAAATAATTGTATTCAATCCATTTTAAATAACAACCGAATACATTGTTTAAAATATAATGAATATAATAAAACATTAATAGAAATCAAAGACACTTTATTATAGAAGTTAAATATTTATTCTAAACGACTCAAAAGATATAAAAATAATAAACAACGGAAATTTGAAAACAAACTATTTAGAAATAATGAGAAGTTGTTTTACAAAAATTTAACAGATAATAAAACTCAAACTAATAATGGTACACCAAATATAAACGAAATTAAAGAATTCTGGTCAAACATATGGTCAAATGAAGTTCAATTTAATAATCAGGCAGAATGGATTCCTCATTTAGAAAATGATATACCAGATAGTAATAATCGACATCATATTCAAATTAGCCTGGAAATTTTAGTTAAAAATATTAATAGTTCACATAATTGGAAATCCCCTGGAGGTGACCAAATTCATAACTTTTGGTTAAAAAAATTTACTTGTATTCATAAATGCTTACTTGATCACTTTAACGGATTTATTAGGGAACCTAACACATTTCCAGAGTTTTTGGCCCATGGTATAACATATCTGAAACCAAAAGATTCCGATACTAAGAATCCATCAAAATATAGGCCAATCACATGTCTACCTACAATTTATAAAATTATGACATCTTGCATTAAAGTAATAATTTACGACCATTGTCAAAAATTAAATATACTTAATGAAGAACAAAAAGGTTGTGTTAAAGAGTGTTTTGGTTGTAAAGAACAACTCATAATAGATACGGTAATAATGGAACAAGCTAGAAAAAATAATAGAAATATTTATACCGCATTCATAGACTACAAAAAAGCCTATGATTCAGTACCACATTCATGGTTAATTAAAATTCTTAAAATTTATAAAATTAATTTAGATTTGATTAACTTTTTATCTCATGTTATGACATTTTGGAGAACTACTTTAAATTTATCAATAAACAATAATAAATTAAAATCCGAGCCTATTCAAATTAAACGGGGAATTTATCAAGGAGATTCTTTAAGTCCTTTATGGTTTTGTCTAGCCATTAATCCTTTGACAAATCTATTAAATAGCACTGGATATGGTTTCAATATTAGACTTAATAATACCACACTATCCAAATTAAATCACCTTCTTTATATGGATGACATAAAACTTTATGCATCAAAAAAGAATCACATTTTATCTTTACTAACAATAACTGAAAATTTCTCAAATGATATTGGGATGAGTTTTGGTATTGATAAGTGTAAAATGCAATCAATATGTCGCGGTCATTACGAACATTTAGAATATATAACTCAAGAAGGAGAAATCATTAAAAATTTAAATAAAGGAGAATTTTATAAATATTTAGGTATTAATCAATCAAATCATATTCAACACTCAATTATAAAAGAAAATTTAGAAAAGCAATTTTATTTAAGAATTAAATCTATTTTAAAATCAAAATTAAACGGTAATAATTTAATTAAAGCAGTTAATACATATGCTGTTCCATTACTGACCTATTCTTTCGGTGTTATAAAATGGTCCAAAACTAATTTACAGAACATAAACATTAAAACTAGAGTTCTTTTTACCAAATTTAGTAAACACCATCCTAAATCTGCTATTGAAAGATTTAATTTACCACGCGAAAACGGTGGTAGGGGTTTTTCAAATCTAGAAATACTGCTAAAAAATCAAATTGCTTCACTAAAAAATTATTTCCTCAATAGAGCTCGTGATAACACCTTTTTCAATGCTTTGGTTTCAGCCGATAAAGGCTACACACCTTTAAATTTAAGTGATAATATAATTTCAGACATTGTTAAGCCAAATATACCTGACACAATAGCAAATTTAAAACAGAAGTCTTTACATGGGAGATACTTTTTAAGAACTGGAACAACCAGAAATTAATTAATATTCAGGCCTCTCATGCATGGCTTAAGAAATCAAACATTCACCCTGAGACGGAAGGTTTTATATTTGCAATACAAGATCGTGTAATAAATTATAAAAAAACACATATGCGGTTTACAATCGATAATTGATAAATGTAGGATTTGCGGAACTGAAGGGGAAACAATTGAACACATCATTTCTTCTTGCACCGTTTTGGCTCAAAGCGAATATAAAAAACGTCACGATATATTCGCTAAAATTATACACATGAATTTAGCTGTTAAATTCAATTTATTAAAGAATACACAACCACATTATAGTTATACACCAGAAAGTTGTTTGGAAAATGACAGTTACAAGTTATATTTTGATAGAACAATTTTAACTGACATTCACATTCAGCATAACAGACCAGACATTATAATTTTAAATAAACAACAAAAGCAAGCATATCTTTTAGATATAGCTGTTCCAAATTCACATAATATAACACAGACATATAACACAAAAATTAATAAATATTTAGAGCTGTCCGTCGCTATGAGAAATCTTTGGTGTTTAGAAAAAATTTCGATTTTACCACTTGTAATTTCAGCAACGGGAATAGTACCGCAATCTCTTTTTAAAAATTTAAAAATTCTGGATTTAAATAACACATTGGTAGTTGAAATTCAAAAAGGTATATTATTATACTCATGTCACATCGTGAGGAAGTTCCTTAACATTGACACAGAACATAATACACAACAAAGTCAAAATGCGGAGGCGAGACGCCGGTAATTATGTTGATAAGCACTGCACTATTACTTGATAGTAATATCCGTAATAGTGTATGTACTCCGACAAAATTGCCGTGCCGCCGGGTGGAGGTGGGATAGTGTAAAGCAAAATTAAAATTTATTATTATGCTCTCTCGATTTATCACGACAAAAATTATTTCTAAGTTTTTAGTTTATTTCCAGTATTTCAGGTATAATAAACAATAGCGTAAATTATTCGTGGAAAACTGGTCTTTAAAACACTTGCTCTATTTCGAGCACTCCGGCTACGCCGTCGTGCCCGAAAACTCGCGCGTGTTTTAAAGACCTTGTTATCCACTCATACTTTAATATACTATTTTTTTAAATTTTTTTTTTTTCTCAAAAATTTCCTTATGTAAGGTAACAAAATTTTTATACTTGCGTTTAGACAATTAAAAGGGCTATCAGAATCAAGAAAAAAATTAGGGGGTTTCCATTTAAAAAAACTATCGATGACGTTATAACTCGAAAACAAATGACTGCTTGGAATTTTATTTTGTATTAAAATATGTACTTTTATAAACTAAAATTGACCTGTCCAAAGATTTTTTTGAAAAAAATTTTTGTTTAATTTTTAATGAATTTATTCCATACTTTTGCCGCTCACTGTATAATAAGGTTCCATACGGGAAAAGTTTTGTTTATTGGTGTAGGTACGAAACATCTTCTGTTTGCTTTGTACATTGGCGGAAAAAAGGCAAATTGACACACCCATACTTGCTTCAAAAATTGGTCGGGCTCTCCAAATGCAATGGAGTCCGACATAATTGTTGAAGGTTTTCAACAAAGCCTTCCAGTGCATGGAGCCAAGTACCTATATTCGTTTAATAGGTTTGTAAGAACATCTGCTACGATGGGTCTTATAAAACGAAAATTAATTTACAATTTTTCTACTTTTGGCTTCTATAATGTAGTAATTCTAAAATTCAAATAATAAATTATTATCAAATATTATCAATATTTTCGTTTTTATAAATTATAACTATACGTACACTGGCGGCCATTAATTTGGAAACACCGGCCTAATCTAGTTTACTGGATATTTCTAATATTTGATAGTGTAAGCGTTATGTCATGAACTCATGTCACCCATGTCATCGTTGAGCGCATTCAACAGACTGTCGTAGCCGAAACTGATACGGCGTGATCAACAATGACTGAGTCTGTTGGCAATGAAACAATTGAAAAGTACTGGTGTTTTTTGTCTTCTAATTGGCACTGGCACGATTTTTTAACTTGAGACGACATTGAAAACATTTTTGGTTATGTCAGTTACGTTTATATTATTACAAAAAAGGACCTTTCATGCTATACTAAGGACAACGTAACATTTTATCTGCCCCGCCCATTTCATTTTCTTAGTTACCAATCAGATAGGTTGTTAAGACGATCTGATTTACACAGTAAAAATTTCTGACATTCGAATTGTCTTAATGACATTTTATTTTTTAGAACCTAAAACAATAATTGTGGACTTGACAGCAAAATTCTAACCTTAACTTTTTTACGTGGCAAATGTGATGAAAAGTTGTACAGATTGAATCTGGGTTTGATTCTGATTTGTCAATTTTAGTGGGCGGAGCAGATAAAAAGTTATAATGGCAATACTATAAATTTCAAATTTGGTAAATTTCATTGTTACCAACAGATTCAGTCATTCTTGATCACACCGTATGTCAATAACATTGTCAAAGTGACAAACAATTTACAATAGAAAAATCTTGGTGTTTCCAAATTAATGGGAGCCACTGTACAATATGATGACTACATTAGACATAGGTACGGTTGGCTTCAAAAAAAAACGGGAACTGTCAGAAAAAGTTCTGTCAGATTTTATTAAATTTTTATAGTTTGAAACGGCCTTTTAGAATGTAGGTTAAAAAAACTGCACTTATGTGTCATTAATACTACTGTCAAACAGACACAAATTGACATAAATTGACAAATTAAATTTCCAATTCACATTAGGTTAAATTTCATTTCCCGTTTTTTTTGAAGCCAACTGTACTGTTACGATTTAAATTTCGCGGTAAATCGTAAATGCGAGAAGGTTCGAGAACGTTCCAGAACGGGCTCTCGGACCCCGACTTCCGGTGCCAGCCGCGACAAATTTGCGAGAGGAGGGGAGAAGATATAAAGGTGGAACAGACGCCATGTTAGAGGTTCTCGACGAGTACTCGTGAAAGGGGGAGATTAGGGGGTGTTTTCTCAGTGCAACAGGTGCTGGCGAACCCGTGGAGGAGGACCGAAGCGGCTTGGAAATCGTCCAAGAGGAACTCCAACCGTACGTTGCGGCGGATATAGGCTTCCTTCACGAGGGTCATCGACCCTACGCGTCAGCGGATCATTTTCGCCACCCTGTTGGGCCGGCGTCATCCCCCAGGATCCCACCAGAGAACAGGACCTCACTCCGGACGGTCCCTGGCCGAGGAACCCGAGTCCAGGAGCAACTCTTATCTAGCAAGGTCCTTCAGCGTCTTTCTTTTTCAGTCCGCCATTTTGGCTCATTTCTTTTACGTAGTTTCACGTTATCAGACCTGAAGTGACCTCGCCAGAAACGATGCGCCAGCTGGCTCTCGGAGGTTTTTTATCTTTATCACATTTCATTATCCTTTTTTTACACCGGGGCTAACTCTGACTTACTTACGCTTATTCCTAGGAAGGGTCGAGGGGAGGAAGGACCCCGAGGACTTTCCGAGGATACGGACGGCGTGATAGACCACCGGCGGAAGAGGGACTCGGAGGACCTTCCTCCAGCTCACTCTTCCCGGGACTCTCATTGGATTCCAAGCCTCAGGCCCGGTGTAAGGGAAGTTTCATTTTAATTTCATTGAATTGTTAAACCTTGAATGTAGCCTGGTAGTACCGGCACTTTTTGTAAATTTTACTAGTGGTTAAGCGCCTTCAGCGTATCATTTTGGATCACTTCATTTCCCCTCTGTTCACTTCTTAACATTACATTTTGAATTGTTAATCTTGTTTAATTTTTTTGTCGTAAGAGTCAATGCTTTAATTTGGTTTTGTAATGCGTTTGATAAATACCGTGCTAATTAAAAATGTGCAAAGTTTTAACGTTAACAATAATTACTGTGAGCGCTATAATTCGGTACATGTTAAATTTATTGGTGGGAAACAATGCAATTTTGTCCAGAGAAGTTCCTACAAAAGTAGATGTGAAGCTGCAGCTGTATACTTTAATAACAAAAGAACATTTCACTCTAAAATCAATACCGTCCCGAGTAGATATTTTGTGTCCCCGTGAGGAATCCGACGTTTTTTTAATTCACCCGGGTAATTTATCCCACGTTCGTTGTCTTTTTGATTTTTTTTTTTGGGACCAGGACCACGTGGTAAGGGTGTGTTGTAGATATAATTTTGTTGCATGCTGTTTCTTTCGAGAAGCGCCTATTTGTTAATTTTAAGCGTTACCCCTAAGTTTTTTTCCCGGGAGGTTCAATTTTCAGGCAATCCGTTAATTTCGAAAATTAGTAGCCGTCTAACGGCACTCGACCCGCCATTTTTGTTTGTTTGTTTAGTATTGCCAGCGATTATTGTATTCGTTATTTATGTTGCTTACCGATATTTGTGCCATTTAAAGCGTTTTTAGTTTATCGTTGTTTCACTTTGTGCTTTGTTCTCTTTTATTTGATCATTGTTTAACTTCGCGCTTGGTTCTCTTTTATTTGATCACTGTTTAATGTTGCGCTTTGTCCTCTTTTTTATCATTGTTTAATGTTGCGTTTTGTTTTGTTGAATTTATCATTGTCTAATGGTACGCTGTGTTCTATTGAATTCAACTCGGGTTTTCCTATTTTTTGTTGTTAAGCACCGTTTGAATTTCGGATGAGTTAAAGTTAAAATGTTGTAAGTGCGATCCTATGGGGGCTAGGTGACATTCAGGAGGTCGGGGGGTTGTTTAGTCAAATTTCTGTGGGGGCGACGGTTATGTAGAGCCGTTAGCGGAGGCGGACCTAAGTCTTCGCTTATGCGGCTCCGGGATGTTGACGTGAAGCCCCCGTCGAGGTTATAGGGACTTCGGGGTTTTGTCGGGAAACGGTTGGTTGGGGACGGTGGATCTAAATCTTTGCTTCTGCGGTTTAGTGATGCTAATCGTACGACCCCGAGACGCTCTGTCACTCTTGCTTGGTCGGCGAAATAGTCTGACGTTCATTAATACCCCGAATATCTATAAACGTCGGTTGATCTCAAGATTATTCAGATAATTCTTCTGAGTCCCCTCGCGGCCGAGAGTTTGTTACCTCCATCTCTAACCTCCCGTTGGCGTACTTTGACCGTGTAGTTCCGAATTAAACATTGATTTTGTCATTAATCGAGTTGAAAATATGAGTACTATGTCGGCCAAAAAATTTTGGCCGTCATTGTCTGTCAATTAAAAGGATTAGGATGTTTAACCTTATTTTTTACTACTGTCAAAATTATTTTAATCTATCAGTGTCATACGGGTGGGGTAAATCCCAGCTGCGGAGGCAGGGTTCAAAAGCAAAAGATCAACGTGGTCGCGGTTTAAACAACCTTCAGAAGCAAGTAAGACGATTCTATATTTATCAAAAACTGAAGGTGCCATATTTTTGACAAGAATAATTTAAAATTGTCATGTATATTGACATTAATACTTGATTTACATTTGAAGTGTCAAAAAGTGACGACCAAAGTATTTTGACCGCGATAGTACCAAGGCGGTCTCTATTTTAACAGGCCGTGACACTGACTTCAGAAAGTGGTCTGTGGAATGGCCCACTAACGTCTGACAACGTTGCTTCGCCAACCTTTAAAAAAAGTTACTAGTTTTGAAGTTTTGTGATCACTCACTGTCACTCACTATTTTGTTATTGTTAGCTGACAGTTAATCATCACTGAAAGATTTTTCTAATTCTCGTATTGCAACTTTACTTCAGTCAAAGTACACTGCTCAAAAAAATTAGGGGAACACTTTTTTCAAAACCTGTATCTTTTTAAATAATAGTTCTAGGCAAATCAAATTTGGTATGCTTTAAGGGCATATATTTAACTAAAAAAAAATTCAAAAACAATTTTACAACTCTTAGTTACTTCTAAGTTACACTTAAAAATGTAAATTAATAACGCAAAACAAAATGGAAAGAATGTCAAGTATGCTTTGAATTTACGTATGAAATCCTACTAAAGATGACAAATAAATTTTCGTTGATTAGAAGCGTGATTAGAAGTAAAATGAGGCATCTTGTGAAGTGCAAGTTGCTCGTGCTGTCGCCCTTATTCAGCACGGCCACTCTATTCGACACGTTAGCAGGGACCAATATGTTAGAAGAGCTGCACAAGGTCTAAATCGAAAAACTACTCAAAATCAAGACCGATTTCTTGTCCTTTCCTCTCTACGTAAGCGTACTGCCACAGCACGAGACCTCCTAAACGACCTAAGACGAGCACATGGAATAGAAATTTCTGATCAAACTGTTAGAAACAGATTAAAAGAAGCGAATTTGAAACCAAGAAGACCTGTCCACGCACCACGCCTTACGCAGCATCACAAAGCAGCGCGAATGAGGTTTGCTCTGGATCACAGAGATTGGCAACTTCGTCACTGGACGCCTGTACTGTTTACAGACGAGTCCAGATTTCGTTTAACTCGTTGCGACGGTCGAGTACGTGTATATAGACGTCCTGATGAACGCTACAGAGCCGCTACTATACAGGAAGTGGATAGATTTGGTCGTGGATCTGTGATGGTTTGGGCTGGAATCAGTATAGACAACAGAATTGATCTTATTGGTGTTCCTGGTAGACTAAATGCCATGAATTACATCGAGAATCGCCCTCAAATGTCACATGATTTATATTGACAAATCACAACTCCGCATTGTTTGAATAGCAACCAATCACAATTTAATTAAGTGGAAAATTTCCTTAGGGAAAATTTCCGACGTAATTGTAATTTTTTCGGGCGATTCTCTTCCGAATATACCTCGGGACAGATATATATTGCCAGACATTTTTTCTTGCAGTCCAAGGAGGACTGCTAGAAAAAATTTCCAGCAATATATCTGTCCCTTGGTATATTATATATGAAAATATCTTGGAGGACCATGTGGTGCCTGCTGCATATGGCGTCGGTCAAAATTTCATCCTAATGCAGGACAATGCAAAGCCACATACCGCCGGCATCACCAGAAACTTTTTACAAGAACGTGGAATTCAGGTCATGGAATGGCCGGCGTTAAGTCCTGACCTGAATCCTATTGAACACGTGTGGGATCAGCTTGACCGACGTGTTCGCAAGCGCCGTAATCCACCACTAACCATACAGGAACTGACACAAGCCCTGATTGAGGAATGGGAAAGCATACCCCAAGAATCTCTTCGCAGACTAGTGCGAAGCATGCCACGCAGGTGTGAGGAAGTGATTCGTACTCGTAGAGGGCATACACAGTATTAAACCTTACCAATCCAGAGAAAACCCGACTATCTCGATACTATGATAGTCGTTTCCATTTTGTTTTGCGTTATTAATTTACATTTTTAAGTATAACTTAGAAGTAACTAAGAGTTGTAAAATTGCTTTTGTAATTTTCTTTAGTTAAATATATGCCGTTGAAGTATACCAAATTTGATTTGCCTAGAACTATTATTTAAAAAGTTATAGGTTTCGAAAAAAGTGTTCCCCTAATTTTTTTGAGCAGTGTATATCAGGTGACCAAGTCAAAGTAATTATGTGTATCCTATTTTATAAGCAGAGATCGGATTCAAATAGGCGTTAGGTAGGAAGCGGAGAATCAGTTCCTAATGTAATTGCATGCAAAAACGCTAACCAAGTAGCCCAAGTACTAATCGCTCACAATTGATGTGGTTTCATATTATAAATACAATCAGCGCACGGAATAATGCTAGTTAAAACGACTTGCGATGGTGTTTATTGCTGAACAGGTCGACTGTATGGTTTTTGCCGAGGTTTTGTTGCGTTTTTATTCAGCGTGAGACGGAAGCAATGTCCGGT
Source organism: Tenebrio molitor (assembly GCF_963966145.1). NCBI lineage: Eukaryota > Metazoa > Arthropoda > Insecta > Coleoptera > Tenebrionidae > Tenebrio > Tenebrio molitor. Next base: position 22,021,223 of record NC_091051.1, on the reverse strand, counting down.
GGCGTCCCAAGTGTTTAGCGAATTTATTTGAATAAAATTCGATAAGGTTGTAAAGTAAAAAATAAATTATCAAATAATAATGGATACAATATTCAAACCATAAGACGCCAGGTAATCTGTCGAGTCTTGTACTACTTCAAAAAACCGACAAACCATTATTAAATCGTGAAATTACATTGGGCCCGACGCCCTGCAAGTACTGTGCCGCACGTTCATGAAATCGTCCCCCACTACTTAAATCGCCTAAATCCGTCCGAACACTGTTTATAAGATAGCTATTGTTAGTAAAATTTCATAGTCCTGTATTCTGAACAAGAATCCTATCCAAAATGAAGATAGAAGTCCTTTTAGTTCACCTTGATTGCATTAGCTCGAGTGCAAATTCCAACGCATGCCACCTGTACACTATACAGTGCCTTTTTTTTAACGCTGGCCATAGGGATTTACATGCTAAAAAGTTTAGGGTCTGTTAATGAGCTTTTAAGTAGGAATTTTTAAGTGAAATTTGGTAGGATATTAGATTAGTATTTTATAAATCAATTTCAGTTCGGCCCATCGTACTATTGCGGCCAAAAAATTTCGTCCGTCACTTTCAAGGCCCTGACATGAAGTGTAAACTACCCTTAAGCACCAATAACCTCGTTTTGTTATCGTTATTGTCATTTTGACAATCTGTCATTCAGTCCATCAGTTCAAATTTTGTGAATACAAAGGACAAGTTCCACTCTTACACAATTACCACACGACCGCTAGTCGCTAGTGGCACTAGAGACTAGAGGCAGACTTGCGGCTATTTTTGGATTAAAGTACCAAACAGAGAACCGTGGAAATTACACGAGTATGCCGTAGTTTTTAAAAAATCAAACGAAAAACATTAAGGCAAAGACAAGGAAATGAAACATTTATTTTTGTTTAAGTACTTAGCTAAATCAAAAGATAAAATGAATGAAGTTTAAAATCAATACTTGGTCATTGCTCCATTGGCGTCAATAACTCGTCTTACACGACGCGAGATGGAGAGGCATAAATCTCTGTGATAATTCCTATGTAATGATTGCCATGCATTAGTAATCGCAGTCAAAAGTTCTGCCCTATTCCGAATCACTTGTCGTTGTTGCAAATTACGAACCAAAAATCTGGACTGCGACTTGGCCAATCAAGAACGTTTATGCTACCATTCTGCTACCCTATGTGCTGAATGCATTGAACAATTATCTTGTTGAAATATGAAGTTAAAATTCGGAAAAATTCTTGAAACTAAAGGCATCATCACGTCTTCAAGAATCCTAACATAAACATCACTGTTGAGCCGATCTTCTAGAGACAACATTAGCCCAGGTCTATCTACTAAAATCCATGCCCATATGTTTGCCGAAAATCGACCGCTCCTTTCCGTTGTATTTGCTTGTATTTACCCCTTCAACAACCGTCATAAAAGGGCTATTGCGTAATCTTGCTTGACTTTCAAAAGTGACAAGTAAAAACATCAATCATAATGACAATAAGGAATGGACTACACCGATTTTTTTGAAATGACGGAAAAATGACGGCCGAAATTTTTTGGCCGCCATAGTACAAAACAAAATAATCACGGAATTAGAGCAAAAACAGGTTTATTAAATTTACCACGTGGCTTGCCAAGTAGGCTGACGTAATGTAAACTCAACAAACGTCAAACAGTAACAATTTTCAATGGACACCTTTTCAAATAAAGAAATGATTGAATGGGAGACTTTGAAAAATGTGCAGTTTTATTTCATAAACATAAAACGTATGAAATCATAATTACATCAAAATAAATAAAATTCTACTTCAAGAACTTTAATTATTTTTTAATTTTCATTTCATAAATTGTTCAAACTGTCTTCTACCGGCCGCAAGACACTAACCAAGACGATCATAAAAATTTTGTCGAACATTTTGTAACTGTCTAACGATTATAAAACCTGGGCAAAAAATAATGTAATAAATTAAAAGTACTTTTTTTAAAATTAATTCCGTAATTATTTTATTCTGTAGTATAAAATAAACTGAAATTGATATATAAAATACGAATCTAATATTCTGCCAAATTTCACTTAAAAATTCCTGCTAAAAAGCTTATTAACACGATCAAAAGTTTTTGTCATGTAAATCCCTACGACCAGCGTTAAAAAAAAGGCACTGTATAGCTCAGGACAAGATTTTTTTTTCTAAAGTCGTACACAGAGAACATTAAAGACCAATAAAGGTGCAGTATGAATTGTTGAAAATAAATAAGAACTGCAAAAGCTACCCACTCGGGTGTATGGACCCTACCATCAATACAGGTTTATAATTTAAAATGGATTTTAGATTTAATGGAACGAGAGTAGTTATATAGTGCTGGTTCTGGCTCACTCAAAAATCGCGTTTTAGACTCATGTGTTTTGCGTGACCTTCAACTGTATCAGTCATGTCGCGATCAAAACGCTAGTTTTAATTTGCGTTTGTAGTTTAGTCAAAACATAGTTTTTGATTCAGAGTAAATTATCTGATCATTACATCCGTTTTGGTTCCATCAAATACATGGTTTTTGATTAATGTAAGTAAGCGGTATTTTGCGTGACATATATTTTTCCAAACAGGTGTTGTGTGTATGTGTTCATGTACATAACATTGAGGTAGGTAATGGAGTTTCATATCTCTGTGCGTGCATTGCATTTTATAGTAAGTAAATCATAAAAAATATTTTCAATCTAATTGTTGAATTCTAATAAAAGATAAAAAATTTGCATTGTTTGTGACTTGGAAATGTGTTTTGTTTGAGGGTAGGGTATTGCGTAAGAAATAGTGGGCGTTATTTTGTTAACAAGGAGGGGATATGGAGTATTAATTAAGGAAGATTTATCGTTTGATATCAGTTTAATATCAACAGTAAGAATATTTTGCTAAAGACTTTTAATATGAGTTCATTTTTGCAAAGTGTTAATGAAGCAACTTTTTTCGTGCCGTTTGTAAAATCAAGCCAGCTGGAAGTTAATAAAAAATTTCAAGTTAATCGGTTTAGTAAAGAGGATTCACAGTTTGGTAAACAAGTTGTGGTTGATTGTGGGGATTTTAAAACATCCTTACCCCAGCGTTTTACATCGCAATTCACTGAAGAGGCCATTACAACTCTCAACCAGGAGTTAAGAGACGGAAAAACAATTTTTATGATTAGTCGGGGGAACGTTGGCAAAACAACAAATATATCTTTCATTGAAGAATAAAGGTGACAACAATGAAAAATCAGAAGAAATTTGTTCAAGATCTGAAAGTAGTGAATAAGAAGAAAAATTTGTTATTATTGTCACATATACAGTCAATAAAAAACTTAAAACATTTAATTGCAATGTATGAAATTAATAAAAAAATTCAAAGTGTTAAAATATAAATAAACTTTTATAAAAGTGAATATGTGGTGTTTTGTTTGTTTATGAGTGGGGAATAAAATATTAATTAGATACGTAAAATTTGATTATTTTATCTTAATTAAATGACAAGAGCTATAATCACAATAGAAAAAACAATCAATAATGAAGAAAGTTAAATTTAGTGATAAAGTTATTATTCATAATTTAGATGACACTGATGACTTTCGAAAATCAGCCTGGGAAATGTATGCTAGAGATAGATTAAGGTTTCAAAAACGAATTAGTGAATTAAGGAAAATTATCGATCCTGTGTTAAATAATCTATTAATGAAACAAAAAATAAAGAAAGATGTCAACAAAACACTGTGTTAAATAAGAGCTACAGCATCCGGCTGTATTGGGTGAAATAAAAAGCGATGACAACAAAACATCACATGAAATAGGAGACACATTATCCGGTTGTGTTGTTTGATTTTTTTTATATTTTAATAATAATTTTCAATTGAAAATTCTCTGTACTTTAGGTTACAAACAATGTAAAATAAAACAAATTTATTTTTTAAGTATATTTTTTATTTATACATAAAACTATACACTAAAACACATTTTATCTACTATTTTTTCTAATTTTTCTAATTCTACTAAATTTTGTTTTTTTTTTCTAACTAATTGTTGCTTTACCACTAAATATTTATTAATTTTTTGAATTTTTATGTCAATTTTTTTATTAATTTTTATAATATCCTGGTACATATGCTTAACTTTAGTTTCAAATTCTTGTTGAATTTGATCAACTGAAGATTTTTCATCCTCCATATAAAATGAGGAAGTCGAGGAACATGGAGACGCCTCTGGAGGTGTTGTAATTGTTTTACCCTTGCCCTTGCCCTTGCCTTTACCCCTAGTTGGCGGCTGGGTGGTAAAGGCCTCCGCTTCCTCATTGTCGTCCACGTGTTCCATAAATCCAATCTGAAAATAATTAAGTTTCTATTATTAATAAAAATTACAATTTTAATAAATATAAACTTATCAATAATCGGAAAAATTTGAATAAAAAAATTACCTCTTGCAACAATGATTCGGAATCAATCAATGAAGGTAGACTAAAGTTAGTTTCCTCATCCTCCATAGGCTGTTGATAAATTTTATTATTAGTTATTAATTTAATAATAATTAAAAAATACATACCTTAATAACTTTATTTTGAAGGATGTTCACTTTTTGAGTAGACATTTTTTTTTTTCGTGAAATTACCAACAATTGAACAAATGAAAACTAGTAATTGAAATAAACAAGAATCATGATTTATATAATAAAAAAATGCAAAGTTTACAAAAAACCCCCACAATTTTTCTGCATGTGCCTTGGTCGTTTAAGTCTACCTCTAAATGGGTGGGGGCTAAGAGTGAACGAATGAAACGTCTTATGTGATAACGCCTAGATGAACAGTGGGAGAGAACGTTAATTACTCATTTGTAGCATAATTTTTTATGTTACCGCCCACAGACGTACAGAGCCATTACAGAATGATTTCTTTTGTATTTATTTTGAATGTGACCAACCCCCAATAAAAGTTGCACCAAAGAAGATGAATGCACCCTTAAATGAAGAGATTGAAGGAAAGAAAAATGTGCCAATTAACACAGGACAACATAAAATGTTTACAATTGAAAATGAATTAAATGCCGATATTGGCAAAAGTTTATTAGGAAATAATTTTGATTTTTATTTTGCTTTTATGGCTGTGTACATTTTCAATTGGATTGGATATTTATTGGTGATAACATTTTGGCACAAACTTGCAGCAAAATTTGGTGCTCTATCAGGATTTGGATTATCAATATCAAAGTGGACGTTTTTGATTCAATATTCAACAGACTGGATATTAAAAGACTACAGCTGGTTTTGTTGGCTTTTAATAATTTTAGGATTAATCGTCTGCATATTTTCATGTAAACGATATTTAAAAATAGTAAGGAACTGGGACATGCTGTCTGTTAATCAACAAATAACTTTAATTTTTAATTAAGTTTCAACCAATGTAATATTTATAAATGTCATGAATAAAATATTAAAAACAAACAATCCTTTAATTTTTTCTTGATTTTTATTCGTAATATGTATTTGTAATTTTTCACTATACAAAATTACATTTACAATATAAATTCAAACAGCAAATATATTTGAAAGGGTGGTTTAAGATCAAAAATAATAAAGGAAAAAAAGCTGCATATAGACGATTGAAATTAAATGAAACAAAATTGAAGTTAATAGAATCATAAAAATAACCTCAAATTATATTTTAAAGAAAATTTTTTGAAACTTTATTTCGTAAACGGTACGTTGGAGCCCAAAATAATAGAGGAAAAAAAGTTGCAAAAAGTTGTTATAAATCGAATGGTAAAAACTAAAAGTTGATTGATTCACGTGCATAAGCTCAAATTACAATTAAAGAGTAAAATTGTAAAAGTTTAATAGCGTTTATCTCAAAAACTATTCGTTTTATTGAAAAATGATCTATGTAAAAAAACATGCGCAAAGAAATGGAAAATCGATTTATTTAAATCAAAATTTTTTTAGGGTTGATCATTTTGTATTTTCTACACCGTTCAATATTTTTTGAATTTGAGTTTTTATTTAAATTTGTGAGTTTAAGCGATGAAGTTTGATATGCAACTCGATATGGTTCTGACAACATTTAAAAAAACTACCCTTAGCTTAAATTAATTTAATTTTGAGATAAAAATTTGAAATTAAAACCACAAGTAGCATTTTTTATGGAGAATTCAAGGATTTAATTTTAAAAATTTTAAAATGTTTTTAAGTGCCTTTTTTTGGTAAAAAAACATCACTTTTTAAAGAAAAAAAATTCAAAAAGTAACAATTTAAAAACATGAATTTTTCTAAATCCAACCATCATAAACATTTTAAAAAATAAAAATGTTTTAAGTGCCAAAAAGTATAAAATTAAAGTCATTTCCGCCCGACCAAAAACGGGGGTTAAACTTTGTTACTGATGTAGGTTCTCTTAAGATATGTCTCATAGCTGGATTGAAAAGTCAGGACTCTTTTTTTTTTTTTTTTTTTTTTTAAATAGGGGTGTTATATGGTTATTTAATAATAATAACAAAGATAAAAGTATAAACATTTATTTATTTATTCTCAAATACATTATTTTCATCGCAATCATCCCAATTTTCATCATCGGGAGTGTAATTTACTTGAGGGATGACAATTTTTGGTCTCTTCTTCATTTCTTCCCATAATCTTTGCCGTTCCGCAGCACCCTCTTTCCACTTGCGGTCCATGTCTTTCATGTACTCCTCACGATGAGCCTTGTACATGTGGATCGACAAACGATGCTCCAAGCATTTATGGAAGGGGTTGTAGGGACATTGAACAATTCCTTTAAAATAATAAATATATGAAATACAGTTTTATATTAAAAAAAAAAAACTTACCATTTTGATTATTGTAACTATCAAAATTTTGGAAATTCATGGTTGTAGTACTCGCAAGTTGACAATTATCAAAGTGTATAAAACTAAGCCAATTACTGCTATATTTATTTCAATGTCCCCACTCTTGTTACATCCCTCTTTTTGTCTCCCACCAACTTTTAAAGAAAGAAACATTTTGCTTATCTTCGGCAAAATATATCCCAATTTATTTTTACTTTAGGTAATTAACATGTTATCACCATTATTTTATTCTTTTTATTTCACTATAAATAAGAATCTTTTTTTGAATATTGACATTGTTTGTGCAGCTTCTTTATTAAACTTCAATGGAAACCGTCACACGTTTATGTAAAAGAGTCTTAAAAGTGGTACGTGAATATTTCTCAAAATTAAAAACTATAGATGAGTTAAATAAATTTCAAATTCATATAAATAATACAATCAAAATTGTTAATAAAGCAATAAAAAACAAATTGCATAAAAATAATGTTTTAGAGTCACTTCATTCTTTAGAATCTAGTTTATCATATTTAAAATATTATCGTTTAAAATTAAAAAAACTTAAACAAAATTTAATTTTGAAAACGGGAGGAAAACTTTCAACTAATTTAAATCGAAATTGCTCTAATGTAAAATGGGAAAATATTGAATCAGCTTTTAATGGAAGAATTCGTACTGGTTTTATATCAACATTAAATATAAAAGACCCTTTAATTTTTTTCAATAAAGCTTTTAAGTGTTTTTCAATTAAAATTAAAAAAATCTTAAAGGAGTCTATGATAAAAGTGAATGTTATTTTCTCCGCTTATTTCATAAAACCTCAAACTGGTGAAATTGACATAAAAAGCTTTTGCACAAAAAATGTTCCAATTGACACTTCAACTAATTTAAAACGGTGGTACAAAGAAAACGTTACCGATAAATTAATGAATAAATTAGAAGAGTTTGCAGAAAAGGATTCTGGATGGGCTCTTCATGAAGTTGTAGGGCTTAAAGTAAATATTAACAGGTATGATCCATTAAAGATAGGTTTTTCAACGTTTGTAACTGTACCAAATTTTATTAAAAAAAAACATGCAGTAATTAATGTTGAAAATGATGATAATTTTTGTTTTTTATGGTCAGTTGTATCTGCTTTGTATCCTGCAAAGAAAAACGCTAATAGAATTTCTTCTTATCCACATTTTAAAGATGTGTTAAAATATCAAAATATCCAGTTTCCAATTACAATTAAAGATGTTAGAAAGTTTGAAAAACATAACAATCTTGCCATTAACTTATATTGTTTTGAGCGTTCAAAAATTTTGCCTTGTTCTTTAAGTTCACAAACACATAAAGCTGATATTAAAGTTATCAATTTATTAATGTTGCCAATTAATACTAAACCAAATTTGTCTTTTGCTTCTAAAAAGTCCTTACTTTATCACTTTGTGTGGATTAAAAATTTATCTCGTTTGTTATCTAAACAATTATCAAATCATAATAATAAATGTTTTGTTTGTGAGAGATGTTTAAATTCTTTTACCACTGACAATCTACTCCAAAATCATTTGCGTTATTGCCTAAAGTCAAATCAATGTTGTGTCAAATTACCTGATGAAACAAAGAAATTTTTGCAGTTTGAAAATCATTCTTATAAAGAAAAAGTTCCCTTTGTTATATACGCAGATTTAGAAAGTATTTTAGAAAAGGCATCAGACAATAATTACTCTACCAAATCTAATTCTAAAATATATCAAAATCATGTTGCATTTAGTGTAGCCTATTATCTAAAATGCTCTTATAACGATTCATTCTCTAAATTTAATATTTATCGTGGTAAAGATTGCATTCAGTGGTTTGTTAAAGAGTTGGAAGAAATTTCACAGTTTTGTGATGAACAGCTTAAAATAATTTTACCAATGACAACAATAACAACAACAACAACAACAACAACAACAAATGACAATTGTCACATCTGCAAACAAACATTTCAACCAAACCAAATGAAAGTACGAGATCATAATCATCAAACAGGAGAATTTCGTGGTTTAGCGCATCAAGCTTGTAACTTAAATTATAAAGATGCTCATTACATTCCTGTTGTTTTTCACAACTTGAGTGGATATGATGCTCATTTTATAATTAAAGAACTATCAACACAGTTTCAAGGAACAATCAAATTGCTACCTATAAATAAAGAAAAATACATTTCTTTTACTAAATATGTTGCAGGCACAAATGTATCTTTACGATTTGTTGATTCTTTTCGTTTTATGTCTCAAGCTCTAGGAAAACTTTCATCAAATTTACAAAACGAACAAAAATCTATAACAAAATTATTTTGTAATACCGAAGAAGAATTCTTGTTATTAACAAAAAAAGGTATATTTCCTTATGATTACATTGATTCATTTGAACGTTTAGAGGAAACCGTTTTACCTTGTAAAGAAGCATTTTACAGTGAACTTACTGAGGAACCTATTAGTGACAGCGACTATTATCATGCTAAAAAAGTTTGGGACTGCTTTCATATTAAAACAATAGGAGAGTATGCTGATTTGTATTTAAAGACTGATGTTCTTTTACTTGCAGATGTTTTTGAAGCTTTTCGTGATACATGCAAAAAAACATATGATTTAGATCCTTTACATTACTTTACTACTCCCGGACTTACATTTGATGCTATGCTCAAAACCACAAATATAACATTAGAACGTTTGATGGATATTGATCAAATATTATTTATAGAAAAAGGAATAAGAGGTGGTGTATCACAGTGTTCAAATAGATATGCAAAAGCAAATAATAAATATATGAGAGAAAATTTTATACAAAATTTAGACAGCAAGTACTTAATGTATTTTGATGTGAATAATTTATATGGTGCAGCAATGTCAGAATATTTGCCATATGGTGAATTTGAGTTTTTAGAAAATTTTAACATTCAACAAATATTATATACCTCCAATACTTCTCAAATTGGTTACATACTTGAATGTGATTTAGATTATCCCATTTGCATACATGATATGCATAGCGATTTACCATTGGCGCCTGAACATATGGTGCCACCAAATTCTACATCCAAAATTAAAAAACTGCTTTTAACATTATTTCCAAAAAAAAATTATATTATTCATTATAGAAATTTGAAAATGTATTTAGACCTGGGAATGAAATTAACTAAAGTTCACAAAGTTTTAAAATTCAAACAATCACCATGGCTTAAACAATATATTGACTTAAATACCAAACTCAGGCAACAGTCTAAAAATGATTTTGAAAAAGATTTCTATAAATTAATGATTAATGCTATTTATGGTAAATGTATGGAGAATGTTAGAAAACATAGAGACATTCGATTGGTAACGAAATGGGATGGAGGACGCTGGGGACTACGCGCATTAATTTCAAGACCTAATTTTCATAGCTCCATTATTTTTGATGAAAATATTGTTGTTGTTGAAATGAATAAATTAGAAGTTTATCTGAATAAACCAATATACGTTGGTTTTAGTATCTTAGATATTTCGAAAACTTTCTTATATCATTTTCATTACAACTATGTTATTAAAACCTTCCAAAACTCTGCAAAATTACTTTATACCGATACTGACAGTTTAATCTATGAATTTAAAGTTTATGACATATATGAATATATTAAAAAAGATTTTCATCTTTTTGATACCTCAGATTATGAAACTAACAATATTTATAACATTATACAAAGAAACAAAAAAGTACCCGGCCTTATGAAAGATGAAAACAATGGTAAAATTATGTTAGAATTTGTTGGTTTAAGATCAAAAATGTATGCTTACACTGTAGATGACGATAAATCAAAAGAGTATTTAGTTAAAAAATCAAAAGGATCTACAAAATCTTCAATAAAAGCCATCACATTTAATGATTATAAAAATTGTTTGTTCGATCAAACAATTTTAGAAAAAGTGCAAAAGTTAATAAGATCTAAAAACCACAAGGTATCATCTATCAAACAGAAAAAAATTGTCTTAAGTCCATTTGATGATAAACGTATTCTTAATTTTGATACAACTGACACTAAGCCTTGGGGCTATATGTATCAAGCGACACCTAACAGAGAAAAAGAAGAAGAAAATATTAATTATGAGTAAAGTACATATGTGTACATAAGTAAATAATGGAAGGGATATCAACTACAAAATGAGGTACTGCATACAAACTAGCAACACAAATAATTTTATTTTATTGTTGTTGCAGTGCTAACCAGTGTTTCCAAGATGGATCTTTTGTTACAAATCAAAATCGAAGCCCAAGATGCTCTACAGAAAATTTATATGAAACATTTAAATAACCTGATCCTGTATGAAGACACTCATCAAACGAAACTTAAACTTTTTACTCTGATGAACCGAGAAGACTTTATTATTCCAAGTGAAATTTTTCCAAAAATGTCTCTTTACATAAAAAATGCTAATGTTGAAATATTTGTAAAACTGTTACAGAAAAGAAAATTTTTAGATAAGTATGTACACACATTTGTGGATATCTGTAGGAAAGAAAATGTAAGTTTGCTTTCTTATTCGAAATTATATGCCTTGTTAACTGCTCATGGTTTAGAGAAAAATGTATCACATATTTATTATCTGTTAGAGTTATTGTCCAACCACAATTTGCAAAACATTTGCACAAAGGAATTTCCATTGTTGAATATTTTGCAAAACCATCAAACTGTTGTATCATGCATTGATCAATTTGTATGTAATGTTTCATACATAGCTGACTACAAAAAGCTTCAGATAGCGATTTTGTCGTTGAAATTAAATAAAGATGTTTTATATAGATTTAAGCCTCATGAAAATGTTAAACACTCCCAAATATTACAATGGGTAAAGGAAAACATATTCAAAGGAAACAGCGATCCAGAGGCTCAGCTAGGTTGGACTTGCGGTCCAGACTCAGCGAGATGGCCATCAACAAAGCTCCAGGATTATAAAGAAACTTTGACTCTGTTAACATTATTATCATCTATTCAATAAAACACTTTTCATATTTTTTTGTCTTTTATTTATAAATTTTCTTACATAATTAAGGTGCTACAACTATTTATCTTAAATACTACCTAAGTAATAATAACAATAACTAAATAAATAAATAAATACATGGGTACCTACTTATAACCTATCTAACTAAAGATATTATGTTTTTAATTGGTATATATTTAGCTATTCTATCATGCAAAATTAAACAATAAGCAGTTGTTTTATCAGGTATATTTACACTTGTTTCAAATTCTATTCTAATATCCACTGCACTTCTTTTTAATTCTTCGTTTTGTTTAGAACAATCAATCACTGCAATTGGTGCAATATCTTTAAACTCTTTTGGAGTAAAAATAGGTTCACTTTCTTTGTAAAGAAAAGAATTTTGAAAATTAGTAAACATTTCATATAAGAGAGCATATTGATTGTTAACAAAATTTATATTTAAATTGTCATATGGATAATGTGTATCATTAAGGAAAACTTTAATATTTCTTAAATAACAATGATCAAAACGACTACAGTTTTTAGTAAGTTGATTTTTTCGATCTGTTTGTAATGCAAACATTACATATTGAGGTTTTTCTATAGCAGATTTAATAGCCCATGTATGTTTTTGTGTTTGAGGTAAAACTGGATATTCATGTAATTCTCGACTTCGAAAAGGAATGTACAATTCTTTTGCACTTTTAACAATATCCAATAATTTTAATTGTTCTTTTATTGTTGTTGTAATATGAGGAACTCTCCATGATATTTTTTCTAAAGACAATTTTACTGTCTTATCTAAATCATCATCAAGCAAAAATGCATTACTATCATCACTACCGCGACGTAGTACTAATTCTTGTCGAGCATTTACCAAAACTTTTTTAAAGTCTTCACACAAACCCAAAACCATGTGAAGTGGAATTATAACATCAAAACTACCACTCACTCCATCAATAATAGTAGATTGTTCTTTGGGAAACCAACCACTGTTTTGAAGAGCCTTACTTTGTGATTCGTTGTATGTTGCATATCCTTTTAAAATAGACGCAATTCCCGGATTTCTAACAGTATCAATGGAATCTCCTGATATTTCATAACGTATTTCATTAAACAAAAATAAAATTCCCATGTTAACAAATTCAACGCTTGAAGGTGGTAAAACAGCATTATCTTTACCATACACTTTTACTTTTCCTTGAACATGTAACGTACTGTACCAAGGTAAAGTGTATATGTCTTGTTGTTGTATTGGAATTCTAATTTCATCATTGTTATTAAAAGAACTAGATGCATAAGGTGGATGAGTACGTTTTTCAGCATAAGCAATTGTCATATCAAACAACGGTGGTTCCTGAACATTCAGAATTTCAAAATTCATTTTGCTAAATTTATACTTTTACTCGAAATCCTAAAGATTTTAAAAACAAACGGTTTGCTGTAGTTAACACTTTCACGTTTTTCACTCGACTAGAAATTTTATTTGTTTTTGAGATATTTATATTTTTACCCTTGTATGCTGCACCAATTTTACTATTAACGTTAAACACTATTCCCATTGCAGGATCGCTATTTTACTTTACGCAAATGCAACCTTACTGTTAGCACTTCTCCTCTAAAATTGACAATATTTCCATCTTGATCAGTTATTTTAATTGTTATCTCATCTATTTGTTTAGTGTTAACTGGTAGATAAATAACACTAGAAGGTGTTTCTATTATTTTGTATCCAGGAGGTACACAAGGAAAAAATTCATGAATAACATGCACTTCTTTACCATTGCGATACGCACCAGATACAATATTACACTCCACACATAATGCATTTACTTTGAATATTTTACAAGGATTATCTGATATATGTTTTTTGTTTGCTCTAAGTGTATTACTGCTGAAACCTAGTAAACTACCAATAGTGTCTTTTTTTGTAAAGTCAATATCAAGACTACATTTAATTTCACATTTTAAGGTATTGTTATTTCCTTCTATAAGTAAAGTAGGTTGTTGCATGTAGTGATTTGTTTTTAATGATTCGTTTTTAACATATCTAATAAGTTCTTGACTTAAAAAAGCATTGAGTTCATCAATTTCATAAGAACCCTCAGGAATTTCAATAAAACCTTTTGTTTGATTTATTAAGGTAAAATAAAATTTGTTATTTGAATTAGTTACGTTTGCTATTGAATTAAATGTTTCTAAGTTTATTAAACCTAAAGCGTATTCACTGTTATCCAATACTAAAGGAGGATAATATTTACTTGAAAGTATTGAACTTGTTCCTGTTAAAGTAAACGTAACAGACATGATACAAACACATACAAAAGACTGTGCTAAACTAAAAACTATCTACATCTGTTATTAATTATTATAGTTGTACAAAAATTTTAAACACAAATGTCCACAAATTACTGTATCAAACTTTTGTAATGTTTGATGATTATATATTATTTCACACTTATTGTTTTTGTTTAAATATTTAACTAATTCTGTAGGTGGCGGTAAGTTGCCAAAGCTATCAAAATAAATGACCTGGTTATTAATTTTTTTATAAGCAGTCCAGTGAGTTCCATTACCTTTCTGATCATCTAAATTTATGAGACCAGTTTCGTTAACTTTTGCTCCTGATTTAGGCAATGAATCTTTCATAAATACTCCTCTAAAATTATGAATTTCTAATAGTTTTGCAAATTTTTTTAAATCAATATTTGTTAAGGCACGTTTTGGAAGCTTTATAGGAATGTCCTTGGTGATTTCCATGGTCCTAAAAAAAGACCGAATCCCTTTTTATAAGGTTTTAAAAACAATCCTTTTCCTGATTTAGACTTATTTAATGCAATGGCTTCCATATTTTGATTATGTCTTTGAGTTTCTTTAAGTTGTTCTTTAGCTGCTTTAGTATCATTTACTGCTTTTGCAATTGCTGCAGCACCACCACCTAAAGAACCTAAGGCCCCTAATGCAGCAAAAATTGGAATAAGCGGTAAAAATCCACCAGTTTTTGGTATAGGAATAGTGCGTGTATGTTTAATAGGACTTTTGTTTTTTACTGATTTTACAGCTTTTACTGCTGCTTTTATAACGTCAATGTTGTTTTTAAACTTCTTTCCTTTAATTGCTGTTTTTGCAATTTTTCTTAGTTGGTTAAACCCTAATCCTTTTTTACTTTTCTTAAATTTAGTTTTTGAGCGCTGAGATTTTTTTGCTGATGAACAACCCATTCCAAGTGTTAATTTAGCTTTCATTGCAGATGCAACACCCAAAGCCGCAGTTTTTTCTCCAAGTGAAGAATTAGAAGAACGTAATCTAAGCTTTGCTTTCTCTAATAAGACACGGTCTGCTTTATGTCTATTGATTAGATCTAAACTCTTATTATAAGCGATATCATGTTCCTTGCAGGCTTCATCCAAATCATTAACTCCTTTATCGCCTCGGGAAAGCCGTTTTGATAGTTTTGTTCCTGGTCCACAATAATTATAACCCGGAATATGAAGTTCTACGGGTAGCTTATTTATCACCGAATTTAGAATACCACGTCCACTATATCTCTTTTTAACCGTTTTTACTTGACTGTTACGCTTTCGTTTTTTTACTGCCATATATAGACTTTATGAAGTTTAGGTTTTACCAACTAAAACACAACTAAAACAAAACAGGTTTGGATAAGAATATTTATAGTTTACAGAAATTTTTCTCATTAGTTTCATGCAAAATGCGAATAGTACAACAACCAATAACACTACAAGTTTCAAACAATGATTTTAAAACTATTAACAAAAAAAGACATGGAGGACTTTTTCCCTCAACTATACGTTGTCTTATTGTAGGACCATCAAACTGTGGTAAAACCAATACAATGATAAGTTTAATTGAACATCCTAATGGATTGCGATTTGAAAACGTCTATGTTTTTTCAAAATCATTATTTCAACCAAAATATCAGTATTTAGAAACATTATTAAAACCTATAAAAGGAATGAATTTCTTTGCATTTAATAATCTAGAAAATAATATTCCCTCTTCATCAGAAGTTAAACCTAATTCCTTAATAATTTTTGATGATGTAGCTTGCGATAAACAAAATGTTATGAGAGAATATTTTAGTATGGGTAGACATAAAAATATTGACTGTTTCTATTTGTGTCAGACTTATACCAAAATTCCGAAACAATTAATTAGAGACAATGCAAATTTTTTAATAGTATTTAAACAAGATGAGTTAAATTTACTTCGCATTTATAGAGACAACGTTAGTTCGGAGCTCACTTATGAACAATTTAAAGAAATGTGTCATTTATGTTGGCAGGATAAATTCAATTTTTTAGTAATTGACAAAGAAAAAGATTTCAATAGTGGAGGTTATAGAAAAGGTTTTGATTGCTTCATACAACCTTAATTTCAGTAAGAAAAACTATATAAACAAAACAAAGTACCAAATTCCACAGTTTTAGAAGCAGTTTGTTAACGCTTTGTAACGCTTTTACGATTTGATAACGTTTTGCGTATTTGTATTAACTATGAATTTAAAAAGTAGAGTTAATGATACAGACACAGACAATCTAAAAAAATTAATTAAGAAAAGAGATGAAGTAAAGCGAAAAATGACTTTGCTAAAACAAGATGAGTCTATTTATGAAAACACCTTTTCTCCTATTACCAAAAGACTTGAAACAATATCCAATCAGTTACAAGAAAAAGGCATTGTCAACAACTTTAAACCTAAAGAAGAAAAACAAGAAACATTTAAACAAATTATTCCCGTCGAAAATAAGCTTACTCTTTCGGATAGAATCTCTAAACTTCAAAAAAGAATGGATTCAATAAAAGATGATAAAGTTGATTTGAATGAAATTGATAAGCTACTTCAAAGTACATCACATGATGCATCAGTTTTAAAAAGGGAGGTAGAACCAGAAAGTTTTATAGAGGAACCTGAAAATGTAGACAATATAGAACTAGATGAGTTAATTGAAAATTCAGTTGAAGAAAGTAAAAATAATATTTCAAATATTGTTGGAACAGATTTATTTACTGAGTACTTAGAAAGTTTTGATGAAATACCACGACAATATATAAGTGCTATGATTCTTGATAAGAAACGAGAATTTGATCATAGGACTGGCATAAGACACGACAGCTTTCAAGAGAAATTCTTCATTGGTTCATCTGTTGTAGAGTTTATGGGCAAAGACATTAAAGTAGATAACAACTTTTATAAAACAACACCGGGACTCTATGAACTTTTATTTAAAAACAATCCTAAAAAGTATACACAAAATGACTTGAGTACATATAAAGAGATTTTGGATTTAGGCAATGCTTGTCGTCCTAACTTTGATCCTTCTGCTCCAATTCGCCTTAGATCTGATAAATATAAATCAGTTATTGCTCCCTTATACTTTCCATCTCAAAATTATACTGAAACTCCTAAAAGATCAAGAAAAGCCATCGGTAAAGGTATGATAAAAGAAACAAATAATTATCCAATAAATTATGTTTACTGGGATGATCCAAATGAATTAGTCGAAAGACTTCGGTTATTAGTTGCTTCGCAGACAGCGGGACATTCGGGTCACAATAACGAAATAGTTTCAATTGTAGAAGAATTGCGTGAATCTGGTATTATTGAATGATGACGCTTGATAAATTTGGACGTCACTTAGTTAAAAATCCACAATTGGTATTGACAAAGTTTAGTGACAAAGAAATTCTTTCATCCTCATATATGTTTTATAACGTAATTTTAAAATTTGAAGCTAATGCCATTGTAGATAATAAATATATTATAGGATTTGACAGAGTTGATTATAAATTTCCATTAGAACAGGGTACCATTGAAAAGATTCTTCTAAACAATGAAGAGGTTCTTATAAGTTTAAATGATAAATTATTTACTAAAGAACAAGCTTTGAATTATCAAATGCAATTTGGAACAAGTATATCATTTGTTGTTAAACAAAGTACATCGAAAACTAAAAACAATAAATTTAAATGTTTATTTGCGCAAATAATTGTTAAATGTCCAATAAAATTTGAAAATCAGTCAGTCAATGATGAAAAAGCGATTATAAAACATTAATAATAAGCATGGTTTCCAAATTAAAAGATAATGGTTATAAACCTACTTCCATCAAAATGGATATCGTAAAAGAATTACATAAGCCTGCAAGAAAAAAATTCAAACGTCGTCGTATTATAATTAAAGGACTAAATGAAACATTGCAAGCTGATCTTGTGGAAATGATTCCATATGCCAAAGAAAATCAACAATTTAAATACATTTTAGTTGTAATTGATTGCTTTTCTAAGTACGTCTGGATGGCTCCATTAAAGACAAAAAATTCTATTGATGTGAGTACAGCAATGGAGAATATTTTACTAAAAGTAAAACCACCACCTAAAAACTTACAGACTGACAACGGTAAAGAGTTTTTTAATACAAAGTTTCAAAGTTTAATGAAAAAACGTAAAATTAATCATTATAGTACGTTCAGTTCTATTAAAGCATCTATAGTTGAACGGGTCAACAGAACGCTAAAGCAATTAATGTGGGTACAATTTAGTTTTCAAGGAAATTATAAATGGGTCAATATATTAGATAAAATCGCCAACGAATATAACAACAAATATCACAGCACAATTAAAACTACACCCGCAAATGTTAAAAAAAGCAATGAAAGATCAATATTGAAATCAATTTATACTCATATAAAGCTTGCAAATGTACATAATAAATTTTCTGTTGGTGATCATGTACGAATAAGTAAACATCGTCAAATTTTTGATAAATCTTATACAGCCAATTGGTCAAACGAAATTTTCATTGTTAAAAAAGTAAAGCTAACTAATCCAACAACATATTTATTAAAAGATGTACAGGGCGAAGATATATTAGGAGGATTTTATGAAGAAGAATTGCAGAAAGTAAAACATTCGGATATTTACTTGGTGGAAAAAGTTTTAAGAAAAAAAGGAAAAAAAATGTATGTCAAATGGTTAGGACTAAACAACACACACAACAGTTGGATTGATAAAAGTAGCATCACATAATACATTCAAATGTAATTTATATTTTTAATAAAATTATAATAAAGAATCTAGTGTTTTATTTCATTATTTCCTTACTTTGCAGTTCATAATCATCCGGATAGAGATGACTAACCTAAGTCAGCATCTTCAACCTTCACATAATTGTGATTAAGCAATATTTTACATCACAATATGGTAGTGATAGTAGCAATAAAACAACATGAATATGTGAAAGTTTATTTATATTTACATTACTACAAAATATACAATTTCAAATAAATAATAATAAGATTTAGGAACACACAAATTCACTCTTTAGTTCTATATTCTCGTAAAAAATGTTTAAAATGTTGACTCTTAATTAAATCATGCATGGCGCAAGGAAGACATCTGACACCTTCCATATCACTTTCACCTTTGCATGATGGACACTTATATTTAATCGGAACAGGCATTTTTTTTTCTCGTGTAGCTCCAGAAAAATTTATTCTTCTGTCTGTTCAACAAACTTGATATTGGTTGTTCTTCCAACTATTCCTTCACTAACCATAAAAATGTTTTTTCCTTGTTTCAATAAATTGTTTAAAGTTTGAATAACTTTTTCGCTAAATTTTTCTGTAAACCGTTGTGGAAGAGGCGTTTTAAATTCACTACAATCAACGACTACTTGTTCACCAAACTGAGTTTCCGTCTTAATAAATCTTTTAATGGGGAATCTTCTATCAATTTCTAAATAACTTGGCCTCACATATGGCACAAGATGAGTTTCTTCGTTTATAGATTTTAAGAAATGACTCATCGCTTAATTTTGATACTATGCAGCTGCTTTAATACTATGAAAATGTAAGTTCAGCATACAATTATAAAATGATCCCCCACTACCTCAATGTTTAGATGAATGAAAACACAATGACCCCTTCAGAAAAATAAAGATCATGCAAAATACTACTTATTTGCATGAATAAAAAACTATGTTTTGCAGAGAACACAGAAATATGAAACTTCAATATCTTCCGCAATGTTTCTAGCTCATAAAAATATAAGTCACGCAAAATACCGCTTATTTACCTGAATCAAAAACCATGTTTTGATGGAACCAAAACGGATGTAATGATCAGATAATTTACTCTGAATCAAAAACTATGTTTTGACTAAACTACAAACGCAAATTAAAACTAGCGTTTTGATCGCGACATGACTGATACAGTTGAAGGTCACGCAAAACACATGAGTCTAAAACGCGATTTTTGAGTGAGCCAGAACCAGCACTATATAACTACTAACGAGCAACAAAGACCTCACGCGCCAGTTTTCTAGTTCCAAAATCCGCATCCATTCTTGCATTCTAATCTTCTTCGATGGGAATTTGAAAATGCTAACGTAGGAAGACTTACTTGAAGCATAATTTGACTTGCAATTGGGTATCTACGAGAACACAACATTTGTGTGGCATGTTTATTTTTCAATTACGGAAATTAATTGCACAATTAATTGTCTTGTCAAAATGATTTTTGAATGAACCGCCTTTCTATGGAAGTGCCAATATTTTTGAAACTCAGGATGCTATGGAATAGCCCACTAAGAAATTTGGCAACACAGCCAGTGTCCTGGCCTGTTAAAATAGAGACCGCCTTGATAGTACACGTTTTCTGTTATTAATGTTATTAATGTACTCAACTAGTTAATATTGGAGTTTAGTAATGAAACAGCAAAAATTACAGTATAAAAGAACTGCGTAGGTTGAAGTGGTCCAGATTCTGACCAGCACGTGTTGCACATAAAATAATTCACGCTATTGTAAAACTCCAGACTCCAAAATATTATTTAGTCCATATAAAGCTTTTAAACAGCAAGGTTGTGTCTTATTAAAATCCCAATAGGTTATGGGCCCAGTGCAACGCACAAGTAATAAGTGATTAAAGACTGTTCCGGTTCCCTGTATTTAATACATTCTGAGAGACGCGTGTGTAGTGCACAGGTGATATTTGTGACACAGTGCAGTGTACAATGGATGTGTCGAAGCAAAATAAAAGAAACATTTCAACCCTTTCAAGGCGAACGATATGCTACATGGAAGTTTCGAATTAGCGCACTACTTGAGGAACTAGACGTCGCAGTAGTAGTAGCTCAAGAAGTGCCAGCAGTACCGACTGAAGAGTGGAAGAAAAAGAATTCGCTGGCTCGAAACACCATAATAGAATATTTGGGCGATTCGTTGCTAGGTTTTGTGAAAGAACAAGAATTTGCTAAGCAAATAATAGCAAATCTAGACACCACTTATGAAAGGAGAAGTCTTGCAACGCAGCTCACTTTAAGGAAAAAATTATTGAATCTTAAGACAAAACCGAATGAGAATTTACAAGTGCATTTTACTCGATTCGATGATCTAGTAACGGAATTACTCGCTACTGGGGCAAAGCTAGATGAAATGGACAAGATCTCACATCTTTTATTGACATTACCGTCCGTTTATGATGTAGTAATCACGGCACTGGAAACGCTCAGTGAAGATAATTTGAACTTAGCTTTCGTTAAAACACGACTTTTGGACTACGAAATAAAATCGAGGACAGACGAGCTAACAGTAAAAGCGTTAGAGACCATCAGACACTCACCACCTAAAAATGACTATAAAAAGACAAGAGGACGAAAATACAACCCAGCTCCTAAACAAAACAAACAATATTTAAGCAATAGAACCAAAGGTAGAAGAACGTCTTACAAGAAACAATCTGAAATACGCTGTTTCCATTGTGGCATATTCAAAAGGATTGTTTTTATTACAAACAAATGATAGAAGCCCCAAAGAGTGCTCAACAGACGACACAAGCCAAGGCGCAGGCAACAACCTCCAGTTTCGCATTCATGATGGGACATCATATGAACAACACAACTTTGGGTAGAGAAGAAAAATTCATTATCGATTCTGGGGCGACCGATCACATTTGTAACAATTTAAGTCTGTTTGAGTCTTGCACAGACTTATCAACACCAGTACAGATAGCTGTAGCTAAACTCGGAACGTCGGTAACAGCTACCAAGAGGGGAACCATCAAAGTGATAACTACCAAAGGAATGGAAGGACAACTTGAAGATGTACTGTATGCTCCAGATGTGCAGCACAACCTCATATCCGTGCGACGGATTCAAGCCAAGGGTATGACAGTCATATTTAGGCCACAAGGGGTCACGATTAAAAATGGTAAACAAACCATTCTAACAGGTAAGCCATTTAATGGATTGTTAGCTGTAACTTTACAGATTAATAAAAGCATGGTAAATTATGGAAGTCAGGTCCATGTGATTAATAACTATCAAATATGGCATGAGAGACTTGGTCACATAAGTAAAACAAATTTTAACAAATTAAAAGCACATAACATGGTAGAAGACATTAATCACATTGACCAAATAAAACCAACTGATGAACTGTGTGAAGCTTGTATTTACGGGAAACAAGCAAGACTTCCTTTCAATAAAAATAAAATTAAAAACCATGTAACGAGACCCCTGTTTAACGTACATACTGATGTGTGTGGGCCTGTAACACCTCCTACTATAAATAGCAAAAATTACTTTGTCACTTTTATAGATGAGTTTACACATTATACAGTGACATATTTAATTACATTTAAAGGCGAAGTGAAAGATGTCTTTCAAGATTATCTGCTCAAGGCAAATGCCCATTTCAATTTAAAAATCGTAAATCTGTATTGCGATAACGGCAGAGAATATCTCTCCAATGAGTTAAAAGACCTATGTGCTCAGCAAGGAATTACATATCACTTAACTGTGCCCTATACACCACAACAAAATGGTATAGCAGAACGGATGAACCGTACAATCACAGAAGAAGCTCGTGCGATGCTGGTTGCTTCAAAATTAGCTTCATCATTCAATAATAAAACCCCATATGAAATGTGGTATCAAAGAAAACCAACATTAAAATATTTGAAAGTATTCGGTTCCACTGTTTACATCCATATCAAAACTAGTAAAAATAAATTTGATAAAAAATCAAATAAAGGAATACTAGTGGGATATGAACCCAATGGATACAGAGTGTGGAAAGAAACCGAACAAAAATTTATCATTGCTCGAGATGTTGTAGTAGATGAAGCAAATTGTGAAGCTACTAGGCAAAAATTAAACGAACGTGAATATGTAAATGTTGGAGATTCTAAACACTCTGATAGTAGACATCAATTAGAAACCCAACAAGCTGAGCAGAAAATTCCTAACCTTGTTCCAACAAGTGAAAAGGAATCCGAAAGGTCTGAACTCAGAAGGAGTGAAAGACATCAAAATCGTCCTATAACAAATTATGATGAAAGTAAATTAGATGAATTGTACAACAGTATTTTAAGTACTGTACATCATCAAATCAAAATTCCTAAATCTGTGAAAGAAATTGCAGAAAGGGAAGATAAGATTAAGTGGGAGCAGGCTATAAAAGAAGAACTTGACTCGCTAGAAGAAAATAAAACTTGGACACTTGTAAAAAGACCTATGAATGCTAATATTGTTGATTGCAAATGGGTTTTCACTCTTAAAAATGATGACCAGGGAAATATTTCAAGGTATAAAGCCCGACTGGTGGCAAGAGGTTTTAGTCAAAAATATCTAGAAGATTACGATGAAATTTTTGCACCAGTAGCCAGGCTTACATCCTTTAGATGTTTATTAGCGTTTGCTAATCAATTTGATTTACTGATCCATCATATGGATGTGAAAACCGCTTTTCTAAATGGTATTTTGAAAGAAATCATTTATATGAAAGTTCCTGAACGAGTAAAGGCTAGAGAGGGACTAGTTTGTAAATTAAATAAAGCAATATATGGTCTTAAACAAGCTTCTCGGTGTTGGTATGAACGCTTTGATGAATTATTATTAAAGTCAAAAGGGTTTATCAACTCTCAAGTTGAACACTGCATCTATTTACTCGATAATGGAGACATCTCCAATAACATTTATGTATTGTTATATGTAGATGATATAATCATAGTTACAAAAGATGCACTTAGAATGTTGAACTTCAAAAAGTTTTTAATGAAAAATTTTAAAATGACAGACTTACGAAAGATTAAACTCTTTTTGGGTATCAGAATTGAACGCAACAATGACACTTTAACGTTGGATCAAAGTATTTACTTGAAAGCAATTTTAGATAAATTCAATATGACAGAATGCAAACCTGTGAAAACTCCCATAAATATGAAAATAGATTATGAAAAATTAAATTCTGAGGAAGACAGTGGAGCACCCTGCCGGCAACTGATCGGGTCTTTAATGTATGTAATGTTATGCACAAGACCAGATCTTTGTGTCACAATTAACATCTTAAGTAGGTAACAGAGTAAAAATAATGCAGAATTGTGGACCAATCTAAAAAGGGTGTTAAGGTACATTAAAGGGAGCATTAATTTAAAATTAATTTATAAAAGGAGTAACCCTGATTCAGAAATATCTACTAGTGGGTTATGTGGATTCTGATTGGGGAGGTCATGAAGACGACCGAAAAAGTACGTCAGGATATTTATTTCAAGCGTACAAAAACTGTACTGTGTCCTGGAATAGCAGGAGACAAAATACAGTAGCTGCTTCTTCGACAGAAGCAGAATATATTGCCCTTTTTGAAGGTGTCAGGGAAGCAATTTGGTTAAAATCATTATTTGAAAGCATAAGTATTAAAATGGTTAAACCAATAACGATATTTGAAGATAACACAGGTTGTATAAATATTGCAAATAATCCCATAAATCATAAAAGAACCAAACATATAGACATAAAATATCATTTCACACGAGAACAAATTCAAAATAAAGTTATCATAGTGAAATATCTGTCAACAGGTGACCAATTGGCTGATATATTCACAAAGCCGGTACCAGCACAAAGATATGTGGACATAAGGACAAAACTTGGCATAGAATACATTTTTTTAAATATTTTTTATGTTAATGCTAGAATGTTTTTTTTTTGTAATTTTTTTTGTTAATCTAGCTTAAGTTTTTTTTCTTTCTCGAATTGGGGGAAGTTTTTTTGTTAAGATTTTTCTTTCTCAACACAGAGGAAGTTTTTTTGTTAAGATTTTTCTTTCTCAAATCGGAGGAAGTTTTTTTTGTTGTTAACACTTTTCTTTCTTAAATCAGAGGAAGTTTTTTGTTGACTTTTCTTTCTCAAGTTAGAGGAAGTTTTTTGTTTTTCTATAGAAATAAAAGATTGTAGGATTGTAAGATAAGTACCTACTTATAATATTTTTATGTAATCATGTAAATCTTTACTGTAATTTTTGAGTGGGAGTATTGGAGTTTAGTAATGAAACAGCAAAAATCACAGTATAAAAGAACTGCGTAGGTTGAAGTGGTCCAGATTCTGACCAGCACGTGTTGCACATAAAATAATTCACGCTATTGTAAAACTCCAGACTCCAAAATATTATTTAGTTCATATAAAGCTTTTAAACAGCAAGGTTGTGTCTTATTAAAATCCCAATAGTTAATTTCTTGTACTCCGTTAAACTTAATTTCTGTCCTTATGTATTCGTTTTATTTGTTTTTTTTTTTTTTAATCGAAGTTATTACAGGCATTTTAATAAAAGGTATTTTGCGTCCCTCACATGTGTGTTTTATTTGCGGTAAGTACTCTTCCAACTGGAACCCTCATCGTTTGCATTCCGAACCTTTTTCCGCCAAAAGAAAAACACAACGTATGGCTCCTCCGCTTCGATGACGATCACGGCCACATTTGTTACCGTTTTGCGCAGGTTCGAATATTTGGCGGAAAAGTAATGTCTAATGCGTCGTCTGCGCTGATCGTAATAACAAGTCGTGCCAATCGCTCAAAACTCTGCGTCCGGAAAAAAGTCAAAATATCGGTAGATGTCACCACCTCGCGCGTTATGGGAAACTGTAATAGTATTACAGAAATTACAGAAGGAAAAATTTATTCAAATTGTCAAAATTTAAATGTCTAGCTGTTTCTAGCGAATACAAATTGATATCACAAAATGATTTGCATTATTGTCATTGAAGTTCTTATTGTATTTATTATTTTGACAATCAATGACAATTGATACTTATTCGAGTTTCAAACCCTTTTTATGTCTAGCTGTTTCTCGCGAACACAAATTAATATTACAAAATGATTTGCACCGATTATGATTCAAGTTCTTATTGTATTTATTGTTATTTTGATAATCAATGACGAATTAATGGTTGACATTTATTCTAGTTGTAAACCTTCCGTAGTTATTACAGTTTCCATTCATTCGCGATCCAACTGATCCAAGTGCCTCTGGTGGCCATTTCACATCGAATGGCACGCGCCGATAATAACAAGTCGTGCCATTCGATGTGAAATGGCCACCAGAGGCACTTGGATCAGTTGGATCGCGAATGAATGGAAACTGTAATAACTACAGAAGGTTTACAACTAGAATAAATGTCAACCGTTAATTCGTCATTGATTATCAAAATAACAATAAATACAATAAGAACTTCAATCATATTCGGTGCAAATCATTTTGTAATATTAGTTTTTTCACGATCGGGAGTAGAAATCAACTTTTCGGATGTCAACATCGTGACAGAAGTAGAGCATTTTCTCCCTAGGGAGCAAATGTTTGCTCCCTAGGGAGTTTTCATTTTTTTGACAGTTGTGACAAAAATCTAATGGGAGTTTTCATTTTTTTTGACTGTTGTGACAAAAATCTAATTGTGTTGTCAAGGCAACTACTAATTCCATTAAATTCATCGAAAGATGACAACTCATTTGTCATCATTTTTTTATTCTTAAAATTTGAGATTTTTGTGCTGTTTCTACCGTGAAAAAAATAGTATATATACTTCTGGAGAGAATGCTCATTTTTCCCTCGGTGCTTTGTAGCCCTCGGGCTTCGCCCTCTGGCTACAAACTGCACCTTAGGAAAAATCATGCATTTCTCTCCCTCAATATATAATATACTATTGTGTTCGCGAGAAACAGCTAGACATAAAAAGGGTTTGAAACTCGAATAAGTATCAATTGTCATTGATTGTCAAAATAACAAATACAATAAGAACTTCAATGACAATAATGCAAATCATTTTGTGACATCAATTTGTATTCGTTAGAGACAGCTAGACATTTAAATTTTGACAATTTGAATAAATTTTTCCTTCTGTAATTTCTGTAATACTATTACAGTTTCCCATAACGCGCGAGGTGGTGACATCTACCGATATTTTGACTTTTTTCCGGACGCAGAGTTTTGAGCGATTGGCACGACTTGTTATGCTTAAATCCATGTGCTTGGTAGCGTTTTTAAATTCATCAACTTTTTGCGGTGAATTTCAACATTGGTGAACTGTCAATCATAAGTTTTTTTTTGTGTTGAACATTTATGTTGTGCAAAAATGTGATGAATAGGGAAACGGATTTGGTGGAAAACTGATGACTGTGCTTACTGGTGCTGATGTCATGACACCCGAAGTGTAAACATAACCTAAACATTTTTTCATTTTCGGCGACTATTATTATTATATGAATAAATATGTGCTACATTAGTCTTCTTGGGACCATAATATTGGTAAAACGGATAACAATGCCTTTGGAAGATTCATCAGATGATGATTTATTAACTTCCTCTGATGAAGAAATTATTTTAAACAGAAGAAAGACTCATGAAAAAATTAGAGGATACGTGAATAATGTTGCACTTTTCCAGTTTTTCCCTCGCTTTGCTTTGACATTGACAGTTTGACTTCGACAAACTATTTTGACATTTCCCCCACTATTCGTCCACCAAACAACCAACTCCCATTGTAGATGGGAAAGGTGAATTTTGGTTGAGCCCAACATGAAATTTTTGGTGAATAAAGAAACGTATTTTCTTAAGCTCAACATAAATCTAACAGTAATATAACAACGTTTTGGTAGAAAACTGATTCCACCGATTGATCCATCGATGAATTTAAAAACGCTCTCCTTGTTATTACGATCAGCGCAGACGACGGTCTAATGTATAAACCATTCACGATTATTTCAAATTCGGACTATCTATGAAAATCTGACATTTTAGTTGGCAGTATTGTGATTTGTCTTAATAAATCTATTTTAGGTTATAATTCAACCGAACACTGCTCCCAAGTTGTTACATTTTTTAAATAATTGAACGCATTAGGAACAATAATCGTAAAATTGTAATTGAAATGAAACATACATATTTGTAGGGCAGTTCTGGTTAAATTCTTATTAACTAAATTAATGACGGAATTGACAACAATGCGAATATTTAAAAACGAAACGTCATATGACAGGACCTGACGCCAATCTAACAAAAAAATATCGCGGCCTCCTGCGTGTTTAAAATAATCGTAAACGGCATATACAGAGTGATCAACAAGAATCCAAATCAGAGCAAGCGTTGCAAATTATCGGTCACGTCGTAGCAGAATCATACGCAAATAAGCGTTCAAAGCATGGCCGTAGACAATTTGTGGTCTCAAACGCTAGTTTATAATAAATCATACCTCATGAATTTTAGACGTTGGAATTATAATTGTGCATTTTGTTATTATTATAAGATAAGGGAAACAATTTATAAGATAAATAAGAGCAACATTTTACATTTGTAAGAGTAAGTAAATTATCAGCTTTATTGCCAAACGCGACGCCACTGGTACGGAGATGTTTCGTTTAAATGTCACATTTCAAAATTCAAGGTTGTTGTTGTTGACAATTTAAGTGATTTAACCTAAAAAACAAATCTTCGATTTCGGCAATATTTACAGACGTTTATTGGAATTGTAAGCAATAATTATCCCAGAATAAGTTGTAAAATGGGTTTTACCATTAAAGAGAAGGCATTTTTATTAGATTATTTTCGAAAGAGGGTGAAACAAGAAAGTGAAGACTGGCCTTACTTTGTACCCCCTTACACTGAAGAATTTCAAGCCAAATGTCTGAACCTGATGGTATTGGTTATTAACAAGTTTATCAATGTCTTAAAATTATAATGCCTAATTTTAGTGAATCATAATCCATCATTAAGAAGAAGTCAGGTCAGTCCTTAGTTCAAATTTTAGAAATGGTGCAAAATGTTCGACAAATTATCAAGGAACATCCCTCAACTTCCATAAGGCGTTTAAGACTGCAAATTAAATTGAGTTATGGCACTTATTGCACAAATTTTGAAGGAGGCTATTCATTTGTTTCCCTTGTGTGTTGCAAGAAATAAAACCCACACATTACCTTAAAGAAATTTTCACCATAAATGAATTTTGGCAGTCCATTTCACCTGACAGCTTCATAAGTGTTTTTGGAAAATATGAGAGGCGAGTTTGACTCTTTCTGGACCACAATGGAGAACATTTGGAGCAGTTTTTGTGAAAACTTATTTTTTGACCTTGGAATAATTTAAATGTTTTAATTAAACTGCTAGAAAAGATATGAGTAAGTTCTCAATTAACCAAAAATGTGAGAATAATAACTTTAGCACTTTTCTTACAGAAAACAACAAAACAAAGAATTCTGAAAAATAATGACTTAAAATTTTGTAACCAAAGATTACGTGCCTTATGAAGGAATTTTATGTAACTGTGTGTTTTTTCCTTAATCAGTAATAAATAATAATTAATAATAACTTCCTTTTAAATCCATTATTCATGAATTACAAACAATTTATAAAGGCAATTAATAATAGATTTTTGAGAGGTAGGCAACCAACAAAACGAGTGCACAGCAATTATATAAAAGTGTCTGATTAGTATACGACGTACGTTTCGATAAAATAAAAGATGAGGTAGCACTCTTGATTTGGTTTCTTGTTGATCACTCTGTATTCAGATCATTACAACACTGACAGCTGATTTAAAAAAAAAAATAGACTATAGAACTGATAGAATCCTATAAATGCTTTCACGAGTTTCATGTTCCTCATGTACTCCATAACACAAGACATGGCAAATTTACCACCCTTTAGATTAAAATCGCGTAAACCACTTTGGAAAGAAGAATTTCTCATGGAACCATTTTCCAAATATGACTATTGGAAAGCAGCCTGGCAAGACGTAGATATTTTCAATAAAAATCTAATTGAGGATCCTACAAAAAAACTTCCGGGATTTGACCTACCTAGGAAAATCTGGTGTAAATTAAATCGTTTTAGAACCGGCCATGGCAAATGCAATAATATGTTGTTTCACTGGAACATTCGTGAAAACCCTTCTTGTGAATGCGGTGCAGAAAAAGAAACCATCCAACACATTGTGGAAGAATGTCCCCTTACTAAATTCCAGCAAGGTTTCTCCAAACTACATCTACTTACCGAAGACGCCCTAAATTGGCTACAACAAATTAAAAACATATAATTTACCATAATTATTTTATGAATTTCGAATTTTAATTGTAATTTTCTTCATACGAATATATATATATATGTTCCTCATATTCTATGCCCATGTTCTCCACGTGCATTGTGCTAATGTGCATATTTTATAGGTTAGGGTTAGACCACTGTGGTTAGACTGTTAAATAAATTAATTATGTCAAAAATACGCGAAACAGTTATAACAAATTGTGAAAAGAAATTTTTAATAAAGTGTTTATCAGAATGGACGGTTTGTATTAATTTTCAGTTGATGTTTTCAGTTGACGATTTTGCACTTTTAGAGGTTAGATGGTCGTAGTTTTGATGAATTTCGATCATTGGAAATACAGTTTGGGAAGCAATGGGGTTCTTGTTATGTTTCTTTAGGCAGAACAGGGTAATAATGTGACATTATTTCACATTATTCTACAAGTTATTAAACTTATAGAACTTTGCAGGGTTCTAGCTCAAACATCTTGTGAAGTTCAACAGCCCAAATCATCACGACCAAGTGAGGGGATTTTAAATGTAAACATTGAATTAAATCCCATGGCGGCTCCCCATTTTGAACCAGGCAGACAATCAGAGTTGTCAGTACAACTGAATAGGCTTTTAGAAAAGTGCATTAAAGATTCAAAATCAATAGACCTTGAATCTTTATGCATAAAAACTAGTGAAAAAGTTTGGGCATTAAGGGTTGACCTAAATGTAATAAATCATGAAGGCAATATATTAGACTGTGCTTCAATTGCTATGTTAGCATCTTTAGCACATTTTAGACGACCTGATGTTACTTGCAATGGTGAAGAATTTATCATTCATAGCTATCAACAAAGAGATCCCATTCCCACAGTTATTCATCATTATCCTGTTTGCATTACATATGCAATCTTCAGTGGTGGGTGAGTCAAGTGTTATATCATTTTCTAGTAATTATGTTTTAATTTTCGAATTTTAGGGAATATATCTTAGCTGATCCTTCGTTAATTGAAGAAGGTTCAGCTGATGCATTATTAATGATAGGATTAAATGGTTTTAAAGAATTATGTGGACTACATTTAGGAGGCAGTACAGAATTGATGCCTAGTATTATATTAAATATAGTATCCAAAGCTTCATCACGAGCCAGTCAAGTAATTGAAGAAATTAAGAATGCAGTTAAGGTTGACAGTGAGAAAAGGTTTATTTTTGCAGATTCAATTCATGAAGGGGTTTTATTGTTTTTTTTTTTAAGACAAAAGAAGCTACCAGTTGGATTTCATGTAGATATAGGTCATGAAAAAACATCAACATCAACAGACTTGGGAGCTTCCTTAAATCTATATAACGAAAAGAAAAAAAAGAAAACTAAGAAACAGAAAAGCAATAAAGAGAAAACTAAAATGCCAAAATTTAAATCTCCACAAATTGAGAATGTGGGTAAAGGATCAGCAGCATATGTTCCAAATGAAGAAGTTAAAAATGATGTAACTTGGGATACTGAAGATGATGACCTGATTATAATTGAAAAACCGAGAGGTATTTTTTTGCGTTGTAAAGGGAACAAAAGTGTAATATTATAATTTCAGTTGAAATTAACCTTGTAGATAGTGACAGTGAAGAAGATGATGTGGTTATTTTAAATAATGAAGAAAACATCAAACTGGAGAAATAGTTTATGTAATTTACAAAAGCATATTTTTTTCTTAAATTTAACTCGTAAAATAACTTAATAAAAATGTTTGCAAAATATTAAGTTGCATCATTATTTACACCATTCTTTTGGTCCAGTTTATTGCTGTTTGTTTTAACAGTATATATAAAAAAAGTAACAACTTCTTTTTCTTTAACTTGAATAGTCTTGAAGTGTTTCATTAATGTCTGTAAATAAGGTTTTATTAATACAGGGAGGATCATCGTAAGGCATTTTTTAAATTTAACCTATTTAAAATGGTCAAAAAAAGATGAAAATTGGAGGAAATGATCTTCAATTTTGATACTACATGGCATAATAATTTTTTTGAAAACAAAATTGATGTGAAAGCTGATTTTGATAGCAATTTATTATCAAATTATTAAAGCTATGATGATATGCAAAACGGAATTTAGATTGGTATAGTGATTGAATAAATCGAAATATTAAATAATGTAATGGAAAACATTTTTATTTATGGTCGAGTTCTTAAATGACAACCCTCGTCAACTGGTGTCAGGCTGATTTACAACTGTCCCCAGGAAAACTGGTTCTGACATACAATCGACACGAGTTATGAGTAAAGATCCAGGCCTGTACTTAAATCTTCCATGGAATTTAAAACTGGCTATTTTAAAATTTTGAAAGTGAGATTGTTAAAACAGCTTTGAATATTCATTCAATACTAAGCATCGAAAACAAATTCCATTTATCTAGTTATTGTACCCACTTATTGAAATCCAGGTAAAAACAAGATTAGTTGAAAATTTAAGTAGGTAGCCACTATTTAAATCCTATTCCTACTCAAGCGTATTTTATCGGTTTATTACATTTGTTTAAGTACTAGGAAAAAGGATTTATTTTAAGAATTTACCTGATTGTAACAAAATGTTTAGTCTTGAACATCCAACAGTCTGGGCGTGCTTTTGAGTTATGTGGTTTTTGTTAAATTTAGTTGAAAGCTATTCTGAACAGTAATTATGCCTTTTCAATACTCATTTGAAGAAAAGACTGAAATGCTACTAATTTTTGGTGAATGTGGCAGAGACGCTTGTCTGGCCGCTGAAACTTACGCCGCGAGGTTTCCGCAAAATCGCGTTCCAAATCATCAAATTTTTAAATCATTAGTGTCTTCTTTACGTGAAAGAGGAACTTTTCAACAAAATACAAAGTCGTTTATCAATCCAACTGTTACCCACGATGTCAACCAAGCCAGAGCGTTAAATTTTGGTTGAAAATAATCCCCACATTGATAGCAGAGAGATTAGCTCTCAAACTGGGATCAGCAAAAGTAGTGTGCTTCGAATTAAAAAAAAAAAACACGAATATCACCTGTACCACCTGGAACTTCACCAAGATTTGCATGGTGAAGATTTTGCAAATCGAGTAGCTTTTTGCGAATGGGCAGAGGAAAAAATTCGCAATGATGAACATTCTTTTGAAAGAGTTGTGTTTACCGACGAATGTCGTGTGAAAAATAATGGTGTGGTGAATTAACACAATTTACACTATTGGGCAATACAAAATCCGCATTGGATGAGAGAATAAGACACCCAAAATCGCTGGTCCCTTAATGTCTGGGGAGGTGTTGTCAACAATAGGATTTAGGGGCCATTTTTTTTTAAGGTCCATTGAATGGTGAGAGATACACTCGGAGATACACCACATTTTTGCAAGACGAGCTAAATGTTTTTCTAGATGCAATTGTCCCAGTAAAAGAAATATTTCGGTTGTGGTTCCGACAAGATGGAGCACCTCCACATTTTAGTCGAATAGCCCGGGAAGAATGAACGCTCCAGTTTGGAGAAAATTGGATTGGTAGGGGCGGACCCATACCTTAGCCAGCGAGATCACCTGCTCTTACACCACCAGATTTTTTCTTATGGGGTGCCATCAAAGAACGTGTTTTCTGGGAGAGACCGACAAGAGATAATATGAGGGAAAGACTAATTGCCGCCTTCCGCGAATTTAATGATCTGAATGTTGCGGCTACCGTTCAAGCAAATTTTAAGAGACGCTTGCAACTTTGCATCGAACAGGAAGGTCATTTTGAACATCTAATGTAAAATAAAATAAATTAAAAATTAACTATTTGTTTATTTTATCTGAATCTGATGAACAAAAAATTTTAAGTTCGGCCCTGAAATAAACACTACCCTCGGTTCGTCAGATACCTTTTGTGATTTATGGTTGGTTGTAATAATTTACAGCGGGCATTGTGAACGCAAATTTGTTGCGGACAGAAGTTACAGCAATACATAAATCCCTTATACTTTCCCGACGAAAATCACAAAATCTCAATTAATTTAAAATCAAAGGTTCCTATCAAATTTTAAATTTCGGGAATACATTCTCCATATTTTAAAAGTAATTATTAAAAAAAAAATGGATTTCTGATTTTTTTCACTTTATTGCGTCTCGACGGTTTAGAAAAAAAAAAAATAAAATTGCCATGGTGTAGTACTTTAATTGAAGATTGTTACCTGCAAGTTTCAATTTTTTTTAACAACTAGAAATAGGTTAAATCTCCAAAATGCCATATGATGGTTCACCTGTATACCACAATTTACTGCAAAATTTTACTTACATCTGCAAGTTGTGCTTTATTTAGACCAGGCCTTGCTGATACTTTGTAGTGTCTCTTGTATCTTCTCAGGGTGTTAACTCCCAGTTGAAATAAATCAACTTCAGGAACATCAGTATCAGTTTCGTTGCTATCGTCCTCTGAATCTTTTCTTCTTCTTTTTGTTCTTGCACATTGGATGATCATTTTGTGGAAATCACAAATGTAAATATGTTTCGCCTGTTTGCAGAGATATTAACAGCAATGAAATTTTTTGATGTGAAAACTTACCGAGCTATCAATACTTAAATTTAATCTTCTTTGAGTCACAGTTTTTTGAATTCGTTTGCTGTATGAAGCATTACCGGCAAGTTTGTTACAACGTTCACTATTGTCAATTAAGCAACAAATTTGATCAGTTGGGCCTCTTGAATCTTCTTCACCTGTACTAAATCCGTTCATCATCAATGTATTTACAGGTGTTTACACGTTTATGCTATTTTGGACAATTAAAATATCAGAACTACACATTTCTATATGCAATCACTATTTAAGTACCTACAAACAACAAACAATGTAAGTATGACCTCTTCCCGCGTAAAACTATACTTTGCAATAATCATATGGCTTTGATGGGTCCAACTGGGTCTAACTAATTTTGACGCATCGGGCATCGAATAGAATAGAACACCTCCTCTCTTCTTTTGACGTTTTCTGTACGTGAGCGACATCTGGATTCAAAGATCAAACCACAGAGATATATAGCACGGCCTCCTAGATATAACGATCTATCCGGTAGTGCGCATTTTTTTTGTTGTCGAGGGTGCGCTGCGGTAGGGTGCATGGTTGGTTGCCTTTGCCTACTAGCATTTATTTTTTTTGCCATCAATGCAATTGCAAAACAAGAACAACGAAAACTAAAAAAAGTGGAAAATTTAACAAAAGAGATTAACAATAGTTAACAAGGATTTAATTGCTTGATTTGAGTATAAATAAGTATGCAACCAACACGACCTGCTGTATAATAACCGGCCTGTTCATTTAATTAAGGTTGTACCACGGCTTCCTAGATTAGAAAGAGACTTTTGTCTCTTATCTAGTAGTCTCTTATTAATCTAGGAGGTCGTGGGTGTACTATGGCGGCCAAAACATTTCATCCGTCATTTTTCCGTCATTTCAAAAAAATCGGTGTAGTCCATTCCTTATTGTCATTATGATTGATGTTTTTACTTGTCACTTTTGAAAGTCAAGCAAATGCCATCGGTATCAAATTTTAATAAAATTAAAATAGTAACTCTTGCACAAAGAGGAATGTCCCAAGCTGAGATTTCGATGGACCTTCGTAGGTATACCTAAAAGTACAATTTCGTCCATTCTTCAGAAATGGAGGCAAAATGAAACTATTGAAAGACGCCAAGGCTCAGGGAGGCCTAGCACATCTACTGCAGAAGAAGATAATATGCTTCTCAATAGATTACGCAATAGCCCTTTTATGACGGCTGTTGAAGCGGTAAATACAAGCAAATACAACGGAAAGGAGCGGTCGATTTTCGGCAAACATATGGACATGGATTTCAGTAGATAGCCCCGGGATAATGTTGCATCTAGAAGATCAGCTCAACAGTGATGTGTTTATGTTAGGATTCTTGAAGATTCTTGAAGTTTCAAGAATTTTTCCGAATTTTAACTTCATATTTCAACAAGACAATTGTTCAGTGCATACAGCACATAGGGTAGCAGAATGGTTCAGGAATAATAGCATAAACGTTCTTGATTGGCCGAGTCGCAGTCCTAATTTGAACCCTAAAGAAAACATGTAGGGACTTTTGGTTCGTAATTTGCAACAACGACAAGTGATTCGGAATAGGGCAGGACTTTTGACTGCGATTACTAATGCATGGCAATCATTACCTAGGAATTATCACAGAGATTTATGCCTCTCCATGTCGCGTTGTGTAAGGCGAGTTATTGAAGGAGCGATGACCAAGTATTGATTTTAAACTTCATTCATTTTATCTTTTGATTTAGCTAAGTACTTAAACAAAAATAAATGTTTCATTTCCATGTCTTTGCCTTAATGTTTTTCGTTTGATTTTTTTAAAACTACTCGTATAATTTCCACGGTTCTCTGTTTGGTGCTTTAATCCAAAAATAGCCGCAAGTCTGCCTCTAGTGCCACTAGCGGTCGTGTGGTAATTGTGTAAGAGTAGAACTTGTCCTTTGTATTCACAAAATTTGAACTGATGGACTGAATGACAGATTGTCAAAATGACAATAACGATAAAAAAGCGAGGTTATTGGTGCTTAAGGGTAGTTTACACTTTATGTCAGGGTCTTGAAAGTGACGGACGAAATTTTTTGGCCGCAATAGTACAATGCCTAAAAATATTACGTTTCACAAACGCAAGATGGCTCTGAACTGGTACACTCTGATAGTTGGCGTATAGGCAACACACCAACCTTCTAGCCTTCCCTTTACAGACTTCAATTTCTTTACAGAAATAAGGAGGGTTGGTGTTCAAGCACAATTATTGTTATCTCTATTGACCGGTAGGTGGATTCAAACTGGACCGCTTCCCTCAACCACCTCCTGTCTACTCCATGACCCGAAGCTTTGGGTACCTAACCTATACAGGATGATTTACGAGGAATAATGAGCCCGAAGGAATAGAAAATGCAACCCACAATACATTGCAACAAAAAGCCGGACATCGAAGCGGTAAATGTCCGGGTTTTTCTCCTGATGAATTGCGGGTTGCATTTTCTATTCCGTCGGGCTCATTATTCCTCGTAAATCACCTTGTACATGGAAACTGGAAATATATTATTTTTTACTATGGGTATAATCAATCCTGTTAGAAGGTTTTCGAGCCCCGTCTAGCTTCCGTTGGCTCACTTACACTCACTCCAGAGAAATCTAAATAATATTTTAATATAGACATTTTTTTTTATTTTCCGTAACTAAATCATTTTGAAGATTTTTTATATAACGTAAGACCTACTAATATCATTTATTACATACTATTAAGATGATAAATTAAACAGAAAATAGAAAATATCTTTTAAACAATGGCCTTATTGTTCTCAAGTGTCACTTTATTTGACCAAAAATATTTGACGTGTCATTTTTTTATTTCTTTTTCATTCTCTAGATAATGCATATGTACCCCTTTCCTACTATTTCATCTGAATCGAATAACAGGAAAAAAGTGTTTCTCCACGACTATTAAAGAATGAATGCATTCTTGTTGGATATTCAACGAAAGAATGATATCAATTACACATCCGGTGAGAGAAAATGCTAAAACTCAGGGCTGTCGGCCTGATAAAACCAGTTCTTTATGTTATTTTTTAGAATTTGCACCCTTGTTTTAATTTAAAAAAAAAAAATTCAAATTCTAGGAAATTTTGTATTAATTGGTAATTCAAGGTAACGGATGCAACTACATCTGCAACATATCTTAAAAAGTAGAGTTTGAACATTAATATTGCAAGTTTTTTGGTGTAAATGACAATAATACACTGAAATATTTATAAAATTTTTCTTAGAGATCTATTAAGCTACGAGTGCTTTAAAAGATAGCCATAAACGACTCCAAATTGAATACAATAATAGACCTACGAGTATTAGAGACGCAGATTCTAAAAATGTTTTTTAACAATTAATTGTTTTTTTAAACAATGTTTGTGTTTTTGTTTGGTCAATTTCGTCTTTATGTTGAAAAATTAAGTATCTATTACTGAACCCATTTTAATATGTAATACAATACTGGGTGCCCCAAAATTCGCGGAACAACGTAGTAGTACGTTGTTAAGTAGTCATTAAGACATCAGGTAAAAATGTTTAAAAAAATCAATCTTCTTTTTTGTAGAAGATATGGACCTATTCGTTACTCTATATGTGGCAACCACGACCTTCTAAATAGTCGAGACGCTTGACTCTCTCCGGCCTGTTCATTTGCCAGTTTTCGGCGTTCGTCGTTTGGCGCTACTTTGCCGGCGCCGAAATTGGCGCGAAACGTTAAATGTCAAAAAGATGACATGTAAAATGCTATTTGGAGACGTGTAAGGATTATAAAAAGACAAAAACATTCAATGAATTGGCTTCAGAAAGTTTAAATATTTGCCCAGGTAGGGATTTCAAAAAATCTTTTAATCAGTAATAGACTTGCAATAAAACATAAAACACAAAAAATGACACAGAACATAAAACACAAAAAAGTCAAAATGTGGAGGCGAGACGCCGGTAATTATGTTGATAAGCACTGCACTATTACTTGATAGTATTATCCGTAATAGTGTATGTACACCGGCAAAATTGCCGTGCCGCCGGGTGGAGGTGGGATACGAAAAAGTAAAATGTATTTTAAAAATATTCTTCACTAACATAATGTTGTAGCCAAGCCTTTCCAATAGTGCTGCTAACGTACCGATCCCGACTGAAACATTCTCTGTCACCGCAAACACTCCTTTGCCTGCTTAAATCTTCATTTTCTTTTCCTTCGTCTACTTCCAATGTTGTGGGTATTATAACAAGTACTGAATTCCGTGAAATAATTAAATTCATACTCACATCTCCATAAATTTCGTTGTATTTAAGAATATGTATATTGGGAACGATTATCTATGCAATTAATATGCTTAACTAACCGAAAATTTAGATTAAAATGTAGTAATCATGTCTTTATCCGACAAAGTGACAACACAATGACAGAAAGCCAAGTTTCAAACCGCGTGGTTCCGAACTCAAATCGCCCGTTCGCTAGCGCCAAACGGCTTACAAGTGCATAATGGTATTTTGCTCAAATGAACAGGCCGGAGAGAGCCAAGCGTTTGCGTCTCGACTATTTAGAAGGTTGTGGTGGCAACATTTAAAAACATTCCATGCATCCCAATAGCATGCAAATATTTAATTTTTGTTGTATCCATGGAAATGAAAGGGAAAAATCAAAACCATGTTGCCGTGCCCTATTTAAGGTAAAACGAACGTAAAACCACTACTTGGAAATGCTGGAAATAATGAAGAAAATAATTGCAAACCTGATCACAATCGTTCAGAATTATTAGGCCACTGATTAGTAAAAGACAAATATTCAAAATCTTTTTTAATATCTAAAATAAATGAGATCAAAGCTGCACCTTTTGAGCCTCCATATCCTCAAATCTAAGAGGTATAGAATTTTTTAATTATTTTTCTAGTTATTCTCTAACATGAGTTGACATTGCCTCATTGAGTTGTTCCGCGAATTTTGGGGCACCCAGTATATAAAATATATAATCAAAAATCGTTTTAATATATTAAAAGATCAATATTTTAACAACTCAGTGGATTTGTTTGCCTTTGTGCATATAATGGACATCCTTCTTCGATTTCGGAAGTATTAGTGATATGTATTTTTTATATTCTCCGAAGGATCGGTTTTCTGTGCAAAAATCGTTTTAAAGCTCCCGTCGGCACCCGCTCGAGGGGTACCTGAATTAGAGTTTTCCTGTGCGAATAGTAATGAAACCACATATTTACCCGTCTTTGATCGTTTATGACGGTCAACAAATATTCGCTCACAGAGAGCGTCATCTTGAGTTATTACTGTTTCCTTTTCAAAAGAGTCCAATTCCCAAAATTTGTTGACCATCTGTTCAAGGGCGGGTTCTACAAAGTGACATGAACCGTTTTTTTTGTTAAATGGAAGAGGACTGGTTTTTTAGATAGCATCATTGTTATTAATTGTTGAGGTGACGGCCTCTTGGACTAACCTTATATCGTGTGATTTGAAAACACACGTGTTATATAAATAACCATAAAATTGTCTGATTCTGGTATCCTATAATAATTGTTCTATACAAACAAAAGGGATAGGTGTAACCTAACACAGAATACGAAAAAGTTGGATAATAGTAACATTTATTTAAATTATAAAGATCACAGATTAAAATATGTGCCTGCATAGCAATAATAAAAGTAAAATAGTATTGTTATAATGTAATTTATGGCTATCAGACTTTCACCATCCCTGTCCCTTTTGCAGGTAGTCTTAGCTAAAATATAAATCGGGGCCAGGGGTAGTGAATGGTCGATTTATTCGACCGGCGCAGCGGCAGAAATAAACAAACGACGTAGGCGTTTGCGTCTTGGCCTGACGACGGGCTCACCGGAACGCGAACCCGAGGGTGAGGGTGACAAAGACACTTTCCTGCTCGACACCTTGCTATAATTTCAACAAAAATTTATGAAAAAACTACCGGTCGGTGCGATACACCTGGTCTTCTTGAAACTGTAGCCGGCCCTGGGATGGGATCTGAAACATACTCAAAAATAATTTGTTAATTTTTGTTTTGGTTCACTACGTGTCCGCGGAGCTCTGAAACAAAAAACATCGGAAATAGTCCTGTTGGAGGAGCGAACTATGTGATCCGATTTAGATTTGAATTATCTCCCTAATTAAATTGAACCCGACGCGATGCCCTGGAACCTCATAGATCACCCTGGTCTACTCCGGTGGTCGAAAATAAAAAGGAAAAAGGTTCTAACAGGGCCAAAGGGTACCTCTCTTCACGTGTCAGCTGGCCTAGTTTGGTCGCTGGCCCCTTTGGGGGTCACGCGGCTAATTTTGTGCTCTTACGCCGGACCACAGCTAATTGAGTGCGACAGTCACTGGCGGTAGCTTCCCGAACTCGAGACTCCAAAACATAAATAATGAATGAAAATGTTTTATAATGATAGTATACTAGTTCGCCTTGACGAGAGCACGTTTCCCCAATCGGTAAATGCAAGAAGATCATATACTTGGCGATACAGATATTAATTCAAGATTCTAAAGTCATGTGGTTATCAAATGCTCAAAGAAAATAATATAATTTTTATTTTAACACGATAGTGAAATAATGTGTGAATAATTAAACCGCGACTACAATTTAAGTACCAGAATTAGAAAAATAATTTACCTTGTAAATGTAAAGCACGTGATCACAAAATGGCTGCTGGAAGTACGGAACGTACCTCCGGCTACTTTGGAGATCAAACCCCGAGTGAATCAAAAAAACCTGTTTCCCGTTCCGCATTCGGTTTTATCATTTCTGGCGCACCCCACTTTCGCAACCCTACTTGACCAAGTGACCAATCAGCTCGGTTCTACTTTACGCCGATCGCGACACCTTTTCGAAATCTCTAGAACTTTTGAAATTACAGTTTCCGTTTTTCCACCATTATTTTAAATGTTTAAATTTCACGGCCTCCTAGATTCATAAGAGACTCGTCTCTTATCCGGCCTGCCGCATTCGTAGTTCTAGGCATTATTTTTGTTTTATAGGGTGCGCCACAATACGGGGCTTATGTGTTGTACTGGTTGCCTGCCTTGCAGGAAATTATTGTTTTATAGACGTTTTTTCAATAGTTTTAACCACGACCTGCTAGATAGTCAGAGTGTCTATAGCGGCCTGGGCGTAGACCGAAAAATCCTATGTTCTCATGATTCTGACGTTTAGGGTTGATTTCGGGGGTTGCTGTTAGCAACTAACTTTCATGCTATCACATCGTCATGTGCATCGTGACAATTTTGACATGCAGTCCACACACATGTATCTGCATGATGCATGCAGTCATGCGTAGTTGTCCAGTGATAAATGATACATTACTTTAATTGTAATTAGTAATTACAGTTTGGATATTCTAAATGGCAAAAGTAAAATGTTGCGCACTGGTTCGGTTGTGCGGGAGGGACAAAGTTTCGGCGCCGCGTTTTTTGAAAATATCTCGGTCAGTGGCGAGTGCAAATTCATAGAATAATAATTTGCCCAAAATGATATTATATTCAAAACTGTACAAAACGTAAAATATCCTTTCCACTGATTTCCACCAAGAATGGCACGGATTAATTAAGCAAATATGTATAGGTAATTGTTTTGTTGTGAGCCCATCTTTATCTGAAATGACCCGCTTAGGAAACAATGTAGGTACTGCAAATCCAAGATTGAGATTATAATTTTAATATTAATCTAGAAATAGGAATTTGTTGTTGCTGCATTTACCGCAATATCGGTTCTAATATGATAAAAAAGCCAGTTCATAAACACTAACAGCAAAATGCTAAAAACCAGAAACACCACACAGAACTAGCATCAACAAAATTAATAAAATTGTTGTTATTAATGCTGCTTTTAAACTGCGACACTCTTTGAGTCTTTGACACTGCATTTTGACAACTTCACTAAATTCATAACTTTTGTTTATGAGGTTATGATTATTTAGTGACATTCCCCCCTAAAGTGGCGCCGTGGAGATCACAGGCACTAAAGCTTCGCCCAGGCAGATGTATAGTGAAATATGTAAATCATCAAGACGGCGGTGGTTTTAACGCACACATACATCTGACACCTTTTCAAAATCTCAAATCAAAAAGATTTTTTATGAACGGTAAATTTAATTTCAACAATTTTCTTTTATATATATATATTTTTTTTTATTTGTCTGTGAGTGCAAGTTACAAAAATTTACAATGACAGGAAGTTCTAATTTTTAAATAAGTGTCTCACTCACATTTTACCATGAACAGGACAATGAATTAGTGGATTTCCCGAAAGATTGAGGCCAAGATATTCTTCAAAACAAAATTTATATTTTCCTTTGGAATGCTTGGTAGAATTTCTACTATTATTGAAATTATTGTAAATTGTATAGTTTGCGAACGAGAAATTGGAATTTTAGCTTCTTCACTTGCAATGGGTAGATTGTAAAGATTTATAATAATGAAGATTCACGATAGTGTAAGTTTATCTCCCTGCTAGTTACTAAAAAGGGATGCCAAATATCGGCAAAATGCAGACTGTTTGTCCCTCCTGGAATGAACTGCTCATAGCCGTAAATCTTCATTATTATCTATAATGTTTAACCTTCCCAAAACCCATTGCAAGTGAAGAAGCTAAAATTCCAATTTCTCATTCCCAAACTATACTAGACCCACAAATTGATCATTGGGGTAACTTAGCCTTCCTCTATCTTAGTAATAAATTAATTCCAGTAAAGGGATTTTCTTTTTCGAATTTGAATCTTGTAAATGTGACAAGCAATAATCACATCCATGGACTGCCTTCGTTATTTTCATAATTAAGTAGCCACATAAAAAAGCTGTTGCCGCCGTCTCAATTTGAAAATTGGTTCTTGGCAAATAAGTAAAGGAAGACATCTTGCAAGGTGACTGAAATATTTACATTGATCCTTAAATTTTGGAATCTTGGTAACATTTTACTACTTGCATATTCTGCGGCACTCATGATATTACCAGTATGATCTCTCAGTCCTATCTTCTATGCTGCATTTAAAGTGATATCATTGGGTAGATTATGATAAGAAATGTTAACTTTATGTCGTGAACTAATACATTTTTTCTTTGTTTGTGGCATTTTTTAAAGTTTCGACTGCACTTAGTTTTTCAAATTGACAATTTATTATACAAAATGTCATTATTCATACGTATTTTTAGTTGCATATACTAATATATGGGTTACATTAAAGTCGCTAGATGGACATACTATACGGGGAATTTTCAAAAACAGACATTTATCGAATGCGACAGGCCGGATAAGAGACGAGTCTCTTATAAATCAAGGAGGCCGTGTTAAATTTAGACTTTTGTTAGGACCAGACCGAATGTACAAATTTGTTGTTGAATTAGAACTCTGAAAAAGAACCCTAAATTACTGACTCTATACAATAATCAACCTCAACATCAAGAAACAAACACAATTAAAAGAGGAACAAACAGAATTAAACAGAAACACTGAATTACCGACTCTATACAATAATAAAAATCAGCACCAAGAATTAAACAGAGTTAAAATGAAACAAACAGAATTAAAATGAAACGAACAGAATTAAAATGAAACAAACAGAATTAAAATGATACAAACAGAATTAAAATGGAACAAACAGAGTTAAAATGAAACGAACAGAATTAAAATGAAACAAATTAACATTATTTTGAAACCTAAATTGGGCTTGAAACGCTGTTACGTAAGTGTCATCTCATGCAACTAAATTCCGTTGTTCTGCTACTGTAACGGTCCGAATAGGTTCGATAAATTAAGAATTTTAATTTTAAAATAATTTGAACGAAATATTTTAAATACATTCGTAATTTTCATTCTCTCTCTCTCTCACTCTCTCTCACTCACACCTCTGATTTCTACGAC
The DNA here is from genome assembly GCF_963966145.1 of Tenebrio molitor. Lineage (NCBI taxonomy): Eukaryota > Metazoa > Arthropoda > Insecta > Coleoptera > Tenebrionidae > Tenebrio > Tenebrio molitor. The sequence continues at coordinate 21,976,598 of NC_091051.1, read as the reverse complement.
TACCTGGCTTTACCGTTACCCGGTCTTCTGTGTTATTCTACCGACTCCCTTTCTACTTTGCCTTGTTACTTTTCTAACTAAAAGTAACGATTCTAGTTATTTTCTACGATAAAGCGCTCTGTTTCTAATTTGCAATTCTCGCCCTTTAATTACAAATATGCCACAAATTTGAGAATGCTTAAAAAAGTAAATTAACCTAATGAACATTAATTTTGTGGTTCTCTCAATTTGAAACCTGCTAACATCAAATTCATTAATTCAATTATCCCCTGATTTTAACTGAACTCCCAAAATTGTCGAACGAGTAAATTTTGCAATGTTTCTTTTCCCAAGAAAACCGTTATCTTTGTGTTGTGTTCGGACATGACGCGTACCTGCCTTTTCAAAGAAAGGTTGGCAGATTTCACTTGAGGAATGTGGTACCAGTCTTGCCGACACGGCATCAATAAAATTTACAACTGACCAGCATTTCCGTCGCAAATGTATTTAAAATATTTCGTTCAAATTATTTTAAAATTTATCGAACCTATTCGGACCGTTACAGTACTATGGTAATATCAACAAATTTGGAAAAAAATAATTTTTTCCAACGTCAAGTCTGAAAATGACATTTTCATCACTCAGTTTAGAGATGAAAGTAGGCGTTTGCATCACATGTGAGGAAAGTAAATCACTTCCCTCACTAGTGGGGAAAGTAAAAAAAAAAATTTTATCCCCATTTAGGTATGTACTATCGCGGCCAAAATACTTTGGTCGTCAATTTTTGACACTTCAAATGTAAATCAAGTATTATTGTATTGTCAATATACATGACAATTTCAAATTATTCTTGTCAAAAATATGGCACTTTCAGTTTTCGATAAATATAGAATCGTCTTACTTGCTTCTGAAGGTTGTCTAAACCGCGACCATGTTGATCTTTTGCTTTTGAACCCTGCCTCCACAGCTGGGATTTACCCCACCCGTATGACACTGATAGATTAAAATAATTTTGACAGTAGTAAAAAATAAGGTTAAACATCCTAAAGTTTGCTTTACAATTGAATGTCATTTATGTCACATTGACGACCAAAGTATTTTGGCCGCGATAGTACTATTCCGGACACGCAATCTTGGCCAACATTTTTTAGACATTTCTAAAAAAAATGATGTAAACCAATCATTAGTGTCATTAATAAATGACAATTATTAAAAATCACTTTGAAGTTTTTCTTGTGACATCAAAAAAGCAGAGAAATGGCATTATCGAGTCAAAAGTTGGGTTATATTCAATAAAGGCCAGTTCACACATATTTGTCAGATAAATGTCAGTCGTGGCCAAGATTCCGTGTCCGGAATAGTACATACTTTCTTTAAAATAACGTTCAAATATACATACATATACATTTGTAAGAATTCTTTATTAACAAATAGCACTTACAAAGATACTTAACTTTTTTATCAGTATTATAGAAATTAAATGTACAAATTTTAACACGAATTAAAACTCAAAATGTTCCTGATTTTTTTTCCTAAATAACGTGTCGGTACAGAGCTTGACGTTGACGCTAAACTAGCGCTTCTTACTACTTGTCTCCATCTCAGTAACGCATTGTATTCCTTTCCGTAGCGTGCTCGAGATTTTATAGGTAATAATTCCAAAGATACCTAGTTCGCTGCTTCTTTAATTTCTGTATTTGGTAAATTTACAACACTATCTTCTACTTCCATCACTATTTGTTTAGTAAATTCTGATTAATTTTCAAGTTTTGGTAAAAACACGACTTGACATTCATTAATTAAATTTTATTGTTTACTGTGAGCATGGAAACGTGATTTTCAAATTTTACTTCTATGTTTATTTGTATAAAATAATAAATCGATAATACCTATGTGTTACGATTTAAATTTCGCGGTAAATCGTAAAGGCGAGAACGTTCTAGAACATTCCAGAACGGGCTCTCGGACCCCGACTTCCGGTACCGGCCGCGGCGAGTCGACGAGAGGAGGGGAAAAAGATATAAAGGTGGAGCAGACGCCATGTCAGAGGTTCTCGACGGGTTCTCGACAGGTTCTCGACTAGTGCAGGAGAGGTTAAAACCGATCCGTGTGTGAGTGTCGCGTTCGAAGGGGGAGATAAGGGGGTGTTTTAGTGTACAACAGGAGCTGGCGAACCCGTGGAGGAAGACCAAATCGGCTGGAAAAGCAACTTAGAAGAATCCCAACCGAAACGCCGCGGCGGATAAAGGCTTCCTTCACGAGGGTCAACGACCCTACGCACAAGCGGAGTAATTTCGTCACCCTGTTGGACCGGCGTCATCCCCAAGGACCCCTCCGGAGAGCAGGACCTCACTCAGGACTGTCCCTGGCCGAGGAACCCGAGTCCAGGAGCAGTACGTATCTGGCAAGGTCCTCCAGCGTCTTTCTTTCTGTAGTCCGCCATCTTGGCTCATTTCTTTTACATTAATACATGTTATCAGACCGGGAGTGACCTCGCCAGAGACGACGCGCTCGCTGGGTCTCAACGTTTTTTGTATCATCTTATCACTTTGTCTTGTAGTTTTTTTCACTCTTTCACCGGGGCCCAAGGCCTTACTGTTCACCGTTTTCCTCTGGGAAGGGTCGAGGGGAGGAAGGACCCGAGGACTATCCGAGGATACGGGCGGCGTGATTGATCAGCGGCGGAAGAAGGACTCGGAGGACCTTCCTCCAGCTCCGTTCTTCCCAGGACTCATCTTTTAGATTCCAAATACGAGGCCCGGTGTAAGGGAAGTTTTGAAAAATCCTTTTATTGATCTTAAATTTGTGACTTGTTAATTTAGAAGTTTAGCCTGGTAGTACCGGCACTTTTTGTGAATATCACTAGTTGTTTAAGCGCCATCAGCGTATCATTTTGGATCACTTTTGGACTTCATTTCCATCCATTTACATCTGTCCATTACTTTGAACCCTTTGAATTGTTAATCAAAATTTTTTTTTTGTCGTAAGAGTCAATGCTTTAATTTAGTTTTCAGTGTAACATTTTGAGTTAAATTCTAATATCTCCTTATTAGACTACAGTGTATCGCCCGCAGTGGCATCTAGGTTGGCTTTATTTCGTTAATTTGTCTCACTGTATATCTAAGAAACGAGGATTAAACTCAGTTATTATCATCATCTGCGTTTCTATCCAACACCTGGTATAACGCCGTGTTTATAAATCAGCATTTGTACTTTCCTACAGTCTTGCTCTCGGGACGTTAGGGTGTATGTGTGCCGGACCCGGAGACAATCAGTCACGAAAAGCGTTATTTTAAATTATCCCCGGAGTAGTTGGGAAATTTAAATTTTCTCCAGTTGTGGTAGAGAATAATAACGTAACATGGGGGCTCAACCGGGATATTTATTGGACTGATTGGCTCCGGTCTTGGTAGTTACACGACTCGAGAGTACAGGGATCACGGTGTTGCTGGGTGTTGGAAGGAACTTTTGTAAGATTCCTTACTAAAGTGTTGCTTTGAGAATTTGAAGGTGTGTTGTTGCCGTTCCGTCGGCGTGATGAGGAGAGCTGTTGTCCCCGGAGTTTCCGGAGGAGAACCGAAGTTTGCCGTCTACGGAGAAGTTCCGTTTGGGACTCTCTCCATGGTGGAGGGCCGCAGTTGGCCATGGCTCGGGTCATTGGGGGCCGTGATGGGGTTTCGTTTGGAGAGGTGCGCGCTGCCCGGAGGAGCAATACCCGGGAGCCCGACCTAGAATCGCTGCGGTGTATTCTGGAACCCCAGACACGGACGGTACTGCGGAGTCCTCTGAGCACAACTGGCGTCTTCGTCCACCTGGAGGAGAACCTGATGGACGAGGTACCAAAGACGAGCGGATCTAGGGGAAGTCTTCGAGCGCCGGTGACGCAGTTGCCACATTCACGTCGGGGGGACAGGTAGCACCAAAAGGGTGAGAAAAGATGAAGTACCGGGAGGTTCACACGGTCGTAGCACTCTTGTCGAGAATTTTAGTGTTCGTCAGTAGTTGAAGTTTTCTTGTTGTTTTCTTGTTGGAGATTTCACGGGTTCTAGGACTTCGGAGTTTTGGTTATTGGGACGGTTAGCGCTCGGGAGAAGACATCGGATGCGGATGTACCGGAATTTCACCGGAGCGAGCGGCTAACGCGCGGTCCACATTTTGGTTCAGTCTCAGAATTTTCGGGCGTCGAAACCGTGAAATGTTTCGTTTCGTTTGTTTTGTCGTTTTTGTTTTTCGTTTTGTGTCATATCTCGCCCGCCCAGTTGGGTGGAAGGAAGGGCGAGAGGCTGGTCACACGGGGTTGTCCCAACACCATGACTACAAAGGAGACCCCTCAATTTTATTAGGGCGGTTGGATGGAGTGCGAGGCAGGTCTCAATACGCGCAATTCACATCTCAACCAATTCGGTTACGAGAAAAATACCGATGCGCGACGGTAATGAGATAAACAAAAGACGGTGATCGCCGCGACGCGACGTGTGGTATCTTGGACGCGACTCGACGCGACGTGATAAAGTACTTCGGTGTACAATACGAGTGGAGACGCCACGGGGGCGGTTCCTACCCCGAGTTGCTCTCGTGAGAGTACGAAACGAGAGTAGTTGACAAAGACGTTCGGTCGTCGTAGGTGGAAGTACTCGGAAGATGGACGCGCCCCGTGTGCGATGATACGTGGTCGAGGACGTGCGACAAGATAACCAAAAATTTATTCGGATGTGACTGTAAATTACAATCTCGGATTGTCAAACAGACTCGTTTTATCAAATCGCAAGATTTTGCTTCGTGCGGACGCACCGTCGTCCGGACATTTCTTTTCGTGAGGGGTGTTGGAGTCGCACTCAAAAATTTTCATTACCGGTTCGGAGATTCAACACTTTTATCGGGAGGTTGGTTGGGAGTGCGGCAGGTCACTTTCGCGATTTTTTTTTTGTATACACCGCTTCGGCTCGCCGTTGAAGAGCGAACGGTCGCGTAGTCAACATCTGGGGGGCAACAAGTGAGTCGTTGCGTTTTTGCGTTTTCCATCTTTGTCTGGTTGTTGCGTTTCGTGAACCCGAGGAGTTCCTAGTTCGCAAGGGGCGAGCGTTGTGTTTTCGGACGTCGTGTCGTCAAGATTGAGGACCCGGTGGACGGTAGCGTGGTCGACGACGTGGTGCGCGGACGATCCGGGGCGAAAGAAGGAGAATCGTGGTGAGGTTCATGTAGGGTCGAGTGTCCTCAGGAGGGCCGAAGGTTGAACGGTCGAGGAACTCGTCGCCATAGCGCTGCGGCGGATTTAGGACCTCACGCACGGAAGGCCGAAAGTGGTTGAACGCGTTGATGCGGATTTGGTTCCTTGCTCTTGCTCTAGATCTTCGCGCCGTCCACGCGACAAAGAAGATCTTCCACCGTGATGTCGTACCGTCCCGGGAAATAAGTCGGATTTTGACGACGAGGTCGCCGGTTTTCTTTCGGATTTCGTAGCTCGGGGGAACAAGCGCACAATCATCGACGTGGAGCGCGAGCGAAAAGCGCGCCGAATGGTTTCCAGCGACTCTCAGACTTGACCCACCGATGTTGACAATCATTTCAAATTTTTCGTTGTGTCGTTTCAGAAATTTGTGCTCGGTTGTGGTAGCATCGGCTACGCAGCAGCACATCGGGGGGTTTTCAGTTTTTCTTTTCGTTTGGGATTTCAACCTAGTAATAGATCCTTCAGATCGTATCAGTACGGCGGTACTATAACCCGCTAGGCCGAGTCCAGCGACCTGGGGCTTCACCCCAAACCGCAACCATCGCCTGGACAATTAATGATAATAAAAACACTATGCGAACAATCGACTTTACTACGTTTGGGCATCGCTCAGCTTTCGCTCAGAACCGCTTTTATAAAAATTTCGCTCCGCTCAATTTTTATCATTTAGGGGAGGTCGTGTGTTACGATTTAAATTTCGCGGTAAATCGTAAAGGCGAGAACGTTCTAGAACATTCCAGAACGGGCTCTCGGACCCCGACTTCCGGTACCGGCCGCGGCGAGTCGACGAGAGGAGGGGAAAAAGATATAAAGGTGGAGCAGACGCCATGTCAGAGGTTCTCGACGGGTTCTCGACAGGTTCTCGACTAGTGCAGGAGAGGTTAAAACCGATCCGTGTGTGAGTGTCGCGTTCGAAGGGGGAGATAAGGGGGTGTTTTAGTGTACAACAGGAGCTGGCGAACCCGTGGAGGAAGACCAAATCGGCTGGAAAAGCAACTTAGAAGAATCCCAACCGAAACGCCGCGGCGGATAAAGGCTTCCTTCACGAGGGTCAACGACCCTACGCACAAGCGGAGTAATTTCGTCACCCTGTTGGACCGGCGTCATCCCCAAGGACCCCTCCGGAGAGCAGGACCTCACTCAGGACTGTCCCTGGCCGAGGAACCCGAGTCCAGGAGCAGTACGTATCTGGCAAGGTCCTCCAGCGTCTTTCTTTCTGTAGTCCGCCATCTTGGCTCATTTCTTTTACATTAATACATGTTATCAGACCGGGAGTGACCTCGCCAGAGACGACGCGCTCGCTGGGTCTCAACGTTTTTTGTATCATCTTATCACTTTGTCTTGTAGTTTTTTTCACTCTTTCACCGGGGCCCAAGGCCTTACTGTTCACCGTTTTCCTCTGGGAAGGGTCGAGGGGAGGAAGGACCCGAGGACTATCCGAGGATACGGGCGGCGTGATTGATCAGCGGCGGAAGAAGGACTCGGAGGACCTTCCTCCAGCTCCGTTCTTCCCAGGACTCATCTTTTAGATTCCAAATACGAGGCCCGGTGTAAGGGAAGTTTTGAAAAATCCTTTTATTGATCTTAAATTTGTGACTTGTTAATTTAGAAGTTTAGCCTGGTAGTACCGGCACTTTTTGTGAATATCACTAGTTGTTTAAGCGCCATCAGCGTATCATTTTGGATCACTTTTGGACTTCATTTCCATCCATTTACATCTGTCCATTACTTTGAACCCTTTGAATTGTTAATCAAAATTTTTTTTTTGTCGTAAGAGTCAATGCTTTAATTTAGTTTTCAGTGTAACATTTTGAGTTAAATTCTAATATCTCCTTATTAGACTACAGTGTATCGCCCGCAGTGGCATCTAGGTTGGCTTTATTTCGTTAATTTGTCTCACTGTATATCTAAGAAACGAGGATTAAACTCAGTTATTATCATCATCTGCGTTTCTATCCAACACCTGGTATAACGCCGTGTTTATAAATCAGCATTTGTACTTTCCTACAGTCTTGCTCTCGGGACGTTAGGGTGTATGTGTGCCGGACCCGGAGACAATCAGTCACGAAAAGCGTTATTTTAAATTATCCCCGGAGTAGTTGGGAAATTTAAATTTTCTCCAGTTGTGGTAGAGAATAATAACGTAACACTATGCAAGATAAACCGAAAGCTCTTGAGTTGGAAAAAATAGTATGTTATATACGCGAGGAAAGGTCCATTGCTAAACTTGAATGATTAGATCAACTCGCTATCGCTCGTGATCCAATTGTCATTCTCGTTTAGCAATGCATCCCTTTCCTCACTTATATAACAATATACTATTCATCGTTGAAATGTGCCAAAACGTTCCAGAAGAAATAAGAAAAAAGGGGCAATTTGTTACCAATGAAGTCTAAAGGTGCATACGAAAAGATGTACGTTTCGTTTCAAGGCCGGAAGAATAAAAAAAGCATCACGGAAGTAACGGAAGATGTCATTTTGGCTTTTCTTGATATGGGGTAAGTGTGTAGAACTTCATTAAAAGTTAATTCACATTACGGCAAGAATCATTTGAAAAAAATGTAAAGATTGCCAGTTCTCGATGGCCGGGTACTCATTGGATGAAACAGCAGAAGTTAACGAAGAACATGTTAGGAACAACAGCACGAGGCTAATGTGGCAGTTCCAATTCAATAATTGTACTTTTCACTTTTGTGATAATTACTGTAAAAATGATGAATAAAATGTTACTTGAATAAAATGTGTGAGCGTATTTTATGACTATAAGATACGTTTGTCACCCTTGGTTTTTCGCCCAACATACCTCTTCAGGAATCGTTGGTTGCCTACAAAATTCCCTCTTTTGCTAGCGCGAAGACAAGCGCGCGCGCGACTCCTTCGAGAATATTCCATCTTATCAGGAGAATCTTCACTCAAGTTTTTTTTCTCTTTTGAATCTACCGTGCCACGTGCCTTTGCGGACCGTTTCGTTCGAGTGAAATCAATTTATTACCTGGTGCCAGGGATCTTCTTATTCGTCGAAACCTTGTGGATGGTGTGCTGTATCGTCTCCGTGTGGAAAATTTGAGCGCACCCTTCCAACTCCGCTTAGGGAGGATTTTGGTCCAAACGCTAAGGCTCGTGACGCAATCCAAGTGGACTCCTGCGAGGCATTTCCCTTACCTGAGGGTATAGGTGAGTCTCCATGTAGACAATGTGCTACACGTAGTACTCCTCTAGGGAATCCTCCATCTCCACCCCCTAGACTTCGACCTTAACCGTCTTACGTCGAGGTCAAGAGAAAACCGTGCGTCGGGCTCATCGTCGACGCGCCCGAGACCTCTGTGGCTCCAGTCTCGTCTCTAGAACCGTCAGCTCCGCTCAAAGGACTTTGCCACCACATCCCCGAACGACTGGGAAAGGACACGCTCCTCTACGGCCCCTGAGCGCGGACTGCTCCTGGAGACCGGCAAGCCACCCCTCTTATTCGACTCAATTTCATTTTATCTAACCTTTTTTTAAACATTTTATTAACCATATCATAATTTACAAACTAACTCAATCTAGCAAGTGAAATAGCTCACTTACTTTTGTTATATATATCACATTATAACCTTGTTAACATCTCCGCGTAGACATCAGCGAGATTCGCTTGTTGTAAAGCTCTGCGGAAATAGCTATTTCGGCCGGATTGCTGGAACCGAGTTTCCACCCCTTTTTATTGTACATTTCTATATTTATATTTATATCAATTCACATTTATATATATATATATTTATATACAGGGTGTCCCAAAAATAGCGGACTAACGGTGTACTACGGTGTAGAAGAGACTACCGTAAACGTCAGAAAAATGTTTAAAAAATTCTATTGGACTTATTTACTGATTGGGCGGTCCTTGAAAGTGGCACTTAACAGGAAAATGATTTTGAAATATATGTATTAAATTGTCATGACAGCTACCTCTAATCGTACATATTATCACAAAGTACAGGATTACTCACTACCAATATCTCATCCTGCACAATAGTGAATTTAGAAGCTTTGGAAATCGAAAAAAATATTTTAAATCCACTACGGTAACATTGCAAGGTAATGATGTACGAGTACATCTTTGTTTACATTGTATTACCGTTAATAATAAAAATAATAATAATTTATTTTTTTGTCTGAAAATTTTTTTCCATATTTTTTTCGTGTACATTTAAACATCCTGGATACGGTAGTAAGTAGTTAGTCCGCTATTTTTGGGACACCCTGTATTTATCAATTTATATATTTATCAATTCAAATATTTACAGTCATTTCAATTATATTCAATTTTCACTTACATAGTGTGTATCAATACTACCCCCCTCAGCTCGCCCGTCTGTATTTTTTTTGGTTTCGCCTGTTTGAATAGCGCCTAGGTCCAGCCACGTCCACTTTGTGCGTTTCTTTTCGTTCTCGCGAACTTCAAGCACCTCTCCTGGCCAGGTCAGCAGGCTACTTGCGGGGCCTGCTACCAAAAGAACCCTCGACTTCGCCGCAATTGGCGCCCTGAGATCGAGCTAGCCCAAGTATTGTGCCCTCTGGCCAGTTTGAACCGTGGCACGTTGCTATTGACGACGTGTCTTATAGAGAAAAGCGTATTTTATGGGAAACATAAGGTGTGAGCTCAAATGCACCATAGAGACAGTATAAGATATTAGTGTTAGAAAAAATATTTTCTAATACTTAACAAATATCTGAAGTTGAAGTTTTGTGAAATATGTATAAGATTTTTTGCTATTTGCAAACATTTGAGAATTATGAAAAAACCAAAACGTGAAATTATTTCAACAATCAATTAGAAATGATTATAAAGTCCTAATTCCCTTTCATTGTTGCAGTTGTTGCAAAAACTAAGTATATACATTTATAAGACAAAAAAAAAAGTTTTGGTCTTAAAGTTTGATGAGGTCCGTTCATCTCGTCTTGCTACTTTATCTAGCCTGCTTCATTTCCTGTTTCCGCAATTCTCTTCCAGTCCAGTTATTCAGTTAAGAGATTGGCAAGGAAGCTGCTGTAGAAATTGACTATAAGACCTGCCTCAATTACAGTAATTTATTGTTCTAAATGGCAAGGATGTATACGGGGTGTTGACGACATTAGTACAGTTTCCTGAAATTGAAAATATGTACCTATGTAAATTACACGATTTCTGTGTAAAATCATAATTTCCAATAACCGGCAAAATGTTTATTCATGTGAAGATAATTCTACAAAAAATGATAGTGGCTTCTGTTTTCTCAGTGAAACTGAAAGAATTGAAATCCTAATGATGGTTGGATATGGAGACACCAAGATGTTTGTCATTTATAGTTTTTATGATAAACAGTTTTGTTAATCGCTTTAAAAATGTTTAAACTCCTATGACGTTATTTTGAGGCCATAAACTACCACTTTATCGGACTAGTCCGATAAACAAAACGGTAAGGTAAATTTCTAGTTAATCGCCAACTAGATTTAAATTTTTGGTTGATCGCGTTTGGAATTTGTGTTGTTAGATGTCGCTGTGCAAAAAATACGTAGCGACACGGCTTATTGTTGATTCATGAGTGTAAATAAAATTGTAAAATGAAAAAATGTGGTTTCTTTTGTGCAAATTTTAAAAATAGGTAGCTTTTAATTTTGTTTACTTTTTATTATTCCAAATAATAAATATTACTATAATAAATAAAGTCGCAAACCTGCTGTCATTCTACATTTACCTCATAGATGTCTGTTATTTTTTTGTAATTTGAACAAATAATGCAGTCGAACATAAAATGTTGTATGCAACTCGTCCATAATGATGCTTTATTGGAATCTTCTATTTATGGCCTCGCTCGCTGCGCTCGCTCGTCCATCAACTCGACTCGTCCAATAAAGCAATAAAGTCTGGACGTCCAAAATCAAACATAAATCAAGATCAAGCTTTTGATGTATTAGTCAGTGTTATGGATAATCCAATTACAACTTGCTTTAGATAATGATATTGGTCAATCGTCGGTCAATCGTCGAATATTAAAAAAGAACAAAACACCCTACAAGATACACCTTCTCCATGAGCTAAACGAAGATGACCCTGACAGAAGAATGGAGTTTTGGCAATAATGGTGGAAATGACCATAATCCAAATTGTCTAAACCACATTTTATTTTCTAAGAAAGCCACGTTTCGTTTAAATGGGTTTGTTGTAAACAGACACATCGCTAGTGGTCCAGTGAAAATCCTCATTCGATGATGGAACAGCATCCACAAAAACTTAATATCTGGGGTGGTGTTATTAGGTACCAGTGCACCACATAATACCACTTCCGTAACAATACTTTATAGATACAGTAGTTTATAGATGCAAATTTGACAACAGATACGTAAACCTATTGCGTGATCACATCGTACCTGATTTTGCACATTTATTTCCGGACGAAGATCGAAAAGGAATGCCAAACCGCAATATTTGGTTTTAGTAAGACGGCGTTCCACCACATTATGAAGTTGATGTTGGCCTGTTTCTGAATACTATCTTTCCAGGTCGTTGGATAGGATGTCGGTGGCCTGTACGGTGGCCTGATTTGAGTCCCCTAGATTTTTTCATCTGGGTCATTTAAAAAATAAAATTTACAAAGAGAAACCACAAAATTTGTAAGACCTGGAAACCAGAATCACGCATGAAAAATTCGTTGCGTAATTTTTGTGATAGGATTAAGTTATTTTCAAGCTGAAAGGGGCCTTCAGTTTCACCATTTAATTTGAGTTAAATATTATTTGAGTCTTTGAGAGCATTATGAGCATTTTCTCTAAAATTTTGTTATTAAACCATAGGAAACAAAAAATATCAAGTCAATTACTTGCTTGCAGTTAAAAAAAAAAAATACGTTTCCATGGAAATGCGTTGACATACAAAAATAACGAGTAGAAGGAGTCCGATTCGAGCAGTCGAAGCGAGCGGACCTGTTTTACGGCGCGCGATAAGATAAGCGGCAAGTAAAAACGAGGTAGAATGAAAAAAAGTGATAGTGAGGGCGAGAGAGACGAAGATCACAAAAGGAAAAGAGAAGAAGGACGAGAATCAGAAGAGAGGATTAACCCATTTCGGAAAAGTAAAAAAGTGGAAAGATCACCGGTTAAAAAGGCAATGGATAAGGAAATGAAAAAGATGTTGGAAAAAATTATGGAGGATGTAGGGGAGATAAAGGAAGAGAATCGGAAGAGGAGCCGGGAATTGGAACAATTGAAAAGTATGATGCGTGAAAAGGAAGAAAAATGGGAAAGAGAAAAGATGGAACTAAAAGAAAAAATGAAAAAATTGGAGGAGAAAATGGAAGAGCAGGAAAAAAGAGTGAGAAAAAAGAATATTGTCGTAACGGGACTGGACGAAGAGGAATGTGAGAACGAGAAGAAACTGGAAAAATGGATGAAGGCAGAATTAGAGGTCGAAGTAAGGGTGAAAGAGATGTATAAAATAAATGGAGGAAAAATGATTGTGGCGGAACTTGAGAGCTGGGGGGAAAAACGGAAAGTAATGGAAAATAAGAGGAAACTAAGAGAAAAAAAAAGGAAAGAGAGTATATATAGAAGATGATCTGACGAAGAAGGAAAGAGACATACAGAAAGAATTAAGAACGCTAGCCAAAGAAGAGCGACAAAAAGGACTGCGGGTGAAAGTGGGTTATAAAAAGATATGGATAGAGGGAAAAGGTTTTAGGTGGGACGAAGAAAAGGGGAAGTTACATACAGCAAATTTTTGAATAAGAGCGCAAGAAAAAGACGACCGGGCAGAAAAGGGAAAACGAACATGGAGAGGAATAAGGGAGAAAACGAGCAAATAAGAATAGTATTCTGGAATGTAGCGGGAATAAAAAACAAAGAAGATGAGTTTTGGAAGTATTTGGGAGAATTTGACGTAGTGGGATTGGTAGAAACGTGGGTGGAAGAAAACGCATGGGAAAGATTGGAAAGGAAAATGCCGAGAGAGTTTGAGTGGAAGTGTCAATATGCAGAGAGGGAAAGCAAGAAAGGGAGAGTGAAAGGTGGGATAATAATGGGTGTGAAAAAGGGACTGGAAGAAGAAAACGGATCTGAAGCAAAAGAAGAAAGAGGGTTTATGGAAAGAACGGTGAAAAGAAAACAGAGAAAATGGAGAATTGTAACAATATACAGCAGAAGTATGAAAGAAACGAAGAGAATAATAGAAGAGCGAGTAAAAGAGCAGGAAGAAGGAACTCTGGTGATTGGGGGGGATTTTAATGCAAGCATTGGGGGAAAAGCAAGACGGATGGAAGAAGAACAAGCAACAATAGAAAGAAGACCAACAAAAGATGGAATAGAAAACGCAGAAGGGAGAGAACTGGTTAGCTTAGTAGAAGAAAGAGGGTGGGACGTACTTAATGGAAATTGCATAGGAGATGAGAAAGGGGAGTACACGTATATTGGATCGAGAGGAGAGACAGTTATTGATTATGTTATGGTGAATGAAGAAGCATGGGATGAAATAGAAGAATTTAAGGTGGGAGAAAGAGTGGAGTCGGATCATATGCCATTGGAAGTGAGGACAAAAGGAAGAGAGCAAGAGAGAGGAAGTATGAAGGATGTTAAAAGAAAAATTGTGAAGAATATTTGGACGGAAGAAGGAAAAGAAAAGTATAGAGCAAGACTTAGGGAGGCAAAATACGAAGAAGAAGAAATAAACGAAAAAGTGAGGGAGCTGAACGAGAACGTAAAAAATGCAACAGAAAAAAAAGAGATAGAGATAAGAGAGAAGATGGGGCTGTGGAAAAACGAGTGGTGGGATAAAAGAATGCAGGGAAGGAAAGCAAGCAGCAAGAAAGAGACTAAGAAATTGGAAAAAAGAAAAAGCAACGAAGGAAGAGTACAAGAGAGCACGCAAGAGGTACAAATTAGTATGCAAAGAGAAGAAGGAAAAGAAACGGATGGAAGAAGAAATGAAGATGAAGCGTATAAAGACGGAAGAAGAGGTGTGGAGATACATAAATAGGGAAAGAAAAAAAAAAGGAGAAATAGTGAGTGATAGAATTACTATGGAGGAATGGAGAAAGTACTTCAGTGAGTTGTTGGGGCGTGAGGAAAACAGACAAGAAAAGGAAAAGAGACAACACAGAGTGGGAGAAATAGAAGAGATAACAAGAGAAGAATTAGAGCAACAACTGAGAAAACTGAAAAGGAAAAAGGCACCGGGGATGGACGGTATACAGAACGAATCGTGGATATATGGAACTGAAAGGGAAGTTGATAGGTTGTTAGAGATAATGAATGGAGTGTGGAAGGGAGAGGGCTTCCCCCAGGAGTGGAAGGAGGGGATAATATGCCCCATATATAAGAAAGGAGAAAAGGATACAGCCAGCAATTACAGGGGGATCACGCTCCTTAATACGGCATATAAGGTATACGCGATGATTGTGGAAGAGAGACTGATGAAGGAAATGAATGAGAGGGGTGTGTTACCAGACGGGCAGGCGGGATTTAGGAAAGGTAGAGGGACTATGGACAATGTATATATCTTGAATCATATAATAGGAAATGAGATAAAAAAGAGGGGTAGCAAGATATATGCATTTTTTGTAGACCTGAAGGCGGCTTTTGATAATGTGGAAAGAGACTTACTGTGGGAATACTTGAGAAAGAAAGGGATAAATGAGCAAAGAAAAAGTGTGGTCTTTGGCATACGCGGATGATTTGGTGGTGCTAGCGAGAGAGGAGAAAGGTATGAAAGAAATGTTGGGAAGCATGGAGAAATATATGAGGAGGAAAAAGTTGACGGTGAATGTAGAGAAATCCAAGATGATGGTGTTTAGAAAGGGGGGTGGTAGGAGAAAAATAAATGAGTGGAGATGGGAAAAAGATAAAATTGAAGAAGTGAAAGAATTTAAGTATTTAGGTTATGTGATGAATGTAAGAAACACAGCAGCAGCACATGTGAGAGAGTTAGTGAAAAAAGCAAATAAGATAATAGGAGCGGTATGGGGGATAGGAATGAGAAAATTTGGACATGACTTTAGAAGGAGAATAATGATGTTTGATAGTCTGGTGAAAAGCGTGATGATGTATGGAGCGGAAATATGGGGATGGAGAGAGCAAGAAGGGTTGGAAGGGGTGCAAGGAAAATATTTGAAATGGGTGCTAGGAGTAGATAGAGAGACACCGGGATATATAGTGATGGAGGAAACAAAAAGGGATGGAATAAGAATAGAAGCAGGAAAGAGAGCAATAAGATTTGAGGAGCGAGTGATAGAGAGAGGAGAGTGTAGAATTTTGCAAGAGTGTCTGAAAGAAAAAAGAAAAGAAATAGGAAAAGGGGTATGGAAAGAGAGGGAGGCATATTTCGAAAGAAATGGGTATGCAGGAGCGGAGATAGAAAGAATGCGAGAGGGAGGCAGAGCAATGACAGATGAATTGGTGCAGAGAGACAGAGATGTGCAAGTGCAGGAAAGAAGAACGAGAATTAGGGAATCTAGGTACAGTGGAAAGTATGAAAAAATAATAACGGAAGAACTACCAAAGTACCTAGGAAGAGAGAGTAGAAAGGAGAGAGTGATAATAGCAAGATTTAGGTGTGGAAATGAGGAGAGAGAGAATAAATATTGGAATGAGGATAGGATTAGAGTGTGCAGGATGTGTGGAGAAAAAAAGGAGACGATAGAGCATTTGTTGAATGAATGCGTAGAATTGAGAGAGAGAGATGAGAGTAGAGAAGAAATGTTGAATGAGGATGGAAGAGGGATCGAATGGATGAAGAATATTGAGTGGAGAAGAAGGACAATATGTGGGGAGGGATAATTGCTAATTTGTTAATTGGTTATTGATTTGGAATCACTGTTTTATTTATTTAGTTAGATTAGTTTTTGGTTATTATACAGTATGTCCCCGGATTGAGTTTACAAGAGGAAAAAAAATTTAATTTTTGATTTTACGTAAAAACTTCAGAGGAATAACATTTTTTGCTTCATCTGAAACCCCCATTTCCGTTATTAAAATCTCAGTATTGATACACTGTATTCTTAAATGAACATTTTTTGTTCAAATTTGGACTTAGAATTAATTTTTATGTTATAAATTTTATTACAATTGGCCTGGTTTTTTGACAAACAACTTATTACTGTTGCAAAATGTTGTCTTTAGAAAAAAGAATTTATTTAATCCAATGTTGGACCGATTTTTGTCATTAATTACAAAATTTAATGAAAAATTTCCCAACAGTTATGTATCAGGCATGGGTGTTCAGAAGCTTAAACTTCGATACAGGGTTGAATGATGTACAGAAAACAGCGCATAGTTAATAGAATAGTTTTATATTCAATTATCATTTGATTTTTTCAAAAAAAAAAGGAAAATATTTTTTCTGCATATTCTTTGATTTTAATGTTAAGTCTTCCTCTGTGTTGAAAAAGACTTTTTAATAACAGAAATGGGGGTTTTAGATGAAGCAAAAAATGTTATTCCTCTGAAGTTTTTGCGTAAAATCAAAAATAAAATTTTTTCCCCTCTTGTAAACACAATCACTGTATATTATATTAAGTTAGTGGAAATGTATAAGTTAGTGGAAATGTATTTTAAATCGGATTACTTTGTAAACCTGTATAGGTACCAAATATATATACATACAAATAACGAGCAGACTAAGAAATGGAGAATAATTAAAGTCCATTCAAAAATAAAAAAAAAACACCACCTGTTTCTTTAGGTTGGTAAAATTTAAAAAACTCTAGGTACCTAGTTATTCTTTCACATTATGTATACTATATATACTAAGTATTTATTCTTTCATACTATGTATAATCAATTCATTTTTGTAATGACGAACTAGAGTTGCTAAATTTAGTAACTTTTGTCTTGTGAACAAATCTTTTTACCGCGAATTTGGCCTTTTAAAAAGTTAGGTTATGGGTCACGTCATTTGTTCTGTCAAAACTAGTCTCAATCAAAGTATAGTGAAATTAAATTTATTTAATAATTTAGAAAAAAAATGAGCAAAGTTACACTAAGCAAATACGAAAAGGCAGTTGAACGTAACAATGAAATAATTTTGCTACTCATCCTCGTCATCGTCGCTGTTTTCTAAGTCCGAATTAGGAATTTGATTTTTATGGGAGCAGACGTTTTTGTTCACATAACATTTTGCGGTGTTAACTATTTTGTACTTGTACCCAATTGATTTTATGATTTTGTACAGAGTGGCTCGCCCCCCAGAACACTCCAATTCATTTCGAGCGTATTCAAGAAAATCAGTTTTGAAATGTTTTTTGTCCTTTTGAAAATTCCAAATTTTTACTTGCAAATCCTTCCGAAAAACATAGTCCCAAAATTTCTTTTTGTTATAGCCCCGTCCCTCAACTCATGATTTTAAATTATCAACTCCTTCGTTTAAAACTTTGTATATTTCTGGGACTTAAATCTGTACAGCACTTAGAGAGAGTTTTATTTTAGATTATAATTTACCGAAAAACTATCCGCCACTGCTTCTACAATTTTGTGCTTTTTCATTACGTTTCCATTATCTCCATGGGTAATTTCTTTTATGTTATTGAAAGCCTTTAAAATGTGCTGCTTCGTCTGCTTGCTTATTGATGCTCTACTTCGTCTGGGAAATTCATTCATTTTGGCAGTAACAATAATATGACAAAAATTATTGCCAACAAACTGTCTAATTTTTATTTATTTTGTAAAAAAATCTAACAAAAGAAAAGTTCCAGTTAGTTCGTCATTACAAAAATGAAGGTAAAGTCCATTCACGTTGGATTTTCCTAGTCAAGGTCAAATAATTCAATATTGGCTCGGTGGCCGCATGGCTGTCGGAGAAAGTACTCCGAGGTCGCGGTCCCGATGCTAGTGGGTTCGAATCCCACCGAAGGGGGAGGATTTTTTCAAAGGAAGGAACCAACGCCGGGCCATGGATGTGTGTGTATGTCTCCTCGGGGCTGACGGTAGGGTGGTGGAAGGAAGATCAACACTCTTTCGGCCACCACCGCGAGGTCAGCACGGGTTCGAGTCCCGTCGGGAAAAGGCGCCCATGGGTGTATAAATGTTGTTGTGTATGTCTGTAAATGTGAGGTGGATTGGGCGTGGGTGGCCGGGGAAAGTGCCCCGGAGCCCCGTCGCATCACCTGAGAAAGGCAAAAAGGAAATTGTAAGGAAAAAGCGGCCGACCGAAAGGTACCGTAAAAAGCCGTATGGCTAAAAACGGGAATGGCAATTAAAAAAAAAAAAATTCAATATTGTGGCGGTGTGATTTTTAGTTCAAAAATGCTTTAGCTGTGTCACCAATACGGGCTGATAAAGTAATCAAGTCATTCGTAGACTGTATGTTATTCGCTGTCAGCAAACAGTCATTTTTCAAATATTGTTATTAAACTTTTTAGAGGATAACAATAGGTAATAATACATCCATTTGGCAGTAGCGGCTCGTCAAGATCAAAACCGGGTAGGCATTAGCAATTTTTTTGGTCAGCTTTTTCGCGTTATTTTTTTTTTGACCTTGCACCAGTTAAACGGTGGTGATGGATATAATGCTTATTATTACAAAGGTGAGACGTAATTTCAAGATGCTCCACTTTTCCCTAACCTGGACGTTTTGAAAATGACAGTAACATTAAGAAAACAATATCATGCATTGGGTTTATTATGGAAAATAAACGACAACTCTTGCTGGCACAAAAAAATTGCAATATAAATTAGACTTGATAATTTCACGATTTTCCCGTACGCTATTCTTATCTAAACTTTTCTAAAAAAACGAAAGAGAACGAATTTACAAGCAAAAGCAATATGCTCTTTACTCTTATTGTGCTTCTCTAATGCACGCCCTAAATCGTTCAAATCAGAATACCCTGTTTTTGTCCACACTGTCTCATTATTAGTCACGAATAGAATAAAAAAAAAGTTTTTTAAGTAATTTACTGCCAACAAGCCAATCATATTTTCCGTACCTACCACGAATTAGTAAATGCACTATTCTGTTTACCAGTAGTTACCAAAGTTTTACTTAGATCCGTTACATCAGGACAAGGTCTCTTTAACTGTTTAATCTACATAAAACTTATCTTCGTAGGAAAGTTTACAAGACCGGCATTTATTTATCAAAAAATCGAGATCGACGTTAACAGGAACGACAACGGCCTCTTGTTCTTGACTGGTACTTGCCATTGAGATCATTTTTATTAAATTGCTACTTACCTATTTACCATCACTAAGCCTGCATAACCTAACTAAACCGCAATGTTTAACAACAACAACATTAAATTTCAACTTCTGTTCGAGGTCGAGCTGAAGGAACGCATGATTCACGCCCGCGCCGCTTCCCAACCTTTTCGACACAACCATTGTGTCCGTTAATCGCTCATAGTCACAATAATCATAATATAAAATAAAATTTTACGACTACAATGAAAATGACAAAACTACCGAGGCATAGCCTCGAGTTGCACTGGTATTCAGTTCTTTATTCCACCAACCACACAGCTTAGGCGGAAAAATGAAGTGGCATAGTCTACGGTGCCTCTACGGTACGCTGAACGCTCTGAATAAGTTTACGCTCTGGGCTCTGCAGTCCGAAGCGAAGGGGCCGAATGCAAAACCCGCCAAATACAAAATACATAATCAAATTAACACATGCAACAGTTATTCTTCGATAATAATTAATTCAATGTAGATACAAAATAAAAGTATACAAACATAAAAATATTTTTATACTAAAAAAAATCAAAAATTATCTATTAAAAAAGATTTTGGTTAGTAAAGTATTTGGTGAGGCACTGCCTCCCCTGCCTACCCGGAGAAGCCGCCCCTGCCATTTGGTTATCATTTGCACTAAAAATAGTGTCAGTTGTTAATCGGTATGATAGGATTAGGAACATACAATAGGTACTATCGGCGCCATCGAAATGTGAACGCCAAATTTTCCTAGTGTGTGTTGTAGCATCAATCATAGGCGTGCATTAATGTGTCAGATTTGTGACAATTTTCACAAACATAATTTGTCAACAGATTTAATTTATTTTTAAACAATATACATGCCACGACACTTGACCGATATGGGAAAAGCGAGGGCTGTTACCAAACTCGAGGAAAATTGTAAAATTGTAATAGAAAGTTATAGGTAATATGTAGAAATCTTTTCTTAACTTTCATACATATAGTACGCCACTGAACAAAGTTTTATTTAATGTAGAACAAAACAGAAGACGTTTCTATGGCACCAGAAATTCGTTCACATTTCGTTGGCGCCGATAGTACTATTGCGATCAAAAAATTTTTGACACTAATGTCATCGTGCTGTCATACATTCTAAAACGACCCTTATGTATTAATAATCTCAATTTTGATTGTGTCAATTTTGAAAATGTGAATGTCAGATTTACCGAGAAAATATTCAAAAAGTTGTAAAAATCAGGCAAATGGAATAGAACGAGGTTTTAATTAATAAAAAATATAAAACAAATACCCAAATGTACTCGCATATTAAAAAAAATATATTTTAAACCGGTGTCAAATTGACAACAATTTCATCTTTCATGTGACAGTTTCAATAAAGCATGATTTAGAGTAATTTTTTTAATGTGACAGAAGTTTGATGTCCAAAATTTTATGATCGTAATAGTACTATTGGGAGCACGGAATTTCGGGCAGACTTGAAATTTGACTAATATAAAATGTGAAATAGGCTTTAGGTGCTAGACGTATTAATAACCTCATTTTAATATCAACTATTGTCTCATATTATTTTGCAAATTGCATTCATCAATTCTGAAAAGCTGCAAGTGCTTAGATGTGATTTTCTGAGAACTAAACCGTTTTTTTATTAAACTTTGGAAATCAATAACTAAAATGTAAAATAATTGTGCATAATTGTGACAGTTTATTTTGAAGTTCCGTCAAAATTAATTATTACGACATTTATGACAAAAAAGCTTAGACTACATTGGTTTTTTTTAATTGACAAACATGTAAATTGCTGCCCGAAATTCCATGCTCGCCATAGTACCTAACTCCTACCTACTGGTGTTGTATTTTTCTGCTTGCGTTGTTGATTAAGTGAAAAAACCCTTAATGACTATATTTAAAGTCGATTCACGTTGGATTTTCCTAGTCAAGGTCAAATAATTCAATATTGTGGCGGTGTGATTTTTAGTTCAAAAATGCTTTAGCTGTGTATGTCACCAATACGGGCTGATAAAGTAACCACGTCATTCGTAGACTGTAGAGGTTATGTTATTCGCTGTCAGCAGAGAAACAGTCATTTTTCAAATATTGTTATTAAACTTTTTAGAGGATAACAATAGGTAATAATACATCCATTTTCTTATCACTTGCACTAAAAATAGTGTCAGTTGTTAATCGGTATGATGATTAGGATTAGGAACATACAATAGGTACCTAACTCCTACCTACTGGTGTTGTATTTTTCTGCTTGCGTTGTTGATTAAGTGAAACAACCCTTAATGACTACATTTACTTAACCTTCTGCGACTAACATCATGATTGATGAGTGATGAGGAACTAGAATAAGTTATAGAAGATGAACCCAATAGGAAATTGTGTGAAGTTTCTTTCATTGGAAGCGATGGAAGTAAGGAATGCATCTAAATGATGGAACAAATTTGGCAATAAAATTTCAGTTATTAAGAGACACTTATACGTTTTGATTGTGGTTGTGACGTTTCAAGAATGTATTGTTACAATTGTATACCACAAAAGAAAGGTGTATTTTGATTTTTAATGATTTTTTTCTAATTTAAGTTTTTTCGATGTTCACATTACCTTTAAAATAACGTTGTATTGTTAAAACTGCTCAATAAAGGTCGTAAATAGATTATAATCATGTTAATACATACAATACATTAAATATTAAAGGATGGTAAAATCACCCAGGAATAGAATTTTATTAAAAAATCTGTGACTTTATTTCACACGTCAAACTAACATTCAAAATTAAAGACGTCAAATCGATCTCAATCGCTCTATCACGAATAAAACACGATAATGTAAAAATTACTAGGAAAGGAGGCGCAGGCTTGCAACGTGACAACAATTTGGCAGGGAAAATCCAACGTGAATGGACTTTACTTAACCTTCTGCGACTAACATGATGAGTGATGAGGAACCAGAATAAGTTATAGAAAATGAACCCAATAGGAAATTGTGTGAAGTTTCTTTCATTGGAAGCGATGGAAGTAAGGAATGCATCTAAATGATGGAACAAATTTGGCAATAAAATTTCAGTTATTCAGAGACACTTATACGTTTTGATTGTGGTTGTGACGTTTCAAGAATGTATTGTTACAATTGCATACCACAAAAGAAAGGTGTATTTTGATTTTTAATGATTTTTTTCTAATTTAAGTTTTTTCGATGTACCATCGGTGGACATTAAAAGCTGGGACAAGATGACAGTTGTATAAAGTCAAAAATTACAAAATTTGTATCGGTTAAATTTGGTTTTTTACGAAAAGGTTATGAAAATTATGACGGGGTGAATGACGTTTGTCTGTCAAAACCATCAAGTTAAAGTTCAGTTTGTTTCATATTGAATGATATTGTTTGCTTTCCCAATTAAATAGTTGGTAATTATTCACAAAATCGGTTTTTTGGTGGTCAGAACAGGTAGGTAACAAAAAAACATTGAAACTCGACGGGGTAAGAGTTGATTGCAAAGAGTGATGTCAGTGTGACAATAGTTAATCTGCCAATTTGGGACAAAGCGAAAGTTTGATACACAATGAAAAATTTTTGGATGTCCCAGGTTTTAATGTCTACCGATGGTACATACATATTACCTTTAAAATAACGTTGTATTGTTAAAACTGTTCAATAAAGGTCGTAAAAAGATTATAATCATGTTAATACATACAATACATTAAATATTAAAGGATTCTAACTAATTAATTTTCGAACTGAAGCTATTTTTTCTTGAGTCCGTTTTAGCTTGCGGATTTCGTCACATTACGTCAGTTGTGGAAGGTTAACGCAATTTTTTCTTTTCGCCATGGTAAAATCACCCAGGAATAGAATTTTATTAAAAAATCTGTGTCTTTATTTCACACGTCAAACTAACATTCAAAATTTAGGACGTCAAATCGCTCTATCACGAATAAAACCAAGGCGGTCTAAAGTTACAGGCCAGGACACTGACTGCCACATTCTCTGGTAGGCCATTCCATGACCTACGATGTTCCTAAAATTTTGAAAGCAATTCGACATTTAAAATAAATTTTGACAAGTCCTTGGTCAAATTCGTCAAACTGAATTAAAAGCGCCTTTTAAGTGTTGCGTACCAAATTGCAACTCAAATTATGCGTCTTCTTCTTCAAATTACGTAGGTACCTGTATTTAAGTTTCCATCAAATGAGGGAACGAACCCAATTTGGAAAGAGATTTTAAAAATCGAAAAATGAAGAAATCCCAAAAGCAGCCATGCTTGTGCTAAATATTTTAGGGGAACAGATATAAATGGGGACAAAATGAAACGACTTCTACCAAACGCGGTGCCAATAACTTCTAATTACGAAGAAATTACATTTTGGGAAGAAATAATCAAAATTAGTAATGACCACACAATCACTGGGCAAAATCTTTTGGCTTTAAAAAGGAATATTGAAATGAGACTGGGAAGCAAGTTACAAGAAATGGGGTGGGATTTAGGCAATGGGGAGAACAAAATTGTTATACATATTTAAGTTGGAAATGCCCACCTCGCGTTAGTTTATAACCAAACAGTTTCAATAGCCCGGAACACAACAGAACATCTGAAATATTATTAGTAATGAGCACCGTTATTTTTCTGTCCCCAAGGTAGATTTAAACTGTATATTACAATGCGATAGCGCATTTTTGAACTGTCGCAAAATTAGATCACTCATATTTGACAAATGCAAATTCAATGACAGGTTTAGTGGATTTCGAATTTTTTCACCAAATGTTGGTGCAGCAATGTTGCCAGACTGTGGTACGCCATTCCATAGCACACTGTCTTTGGTCAGTGTCATGGCCTGGTAAATGAAGATCGCCTTGATAAAACACGATAATGTAAAAATTACTAGGAAAGGAGGCGCAGGCTTGCAACGTGACAACAATTTGGCAGGGAAAATCCAACGTGAATGGACTTTATTATATGTTGGTATACTCCCTACTCTGATAGATTGCACGTTTTTTGACAGAAGACAGACACAGAGACAAGTGAGACAAGTGTGGAGGGAATTAATCTGCAAGGCGCTACATAACGTGAAACAATTGAGATGGAGAGTTTAGTACTTTTTAACTACGTTATGCTTTGGAACTAGAATTTAAAAACGTGCAATCTATCAGCGTACGGAGTATAACTATAAATTATGACATTTATTTGATTTGAATTTTGTTCAAATTGTTTTATTATTGCTCAGCACGTTCTATTTATTTATTAATTCTTATTATTTGTACTTAAACATGCCCAGAAAAACAAGCCACTTAATAAACACTTAACCTCAAAATTACAATTCTCACCAAATTTTACACTAGACAGCGTTGCCGATAGTAATTATCGAGGAAAATGCGACGTTGGTGATTTTTTGATTTTTGAATGGACTATACATAATTAATTGATTAAAATTTATTTATAAAAATAATTAATG
Organism: Tenebrio molitor; assembly: GCF_963966145.1. NCBI lineage: Eukaryota > Metazoa > Arthropoda > Insecta > Coleoptera > Tenebrionidae > Tenebrio > Tenebrio molitor. The sequence continues at coordinate 21,951,788 of NC_091051.1, read as the reverse complement.
TCATCGGAAACCGACTTATTGCGGAATCAGGCGATTCAAAATGTAACCTGAGAATTACCTCTACCTAGAAATACGTAATATTATTGTATTATTAAATACCTAGGCAACCATTTTGATGAGCTTGAGAGGTAACACAACAATCAAACACTTCAACAATAACAGCCTTTTATTATTATAAATGTTCAACATTTTGGCCATTTGCGTCTAAACATGCGTTGGCTCTTTTAATGATGTTGCCATGAACGCGCTCAAGCATTTCAGGAGTCACTGTAGCAGCAGCGGTTATAATTCTGCCCCGCAACTCCTCTTCAGTGTTAGGCATTGTGCGATACATAATCTCCTTACAATGCCCCCCAAAAAAAAAAGTCCAGTGGAGTTATATCGGGTGAACGTGGAGGCCAACCCACAACTCCTCCACGTTCAATCCACCGATCTGGGTATATTAAATCCAACCACTGCCGAACCTCCCTCGCAAAATGCGGTGGTGCCCCGTCCAGCTGAAAGTATCGTGTGTTCCAATAAAAACTCACTCGCAGTAAGCCATGACTATAGAGATAGATAGACTGGTCATGTCGATTTTAGGATCACTGGAAGTAGTTCATTTGTTACTTACAAATTTTCATCATATTGTGAGTGACAGATAACCTGTAAATTTACTTTAGTAGTTCATTTCACATCTGGTACTAAGACATACTTCACTTTTGTCATGGCTTGCTGCGAGTGAGTTTTTTGTGGAACACACGATATAAAAAAAATATTTCAAATTTATTGCCTCTGCAACAGGAACTTCTTTCAATAATTCCTCAAGGGGCTGGTAAAAAAATTAAGGAATCCATCGCCATTCAGCCTGTTCGGAAGGAAACAAGGACCGATTAAGCGGGTGCCAAGTAGGTACCTCAACCCAAACGTTTATCGAAAACTTTTGTTGGTCGCCAGTGAGATGCCAAACATGGGGATTCTGGGTGGACCAGTAATGATTATTATGGGTATTGAAAATTCCATTTCTGGTGAACATCGTCTCATCGCTCCACAACACGTGCTTTGTGAAGCCTTGGTTTTCATTGACCTGGTGGAGAAGCCAATTGCAAAAAGTCATCTTCTTGAAGAGCTTGTACTTTTGTGTAACGGTACCAGTGGTACGCTTCGGATTTTAAAATTTTGTGAACAACACTCTTCCCTACACCTAGTTCTCTTGCAATTTGGCGTACATTTGCATGAGGTTAATCCTCCACTACTTCAAAAATGGTTTCCCCCAATGCAGGTATTCTATAGTCCAATTTTTACCCTTTTGCGATGACGTCATTATCTAGTAACTTCACGTATGTTTGAGCTAGGATCAGAAACAAATTTAAATTGATCATAAATAACTAATATGTTCGATTGTATTATAATTCATTATTTATGATATCGTTTATTGTCCACAAACTATCTGTTTATGGACTAGTCCATAAAGATAGTAAAACGGCCGCTTGTCAATTTTGGGTATTAGGACTTCAAAATAAACGTCAAAATTTTCCTAATTTTATTTAAATCAGGAATGAATAGAATTAATAGAAAAGTTTGCAGTCAAGATTCTTTAGCTTTTGCCGCAATTTCACTTACTTTGCTCATTATTACAACTAGAAATAAAGACGATTTCAGTTCGTATTTCAAACACAAACACTGTTCGTTTTCAAATAAATAGTAATAACTAATTTTGTAACCACAGAAACAAAAACAGAGCACTTGGAAATTATCGTAATTTTTAGAATCTATTAATTTTGTATCTAAAAGAAACTTAACTTCACAATCGAACATAAAGCGTTGTATGTAATTCGTACATAATTAGGCTTTGTGAACTTGCCCTATTTATTAGCCTCGCTCGCAAAGCGAGCTCTGCCATAAACTATAGGGCTCGTCCACAAAGACCTATATTATGTACAGTTGCGGCCGTTGAAATCTCAGACAGGAAAGATTTAAACACTCTGTATAAATTCCGAAATTTGATTAGCGTAAACAGGATTTTCATCAAGGATTATAAAGGCAGTGTCAGTATTTGACATATTGGCATTTTGAAATGCCGCAATTATCTGATTTGCAAAAATGTGACTGAGGGACGGTGTGAGTGTAAGAGCCATTGCGAGAGAAATTAATGTGGATAATGTTTGAGTGACATTTTGAGAAACGTCACTTTCAGTACCAAAAGTTTGGCGTTGTCAAAGTGTCTGAGTTTTCAACGGCCGCAACTGTACTTATTACATAAATAGCTATAATGTTTCAAATTTGTTGACAATTGCTTCGGAAGGTTATGTTTGTAATCAATGTAATAAGTGAAAGAAATTAAAAATTGTCAAATTGACAGGAGCATAAAATAACCTCAAAGTGACCATCAATAAATAAACGTGCCTTTTTTTTGTTTTTTCTGTTTCTGTCGTTTCAATAAAGAGAAAGCGAGGAAGGAAATCGTGACGTCACCTCAAAAGGGTAAAAATTGGACTATAGACGTTCTTGGTCTTCCAACTTAATGAGTCGCAATCAGACGTCAAGTATCTCGTACTCTCTGGTTCAGCCGCAAAAAAAGCTTATTGTCTAGATGGTGCCGATGAGGATAACGTATGGAGTATTCGTGAGCTGCACCAGCTGCATTCACCCAAATTCAAATACATGTCTGCATATTCATTGCTACCGGACTCTCGCCTCCACATTTTGACTTTGTTGTGTTTTACTATGTTCTGTGTCAATGTTAAGGAACTTACTTACGATGTGACATGAGTATAATAATATACCTTTTTGAATTTCAACTACCAATGTGTTACCTAAATCCAGAATTTTTAAATTTTTAAAAAGAGATTGTGGTACTATTCCCGTTGCTGAAATTATAAGTGGTAAAATCGATTTTTTTTCTAAACACCAAAGATTTCTCATAGCAACGGAGAGCTCTAAATATTTATTAATTTTTGTGTTATATGTCTGTGTTATATTATGTGAATTTGGAACAGCTATATCTAAAAGATATGCTTGCTTTTGTTGTTTATTTAAAGTAATAATGTCTGGTCTGTTATGCTTAATATGAATGTCAGTTAAATAAATAAATAATCGTATACCTTCTGGCTAAGGCCAAGTGCTAGATGTTTTCAGGTCGCGCAAGCGCCTCTAACATAACCTAACGACCACTACTAAGTAGTAGCCGGGACCGACAGCTTTACATCTCCTCCGAAAGATGGTAGTGATTTGAAAAAACCTGATGTTTAATCGGGAATCGAACCCGGGTGGTTTGGTTGATAAGCCAGTATCTAACCCCTGACTCATGACCACTACAGTTAAAACTGCTCGATCAAAATATAATTTGTAATTATCATTTTCCAAACAACTTTCTGGTGTATAACTACAATGTGGTTGTGTATTCTTTAATAAATTGAATTTAACAGCTAAATTCATGTGTATAATTTTAGCGAATATATCATGACGTTTCTTATATTCGCTTTGAGCCAAAACGGTGCAAGAAGAAATGATGTGTTCAATTGTTTCCCCTTCAGTTCCGCAAATCCTACATTTATCAATGATCGATTGCAAACCGCATATGTGTTTTTAATAATTTCTTGTACTTACGAGTATAACACGATCTTGTATTGCAAATATAAAACCCTCCATCTCAGGGTGAATATTTGATTTCTTAAGCCATGATTATTATTATTACATATTATTAATTGGAAGAATAATAATATTTATTATTATAAAAAAAAAAAAAAAAATATTATTATTATTAGTAATTGGAGAAATAGAGGCATTAGCCTGTTTTATTCCCAGAAATTAACTTAGCAAGCTTTAGTGTAGGATTTCCAACAGATGTACTCGTTCATATTTCATTGTTTGCTCCGTTCGAGTCGCGGCCTATAAGCACTACTACATTGTAATTATGGCTATAAATTTCCAGAGGATATTTTTGTAATTTATTTTTAAAAACAACTACACTGTTTGATTCAACTATGTCATTGTTTAAGCTGTTCCAATGTTCCATAACAGAAAGACACGAATGGGTAAAAAATGTTCTCTGCATTTGGTTTTATGTTGCATTTTTATTATGTTTTTTGTTCTAAAAATTGTTTTTTTTTACTAGAAATTTTAACTTAACAACTACTCCTTATACTTCAGTTTCTATATAAAAAAATCTTTGAAATAAATATCGTGGAAAACGGAATTTTTTCCATAAATAGCAAATTATTGTTTAAACAATATAAATATTTACGTGCCCCAACCAAAATGTTTCTAATTTCAAATAATATATAAATACACACATTTTAAAAAAAATCATCAAAATCGGAGCTGTTTCTGAGGATTAAGAAGTAAAAACCTTCATTGACTCGACTGAAAAGGAATGACGGGATTTTTAATGGTAAGGATTATTAGGCCCTGCATTAAATGTGCCCAACAAAGAACTTTGGATGCGTGTGTTTTACATAAGAATCACGCCTGTTTGGAGTGAAAGCTTTCGAGAGTTTTGTTCCATTCTACCTCGAACATTCTCAACTACATCTTCTGTAAGTGTACATGTTCTACCAGTAGGTTTTGCCTTTTTCACATCACCTGTTTGTAGGTAACGTTGCACCAATCTCGTGCAATGCTGCCTAAACGCGACTAAGGTACCGGGCCGCCCAAGGTACCAACTGGCTCGGGGAACATTTGTTGAAATTGGTGCAATGTATCGTCCGTGCTCCGTGGAATACTGCTAACCGTTAGCAGCATCAAAATTTTCAGTTCGAAAGTACGCCATACCAATAAAAATGTCTTGCTCTAGTGTAAAAACCATTTTCATTAATAAATTGATACAAAAATGACACTTGATTTTGAAGTTTAAATTTGCCCGTCAAAATTGAGAACTGAAAATGTAATGCTACCAACTTCACTGAAATTTTCATCATGTTGTCATTGTTGCCAGCAGCTTCAGTCCTTGTTGATCACTCTGTAGCTTGGCTTTGACACTTTTTTCAAAGCAACAGTTTTCAGTATTTTTTTTTAAATTTTAGTAACCATGGAGAAACAATCCGTCGTTGTAACATAAAATTAGGTGCATTGGCTACGTTGCCGTCTAGTTCCAATTGTTGAAGTGAAGATTTTATTAATGATTTTAAACCCCAATGGCAATACTTCTTTAATTTTTTTTATCTCAAACTCTTCAAAGCGATGAGTTTTACATCCAGAATAAATATTTTGGTATGAATTAAGGTCGTTTACTTTTAAATGATGGCTTTGATTGTGGAGTCTTTAGAGTCCCATTTCTTCAAAAATTAAAGATATTAAATTTTTTAAATTATTTTCCAGTACTCCATGACACTTTTAGATGACGCACCTTCAAGGAAAGGCAGTACTTTTGTATATTTATAATTAAATACATTAGGTAATTATTGAATTAACTGATATTGTTAAACCACCAGAATCTTAAAAAAACGAAGATTTAGGTCACACAAGGTGTTGATTTTTGTAGTTTCCTTTTGTACTAGGTTTGAAACTTTCAATATCTCCTGGAATTCGAAAGTGAAAGCTTTCAACCTTACAGTTTTGAGTAGCAAGGGATATTAAATAGATATTTATACAGAGTGTCCCAAAATTGCCGTACAAACTACTTACTACCTTATCGAGGATGTTTAAATGTACATGAAAAAAATATGGAAAAATGTTTCCGACAAAAAAATCAATACTATCCCACCTCCACCCCCGGCACGGCAATTTTGCCGGAGTACATACACTATTACGGATATTACTATCAAGTAATAGTGCAGTGCTTATCAACATAATTACCGGCGTCTCGCCTCCGCATTTTGACTTTGTTGTGTATTATGTTCTGTGTCAATGTTAAGGAACTTCCTCACGATGTGACATGAGTATAATAATATACCTTTTTGAATTTCAACTACCAATGTGTTATTTAAATCCAGAATTTTTAAATTTTTAAAAAGAGATTGCGGTACTATTCCCGTTGCTGAAATTACAAGTGGTAAAATTTTTATTATTATTATTAACGGTAATAAAATGTAAACACAGATATACATATTCGTCCATCATTACCTTGCAATGTTACTGTAGTGGATTTAAAATAATTTTTTCGATTTCCAAAGCTTCTAAATTCTCCATTATGCAGGATTAGATATTGGTAGTGAGTGATCTTGTACTTTGTGATAATATGTAAGATTAGAGGTAGCTGTCATGACAATTTCATACATATATTTCAAAATAATTGACCTGTTAAGTGCCACTTTCAAAGACCGCCAAATCAGCAAATAAGTCCAATTGTATTTTTTTAACATTTTTCTGACGTTTACAGTGGTCTCTTCTACACCGTAGTGCACCGTTAGTACGCCATTTTTGGGACATCCTCTTTGTACCGATATTAAATCCCGATTAATTTGCTTTATTCAATTCTGACGTTTTAAACCGTATTTATCAACTTCATAACAACCAAGGTAAACAATTGTTTATTCGGTAGAGTGAGTTAAAAAAAATTTAACTCACTAGCGATTTAAATTTTTTTTAATTCAGTCTTTGTTAAAGAACAGATATATAATGTACTCGTATGTATGTCGAACTTGTTCTTCCCGTGTCAAAACCTTCTACTTCTTTGCCCTGTATCCTACAGAATGCTGCTTCAAAAATGTTTCTACTTGATGGAATCTACAAACCTTAATTTAGCACAAATTCTATAGATAAACATCCACAAACCTGTTTATATCGACATTTTCCTTAATCAATAACATTTTCGTCAGCTGTGAACGGTATGACCACAATTAAGATGATTTTACAGATTTTGATATAAGCCAAACTTATCTTCACGTCGACCCCCGGGCGTTCTTCTTATTTCTCCAATTACACAAACAATTATACTCTTTTTCGTACAATATTTTAGATTTTACTGGCACTACTTTGCCTACTGCTTCTAGTGCTTCATTCATTACATCTTCCGGAACAAAGATCTCGTTTCGGCGCATATTTCTGACTCCGACATTTTTCACGAAAATTATTGACACTAAAATAATTGTTTATAGCAAAATGGTTGTCACGGAAGTGTTGCCACTGTCACAGACTTGATTTTTGTTGCAGTATTTTACATAATTCATAATAATTCGTGAATTGAAACTGTCTGTCGCAAAATTGAATAAAATATTGTATAAACCGCGTGAGTTAAACGAATGTTTATTCATTCGAAGAATTAGCTCACTCGCGCTTCGCGCTCTTGAGCTAAACATTCTTCTCTTGAATAAACATTGGTTTAACTCACTTGGTGTATAAATATCTATTACATTATTGTTTTTATTTTTGAATTGCTATCAATGCAATAATCGAATGCAGGTTTTCACGGCCGTTGACAATAGGGTTATTGTTGATAACACAAGGATTACGGGAAGATATTCCGGAATTGGTACGGTTCTGCTTAACATCAATATACTTCCTATGGAAAGGAAATTACTACGAACAGAAGGAAGGAGCAGCAATGGGATCCCCACTATCTCCGGTCATAGCCAACTTATTCATGGAAACTTTCGAACAGGAAGCCCTTGAGTTAGCTCCACTTAAGCCCAAACTTTGGAAACGGTACGTGGATGATACATTTGTTGTATGGCCACATGGACGTGAATCATTAGATCAATTCTTGAACCACCTGAACAGCCTCCGTTCATCCATAAAATTCACAATGGAAATAGAAGAGAACAACCAGATTCCTTTTTTGGATGTGTTGGTAACACGGGACAAAAACCAGCTTCGTCACACAGTTTATAGAAAGAAAACACATTCTGACAGATACCTCAATGCACAATCTCACCATCACCCACAACAGAAAAGAGCCTTGATGAAAACTTTACTCCATCGCGCTGAAACCATCTGTGATGAAGACAGTAAAGAACGGGAATTGAAACATATTAAGTGGGCGCTGAAATGCAATGGTTTCTCGGACAGGGACATTCGATTTGCAAGAAAAGTTAGACAACACACCGAACAACACACTTACCGGAAATTTGCTTGCCTCCCATATGTACAAGGAGTAACGGACCGTATTAGGAAAATTTTGGAGAAGAGAAACATTGGAACCAGGTTTACCACTGAAAAGAAAATCTCTCAGATCCTTCCAACACCTAAGGATAAACTCCCCCTGTTCCAGTCTGAAGGGATTTACAAAGTAGAATGCCTGTGCGGTAAATGCTACATCGGACAAACAGGACGTTCAATACAATGTCGATTAAAGGAACATAGTAGGGCCATCAAGCAGTATGATAAGGAGAAATCAGCATAGGCGGAACACAAATTCGAAGATGGGGACCACACGTTCGACCTTGAAAAAACAGTAGTTCTGGCTAAAACATCCAAATACCATCAAAGATTAATAAGGGAAGCAATCGAGATTAGAAAAAATCCAAATAATTTCAACAGAGACCAAGGGGTTGAGCTTTCTAGCACGTGGAATTCCGTCATTCGACCATGTACGCACCCCCCCACTAACTTCAGTCACCGAGCCACGCCTACCACCCCCACCACCAATCCCACGGGGACCACTCCCACCACCAACCATATAAATAGCCCAACACGGAATAGACCAAACCAGTTTATTTACAAGCTCCGAAGAAGATAGCAGCATGGCTATTGAAACGTCAGCTACCCAGCAATCCAGACGACCGCGGCACAACCCGGAAAACAATAACCCTGCTATCAATGCAGGAAAATCACTTTTTGAGATACAATTGTTCGTTGAATGATCATTGCAAAAGAGACACTGGCAATATGTTAAAGATAGCCAAAATTTATTAAAACAGTATGCAAGATTATTCCTAACTATTAGGTAGTAAAGAATGTACAAGTATATCTTTATTAAACGGAAAATTAATTAAAGAAGTGCTAATTTAAATACGTCAGTGCATGATTATTATGCGAGTCAATATTTCATATCATCGTTAAATTTTTCAATGCATCTATAGTATTGAAATTGCATTGTCAGATGGCAGATTGCGCAATAGAAGAGTTAATGAAGATAGGTAACATAATATGTATTTAATTTTTTTGAAAGGAAATTTCTGTGGAATGACGTCATCGCCAGGCAACTTAGATTATTAAGTTCTAATTTAATTTAAATAATTCTGAATCAACTAACAACAATAACAAATTAAAAGAACGTCCACATGGCACAATTTGGAAACTAAACGATCAAATTAAATGTTCACTATTTGAATTCAGAACTCAGACAGAGTTTCGGCATAGATTGACCTCATTTGATTCCTGATCTTTTCTTTCAGTTGCCTAATTGTACTGACTGCGCAAGTCACTCAATAAAATCCTCTTCATTATTCTAAATTAAGTATCGCTGTGGGAAAATATTAATTTTCAAAATGTGAAGTTTGAACGATCTTTAAATTTATTGTTTTATTTTATTGATTCCAAAATTATTTTGTTGATAATGAAATATTAAAATTAAGCCATGTTAATATTATTTTCTTGTTAAAGAATTGATTTTTAATTTCCACGTAAAGTTAAAATTTCACTCCCACCCTGTTTTTACTTTTAAAAAACGATATCTTAAGAATCATCAGTCCAACGGTGATACTCCTATGTGATACGGACACGAATTAGAATTTAATAGTCTATCCTAATTTGAAAAACTGTGAGAGTTCCAATAAAAAAAAAAAAAAACGGAAAGAGGCGGAAAATGTTTCCTTGAAAAAATTCAGAAAAATCAATGGGAAAGAATGTAATAATGTATGTATTTCCATTATTCCAAACTTTGGGCTCTGCTTACTATCCATATGTAAGAGTAAACATAAATAATAAATTATCTTCATTTGTAAAACTCTTTTCTTGTATCCATTTTGTGATCATTTAATATTTAAAATTACTATTTTACGTAAGTATTAGAATTAGAATTGGGACCGGGTACTGTTACGTTATTTATTTTCCCTGATGGTGAAATTTTCCTAAAATAACGATTTAACAGACTTCGGGTCGAGATGCACTGGAGACTGGTCGAGAGTACAACCTAAATGTGGGGGTGGGTGGTGATAATCGGAAGAAAGTAAACTCCGAGTGGTTTAAACGAAATGAATATATTTTCACCCAGTTCTGCACACGTACAAATCTGATTATTTGATAATAAAAACGTTTCTCACACTCAATAATTAAGAACAATAATGAAGGGTTGTGCCCTCGCCATGACAAAAAAAAAGGAAAACTCTCGAAAAGTAAATTGAATTCAAAAACTAAATTAAAAAAAAGGGGGAGAGCCGATAGTGAAGCCCGATATCGTCCTCGACGCTATTCTTCTACGCCGCCCACGATCGGCGGGACCGTTCCCTCGGGCCTCACCTCGTTTCCCAAAAAAAAGCTAAATTCAAAATAGAAAAGGAAGTGGCGCGGCGGACGAGGACACAAAAGATAAAGAAATAAAATAAACAAGAACTCTTACAAAAAAAAAACTGTTATCGGCCTGACCGGCCGCTTGCAGGCGAGGTCACTAGCAGACCGATAACTCACCCTGAACAAAAAAAAAACGTTCTGCCTAAAAGGGGATGGGACGTTTCGCCGCAGCCGTTTCGCCGCCAGCCCTTTCGCCACGCGGACGTTTCGCCGCGGCCGTTTCGCCGCCATTTGAATCTCATCAGTCATCACAGCTGTCATGATAGATTTACAGAGTATGCAACCCACATTTCTTGAAACTTAAATTTTATTTTTGACCACTAGAGTGTATACCGGTCATTTTATTTATGCATATATTATATTTAAGTCCGAACATTGCCCATACGTTTAGTTAAAAAAAAACACAGGTCAATGAATGTATGTAATCGAGTAACAATGTTACATCAAAATATCTACTTGACATTAAAAAAAATCTCAACTTGTTTGAATTATTACTGTGATAAAATAAATTTTAAAATATATTCAACAGTAATATCCCAAGTGCATGAAAATAACCGATTAAAATTTGACGTTTTGTCAAAAGGTTTTGGTTAGAAATATGTCGTAGCACGAGGGATTTTGGGTGGAAAATTTACGAGAAATATTTATTTAAGCAAAACGTTGCGACAAAAAACGTTAAAATTTAATCAGGTTATTTTCATGCAAGCGGGGTATTCGGAATGATTTTTCCTGAATTATTATGAACAAATAGATTTTATAACGAATGATTTGCAACATCTTGGACAATGATTGCAAAAAATTCAGAAGCGAGTAAATTTTGACATAGATATTTACCCGGCTAAATTTTGACGTTTCAAATTTAACCGATATAAAAGCCAGAAAAACCATTACTTTTTATATGTATGAAGGAAATAATAAAAGGAAGAAAAAACACACAATGCATTTATTTTATATTATGTCAATCAGAGAATCAGAGCACTGAATCATCTTTTTAATAACAGAAACGGAAGTTTCAAATAAAGCAAAAAGTGTTATTCCTCTGCAGTTTTTGCGTAAAATCAAAAATAATCTTTTTCCCTCTTGTAGGTAAACTCAATCCGGGGACATACTGTATATCTGACCCTGAAAGCCTGCCCAATAAAACTATAATATTCACCAAATACAGAGAGCGGCATTGTGTAGTTGCATTTCCTCAAGTGTTACTATTAAATCTACTATTTACTAAGAAGGCTCCATGCAGATGAGGGATTGAATATTCGTTCGGAGTTTCTACCTGATTTGACAAGAATTATGAAGAAGACAAAAATTACTCTTATCGTAAAGTATTTTTAGGGTAAAATTACAATGTAACGGTCGGTACCACCATCTTCATCTGGTGTCCCTTGGGCGAAAAATCGAATACATCTACACGAGTCACGTCACACCAGGGTTTTTTTCAGGTTACTTGCACCCTGTTTATAAAAACTTTGTATGTACATAGCAAATAGAGACCAATGCAATAACACGCAGACCAATAAATTAATCTCAACCAACACGTCTTTTAATCGACCAGGTGAGAAAAATATGGTGCTCAACCTCATATTATACCTACATAACAAATTTTAAATCGTAATGTCGTTTCCAAAGAATCAAAGTAATGAGAGTCATTGATAATCTATTTTTAATACCCCCTCGTTAAAATTCCATTTAAAAATATCTTAAGGGCGAGGTTACCTGTAGGATTTGGTAACGACAAAATTGGATAAGGATTAAATTGATTATTTTACTATAGGTAGGTACACAATAACAAATTTTCAGAATATAAAAATATAACGTTAACGTTCAGGTATCAGAGAACCCCCTGGGGCATTGCGACGCAATTAATCCATTAATAAATAAATGACACTGACAAGAAACGCTAAAAATCCTCCTTTTAGTAAGGTTTATAGAAAAATAACTATAACAGGTGGCTAAAAAAAGATCAGCAGCGGAACAGCCGTGGCAAACTGGCCCAGCGGCGAAACGGCTGCGGCGAAACGTCATAGACCCACCTAAAACGACGCGCTGGCGTCGCGAAAACAATTTTTTTTTCTATCACCGTGGCCTTGATCGTCACGGGGCGGTCGACGTCTCTGGAGACCTGGACTTTCCTCGGGGACTTCCTCGGGCCCACGGTGGACGACGAAATCCAAGCGTGGAATTTGACTCCGCACTCCGGCGTTTGGTTCTTCACGAACCTTCCGTCGGGGATCCGTAAATCCGCTCCTCGGCGTCTGGGTTTGGACTTCCTGGACTCTTCTTCCAGCCTCACCCTCTTCGGACCCTCGACGTCTCCACACCCTTTTCTCGCCGTTCAACTACTCGCCGTTTCAGCCCCTTTCACAGTCTCGCACCGATCTGACCTCCCTGACCAAAGACCAAAGACCAAAACGTCGTGCGCACGATGATCGAAACATTGACAAAACTTGCATTTTTTTTTAAAATGTAACATGTATATTCTTGTTGTTCTTTTCATTTACTGTTCCCTAAAATGCCGATATCTGGATTAGCGTTTAGAATTTTAGTAATAAGGGTCCACTAGAATGAACGCCGACGGCGACGTGGAGATAACACCTATAACATAAGTCTTCTGATAACTGTTATCGCTATTGTTACAGATCAATGGAAAGCGGCGGTGAACTGCGTTACATCTACTATCTGCGAATGCAGGTGAGTGCCTTTCTATAATAAGATTTATCGCTTGGAATAAACACAAAGAAAATCGGTTTGCAATATCAGAGTTATATTGTCTAAAAAGTCCCATACAATTTGTTGTTTATAGAAGTTTTATTTTTAAGGTACAATAATATAGCTAAAAAATTGTTGTTTTTGAAACTGACATATAATAAGGATGACATAAACTTTTTCAAGTTAGAATTAGTCTATTTCTTCTGCAAGTATTCGGACTTGGCAGACTTTGCGGAAAATTCGGTTATCTATTGGGAAAATTTCATTGGAAGGGAAGAGAACGTGTAAGATAAGATCTGTCTTTCTTGATACGACTGAAATATTCCCTTGGTAACGGCCATATAAATGCAGATAGCCCAGTTAGAGCGACTTCTCTACTCCTTTATCTTAAAACTAATGTGGCACAGAGAGCTACATGAAAATGTCGCATACAACTCTGACTCACAATGCCGGACTAGTGATTTCTGATTTCATTTATGATCAAATTTCCGTTTAAATTTTCAAGAAACTAATTTCTCAAAAAAACCGAATTTACATTTCAGATTTTTTTGCTTTATTTTGTTATAAAATTGTTCGAATTGTTCCTCAGGGTCATTATCATCATCATCAAAATCACCTGGTGTTTGCCAAAACAGAAATTCATTGATTTCAGGTATTTGTTCGTCTTGATCTTCAGATTCTGAAACGTTTGTGATTATTTCATTATCCGTGCGAGATACGTATATTAACTAATTACAAAAAATATAGAATATACAATTCTCTGCAATTTTTGTTGTTTACGTTTTTTTGTCAGATCTATATTTTCGTAGTTAGAGCCTGTAGAAATCGAGCATTTATTGTTTGCCCGTCTACGGGCATATCGGACTCCAACGTGTATTCTAATGAAACAGGTAAACGCCAAATGATCCTGATGATGATGATGATGACCCCGAGGAACAAGAGGAAAATTCTCAAGAGGAATTCCCGAATTCATAAACTCTGATGAATTCAGCTCATCTATACCGATCGATCCAGATCATTTGGATCCGTCTACGTTACAAAGAGATCAAAAAGAGTAGAACATTAAACTTCTATTGCATCGTGGACTATGCCCACCGGGGACACTACGTAAGAAAAAAACGCACCCTATTGCTCTACCTCTGTGGTGGTATGGAAAAAAATAAAAAGTACAAAAATAAAAGAAATTCTCGAATTCTACACGCTGTAACTACGAAACTATTGATCTGACAAAAAAACATAAAGAACAAGAAATGTAGAGAATTGTACGCTCTACATTTTCTATAATAACTTAGATAGACGTATCTCGCACGGATAATGAAATAATCGCAGAAATGTGATTTTCCACCCCTATTCTCCAGTATAGCGGGGCGAGCGGCAACCCCCCAAGGTCGCAAACTCGGCAACATTAATAATATGCCTAATAGAAAATACCTGCCAAGTATAAACTTTTCAGTACCTTTTGCAAGGTGGAGCCATTTTTATGTCTCTATTGACTGGACTATGTCTTCTACCTAAAGCAAAAAGAATTTGGTGAGAGTAATAGGTTGGGAGCTTTAATATTCAGCACGTATTTTGTATCATAAATCAAGTAAAAATCCTATTTCAGTAACACACGTTAAAATGTGAGTTTCTTCTTTATGACAGCGACGTCTTACTATAATGTTTTTTTCATTTAAATTCGTGGCAAGCAAAGAGGCCGCTCATAATAGATGACTTACACTGGTCAAAAATTAACATATTGTTAATCCACCTTTTCTGAATGCTACAATGAAACAAGTTGGAACTTACCTGTTTGGTAAAGGAATGAGTAATGAATTACATATTTACAAATGAAAAAAGACAGAAGAAAAAATGTATTTTTTACATATACGAGTACTATTGCGGGCAAAAAAAGTGGGACATCAACGTCATTGTCTTGACTTTTAATGTGAAATAACCCTTATCTGATTCTAACCCTACTTTGATTTGATTGACGTTATCATTATGTATTGTAGGTTGTAGGGAATGATTGTAAGTAAGCACGTAGTGAATATTTATTTAATCAAAATCTACCTTTATCAAAAGAAGAGGGCATTTGGAAAAGGAAAATAAGAGTATAAAATACATTTTTAAACTGTCAGCTAGAGTAGTGTCAAAAAAAAATGACAATAAAGCTTGAACTACATCGAATTTTTCAAAACTGACAGAAATTTGATGTCCCACTTTTTTTGCCCGCAATAGTACCTACACCGATTACAAAGCGTGCTTATACAATTTATTATCACAAGTAACAGTCAATCTAGGTGCAATTTTAAGATATTGCCTTAAATTTAAATATAAGGTTTATTGAAATACATTTTAAATGTTTAAGTAGGTGTGTGTTGTAAAAAAATAAAATATTTTTTCTATAATTGATTCAAAAAATTGGCATTCACGTACAGTTATCTATGCGTGAAGTGGGTGAAATGCGATTTCACACACTTAAGCTTTTCTGTTTTTTACTTCACGCACTGTTTTTTATTGGTTACCTAGCAACATGGTCACTGAGTTGATACTTCAGATTTCCTACAAAAACTTGAATTTTAAAATTTAGTCCTGAAAGCAATTATAGAAAAAATATTGTTTATATTTCGTGCGTGAAGATGTTTTTTGTTCACTCAAAGGCTTTTACTGCCTCGACCTGCGTCTCGGCGTAAAAGACCTTTTCATGCACAAAAAACACTCACTTCACCCACTTAATAACGGGTGACTATTAAAATTTTCACTTTGGGTTGGCTATGGATCATTCTTTGTTTTCCGTTGCACCTTAGACACTGTCAAGTTTGACATTTCAATAAATGTTTTTTCTCTTAATTTGGTTATGTTTCAATTGTACTGAGTGACATTTGTCCTTCGTTCTTGCGTGTGTCTAAAGTAACAGAAAAAATAAAAACTCATTCAAAGCCAACTCCAAGTGAAAATTTTAATACCCGTCACCCGTTATAAAAATAACAATTAATGATATGGTGTAAAAATGATCAAAGTTTTACATTTATAGCATATTGTGTAGGTATAATAAAAATACTTTTGCATTTTAAGTGTAACGCGAGTTTCGTTATTTAACTATAAAAACAGGAGTTTATTAATTTAATGCAATTTGAAGAATGTAATTGTATTAAATATTAGAAACGCAAATAATAAAATTTACTTGATAAACTGAGTAAGCTCTGTTAAATCCAATCAAGACCAACTTGATTTCTCTAATCGATAAAATATTCAGTTTTTAAATTTCAAAGTCAAGCGATCTCAAAAGCTTTTCTATGTAACATTTTTATACAGACATCAAACCAAATGCACTCTTTTATAATTCGTTATTAAAAATGTAGAATGTAGGGTGTTATTTAAAATTTTGAAGTGGGTGTGGCTGGGGCCAGAAAAGTCTCTAGATAAAAGATCTTATCTTACCTAGTAACTTTAGGGGCGGGGTAATGAACCGACATCTACACTAAGTTATGTCCCCTATGAGGTGATTAAACATCATACATTTCAAAACTTGTAACGTTAAAGAAAAGGCCATCCGAATTTTTCGCGTGGACACTCCGTATAATAAATTTAATATAAGTTTTTTTGAAGATTTTTTTTTTTAATATGATATTAAATTCAAGGCTTTATAAAGTGAAAAAGAAAACATATTACATAATACATATCTAATATAATATACCTAGAATAATAATGCAATACATAGGTGAGCATTTGTTAAGTTTCTGATAAAAAAAATGTATATCTCTACAAGTAAGTAGAATTACTTTATCCTCTTTTTTCTTCTGTGTTTTTTGTGGTATCTTCAAATGATACAGACGAGTAAATTAGAACTGCTGTCCGGAAAGGTAACCAGTATTGCAATGGATTTTGTATTACTTTAATAGTTATTTACATAATTAGTGGGATAAAAGCAATATTACAGGAGCCGAGTGTGAAGATTGCAGATGACGAGGGCGTTAGCCCGAGTTCATCTGTAACACACGAGTTTCCTGTAATATGCTTTAGCCCACGTGTTATATACAACATTTTATCTACGGCTGCGAATTATTAATAATAAAAAAAAAACAATTTTTGGAAAAAACGTCAAATTTGACATTTACAAAAATATATTTTGATAATTGTTAAATGTCAGTTTTAATCGTTTTCATTCAAAATCAAAGCAACAAGATTGAAACAATTTGCTCAATACCAGGACAACCAGCTAATTCTGTTTGTAAACAACGCGTTGTTTTTAATTTTTCATAATTGAGAGCCGGGTCGTTTACGTCTTATCGCGGCTCTCGGAAGTGAAGTGACTTCGAAAAATGTACATTGGGGTTACCCCGACGTCAAGTGAGAAAAGTAACAGAACCTGGAACGGAAACATGTGTGATCCTGTTTCGAGGACGACCTGGAGTGCAAGAGACGTGCGTCTCTGGAGGTGTCATTGCAGTTTGCGTCGTTTTTTAAGTATGGCGTGTATTACAAAGTGGTCTCTTGCGCAAGCAACCCAAAAGAGAATAGTAGATAATATCATTAAAAGTGGAAGTGAGTCTTTTTGTGTCAAGCCCAGAGGTTGAAGACCGAAACGAAGTCGATGCCGGCAACTGGGCGAACAAAATGCAAGAACTGTGTTATGTATTTACAATAAGTACCTAGCTTTTCTTTTGTATTGTTGTCTTTCAATAAATTTTGTCTCTTTGCTTCTAAATAAAAATGCGTTACGTAATGAAACCAGCCCGGTAATGAACTACATTACGCAACTCAAATGACTATAAATGAATGTGGTTATAAGGTCTTATCCAAGCAGCCGTAGATAATAGTTTATTATGATACGAGTCTTATAAGAAGCATTTTATCGCACGCACGGTTTTAGGCCACGACGAGTTTGCGAGGAGTGCCCTAAAGGAGTAAGTGCGATAAAATGCCTTATAAACGAGATGTCATACAGTATTTTTTCTACTTTGCCACTTTTTCAATGAAAAAAAATAATTTAAAATTTAAAACCGTTAAAGTTGAAGGATTCCACCCAAGGTCACGTCTGCGGTCTGCCACGACACCATAGTATCCGTCAAAATTAAAAAATTAAATTTCACTATTTTTAGTATTATTATTATATCACACCTTTTCCAATTACGATACGCAAAACAGTATCGTAATAGCATTAGTACGAACGCAAAGTAGAAAAAATAAATTACGGACGCCATAAAGTAAAATACACTTCTGGACAAAATTAAGAGACCGCCAATAAAAATTAAAATTACTTGTTGAAAGTCTCATTGATCTTAACAAAATTCACACATGTCATAGTTAAGTGTATATTACATTATTTCTAAAAAAATGCCATGAAGAAATGAACAAAGGTAATGCATTTGTTTTCAAAATAACGAATGTCAACAAAAAAATACTTGTTAGAGATGCCATTTTAGTAGTTTTACTGTACCAGGCGAGTGAAGTATTACCGCCCGCACGATAACCCTATTAAAAAATTAGTTAAAATTACGAAAGTTTAGGGTTACATTCCCTTGATATAACACTTCAAATGTGTAATCAATTTTCCCTTATCACTTAATTCAGTCATAAAATTTTAAAAATCGATTTTGAGTATAAATTTTTTATTTTTTTTTGTTCGACATTGTCAGAATTTGAAAATTTTCTCCTGTGTGAACGAATTTTGATAAATGTCACAACTAGTCAAAACGAAACGTCAAGCTAATTTTAAAGGTTTTAAGCGATTTAGAGCCTTTAAGAGGCTCGTCGAACAAAAAAACGTTGTATTCAACTCGTTCATGTGTAAATTGGCCCACTCGTCCTAAAAAAGGCCCAATTTACGCACGAACTCATTGAATAAACTACTATTTTCGTACACGCTCATAATTCACAATTAATTCAAAGAACACATTTATGAAATTCGCATCAAAAGATAATTATTCGTTTTTGAATTATTCCAATTTTAACATTAAGAGCGAAAAATGACCAAGATTTACAACTGCAGTATCACTTTTCTAGTAATTCTTAAGTCCCTAAAAAGTACCATAAACAACCTACGTCAACTTCTTTTGTGGAACTGACCGCCCAATTTAATAATAAATCATAGCTAAATTTTGCACTTGAATATCAAATCCCATTTATTTCAAAAACCGGTGATGTTTTCATGATTTCAATGACACCAAATTTTTTCTAAATGTTTGAAAGGACTCTCATTGAAAAATAATGTAAATTAATGTAGCGGTTATTGAATAACAAAATTTTTACCTGTTTCATTAAAAATTTTGAAATATTTACAGACTGTTCTACAGTGATACAATCATTCCTGAATTTTTTGAGAATTTTAAATTGATTAGAAGTGGGTGTTTTCGCTCGGGCGGTAAAACTTCACTCACCCGGTACTAAAACATTGATTTTATCATTACAAAAGTACAAAATCTGTTTTCCGTCGCATATTCAACCAAAAGTATACCTAGGCATCTTAGCGTTGAGGAAGTGTCTTAAATCATTATTCTTCTCCGCGAAGGGTATTCGCAGAGGGAAGTTGCTCAAATTTTAAATACCAACAAATCTGTGGTACAAAGAGCTGCTGCAAGACATAGAACCACTGGCAGCTTTAACAGATGTTGGATAAAACTATGCATTACACTCGTGCCTTAACAGCAAATAAGTCGCTTAAGAAACATTAGCTAACTCGAGTAAGCTCTCGTGGCTAAACATTTCTTTCGTGACTTATTTGCCTTATAAGATACTTGTATAATAAATAACTTGTGTTTGTTATAAATCCCCTATAAACAATTCCAAATAGTTTACATTCTGAAAAAATTAAATGAACATTTTGTGTTAAAATACACTAGGGACGTAAATAGTCCCTCTCATCTCTTAATTTTTGAACTAGACAATTACAACTTGTGGCTTTGTGCTTTTGTGCCATAACATAACATGATCGTGGAAAATTAATCTTATAGCGCAAGGTTGGTAGAACTGACTAATTTGTATAATAGGTTGCCTCGTTGCCATTTAAAGCAATAGTCTGAATTTTTTCCCCCCGCAAAAGTTACTCGTGACGTCACAGTGTACTAAACTTTTACGACAGAGTCTGTCGATCATGCATTAGGTGTTCGCTCGCTAGAATAAAGCCCAAAAAGCCACCCAATAAACTCCACGGAGCTTATGAACCTTGGGTTCTATTCGAACACCCAAAATTTTTGGGTTGATTTTACGTCACGAGTTACTTTCCCCCCCGCCCCGCAATTTTCAACGAGGCAACCTATTATACAAATTAGTCAGTTCTACCAACCTTGTTATAGCGGCTTAGCTGCGCTCTCTCGTGAATCAAACTCAAACATTTACATTCGCAATAAAATTACCACGTTTCTTTACTTGTTTTTTTAACAATATTAGATTGTTATCTACAGGGTCTCTATAAATGATTGTCTGGTCAAGCCAGCCTTGGAAAAAAATTTTACTGTTCCGCTTTTTTGAAACTGATGCCAAATTCTAGTTCGTTTTCATGGTCACTTTTGACATTAGTGACTGACGTTTCGTTTGCGCTTGTCAGTCGAGTTTTGGTTCCTTAACTTCCTTATATTCGTTTTATCGCAGTTAATCACAGTTAATATACACCAAAAATCAGTATTTTTCAATAAAAATTGCAAGTACGTCCGCTTTTAGAGGTAAATACACCGGCAAAATTTGTGAGGTTATGCTTTAATGTTTTATGTTTTATTTTAGCTTTATTTTCTTTACAATGGTTTATTCTGTTGAACAGAACACGTTCATTGTTGTTTTTTACTTTCGAAATGGAAGGTTTAGTAATGGGGAATTATCTGTTTGTAAAAATGAATTCCATCAAAATATCTGAACAACATTGTGAACAGATTTTTAACAATCAGAACAATTAGCAAGGGTAAATCATTAGGACGAGCACCAGTATCTGATGAAATACTCGAGGATTTGAAAGAAATGGTGGAAAAGACTCTACAGATATCCATAGCCTGTTTATCTCAACAATCTGGTGTACCACGATGCACTTGTCACAAAATCATTAAAAATAGGCTACAACTGCATCTTTATAAAATTAGTGTTGTACAAGAACTCCAACCTGCAGATTATCAAAGTTGTGTTTAATAATGTATTCAGTTTGAAAATCACCTCAATTTCATAATTTGGAGTGCTGAGAATCCACACCAATTTGTAGAGACTCCTTTACATGTTTTGAAAATTGGTGTGTGGACCTGTGGATAGCAATGTTGCTGTACCCTTAACTAAGAAATGCAAAATATTTTTGAAAATAAATGAAGAATTGTCAAGTGTTTAGAAGTTAATGGGGGACATTCTCAATCTATTTTATAAAAAAATACCTATTTGTTATCGTTATTTAGTGTTGTAAATTATGTTGTTCAATACATTTGATTTTATTGAAAAACCAGTAAGACTAATTTGTTATGAAAAACACTGTTATTTATATTGGAAGAAAAAATGGGAGTCAATACCATATTCGACAATTCAGTCTAGGTCGTATTTACCACTAGCATAAAACAAGAAATGTGAAAGCACTAAAGCAGACAAAAAGGCAGTACCAAGTATTGTGGTATACGGGGACAAGGTGTTCTCAATATTTATCTGTTTGGATTTGTTCTCATACCAATTCCTGTACAGTGTGTGGCGGTACGATGGGGGCAATAATTGTTTCCCTGTGGGTGTTGATATTAAATAATAAATACATTAATGTTAGCAAGAGTAAAGCACAGTTGAAACTTGTCTCTGGTTAAAAGCCAACAACCTAACCTGAAATCCTGAAAATGTGACATTCATTAATTGCCGAACAAAGCGGCACATTCAAAATTTGACAACTTTCCATGGCTGGCTGGACCCGACAATCATTTATAGAGACCCTGTACTATTAAATACGAGGGCGAATCAATTATTCAGCATGCCTACGTAACCACATTCAAACGATCGTAATTCCGGATTGAAGTGATGGATGTGTAAAATCAAAAATCTTTGTTGGAAATGAAACATCTATCAAATGATGTGTCATCACATGATGTCCCTTGCCACTTAAAATTTCTAAGTAGATAGTACCCCTAACGCCATATTTACAGATTCACGCTTCAATTTTATGCTAAAGAGCGTAATAGTCAATATCATGTGCTCAGTGTTGGTTCGATGGTGCTCTCACTGCTCTCTTATTTGCCTTGTTCAAAAGTTAGTTAAAGTGAAAAAATAATTCAAGTCAAATGGATTTGAAGCTACTTTTTACCTGAACTTTCTTATTGAAACGCATCAGTATCATTTATTATACCTACGTACAACACTGCGTGGATTTCAAAATATGTTCAGGTGGTTGGAATATTTTCAGAACCTTTTAGATTTCACGATAATTTTTTAATTATTAAATGGTTATCTGTATTTTTATTGAGTTTCTAAACATTTTTTTCTCAATTAAATGACCTGTTGTAACTTGCTGTAATATGTATTATTAACGTAAATTAAAAAAAATATATTAAAAAAAATTAAATCTAAATATGTATAAACTTCTTGTGTACTAAATATATCGGGTGTGTTAAAAAAATTGGACACCAAAGAAGGTATACAATTTAGAGTAATCATGGAACATGAAGAATTTTTTTTTCTTGCTTTTAGCCTTTCGTTAACGCGCAAGAGCTTTTGGAAGTTACAACTAAACTACTGTAAAATTAAATGATCCTGTTATTGATGTGGAAACCTAATTGTATGTGTCAACTCTCAAAGGTGCCCTCAACAGATATCCAAAAATTCCTGTCACGAATACGTTCTAAATCCGTTTCTTCGTCAGTGTTAAATATGATGAAATTTGGTGTGGGAGATTAGTTTTCAAACGCGGCTACATTGCTAACATATCATAGCAACGAAAAAAAAATCACCTTTATAAAATAAATGTCAATGAAGTTTTCAAATTATTTTCAAATAGTATACAGGGTGACTGACGAAAAACCTTTGACGCTGTATCTTACTTATTCTTCATCCGATTTGAATAAATGACACATCAAATGAAATAGTTCGAAAAGCACTTCATTATGATCCTATTAGATATTTTTTTTGACATCTATTTTTTGACAGACGATAGCTAACTTTTTTTTTTCAAATTACACTCTATATATTTTTTTATTCGTTCTTATAAAGAACCTTCTTCAGAATATTCGTGCATTAAAAGAAAAAACAAAAATTGTATTTTAATTGAAAAAAATTGAACATCAAATCAAATCAAATCAAATTTGTAAACAATACAAAATCTATTCTAGTTGCTCAAAATTTCTTCAATGCTGTTGCAGACACTGTCGATACCTTCTAGAAATACCCACCTTTGCATTCAGTAAAAAATTTCGGGGTTGTTCCTGACATACTTGCACTATCCATTTTATTAACTCTTTTTGGGTACCTGGTGGGGTCAAATAAACATTGTCTCGAAAGTTTCGAATGAAGATAAAGAAATCCAATGGATTCAAATCTGCGGATGTAGCGGGCCATCGCATAGCTCCATGAGCACCCATTCATCGTTCACCAAAATGATTTAAACGATTTAAAAATACAAAATTCATGCGTGCATACGTGGTATGGCGCCGTCCTGATGAAACACGACTCTTTTCAACACTGCTAATGGTATCTCATCTCATCCAGAAAGTTGCTTATTTCGTTTGATAATAAATAATATGATATTTTGTTTGATCGAGACTGCTATCAATAAAAAAGGGACCCACTAGTCCATTCTGTCTCCAAAAATGCCACACCATACGTTAACACAACTAAATCGTCTTTGGAAATTTTCTTCCACAGCAACATTATTATTATTATTATCAAACTGTTTTGACAAATGAATATTTAGAGCTTACTTATAATGCATTCATTTTTGTAATGACGAACTAACTGGAACTTTTTTTTTGTTAATTTTTTTTACAAAATATATGAAAATTCGACAGTTGGCAATGATTTAAAATGTCATATTATTGTCACTGCCAAAATGAATGAATTTCCAAAACGGAGTAAAGCATCAATAAGCAGCCCATTTTAAAGGCTTTCAACAAAATTAAGAAAGAAATTACTCATGGAAACAATGGAAACGTAAATACGTAAAGTACAAAATTGTAGAAGCAGTGGCGAATGTTTTTTCGGTAAATCCTAATCTAAAATAAAACTCTTCCTAAGTGCTGCACAGGCTTCAGTCCCAGAAGTATGTATAGAATTTTAAATGAAGCAGAAGAACAAGGCTTACTGGAAACTTTAGCATCCATGACATATCTCCAATTATTGTTAATTTGGTTAAAGATTCGGATTCGGACTTGGAAAACAGCGACGATGACGAGGATGAGTAGCAAAATGCAAAATTATTTCATTGTTACGTTCAACTGCCTTTTCGTATTTGTTTAGTGCAACTTTGCTTTTTTCTTCAAAATAATTACACATTTAATTTCACTATACTTTGAATTGGACCAGTTTTGACAGATCAAATGACGTGACCCATAACCTAACTTTTTAAAAGCCCAAATTCGCGGTAAAAAGATGTGTTCACAAGATAAAAGTTACTAAATTTAGTAACTCTAGTTCGTCATTACAAAAGTGAATTGATTATAGTCATTTCGAGCATTTAGAACAAACTTCTCTCTTGTTTATTTTGGTCACTTGATTTTTAAATTTTGTACATTTACTCTTTAATTTCTCGACTTTTGTTTAATGAATGGGTATAGTTCTTTACATTTTTATATTCAGAAGACAAATCTCTATAATACTGAATAGAAAAAAATGTATTTGAAAAAAAGAAGCTGATGTTCATCTGTCAAAAACTGGACGCAAGAATTTTTTTTTATTAAGTTGGTATTGAAGTGTTTTTAAAATTATTTCATTTGACGTGTCATTTATTCAAATCGGATAAAAAATAAGCAAGATACAGCATCAAAGGTTTTTCGTCAGTCACCCTGTATAACGGTATTAGGCCGATATGGGTTATATAACAGACGAGGTTGAGATATTGTAAAATCGAGGCGGAGCCGAGATTTTATAATCAACCGAGTCTGTTATATCCATATCGGCCGTATGTTGTTTTATAGTTTTCTTTATACCAATAATACTTAACATTTAACGATGATTTATTTGTAAGACTGACATTTCTCTTTACTTCAAAAATTAAATTTAGTTGTCATTTGTGCCGTAACCGTAGCAACGGCAGCAAAAATAACGGCCTCGGTCTGATAATTTTGAATAACGGCCTATAATTTTGAATAACGGCCTAGACTGTTATAGGTGTCATATCAATCAAGCATTGAGTACTGATAAATCCTAATAACAATATGGTATAAAGAAAATGAGTTTTACCGCAGATGAATGTTGTAATATGATGTATGTATTTAGCTGTCGCCGCATTTAGCTGCACACACATACACCATGCGTTTTCGTAACGGAAGACATCCCAGTGTGAATGTTATGTAATTAGGCATTTTGACCAAGGACTGAGAGAAAAAAAAATATAACCATGACCACTACATACGGTATTTTTAGTTACCTATTGCGTTGCTGCCATTTACATTATGACTCTCTGAGAGTTTTTTCTTTAACTGAAAGCTGCAGAATAGTTTTTGATATAAAATCGGGGTTGTTATGCTATGCGATGCTACTAAAACGGCTGTCCGTCCTTTTTGACACACACGATATAATGGTATAGTCCATGTAATACCCCAAGTCAGTAGAATTATAGCATAGTTTTAATTATGAAATTCATGTGCATGCTAATATGTTATGCATAATATACTGGTGCTCCAAAATTCCGGAACAATCTAGCAGTACGTTGTTAAGTAATCATTAAAATATTCGGTAAAAAAGTTTTAAAAAAATCTTTTTTGTAGAAGATATGGGCCTGTTTGTTACACTAAATGTGGCAACATTTAAAAACATTCTATGTATGTACCCCAATAGTCGGCAAATATTTCATTTTTCTTGTGTCCATGAAAATGAGAGAAAAATCAAAGCCATGTTGCCGTACGTTATCTGAGGTAAAACGGACATAAAATTACTATTTGCTGGAAGTAATAAAGAAAATAATTACAAACCTGATCACAATCGTTCAGATTTATTATGTCACTGCCTAGTGCCTAGTAAAAGATAAATAGTCAAAATCTTTTTTAATATCTAAAATAAATGAGATCAAAGCTGCACCTTTTGAGCCACCATATCTTCAAATTTAAGAGGTATAGAATTTTTTTATTATTCTTCTCATTATTTTCTAACATGAGTTGACATTGCCCCATTGAGTTGTTCCGCGAATTTTGGGGCACCCAGTATATAAAATTCAATTAATCTAGCAGAGATACGTCTTTTTTAGTAGTTTTCCGTTTCATCCAAAATTCTTATGTTAGACGAGGATATTTTACTGCCTTGGGATATTACATGGACTTTGCCACTCGTAGTAAAAATTATCAAGCAGATTTAAAAAATATGTAGTAACACATTTTTAATGGTAATATTATTAGTTTTTGTCAAGGGTCTCTGAAATTAGAAAGGAAGCCTATTTCAGACTTAATTAAAAATATACAGTGTGGAATAAAATGATTTTCATCTAGTTACCCTTGTAAAAATACGAAATGCCGCTCTACAAATAAAGAAGGCCTTACCTCAAAATATATATCCAAATTTCAAATGTAATTTATAGCGAAGAGATGATATGAATGCAAAGTTGAGATTGGATTTAAAAAGGAGCTAACAAAAGCAAGTCACAGCTAGTGTTGAAAGTGGCCAACTGGCCACCAACGTTTGTTAATTCAATTAATAGTTCGACACTTCAAAAAAAAAGTAGAGCGGTGTAGGAATATTTACATGTGCAAAAATTCCACAGCAAATTAGATGAAAATTATTTTGTTCCACACTGTATAACACTGTTGAAAAAATGTCCCGGATTTATGAAATTCTAGCCTTAATAAGTTATTAGAATTATGATTTTTTTTTAATTATGTCCAGAGAAATAGCTTTTTAGTAATTCATTAATCGACTGTTTTGAGATTTTACAAATATTAACAACTCCATTATTTTTGCAATTATAGTAATTAACGTTATAAGTCCGGGAACTCATAGTTTACAGTACGAGTTAGACGTTTAAGGACGAGGCGACGAAGGAGCCGAGTCTTGAAACTCGAAACGAGTACTGTAAAAAGAGTTCACGGACGAATGTCGTTATGTATTTTATTTCATCCTGCCTCAAATTTCGTTTGAAAGAAACATTGAAATTAATTTCAAAATAATTCAACAAAAGCTCCAAATCTAGTCACATTTTAGGAACATGATTAGCAACGGCTGTTTGGCAATTGTTTATTTTGTTGAAATAATTTTGTGCGTCAAAATGACTTCTAAAGCAAATCCTCCAGAAATTGTAAGAAAATCTGCAGAAGCCTGCGCTGAATTAATACCTATCAAGTCTGGTGAAAGGTACCAAAAACAATTCAGCCATTTTTGTAAATGGAAATCAGAAAATAATGTGAAGAAAATTACGCAAGAGTTTATGCTGGCTGGCCTATTTTTTAGATTTGGTTTAAATGGTTGTATTATTTTGTTTGTGAACTACCGTTTTTAGTCTGAGAAAGTAAGTGCATCTTCTTTGTGGCCGAAATAGTGAAATTGTTAATTTGTATTTAGATGTAGTTTTGAATAAAACATTTCTTAAAACTGAATCATTGTTATTACGATTGTTACTTTTGTGTTTCCAATAGCAACACTTAACAGGCGTCCGGCCGTTTTTTGCGTTTTCCCGGATTCAAACTGATGACGTAATAGTTATTTATGTGACGAGCTTAGTAAATTAATCTTTACGGGCGCGCTGGCCTTGTTGGACGAGTGACGTAAGGAACGAGTCTCCATAAGCCAGTAAGCCCAGTAAAGATTAATTGCTAAGCGAGTTGCATACAAATTTTTATTTCCACCTTCAGCCTTTAAATTTCGTTTTTTAATTATTATTTATGTTTATAAAAATTTTGTAATGAAAGGCGGTGGGGCAATTATACCTACGTCGTCATGGTGTTGAGATAAATAACAAAAACACTGTCAGAAGTTTTGTGAAATTTGTTGCAAAAAGAAAGAAAAGAAAGAATGGCTTTAATGCCCAATGAAAACTTTGAAGGCGATTTTCTTGAAATGCAAGAAAATAACCACGGAATTACCAACGCTGCAAGTGCGGTTCTCTACTGATTCGATCCCAGGAGCGATATGAAAATGACTTTCGAAACGGATCAAAATGCATTAATAAACTTTAAAAAAATTCATTTAATTAGTTTTGATTATTTATTTTTTGATGAGCCTTGTAAAGTCTTTACAGGTCTCTTCTACGTACCTGTTAAATATTACAGGGCTCTGCCTGTAATTACGCATTTACTTAGTTACTACAAATGCCAATAAAGTGTCATTTACTTAGAAGGTGAAAATAAAGTATTGAAATTTGACACAGGATGAAATAAATAAAATTATTTGATACTCAAAATAACAAAAGTGGAAATGATTCAGCAATGCCAAGACTACGTTACTTTTATCAAAGAAAATACATGAATATGCTTAAAAAAGATAGATGTGATTAATAGTTATAAAAATTGTTAATAGTGACGGTTATTATCATTGTTTAGTATAACCGCATTATTTATTTGTGTTTTTGATTCAAGTCAGCGTCAGGATTTTCATCAATATTCCGTTAATCGCCTTTCTTGATACTTTATTATGTTACTTTTATGTTATGTATCCATTACCCTACTAGATATTTAAAAATATAAATAGAACACAGTGCATCCATCTTCACTTCATACTCTAGCACAATTTTCTCTAAGTTTATAAAAAACGTCCATTTACTCGTTTTAATTTTAGTTCAAAATCGATTATACTTAACTCACTTATCGAACGACATGTTGAAAAACTGTTATGCTCCATCGAACAGCACTGATAATAAGAAACATCCACCTGACTTTGAAGCTTGTAGCAGATGATGGTGAATTGTACCAATGGAGTTTTTGGTTGTTGATAACTTGAGCGTCCGGTATCCTCACGGGAATTTTCATCGTTGTTTCTTGGGGTAAGAGGGGAACTCCTGGTAGTGAGGATATGCAGCGAAGCTCAATACTGTCCCCACGGGAGTGTTTTCGTTCAGCCAGGAAGCGTAAAGTAAGAGAGCGAGAAACGAGGCCGGAGCCATCTACTTCTGAACTTGCCATCTCTCCTATAGCCTTTGATGGTGCCTGTAATTGTTAGAGTGCTGCATGTGTTGCTTTGTATTTATCAACAAATTTTTCTTTAAAAGGATAACATTTTTGAAATAAAATATGTTCACTCTAGACAGTCTAGAGTCTAGATTCTAGATTAGAACAAGAACAAGACATTTTTAACATTACTAGAGGTGGCCCAGCGGTTGAAATTCCACCGTTATTCATTAAATTTTTAAGTTTATTGAGGTTTTTTTTTTATCAAGGAGTATAGGTACCTCTATAATCATTGCATATTATTTTTTTTGAATTTTGTTGTATTACGTCAGCTGCTAGCGTGTACAAATACGTTCATTATGCATTAATTTTTTCGAGTTATTTGAAAAATACGAACGATAGGAAAAATGAGGTATAGCTTGGCTAAGCCATATTTAAAAAACGATAAGGCGTTTTTTGCATTTCCTTGTTTTTTTTTAATTGCTATACTGGCCAGGTTTCGCCAACGCTACACAGTTAATTTGCCTATCTTTTTCAAATTATAAAAGGTGATCCAAATTTTTTTTTTAATTCTCTAGCAACTTTATTTCTTGTCCGATTTCAATAAACGATATATCAAATGAAAAGGCGTTTAAGGGACTATGAACTGCCATATAATAGTTATTTTTTAAAGAAGCAGTTTGAGTGGGGTGATATTTAACTTTCTTATTTTAAATTGTGACATGTTTTTCATTACTTATTTTTAAAGTCACTATTTTTCTAAATATTGCTGTATAAAAATATTATTTGTTTTTTGAAAAGTTTTGAAGAAATAAAAATTTCTAATATTCTAAACTCCATTCGAGGTACGGAAACAGCGTGTCCTTGTCAAATTCTTTGCGTAACAAATGCTCTAGCTGACAGCAACTTGATTTTATTCGCTTTTTCATTAAAATGTTTCAATTATTATTTATTAAATATTTTTATTTCTTCAAAACTTTTTAAAAAACAAATAATATTTTTATACAGCAATGTTTAGAAAAATAGTAATTATGTCACAATTTAAAATAAGAAAGTTAAAGTTTTGGATCACCTGTATAAAATTTAAATACAAAATTAATACAAAAAATGAAAAATCAAATAAAGAATACGTGCTTTGTATTTTTTTATATATTTTTTATTGAAACAAAAAAACCGGGCGAAAATAAACGTTAAACATTAAATTTAATAAAATAAAACATTCATTGTTTACGTTCATACACTAAAAAATTAGCGGAATAAATGCGGAGTGAATTTGGGGCGAATGCGGAGTGGATGATTTGTAATTGATTTAAACTGAGCAATCTCAGTATGTTATTACATATTTGTCATTTATTTTTCCAGCTAACTTAATTTGGTTATTACTTATTACATTGTAACGCAATGAATTTTAATAGGTTCTCGCTTGGTACCCGTCATTTGTTTCAAAATGTGTTATTTTTTTAAATTTTTTCTTACTTAAGGTTATACATGTCATACATTGTTGTTTTCAGAATAAAAATCTCTAAAGTTTGTCCAGCGAGTGATTGGTTGACATAAAAGTCACAAAATTCTACGTAGAGAAATAGTACCTAAGGGTAAAAATCACCAAGGTGGCAAATTACAAGTGTGGTTTTATGATGAAAAAACTTGGAAGCTATGATTATGAAAATTAGCTTAAATCGTCACTAAACTTGTGCATAAATAATATTTAAATTGGGCAAGCACAAAACACATTAATTTTTTTCTAATTTGTTTTTCAAAAAAAAAACATCGCAAAAAATCGTCGTTTCGAGAACTTTCTTTTTCTAGCATTAGCTTTTTTTCTTCGGCGCAAATTAGCGCAAATGAGACGAACTATCTTTTTTTAGTAACTTTTTCGGCCTTGTTTTGGTATTTTCAGCCTTGTGGTGCCATATTGCTATGATAAAAACAACAAATATAATATCTTGTTGAAAATTGTGTAAACACAACATAAACAATAAATTTATT
This sequence comes from Tenebrio molitor, assembly GCF_963966145.1. Classification (NCBI taxonomy): domain Eukaryota; kingdom Metazoa; phylum Arthropoda; class Insecta; order Coleoptera; family Tenebrionidae; genus Tenebrio; species Tenebrio molitor. The sequence continues at coordinate 21,920,559 of NC_091051.1, read as the reverse complement.
GAGAATTTGCAATAGCAGATATCACTCCAGGAATGAAACAGTCATCCTGGGAACATCATTATCATTTTGAGAACATGCCATCATGTCCGGGAACGTTCCCAAAATGACCGTTCACGAAATGAAGTTTTTGGTTTGACACTGTCGGAATTTGAGAATTTTCTCCTATGTGAACGGATTTTGATAAATGTCACAACTTGTCAAAACGAAACGTCAAGCTAATTTTAAAGATTTTAAATGATTTGGAGCTCTTAAGGGGCTCGTGGAACCAAAAAACGTTGTATTCAACTCGTTCGTGTGTAAATTGGGCCTTTTTTGGCACTCGTGGGCCTTTAAAACGCTCGTTTCACTCGCGTTTTATAATGGCCCACACAAACTCGTCAAATAAACTACTATTTCAACTAAACGCTGTTTTTTTTTGACGGCAGCCATTTTCGACGCGGTCTGACATGGTTAGTGTAAAATATTTCAGGTTATTGTTTTAATGTTGTAATCTAATAGCTATTAACATACCTAGCGATGTTATGACTATCATAACTACCGCAGATGTCGGTTTGAAATCCGAGCTCGTAGAGCGAGGATTTTAAGACATCTAAGGTTGTTATGATTCATAACATCCGCGGTTTGTTCAATAGTTTACCGGTTTCAGAATAAGCCGAAGAGAATTTAAAATAATTAAATCCAAACACACAAATAGATTGAGTTGATCGCGTTTGCATGATATGTTCGAGTGTCATAGTTACATTTGGTTGTTTATACAAACAGACATTTCGCAAAATGAGTTTGAATGATAGTGTTTTACCGAAAAACGTCTTAAATGAAGAAGAACAAGCTTTAAATAGCTTAATACCGGAAAAATCGAAAGGCAGGAAGATCTGAAATCATAGAGACACTCAAACAAGGGCAGGATCTAAATAAGGTTACAAATGTAAATGACAGTGATGTTGGCGTATTTTCATGAACTGGTAAGTGCTCATAGTGTTAGTTTCGTAGCGTATTTATCTTTTTGTTTATAGAGTCGAAGAAATATAGCCCCTCTGCCCCTCCTCATTATGAACGTAGATACTACCCGATGCCCCATGCTATGAAGTGCAGTTCACTTTTACTATGGCAGAGTTCCCGAGTTCCGTCTATTTAAGTAATTATTGTTGTTTTTAGTTCCGATTGTTTGAATTAATAATGAATAAAGTTAAAGATTGTCTTCATTTGTTGATTGTTGTTGACATGTCACTATTGTCACTATGGCAATATTACCCTACAGCATAACTGTACTAGTACAGTTATGATTCCATAACTGTACTAGTACAGTTATGACTCACCTACCATCCAACTTTTGTGAATGTAAACCAACGCTTAACTATACTGAAACCGGTAAAAGGAATTTTTTCAATATTCCAAACTTATAAACGCATTCCCGGAATGATGACCTATTGATGTACGCTCTGTAAATAGTGAATTGAAAGGTACTTATCAGTTATCACTTAATTATAATTAATTTGGCGAAAAACACTTATGACGGCCGGTTATAATATCATCTCCTACCACAAACTGCGGCTAGCACCCAAAGGCTGTGTTCATCATAAATTCTTTTCAGCTAGTTACAACTGCGTTCACTGAAATGATGCATACTTTGTCGGACAAAATATTTAAGCGTATTTCTATTTAAATTAATTAGATTTTTTGAGTAATAATTAAAAAAATTAGATGTTAAATAAAATTGGCCGCCTATAAGTAGTGGAAACTGTTAAATATCGTTTATTTTATGGGAATTCCTAATGTATGTTTATAAGGATCGATCCTTGGGACGTGTTCTCGAAATGACTTTCCATACATACCGGGTGCAGAATTGGTAGACATAGGATTTTACATGTAAAAATAGGGAGATCCAATTATTGGCTCCCCTAATAATTTTATGGCAAAATGGTTAAAATGAAAGTTAGAGAGAATTAAAACTACTGTCTAATTCCACTCTTTGTTTTTTTCTAACATCTTGTGGTACTGAAAGAAAAGCAAAAAGACAAAAATACTAAAAAGCAGTACTAGCAATGAAATTTGACTTCTAAAATTATTTGTCGGGTGGTTTCACTATTATTTAATTTTCTTTTGATCTGCCCTTCAAATGAACTCGTACAGGACTACAGGACGAATGAAAAGGTATCTTCCATTAAATGTTCAAACTTCTCTCTAATTCTTCGAATTGTTTCTATGGCTGAAATTGGTCGGTCTGGGAAATCTGAAGCAAATGTTGCTTGGAAGTTTCTTAAAGAAGATCCCCCATAATACCATTTAAAGAAAGAAATAAAATTTCATGCCTAGTAGTACTTTTTAGTAGTAGTAGTAGTAGTTTTGTGTTAACTCTTTTCTTGCCTTTCTTTCGGTACCACAAGATGTTAGAATAAAACTAAGATTGAAATTAGACAGTAATTTTAATTCTCTTTAACTTTCATTTTAACTATTTTGCTATAAAATTGTTAGGGGAGCCAATAATTGAAACTCTTTATTTTTACATGTAAAATCCTATGTCTCGTAAACCAATTCTACACCCGGTATATCTTGAAATAATATTAAATATTATTTACTTTTGAAGTATGTAACGGGTGTTTTTTTAAATTTGGCGTCGAAGTAGGCGTTGAACTGTCGATTGTGAACGCACTATACAGGTTATGGATCACGGATCAGCTGTTTAAATCTTACGCTTTTACACGAGTGGTGCGATCTCAATCGACTCTCCAACGCCTACTTCGACGCCAAATTTAAAAAAACACCCTTTATATTGTATGATGTACAGTTAAAACAAATAAATTTTAGTATTTACTAATGTTCACTTGTGCAATAAAATGGTAATTTTTGTAATTTATTTGCTGGCGAAGCAAATTTGCCACTTGGTGATTTTGAGCCCTAACGCACGTAAAATTTGAAATATATCCATCAAGCAGTAACATTTTTGCTTTGAAATTATGCTGTAATTAATATATTCTAGTGCATTTTGTAGTATTGGGTGTTACCACCGGCCCCCTGGAGCGGTCGAGTTGTCGAGTCCATCTTCGGGGCCGGTGTCGAGATTTGTTGACCGATGCCGTTTTAACGCCGGGGTAGCAAATGCACCCCGTCGAAGAAGATAGCCGTTTCGCAATCCAGCCGGTTTACCCGGACCGTCAGGCCCTTTGTGTAGAAGGAGAGGAGCACGGAAAAAAAACAACCTTCTCGTCTTAGAGCAGGTAGAGAAGTGGCCAGTGGCCGTGCCGTTTCCGGCCGGCGTCGACTATTTTTAGAAAGTTGGGACCAAACGCGACAAAAGAACGAGCGGGGGTGGTTTTGGACCACCCAAACAGCCCACGGGTAACATGGGTTACAAGTCTACAATTTAAATTCTCCCAATCTCTTGCTGGACGAAGTTTATCAGAATTACTAAAAAAAGTAATACCTGTTACTATGACAAATCATATGAAAGTTAATGCCAAATGTGTCCGATTTGCACCACTGATGTTCAATCCAACGTCAACAGGATTTATGTGTTCGTATTTGAAATTTTTTTTTTACAGTTTAACCTTGAACCCTTGGGGCTTTACGTGAATTTAGCAGGCCATTTTATAGCCTATTCACAACCATTTAATTTGGTGTATAGATAATTAAATTCTTCCGATAAATAAGGGAGCTATGGACTCGTCTTTTTTTTTGCGACACCTGTGTATTATCTTTCTGCACTCCTTCTTCATATAAACTTTAACTATGCCAAATCTCACACTCCTCCGTGCGCGCAATTTGCTTAAAAAGGGGTACCTACAAAGTTTTTCCTTCGCGTATTAATATACAGGTTATCGCACAAAATTCAGAAAACGTAAAGTAGATATTAATTTTTGAAAAAAATGCGAAAACACATCAAACAGTTTTTAGAGTAAATTCTTGCTTTAAAGTATTGTTTAATTTATTTATTAGTTATTCTTATTATTAATAGTTAAATACAACGTTTTTTTGTTTGACGACCCCCTTAAAGGCTCCAAATCGCTTAAAATCTTTAAAATTAACTTAACGTTTCGTTTTGACAAGTTGTCACATTAATCAAAATCCGTTCACATAGGAGAAAATTCTCAAATTCTGACAGTGTCGAACAAAAAAATCAAGTTTATTTTGTTCTTTATAGATTTGGTTATTTTTTTTTATGTAATCCCTATCTAAACTAGATTTTTATAATCCAGAAAAATAAGCTCTATCAAATAATCTAATCAGAATCGTAGCTTCTCATTTGAAAAAATATTAATGACGTCATAACTTTGACAAATTTGAGCCAAATTGTTTTCTACATACGTTAAAAGACGCAGAATGTAAAAAACTGTTTGCCGTGTTTTTGCATTTTTTTCAAAAATTAATAGTGTGCGTTTTATGAATTTTGTGCGTTATATTATCATCATATGCATAACGGTGTGCAGATTATTGCAAGCCCCCATTTCTAGGCCAAAATTATCAAATATTAAAAAAAGATATTCAAATATATGAAATTGTTAATAAATTGGCTACTATGTTAATTACTTTTGACACAACTTTGACGTAATACATAAAGTTGAATAAATCAATTTTTTCTATTGGAGTTTGGAAAACTTTAACATTGTAATACTAATTTGAATTAAGAAAAGTGAAAAATTTCCTACTAAGGGCGGAAATAATATTTCAACACTTTAGTGTTTAAGTTCAATTTTGGTCGTTTCCTGGGATACGTAACGTAAAAAGTGGTATCTAATTGAGAGAAAAGCTTAAACACCCTCACAATTTTTCATTAATAAATTGTTTCTCTATGATAACGAAAGCAGAACAATTTTCATTTCGCTTTTTAATTTAGAAATAATTAATAGAACATTAAATTTTATGTATTTTCCAAACTCCAGTAGAAAAAATCATGTGTGCAACACGTAGGAAATCCATTTTTTCCGTACACGGCATGATTTTCCCATGCTTAATACGGAAAAAATTGAATTTCCTAACTTATTGCACAAATAGCTATTTCATATTTTTTCAAATGAAGAAACGTAAGTAGAAAATATAAAAACTCACTTAATAAATTACTTTCGCTTTAACCATTACATTTCAATATGTTGTGCTTTTTATTTACAAAGCTTCTTTCTATTCCTAGTACATTTTTTAGGAGACAAACCTTTTAAGAGAATTTTTGCATAAAATTTCAATTTACATTTTCATCGCACAACATTAAAAAACTTCCCTTTACTTGTTATTCGCATAAATCCCTTATTGATTTGAATTGCTTTTACATCATAACAAGATCGGCTAAAGCAAAGGTTAATTTCTTGTGTGTAAAAAGATTGATGAAAAATTTAATTAGATCATACACCTTCCTGGAAATGATTGTTATCAGCAAATGGGTCGCTATTATTTATAGGCAATTGGGAATGTAATATCAGCTTCCGCCGACCGGCAATAAATAAAATTTGCAATATAAGTAGGGAATTTGCTGGTATAGTACAAAGAAAACATGGCCAAATAGACTTTTGTACAATATTCAGAATTGACAGCGCCCATAAATTTCCATGTGGCGCACAAAATGGTTTTTCTTAGAAGGCTATAAGCGTCGAGTCTTGCCCGCTTTTTCCTCCGGCTATTTAAATAATGTATGAAAACTGGAAACCATAACTACATTGTTCCCTTACATACTGAAAAATTATACTAAATAATTAATGCATACTTTTTCACGATATTTTGTCGTATTTTTCTGCTTGAACACATTTCAAATTGACGTATAGAACCTTCTAAAATATTACCTACATATTACAGTTCTCATAATATAAATATTTATTGTATTCTCAATTTGGTTGTAGGTCGTAAAATTTTATTGCATATTATGAGCGCTTAACGGGCACAATGGTTGGGTTTGAAAAGGTTGGGAAGCGGCGTGTGCCGTTTGCCGTACAATGCAAATATACAAAATGTACAATACAACCTTGCTTAAAATATTAACCAATCAAATGGATGGATTTCCGACTTGACGCTGTTAACTAAGCTTTATGCAACCGGGCCTTAAATTAGTCTTTTAACATTTTTAACAAACTTTTATCAAATAAATACAAATCAGGTTTGTATATTTAATTTTTTACGCCAAAGATTTAAGCACCAGTACCTACAAGGGTGTAGTTTTTAAAAGTGTTCGTTACCTCTTGTCCGTTAATATACCAAGACAGGATGGGTGTAGGGTCAGCAGGATCCGAAATGCATTTGACTTCCACCGTATCACCCTCCCTATAAGATGTTGTTAAGCTCTCAATCCTAGGATTTTCTCGTGGCAAAGCTATAAAAGAGAAATCGGAAACTGTAACTACCATCGACAAAACTGGAAACGCAATCACGGTGGTAATATAATCCCGTCTCGAATGCCGACCCCTTGCAGGATTTTCTGCACTTTGCGGCTTCGAAATGCTTTAAAATTCTCGGCTTTATGTTATCTAGCTTTTGGAGCTGTCAGAGTTCAGATAGGACATTGAACATTCGTCAACTATAAATATCTCTAAAAGGTAGTAAGAAAGACGTACATTATTTTCACACGTAACCACATTCTGCTTTAAGTTAATTGTAAATATTTGACAAGATAAATTAATTCAAACTACATATTTAAAGTACAATTGCGGAATTAAAATTTCAGGCACTATTTTTCTGTCACTTCAACAAAATCTCTGTAAAGCACCTTCTACTGTCATCATGACTGACATTCAAAAATTAAACTTTTCTGTGTCAGTCATCCAATCAATTTTGAATTTTGAGATTTCAGTTAGTTGCACTGAGTGTAATTAAATCATCGCTTTGATATGTTGCCTACCCGTGATTATGCCAAAAATGACAATTTTTGAATGCCAAAAAGACAAAAACATGACAAGAGTAAAAAATAAGGTTATTAACGTAAAGGTTGTTTTAGAGTTTGTATAGTGACATTGACAATAGTGCCCGAAATTTTAATTCCGCAACTGTACGTTTTTTGTTCGACACTGTCAGAATTTGAGATTTTCTCCATTGTGTACGGATTTTGGTAAATGTCACAACTTGTCAAAACGAAACATCAAGCTAATTTTGAAGATTTTAAGCGATTTGGAGCCTATACGGGGCCCGTCGAACAAAAATACGTTGTATTCAACTCGTTCGTGTGTAAATTGGGTTCTTTATGGCACTCGTGGGCCAACTCATGTCATAAAGAGCCCAATTTACACACGAACTCGTTAAATAAACTACATATTATCCGTTCACCTGACATCCGCACTGTCAGGTTGACAGGCTGTTGGTAATATTTAAAATCTCTATTATACTAACTTAGTACCTTGGTAATTTACGTACAATAACGTTGCCACCTTGGAGAAGTACCTAGGTATATGATGGGTCATTTATTTATTGCTGATGTTCCTCCTATAATAATTTCTTTTGCCAAAGCTTTTATTCTGATGAAGCTTTAGATATAATACCTTAAATAGCGTTAAATAAAATAAAAATAAAATAATTTGAAGCAGCAGTGTATAACCCAACTTCTTTCTATTTGACACTAGTAATTTATTATCACTAGATTTAATGTACACTCAAAAGAAAAGTCGAAATTTTGATGTACATTCGACTAATTTGGATATAAAATGATACTGATAGTGCGGATGTCAGGTAAACGGATAATACTACCGTGCGATCGAAAAAAATTAGAGTTGGCTGTGACCAAAAATTTCCGTTGGCAATTCGTGAGATTTCAATTAACAAATGTCAGTCTTAAAAGTTAGGTTAGTGATTTTAAGAACGTTGAAATTTTTATTTTCATAAAGGTGTGACCTGTCGCCCTGTCGGTTGTAAAAGAATTTCCTCACCTAATCCAATGAAAGAAACAATGGGATTTAAAACTCCCGCGCCTTTATTCAATGATGAGCACCCACAGCACCGTTCTGTGTTCTCTGCTGAGGACCACGTGCACCCCGATTTTACAGTTTACAGAGAGGTTATGTTTTTGGGGGCTCTTTTCTATTGTCTCTTTCTGAAGTCAAAAAGACAAAAAACTACTCCGTAAATGACTGCAATACGATCGAATTTTGGTAAATATAAAATTGAGCAATAAAATCAACGAACAAATACAGGGTGTTTTCGACGTTGAAGCGTTTCTTGTAACACGAGGTACTATATACATATTATTCTTAAGAATTTTAGCCTAAATCTTCTTAGTAAAATGTTTGTATTAACGGAGATAATTGATTGTATATTTTTACTAGCTGACCCGGCGAACTTCGTACCGCCTCAGAATCAATAAATGTGTTAACTTATTAGGTGAATTAAATTAAGTTTTTTTATTAAGATAAAATGAATTGAAATTTAATGATTTAATGCATACACAAATTTAATACAGTTGGTTACAAAAAAAAAAAACGGGAAACGAAAATTTTTCTAATGTAAATTTGGTTTTGTCCATTTGTCAATTAATTGCCTACTCGACAATACCTATCAAATAATTTCTAAAAATGTCTGAATTTTGACTCTAATTCTAACCTATGTCTCGTAAGAAGGTTTCACACTATGAAAAAATTGTAAAAATGTGTCAATTTTATTCTGACAGTTCCCGTTTTTTTTTTGCAACCAACTGTACCTTAATTTAATGCTAAGCACTACGCCCTCCGACGGAGATTATTCATTCGTATTCACGTCACGTGATGTGCAATTTCTGCACGGATGTTGGCCTTCAGGTCTTGTAGGGTCCTTAGATGGTTGATATAAACGCGGGATTTCAAAAAAACCCATAAACAAAATCGCAAGGGGCCAAATCTGGCGAGCGAGTTCTCTACCACAAATTGCCCCTTATTGAAGTGAAACTCCAGTTCTTCGTCTTGTCGCACTCCCGGTTTGTCTGAACGTAGTGACCCATGTAACAATTGATTTCTGGTTCGGGACACGACCCAACGACCCAGCGATTTCGGAAGGGTTGCAATCACAGAATATCAGTTTGAAAAGTAGACCTCGACGGCAAACGCAGGGTCTCCATCTCCACTCTTCCAACCATGGAGGTAGTATTAACAGGAGGGAGCATTCCCTATAGCCCTATACCGTCAATGCTTTAGATGCGATATCAGTCGGCCACTCTCTGGTACCACTTTATGACTCTTCTGAGCGCTTATTCACAATAAGAACATAAGAAATACATAAGAGATATCTAAGAATAATTTGTAAATTTGGGCAATTAGAAAATAATTTATGTGTCCATATAACTGGAATATGATTCTTCATGCCTTTTTGTACACACCAATAATGTTCACTGAGGCAGAGATACTGAGGTCACTTCTCATAAGTTACGTAAAAATTAATAGTATATCCACTGCATGTATCATGAATTTCTTATGCCTTATGTCAAGCTTATGTCCATTGTGAATAAGCACTTAAACCTTAAACTACGCGCAAGCGTTAGTGACACTGCTGGCCCTCTGCTGGGATCTTTCCACATGGTGCGCTCTGCATTTAGTACCACTTTATGGCAGTGCGCATTTCCGCTTTTTTCAAATAGTGCTCCCTCCTGTTAATACTACCTCCATGCTTCCAACGCATGATGGCAGCTGACAGAGATAGGGAACAAATCTTTAAAACCACGGGACCACGGCTTCCGAATGAGACCACTCCCGCCCCATTACAGTCTGAATGGTGCGCATTTCAAAAAAGGAAGTTATGTTGTCGCATCCTGTACAATGCAAAAGTAGGTAAGAGTAATACGTGTTGATCACCATTGATCACACTTGGTGTCAAAACTCAGCTGACGTTAAATCTCAATTAAGTTCAAATTGTCAATGCGCGCACAATGACAGATGAGATAACCTTTCAAAATTAATTTTCTTCATAAATTTTTTTTCGTTAGTTATTCGATGTTTTTTATTCTGCTAATCGGGGCGGAGACAAATCCAACAATGTGTAACACAATAAAAATCATTGGTGTGAGCTCGTGACACATGTCGAGTACTTTTGAGGTTATATGATATCACTGAATTAACTGAACGATCAAGTTATCGACCGGGGTTTAAAATTATTGAATTACTAATATTGCTATTAAAAAATAGGGGTTGATGGTAGAAGGGTGAAAATTTAGGGTTATATTTATTTTTTAATTCCACATCATAAAACAATATAAATAAACAATTTTGTCCAAAAAATAAAAAATAAAAATTTGGGGTGGACCACCCTTATCACTTAGGGGTATAAAAAATAGATAACAACCTATTCTCAGACCTACTGAATATACGTATAAAATTTCATCAAAATCGGTCAAGCCGTTTCGGAGGAGTATGATAACTAAAACTGTGACACGAGAATTTTATATATTAGATTGTTTTCTAAAATTTTGAGTCCGGTCCTGCCTAATTCTCCGCTGTACTAGATTAATAACTGACGTGGCCCAGGATGGTGACTTTCTGGAAATCGCTCTGCGTATTCTCCGCAGCTGCATTCTAATAATAACGTGATAACATTGCCCATACAGTAGCAACATATCTGTGAGCTCATTATTTTCGTAATGATAAAGCCATTCCGACTAATTAGATGACAACTCTGACAGTATTTTTGATTAACGTCCATGCTCATTTGATTTTTTTTTGCCAATTCTAATTTCTAACAAATCAGCGCAAATTTGAGCAGGACCGGTTTCAAAAATTTCAAAAAAATTAACTTATTTTGGCTAAAACTCTTTGGAAGAATGCCTACTATCACATGTTAAAAGGAACGCCTCAACTTTGAAAACACTCTGTATTGTTTCCAGGATGAAGATGATTATCTTTATTACTCAAACATTGTGCTAAGCTAAAGGATCATACAGGAGGAGCTCCAATCGTATTCTTACAAGAACTACAGTAAATGTTCGAAATGTCTTCCTTCAGCTTCCAAACATAACGTTATTCTTCGGTTCCTGTTTTCAAATGACCTTCACAAAGTTGGGACATCAGTTAAATTGCAGTTATCAGTAATTACTTGCATTAATTCCGGAATTGTGCCAGGCCTGTTTTTGAACACGTTTTTTTTTCAGGTATGGAAAAACAAAATAATCAAGGCAAGTTGTTGGTAAGTGCCTTGAAAGTCAGGAAACTTTTGTTGAAATTCCTCAAAAACTCGAGGTGTCGAATAGGACGATTCTGAAGTAACACTGCACAATGAAAATTTTTTGCTCTAAAGTGTAATAGCAAATTTTAATAGTCAATAATTAATAATGACAGTTCTCTATTGCAATGACATCTGACGACATTTGAATTAAATTTTTAGGTGTTGCCAACTGAAGCGTATTAATCACGACCCTCTCGATTTTTTTTTATTTTCGATCGCACGGTATTATGACTCACTAAATACCGAGTGACTATCAATGATTGAAAATTATTTTGTTATGTTGGCAACACATTTGAAATCTTTAGTTGGCAACATCGTTGGCATGATACACGCAATTTTCAAAATTGAAACAAACAAACAAAACAATGTACTTCGTGACTTAACATAACCTAAATAGAAATGATTGACAGATGATGCACGAGAAGATTTGCGCCACCAACTGCATCAGTGTTGCCTATCCACTATTTTACTTCAATCATTTATAGTCACTCGGTATTTCACTATTTCAGTACTTGATATTAATCAATAATAGCTTCGCACTTGACAGCTATTTGGTTTATCATCATTTTGTAATTTATACTGTAAATACAATACATTTGTTGAAAGACTCATTTCGTCTTCTTTTTCATGTTATGTTGCTCCTGGAATACCTACAGGCGAGCCAATAGTTCAGCAGTAGTCGGCCAGCATATTGAGACTTCATTTCTCGCTCTGAATAGCTCTCCATTTCGTATAGTAGAGGACCAAGTACAAATAAATTGAACAACCAATGTCATTCATATGAAACGAAAAAAAGTTTCTTCTTAAGAAATTTACTATATTATCTGTTCGATTTAAAATTCTGCGGAATCTAGCAGTAAGTATGTAAGTATGTGTAAGTGTGTACATTTTTGAAATATCTCTGAAGAATACCAACCTGCCACAGTAACGTTGTGTGTTTTGGCCGCTAGGCGAAATGTGGGAGCTTCGCTGGAGACTTCGCAGCGATATGCTCCACCACTGTGATCTCTCGTGAGGTTTCTCAATCTCACTTGACAGTGAAATAGACTACAGTTGGTGCCATCGGGTACAAGATGTACTCCTGGTACGGGAAATGACATGGTGGGGGGTTGTCGACTTGGCATATATCTACAGCGTAATATACATATTATATCTACAGTGCAACAACATACGAGTATATACAACTGATACAAACCGATAGATTAACTTGACTTAAATCAAATTGTGGACAGAAACTATTAGTTTTTTTATGTCTTACCTATTGATGATAAGACATATGAAAATTTGGTAATACAAATTGTACCGTGAAAAGTAAACCACTTCATCATAACGAAATTTTGAAAGGGACTTTGAATATCTGCTAAATAACATTCAATTGATTTTTTTTATATTACAATCCACAACAAAAAGTCTAGCAGTAATTGAGGTAATTAATTTTTGAATTTAGAGGATCGTACACAAATGTTGCTATTAACGAGAATTCTTGTTCAATCTATTGTTTTTTTTTCTTTATTCTAATGTGCAAAAAATAGTTTGTGAAGAAATAACAGTTTAGAGCAAGGTGCTCGTCGTAGGTAATGTAGATCCATAGGACCGTTGCGATTATTAAAATTTTTTTTTTTGTCAGTAGGTAGGTATGTACAATCGCGGCCATCCAAAAGTGAACGTTTGTATTTAATAGTTTAATTTTTACCTTAAATCATATTGGCGTCATAAAGTATTACAGTTTGATACTAGCGTTAAAAAATTATTAAAAGTATAATCTGTTTCAAAATCAAAAATCCACCAACACTGCATTCTCCCTCGAAAATACAACCGACAACGTCGCCAACTTTTGTTTTTAGTGTGTCTGTATGTCAGAAAAAACTGCGGTTATGAAAGAAAACTGTTGACAGTGGTTTTGGTCGTAGTTCATCGTGTTTTTTATTCTCATTTTATATTTTACTCAAAAGGTATGATACGAGTATGGTAGCTACCACCTTCTTGCACACAATAATTATTTTGTGTTACGTAAATAAAGTCAACAGTTCGATGTCAAATTTTGGCGGGAGGTGGGGCCAATCCAAAAAAATGAAACTTATTCTATTGATTTCTTTTTTCTGCCAACATAATTCAACAGGTGGTGAATTTTTGATTTTGAAACAGATTATACCGAGTGACTATAAATGATTGAAAATTATTTTGTTATGTTGGTAACACATTTGAAATCTTTAGTTGGCAACATCATTGGCATGACACACGTAATTTTTAAAATTCAAACAAACGTCAAAAAAGTCTAAATCGACAATGTACTTCGTGACTTAACCTAACCTAAATAGAAATGACTGACAGATGATGCACGAGAAGACTTGCACTACCAACTGCATCAGTGTTGCCAATCCACTATTTTCTTTCAATGATTTATAGTCACTCGGTATATTTTTTAAATCCCATGACATCTCACTCCGATTCAGACAGCTAGGGATATTGCAAAGCTAGAAGAAAATTGATGGCTCGCAAGCTATCGTTCACTTTTGGATGGCCGCGATAGTACTAAGCATGCACGTTGAGGTCTATATCGATATGTTCATCAAGTATCAGTACCGCTATACAAATCTTAACGAGTAAAAGTTCCCACCCACTAGGATACATGTGTGGATATATCGTATGATCAAAAAGTCTTTGGATCGCGATATCAATGAAATGTAAAAACCTTCTGTAGAATTATTTACTTCTACTGTCCATAGTTTTTATGTGTATTTCAAAGTAGCGCTAATCTCTCACGGAACTCATTTAAACATAAACGAGGCGAATAAACCCAATTACCATTGTGACCACGATTTCCATTACTGCAGTATAATTTAATAATAAATATTTTATGTTCTCTTTGAAACATTTTGAATTATAACCTGCTAACTTGAAAGTTGTCAAGTAAATGTAATAATTGAAATAAATAATTTCATAGATAGCTTGTTAATTCCACGGCAACCTTGATCCAAAGACTTTTTGATCATACGATATACAGGGTGGTCCCGATATAACCTGCCAGAAGAAATACAGTAATAGGTGACGATGAGTAGAACTCATACACAATTTTTTTTTTCTAATAAAAGTTTTCGTTTTTGAGATAAAAAGTATTGAAAATTTGGTCAAAATTTGCTGTACGCTAATGAGTTATTCGACTTTAAAAAGGTAATTCTGGTTGCTTGGCTGCAATTTCTTTAGTAACGGTACCTGTAACACCTATGACATTTGTCAAGTTTAATTTTAAATTTGCGAATCCTACAAAAAGTTATGAAGTTCACAAAACAAGAATACGCCGATTTGCATTTACTCTATGGCGGAACACGTGGTAATTCAAGAGCGGCAAGGCGACTACAGGACAAGTGTTTTCCTGAAGGAGTCCTTCCGTCCCGTTATATTTTTGTGGAGCTATATCTGCGTTTATGTGAGGCTGCTTCTGACTGGTTCCAATACGATGGCGTCCCCGATCCTCGATTTAACCCATTTGGATTTTAATTTTTGGCGCCACACGAAAGATTTGGTGTAGGAAGTTGAAATAAACACAGAAGACCAACTCCGGGAACGCATAGCAGACGCTGGGAACCAGATTCGTAATAACCCTAGAAGTGCTGAATTCTGTTTATGAAAATTGGTGTCGGGGTTCTCAAATGTGTATAAATGCCAACTGCAGGCACATATAACATTTATTATAAAATAATCTAGCTTACAGTCAGGTACCTTTTATTAATTATAAAAAATTTGTTACACAGTCTAGGACTGGTTTACAAATCTATGAGGGGCATGATGACCAACTCAATAGACCGGGACCAATGGCTTAACGTGACTTCCGAATCACGAGACAGAATATAGCCTTTTTTTTTAATTTTTTAATTTCGCCCTGGGTCGGAATCGAACCCGAGTATGTAAAATTAATGTAAATAATTTATTCAATACATTATTTTGGCTGTTTGACCACAATTAAGACGATACTCTTATTACACAGTTCTTCCACAATTTTGCACACACTAGCTTTACATTTATTTACACTTTGAGGAACACCACTTTATTTATTAATCATTTATCTCAGGTTACAAAATGGACTTTTGTACCTAAATACCTGGTGAATTAACGTACACAGCGTACAACGTTTTCAATAAATGTCATTAATTTGATTCAATTTGTCAGATTTGTCGCAAACGATTTAGGTATGGTTGCTTAGATACTGCCATCCTTACAAACACCAACAATTAATTCCTGACTAGGTACGTATTTTTGTGGACAGCAACGTTGAATGAGTGTGGATAGGGTTTAATTTATCCCCATTATTTTGGACCTAATAAAAATGGGTTTTCCGGACTTGTTAGATCCTTCTAATGGCCCAGAATTTTTTAGCAGGTTATATCGGGACAAAATGTTGGAGAAAACTTTTGCGAATTTTACCAAAAGTTATTGAGAAAAGTTTCATAAATTGGCGAGTTCTTCCACAGGTTAAAATTAACACACGTATTTCAGATACACCCTGTATATACCAGGTGACTGACGAAAAATCTTTGATGCTGTATCTTGCTTATTTTTTATCTGAATGAAATAATTTTGAAAACATTTCATTACCAACTAAATTAATATTTTTTGCACGACCTTTATATAATGAGCAACTTTCCTCCTTGATTGTACGGAGTAAAGTGACTCTTTTTTCCCCTTGGGCAAAAAAACATAGCCAACTCAAGCTTTTAGTCAACTTTTTTCCTTGGGCAAAAAGCATAGCCAATTCAACCTTTTATGATATCTACACTCACCGGCACAAAATTCGATCCATGTGCATTATTTGAATTAACTTTTTTAATTAAGTTTTATTTTATTTACCATATTTTATTTATGGTTAATTGATGAGTTTAGAAGGATTGTAACTCAATTTTAACGTAATTGAACCAAAACTCACATTTTATTTCTCTAATAACAAAAATAATACAAAACCTCTTAAAAATTTAACACGAAATGTAATAAACTAAAAACTCATTATCGTATATTGCGTCCTCTAGCTTGAATTACAGCTTCCATTCGTCTTGCCATTCCTTCAAAAAGGTGTTGAATGACAGCTTGATCTATTTCTAGCCATTCTTGAATGACTGCTGCACTTAGGTCTCTCAAGTTTGCAGGAGCAGCAGTTCGGACTTTAACTCGTCTTCCGACCATGTCCCAAACATGTCCGATTGGATTAAGATCGGGACTTCTTGCAGGCCAAATCATATGGTGGATTTCAACTGTGTCCAAATACTCATTTACGATTTGAGCAATGTGTGGACGGGCATTATCGTGCATTAGAATGGAGTCATTACCAATAAATGGGGCAAAGGACACAACATGTGGTTCCAGGATGTTCGTAATGTACCTGTTTGCTGTCATTGCCCCTCCATTACCACCACTAATTCGGGGCAAGCTTCCATACTAATGCCACCCCATACCATGATTGAACCACTACCAAAACTGATTCCTGGCACAAAATTGCACTGAGCAACCCTTTCGCCAGTCCTACGCCATACTCTTTGACGGCCATCTGGAGATTTGAGGCAAAATCTTGACTCGTCAGTGAAAAGAATTTGACCCCATTCTTCAATTCCCCAGTTTCGATGTTCGTGAGCAATGAGAAATCTCGCTACTCGATGTTCCCGGGTCAACAGTAGGCAATGTGCGAGTGTTCTTGCACTTAAACCGTGTTCCTCTAACCTTCTTCTTACGGTTTTTTCACTTACTGCAACACCCCGTACCTCCTGCAGTTCGTTCCGTGATCTAACTGCAGTAGTGTCCCTGTTTCTCAGGATTTTTAAAGTAAGAAAGTGATCATCCCGGGCAGTTGTAGACCTTTTTCTTCCTGACCCAACTCTTCTGGTATAGCCTTTGGTTTCTGGAAATCGTTTAACAGCTCTTTGGATACTACATCTTGAAACACCACGAATGCGAGCCACGTAATACTTCGACCGTCCATCTTGAATTAAAGCAATAGCTCTGGCAGTATCGGATGGAGTTAAACCCATATTTTAGTTTTTCGAATACTAATTTACTTGTTTTCAACACAGTCGCGAACAGTGCTGCACAAAGAGTGGAAAAAATTCGAAAAAACAATATGTAGAAAATCCTCAAAAACTGTTAAAATTCATTCAGACTTGGAATATAGAAATGTTTTGGTTGTCTTCAATGAAAAAGTAGCTTAGCACTGTTTACACTTGATATATCAAATATACAACGTACATTTGAAATGATGTTCTCATAAAAAAAAAAGATTTGACAAAAATATTA
The DNA here is from genome assembly GCF_963966145.1 of Tenebrio molitor. Lineage (NCBI taxonomy): Eukaryota > Metazoa > Arthropoda > Insecta > Coleoptera > Tenebrionidae > Tenebrio > Tenebrio molitor. The sequence continues at coordinate 21,903,198 of NC_091051.1, read as the reverse complement.
GATGGATCGAATTTTATGCCGGTGAGTGTATATATTTATTTCATATATTTTTTTTTTACTCGAGGTGCCGTTTGTAGCTCCAAGGCGCAGCTCGAGGGTCCTACAAAGCACCGATGGTAACAATCATGCATTCCCAAGATGCAGATATTATTTTTTGCACGCCCCAAAAATTTTAACTGAAAAAAGCCGAAAGGTTAAAAATTATATTTAACTGTCAACATGACACTTAAACTTAACCTAACAGTTAATAGTACAGGGTGTTTGGTGTTTAAGGTAACAAACTTTTCTGAGATGCACAGCTAGGTTAAATGAACAACTTTTCTTATGGCCGGTTGAACCGCATTTTCGTTAATTATGTATTAACCAAAACTATTAATTAAAATTTAATGGTGTATTAAAATTCGGTGCACACGAGTTCCCGTCAGCATAATATTTTATACCTGGGCTTCGACATAGGCCCTTTAATCCTGCACACGAATTCCCGTCAAGGTAAAAATGCACCCGAAATTCTAGACTCGAATTCCCGTCAGAAAAAAACCTTGGTTATTGAAAGCACTGTTACGAAAGTAAGATTCAATGATGAATCTTCTATGTTCTGAAATAAAAACCATTTTTGCGTTAAAATTCGGTTAATAGTGACAGTTGTTTGACGTTTATTAGCTGACTTAGCAAAAATACGAAAAATCTGACACTGTCAAAGTCACAGCCGCCCTTTATCTAAGTATATAATTGTTGATCACATGGTATTTGTAACTTTTTAAAATTTTAAACTTTTTTTTTTGGTCCACGTAATGGTAAACAATAATGGTACCTGGCAACGGCTAGAGGGGTAGGTAAGTAAGGGATTGAAGCGCTCTTTTACCCTTGACGGGAACTCGAGTTATGGATTATATCAGTTGATAATCACCTGACGGGAATTCTTGCATTACTTTATGACAAGAAATAAGTCAGACGGGAATTCGAGTGCGCCCTTAAAATTTGTTTCGTTGCACCGCATATTTTAAAGTCTGTTTAAGTAAACATGATTAATTAATTAATTTAAACAAAAATAATCGAATTGTAAGCAAGCCCTTGACAACGGAAGAAGAATTCCGTTAGAGCCGCTGCTATTTGACAGTTTCAAAGTTGACAATTTCAAGAAAAAGTGGAAAAAGTCATAATAAATTGTAAACAATTTGTGAGAAGTTCGAAAAGTAATGATTTCCATTTTGTAAAATGATGAAAAACGAGGCAAAAAAGAAGAGAAAACGCTGTCCGAATTATTTCCCGGAAGAAAAAACGCTTCTTTTGAGTATTGTACATAAGAACTCACGTGGTTAGTTCGGAGGAAAAGAGTCAGTGTTGGCCGAAAGTTGCCAAGGATTTTAATAGTCAAAACCTGGAAAGTCGCTACACAGATTTTTTTTAAAGTGTGTCCAACAAACAAGAAAAACGGCTGCCAAAGAAAAAAGGAAACACACAAGACTGGTGGAGGATCCAAAAAGGAACAATAAAGGGAATTCAAGTGGTGAATTGATTTTGAGCATCGTTAATAAAAAAACTGTACAAAGACTTACAAATGAGTTTGATTGTGATGCTACATTGGAACTAGCGGAATTAGAAGTAAATAAAATTAAAGTAAAATGTGTTTTTGTTAAACAATTGCGAAATATCTTACAACAACTTACGTATCGGCAGGAATTTCTATTTCCTCTTCAATTAAAATCAAAAAACGTAAAACACTTGCTTTTGTGAGATTGAACCTCGAATAAAATCTAAATTTATCTAGTTCATGAAAACGGTCAGACCTTGTGAACTGAAACCGTGGAAAACCAAAATCTATGATCTCCAAGAAATCATCAAAATCTTCCATGTTGACTTGAATTTGAAGTCACCACATTGACATTAATGACATTACATAATAAACTCTATTTAAGGGTTAATTCGCCAATTTTGGCTACTTTACTAAACAAAGATTAAACGTTATTTAAAGTGCGGTGCAAACAAACTTGTCAAGTTAAATAATGCTTAACGTTAATCACTGGATTAAATGTGCGGTGCAACCGGACATTAGTGACATTTTTTTCAATTTGCATTTTTTATTTTGCTGAGCTAAATTCTGTTTTCACTGTTTGAGAGCCACTGTTTGTATCTATAAACACGTAATTATTAATACCAAGCTAATAAAGGAAAATGCGTTAGGTGCCGCCTTCATAATTTAGAAATCCGCTGAATCTGAAACAATAATTCTTCAAATTGAAAAAGTAATTACTAGAAAATTATAACACATACAAAAAAAAATTTACTAGAATAAAAGTTTTATTTTGTCCAGTTCTTTACACAGGAGAAGTTTGTTACCTTATACCCCAAACACCCTGTATATTATACACCAAGGTAGAGAAGTGCCAAGATTATATCCCGAGGCGCGCCGAGGGATGTAAGACGCGAAGGCTATAAGGGACTTCTCTACAGTGGTTTATATACCGTGCCTTCAAATAAATTCGGAATTGGCGACAGCACAATACACGTGTTTAATCGTCTATTATCAACCGTTAATAGATAAAATATATAAATCACAGCCTACTCTAATTCCGAATTTATTTGAAGGCACGGTACTATTTTTTTCACTACTACATAGATACGTTAAAACCCTTTCTGATAATAATTATTAATAAAATTATTTTGTCGGATGCGACGGATCCGAGTTTTTAATTTCTAAACGCTTGCTATGAAAATCGTCTACGTTAACCAATGAAATGAGCGACAATCATTCGTTGCTACGTGTCGGTTGTTCATTATTAACCCTGGGTTAATGATGGAAAATTATTAACCAGTAGGAGAGAAATTCTACTTCTGGGTTCGGTTCAGGAGTAAATAATGACGCCTACTCAGACTAGTAGTTTTAAATTAAAATCATTGGGTCGTGCAAAAAATACAGAGTTAAATGATTGTAGTCCAAGTAGGCGTAAAACTGAATGTAAAATGTATGGTTGCCGCTCCATATAAAAAACATCAAAATGGTAGTACACACCTTTCACACACAGGAGTTGAATTGGATGCAAAACAACTCAATATTTTTGAATTCAACCGTTAATTAAAAAAAAAAATAAATAAAATTCTCGTCACCGCTCTTTTCGCCTAAAAAATGACAGTGACAGCGACAAAAATTGATAGTTTACTAAAAGCGGCAAAAATTTCATAACATGGGCATGGCCTGCTTCGACTACAATAATTTATAATAACCCTGTAGTATATGCACCTCAGGAGTGAATTATTTTTACCCTCAGTGTTTTGTAGAACCTTCGGACTACGCCCTCGGGCTACAAACTGCACCTCAGGTAAAAATCATGCACTTCACTCCCTCGGTGCACAATCTACTATTTCTTACCTCCAGTTTTTAACTGATAAACATCAACTTGTTTTTTTCAAAAAGCGCAATATTTTTTTGTATTCAATATTACAGAGATTTTTTCTGACAAATTCCCTCATGTTATGAAAACAGTTGATATTGACTAATAGTGTGCCGAATATCGTGAAAAAATCTAGTCATGGTCAGAAAATGCGTCTTCCGCCGACAAAAATCTCCCTTCCGGTGATAAACAACGTTGACAAAGCTTTTGTTTTTGTTGGTAACACAAATTAATGAACAAAATGTCAGAAAATTATTTTGACGTTTTCCGAAATGGATTTACAAAATCGTTTTTTGTTCGACGCTGTCAGAATTTGCGAATTTTCTCCTGTGTAAACGGATTTTGATAAATGGGACAACTTGTCAAAACGAAACGTCAAGGTAATTTTAAAGATTTTAAGCGATTTGGACCCTTTAAGAGGCTCGTCGAACAAAAAAAAAATGTTGTATTCAACTCGTTCGTGTCTAAAATGGGCCTTTTTTGGCATGAGTGGGCCAGTTTAAAAACGCGAGTGAAACTCGTTAAATAAACTACTATTTTTCTACAACCGTCAAAAAAACGCGACATTTATGCATCATTATCAAGTTGCAAAGTATGTCATTTTTTGATAGATCAAAAATAGTTGTCAAAAAGTTTCCTTGGATGTTTTAATATTTTATTTTTCACTTTAGTATAATTGCATGATAACTCCTAGGATACGAAATACGTAAACATGTCCATAACAACCGGGGAATAATACAGGGCGTAATAAGAATAAGCGGGCGTAATAAGAATAAGCGGGCATAATGAATTCATAACGCCCTCATCAATTCAAAATTGCAAAGATGCCAATTTTTTTTTTAAGAACACGTATAGTGAAAAATAAAATCTTGTATGCACCACGGCGTCACCGAATGATTACGCCCATCGAACGATATCCATCTCTCGGGCTAAAGCCCTCGAGCTGGATTCATCGTTCTCCGGGCGTAATCATCGTTGTAACGCCCTTGGTGCATAAATAGCTATTTTTTCTTCAAACGTCCGTAAATTATGACATTATCCTGCTGCATTGATAATGCTAAAGTGTCACTTCATTGTCATGGCATCTAACGAGCTGACGAGCGGCAGATAAAGTTATTATCTCCGCTGAGGGCGTTCGTGAAGTTATTATCTCCGCTGATGAGCGGCAGTAAAGTAAACTACCTAAATCATTTGAAATTCCTACCTGGTTTCTTAACATGTCTTAAATAATTTGTTATGAAGGTTTGAAGAAATAATAGTATATGTTATTCGGAGCAAAAATGGTTTTATGAGCTTTGGCTGGTTTGTCTGCCTCACTGCGTTCGGCAGCCAATCTACCAGCCGCAGCACATAAAACTTCGTTTTTGCTCCTCATAACATAATATACTATTTCCACTGTTTTTACGGTGAAAATAGTATATGTATTATGATACAAGTTTATAAGGAAGCCTTTAAAGCACGCGCGATGAGTTTAAGAGCACGACGCGTAGCGGATTTTTTTTTTGGGTCGATTTAAAAATGCAAGTCGAAATCACGCCCGAGTGTTTGTCGCGTGAGGAGCTCGTTCACGTAGGAGGCACGGTGGTATCTGACGCGGATCCCGTCGAGAAGCTGGCCTTCAATCTAAAGGTTTTCCTATCGATGGAACGGGATGGTATCTTGAGGTGAAATTATACCCGGAGCGGGAGTTGACGCGGTGTAGGGAAATTCTCGACGAGATCCGTACGCTATTCGCCAGAATACTAGACAAGACCATCCTACGAACCGCGGCTACGAAGTTGGCTCACTTGAAGGGACGTCTTGGCCGTCTTCCGGTAGAGCCGGGGGCTCAGATGGATGTCGAGGGGAGGCTCTGTGCCGACCTGGACAGGGTTATCGCCGGGTTCAAATCGCGAGCGAAATTTTTCAATGAAGCGGCGAATGTGTCCACGCGTTCGGAACCGTCGCTAATTCCGGGGTTTGCTTCGACGCCGCTAGTTGAACCGGTTTGCGGTCCCGGACCGAGCTGGAGCAATCACAACTGGGCTCAAGTGGTCGGGAGCTGGGGCATCGCGTTCCAGGGAGACCGGAAGGACGAACTGTCTGTTTTCGATTTTCTAGTGGAGGTTAGCGAGAAGTGCGCTTCACACGATTTACCGCAAGACGACCTGTTGCGACACGCGAAGATGTTGTTCAGGGGTGAGGCTCTGGTTTGGTACCGGATGATCGAGAGCCGAGTATCGAGCTGGGCCGACCTTTGTGAATTTCTTAAAGAGGAATTCCTGCCCATAGGTTATTCAGAGAGCGCAAACGGCAAACGGAGGGGCAGTCCGTTGGGATGTTCTTGGCGCGTTTCGAACAGCTAGAAGGTTACCTGTCGACACCGTTACCTTTCGCGGAAAAGATGGCTGCCATCCAGAAAAACATCCTGCCCTACTACCAGGATCGGCTGTGGGACAAAGAGATAGCGTCACCGGACGATCTGTACCGTCTCTGTCGCAGGTTGGACGCGACGCGTTTCAACATAGATCAGCACGTGGTAGCGCAGCGCGGCGCCTCGTCGGTACGGACTCGTTCGGAAAAGACGACAACCGCGTCGAAGGACACAACCCCTTCTTCTAAGGACCCCTTTTGTCATCGTTGCAAACAGGCGGGACATGAGATCCGGAATTGCCCATCTAGACGGGACATAAAATGTTGGGGTTGCGGTAAATCGGGTTTCATGAAACATAACTGCCCCGATTGCAAACAAGAAGCGGGAAACAGACGAGGAGGACATCACTAGGTCGCGGTTTGTCCTCCGTAGTAAAATCGACAAAAGCCGCCCTAAACTATTTGTTTACGATTTCGAAGAGGAACGAGTGTTCTAAGTTGAAGGTCAGCATCTGTGGATGCGAATTCGTAGCACTGCTGGATTCGGGGGCCAGCCGAGTGTTCGTCGGACTGGCTGGGTGGGGCAAATTAAGGGCGTTAGGTTTTGACATGCACCCTACAGAGGTAGAGTGCTGTACCCTCGCGTCCGCTTCGGAAACTGCCTGCATAGGTGCCGTGAACGTTCCGGTGACGTTAGAAGGTAGGGTAGGCGTTTTCCAGGTGTTGGTGGTGCCAGAGGTCCGGCACGAAATGATCTTGGGGATCGATTTCTGGACCGCGATGGGCATCGTACCGAATTTGCGACAACTAACTTGGGAATTCGCAGACCCCCGGATCGACGCTGGCAACCGGCCACAGGTCGGCAACATAATTACGAAGGACGATCTCTCCGCAGATCAGAGATCGAGATTAGAGAAATGCGTGGAGCGTTACTTTGACGGGACGAAGAACTCGCCGCTGGGGTGTACCGATTTAGTCTCGCACAAGATCACGCTGTTAGAGAACGCAAAGCCGTTACGGTCTCGAAGCTACCGCGTCAGCCCCTTTATTCAGCGCCTCATCGACAAGGAGGTCGACGAAATGTTGAGGCAGGATGTCATTGAGAGGGCCGAGTCGGAGTAGAACTCGCCTTATCTCATGGTGCCGAAGAAGGACGGTTCGTACCGGTTTGTTATCGACTTCCGCGGAGTGAACGCCCGGTTTAAGAGGGTGTGTTATCCTCTCCCCAACATCTCCCATATACTTGATAACTTGGGGAACGCAAAGTATTTGTCTAGCTTGGACATTCGAAGCGCGTACTGGGAGATCCCCTTGGAGAAGGATAGCAGGCCCTTGACGGCCTTTTCGATAGCAGGACGCGCTTGAATTGAAATTCAAGCGCATGCCGTTCGGATTGCATTCGGCCGCCGGTACCTTCCAGGCCCTAGTAGATAGGCTGTTCACCCCCGACCTCGAGCCCTACATGTTCGCGTACCTCGACGACATAGTCATCACCATCAGTACCTACCCCCGGTGGTAGAAGGTGTGCACTCACCACCCGAGATCACGCCGCGGCAGGTGGTTTGCCGAGATCGTGAGTGTACACCCCGCCCAGACCTCTCCGTGGTGCCACCGGGTCTACGGTCGGTCGTAGCAGACTTTATGGGCAAATCGGGCGGTTCAGAAGGAGGTTTATCTGCTCCGCTCATCGGATGATGTCCCCGAAAGGTGGACAGGGGTGGGTGGCCTTAGGTCACCCACTTTTGAACTAGGGGAGCAGACAGCTCCCCCGAAGTAGTGACAAGGCAAAGTTGAGGAAATGAAATGGATACGAGTGGATTTGGCGATGGCCTGTGGCAGAGGCCGAGAGTGGGGCCTTCGGGCCGACGTGAGCCGTCCCCGGAAGGTGGACGGGGTGCGGGTCTTCGGGCCCTAGAGATTAGGGGAGCAGACAGCTCCCCGAAGTTGACGGACTGATTTGAGCATGGCTTTCGAGAATGTTTACGAGCGGATGACGTGAGGGTCCCCTTCGGGGGACCGATGCGCGTGACACACTGCAAGGGTCCCCGTCTCAAGGACCGATGCGCGGTGTAAGATCTTTCTTGCCTGCGGACAAGAAGAGGACGGGGGAGACTGCGGTCTAGCTCCCAGGTGTGGTACAGGTAAACGGCAGACCACAATCTGTTTACCCATAAAGCGTTCCGGCAGACTACCCAATCCCACCGCTCCGTGGGCAACGGGCGTCGCGGTTCGTAATTAATGTGTGGGACTAAGGGGGGAGGGAAGCCCATCGGCCTAGCCGGTGCCCTCCCATGGGAACGGACTCTTAGTGGCAACGTGTATACGCTAACCGGTAGGTAGCAATCTTCCAGGACTTTTAGTCGTTTCGGCAGGCAAGTCGGGCCAAGGCCCAAGATATACATTCAGTACCTACCCCCGATTTCGACTCACATTTACGCATCGAAGGCGGGTCTGACCTTAAGGGAATCTAAGTGCCAGTTCTGTCAGCCAGAGCTCCGTTACCTCGGTTATGTGGTGAACCGTCAAGGCCTCAACGTCGACCCCTCGAAGGTCAGCGCCGTCGTCGACATGCCACGACCGCGAGGCGTCCGGGACGTCCCCCGACTAATCGGGATGATGAGCTGGTACCGCCGATTCGTGCCCAATTTTTCGACAATGGTCGCACCCTTAACCAACCTGACCAAAAGGAAGACACGCTTTACCTGGTCGCCGGAGTGCGAGCGAGCCTTCGCCGACGTGAAAAATGCTCTAATTAACGCGCCGATGCTATCGTGTTCTGATTTCGAACACCCTTTCACCTTACAATGCGACGCCAGCGACGTCGGCATCGGGGCGGTACTCACCCAAAATATCGACGGCCACGAGCGCGTCGTCTGTTATCTCTCACGCGCCTTGCTACCAGCAGAACAACGATATACCACCACGGAAAAAGAATGTCTCAGCGTCATTTACGCCATCGAGCGCCTGCGTTGCTACCTTGAAGGTACACGATTTACTGTGGTGACCGATCATTATTCCCTTTTATGGCTCAACAACTTAAAGGACCCGTTAGGACGCGTCGGTAGGTGGGTGATACGGCTACAAGCATTCGATTTCGATATTGTACACAGAAAAGGCAAGGACAACGTTGTACCTGACTGTTTGTCGCGGGCTATGAAGGCAATTCCGGTCCAGATCGATCAAATAGTTCCGGGCGGTGGCAAGGAAGACAAGTGGATCGCCGATATGATCCGGAAGATTACCGAAAATCCACTCCGCTATTCGAATTTCAGGGTACGAGATGGGCAAGTGTTCAAAAAGGTAAAACGACGCGACGGAGAACCGGAAGCAGATTGGAAATGGGTGGTACCGAGAGGGCCGTGAGCTCAACTGTTGAAACGGTACCACGATGACGCGGCGACGGGCGGGCATCTCGGGGTCTACAAGACTTACCACAAGATACAAAATAATCACACTTGGCCCCGGATGAGAGCGGACGTGTGCCGTTATGTCCGGAAGTGCCCGGTCTGCGCGAGCGTGAAACCGGAGCAGCGTCTTCCAGCGGGCAAAATGGGCTCTCGCCCCGAAATCACCAGGCCGTGGCAGATGATCATTGCCGACCTGTTTGGTCCTCTTCCCCGGAGCACGAACGGTCACGAATACGTTTTAGTAATTATGGATTACTTCAGCAAGTTTCCCATATTCGTGCCAGTCCGCTCCCCAACCGCACGAAAAATCATTGGGAGGAGTCGCGACTTTCAGGATTTCTTGACAAATTACGGAGTAACACCCTATTACAATTCTCTTTACACTCCCCAAAACAACCCCACGGAACGGGTGAACCGAACGATGAAGTCCCTCATCATCTCGTACATAGAGCAAGATCAGAGGAAATGGGACAACAATCTGGATCGCGTCGCGTGCGCACTTAGAACCGCCAGGCACGAAGACACCAAGCAGACGAACAAAACGGTCAAGGACGGAACCCTGAAGGAGAATCTAGGTTGAACAAGGTACGACGCCTGGTCGCCGGTCTCCTCAACCGGTTCCGAAACCGGGTGAAATGGTAGTACGACGCCAAACGCCGCGAGGTCAAATACTCGGTGGGTGACCTCGTCTGAAGGAGATCTTACGCGACGACTGACGGCACCAAGCACTTCAGCGCCAAGTTGGCAAAGCAGTTCACCGGTCCCTTTACCATCACGGAGCGTATCGGCAAAAACGTGTACGCCCTGGTTGACGAACACGGCACCTTCAAGGGTAGGTGGCACGTGAAAGATCTAAAACCGGACCGAACGCGTGAAGCCGACGGCGACCCGGAATCTGTTTCCCAAGAATCTCCCGACAAAGAAAACGGGGACACAGACGATAATTCGGACACGAACGGTAATTCTAACACGGACCCGGGTTAGGTGACAACCGAAAAATTTTGGCGGTGGACTTTACTGCACGAGGGCACCGTCGATTTCTCGTATCGGCCACGTCAATAAAAATTTCGCTCCTCTCAATTTTTATTGTTTTAGGGGGGTCGTGTGTTACATTTTAAAAAAATGCAAGTTTTATCAATGTGCGCACGACGTTTTCCGCCAAAAATAATAATAATCCGAATTGAGAGGGGCGAAACTATAAAAGACAGGAGAGAGTGCGGGGAGGGGCTTTTTGGCCTTTAGTCTTTGGTCAGGGAGGTCAAATCGGTGCGGGACTGTGAAAGGGGCTGAAACGGCAAGTGGTTGAACGACGAGAAAAGGGTGTGGAGACGTCGAAGGTCCGAAGAGGGTGAGGCTGGAAGAAGAGTCCAGGAAGTCTAAACCCAGACGCCGAGGAGCAGATTTGCGGATCCCCGACGGAAGGTTCGTGAAAAACCAAACGCCGGAGTGCGGAGTCAGATTCCACGCTCGGATTTCGTCGTCCACCGTAGGCCGGAGGAAGTCCCCGAGGAACGTCCAGGTCTCCAGAGACGTCAACCGCCCCACCACGATCAAGGCCAGGGTGATAGAAAAAATTTTTAGTTTTCGCGAAGGCAAAGCGTCGTTTCAGGCAGAACGTTTTTTTTTGTTCTGGTTGAGTTATCGGTCTGCTGGTGACCTTGCCTGCAAAACGGCCGGTCAGACCGATAACAGTTTTTTTTTTTGTAAGAGTTCTTGTTTATTTTATTTCTTGATCTTTTGTGTCCTCGTCCGCCGCGCGACTTCCATATCTATTTTGAATTTAGCCTTTTTTTTGGGAAACGAGGTGAGGCCCGAGGAAAGGTCCCGCCGATCGCGGGCGGCGTAGAAGAATAGCGTCGAGGACGATATCGGGCTTCACTTTCGGCTCTCCCCTTTTTTTTAATTTAGTTTTTGAATTCAGTTTATTTTTCGAGAGTTTTCCTTTTTTTTTTGTCGCGGCGAGGGCACAACCCTTCACATTTGTTCTTAATTATTGAGTGTGAGAAACGTTTTTATTATTAAATAATCAGATTTTTACGTTTAAACCACTCGGAGTTTTCTTTCTTCCGATTATCACCACTCACCCCCACATTTAGGTTATACTCTCGAGCAGTCTCCAGTGCATCTCGACCCGAAGTCTGTTAAATCGTTATTTTGGGAAAATTTCACCATCAGGGAAAATAAATAACGTAACAGTACTTACGTACTACGAACCTATTCGATGGGCCGCTAGATCTCCAGATTTTAGTCCACTTGATTTCTTTCTATGGGGTTACATTAAGGACAATGTTTATTTGACCCCACCAGTACCCCAGAAGAGTTAAGAATAAGGATGGTGCAAGTCTGTCAGGAAATACCCCTCAATTTTTGATTGAATGCAACTACGAGGGTTTCTAGACAGTATCGATACTGTCTGGAAGAGCATGGAGGCAATTTTCAACCAATTAGATTTTTTATTGTTTATAATTTTGGTTAAGTAGATAGATAGTAGTTACATTTTTCAATTTTTTTTCAAAATACATTTTTTGTTTTTTCTTTTAATGTACGAGTAAAATTTGTCCAGCGAGAGATTGGTTCACATAAAAACCACTAAATTCTACGTAGAGGAAGTAGTACGTGGCGCACGTAAAATTTGAAATAGGTATATCCTTCAAGCAATAACATGTTTGCCCTGAAATTATGCTTTAATTAATGTATTCTAGTGCATTTTGTAGTGTTGTGTTAATTTAATAGAATTTAAAATCTCCCAATCTCTCGCTGGACAAAATATAACTATTGACCATCGTCTGTCAAAAAAATAGATGTCGAAAAAATGTAAAATATGTATCGAATCAGGTAATATTGAAGCGATTTTTGAACTATGTTTTTCATTTGATGTGTCATTTACTCAAATCGGATAAAAAAATAAGCACGGTACTATTGGGAGCGTAAAACGTGGGACATCAAATTTCTATCTGAAAAATTTAATGTAGTTCAAGCTTTATTTTCATTTTGCCTTTGATTATTGTCATAGAAATTTATACTATTCTAGCTGACAGTTTAAAAATTTATTTTATTCTGGCACAGATCTGTCAAAAATCTGCCAAGCAACGATTGGTTTAATTATTCAAACAATGGTATCAAACATTATTTTATTAAAGAAAATCATACATTATACATATACACAGTAACCTTAACAACATCAAAATAGCTAACTAAATTTGCATGGACACAACTTTTAGTTGATTTCCTTTAAGGAATACGAAATATTTGTTTGAATCTTTTAGAAATTATAAAATAAAATAAAACGTTGTATGTACCACGGGCATAATTGTCGATTATTGCCCTCGGGAATTTAAAAGCCCCCGTTCCTTGGGCTTTAAACATTCCCTCTTGCCATAATCTCCTGATTATGCCCTTAATACATAATAGTACTTTATTTGACGAGTTTGTGTGTAAATTGGGCCCACGAGTGCCATAAAAGGCCCAATTTACACACAAACAAGTTGAATACAACGTTTTTTTTGTTCGACGAGTCCCTTAAAGGCTCCAAATCGCTTTAAACCTTTAAAATTAGCTTGACGTTTCGTTTTGACAAGTTGTGACATTTATCAAAATCCATTCACATAGGAGAGAATTCTCAAATTCTGACATTGTCCAACAAAAAATAACTATTATACTCCTATTTTCCTTTTCCAAATGCCCTCTGTTTTTGATAAAGGTAGATTTTGATTGGGACAATACTTAATGACAACGTCAATCAATTCAAAGTAAGGTTAGAAACAGATAAGTCATTTCACATTAAAAGTCAAGACACTGAACGGGACTCAAGACAGTCCACCCGGTCTCTCTGAATAGTTACTTTTTGTATCCCTTCTATTTACCAAATTGTAAATAAACATTTATGTGAAAAACCGCCACAAACATTAATTTTATATGTTATCGTTAAGTATTATCGATTTAATGAGTTTTTCTTCGGTTAGATAGGTATTTTCGACGGATCAGTATTATCACCACCATCAGTAATCTGTGGTATCTAAAAGACGATTAAGATTTTTTTTGACAAGAAAAATAATAAAGTTATCCATAGGAGAGGGTTATTACTAGCCAATTTTTTTGTTCAATTATTGTCATGTATCAAACCCAAAATAGTACTACTCAACTCAAATTAATCTTAATAGCCGACGGATACGCAAATCATTTCTTAGAAATAAACAAAATATAGAATAATTTACAATTAAAATTTCAAGCTATTGCTGATTAGGTTTACCTAGATATTTTAGTTATTGAAATTCTTAAGTGATTTTATTATGAAAGTAAAATAGTTATTTGCGTATCAAGGCTCAAGAAGTGCATCTTTTTCGTCCGAGTCTGGGTTTTCTAGTCGAGGCAGAGTAAAGACTTGAAAACAGGTGAGAACAAAAGGCACTTTTTGGTCGAGGTGCATACAACGTTTTTCGTGTTCGTTTAGGAGTTTAGGCAAAAATTTTGAAATTAATTGTAAATTTTGAGGTTATCTTTGACAAATGTCAATTTAGGTATACAGGGTGATGAAAAAAAAGTGCCCACGACTGAAACTTAAATGTCCTTTTCTGTCGAAGTATTGTGAAAATCAACACAAAAATGGTCTAAAAACATTCTTTTAAAAATTAAACAGCTTTCCTAACAGTACAAATTGGCAATATTGCACTTTTTTTTCTAAAAAATATTATATTCACGTACTTCGCCGTATCTAAGAAACCAATGCTGATGACAGATTCTGTCACCTGCATAAAAATAAAGCTGTCATGTGTATATGAAACAAAATTTTAATTTACAATAAATTGAACAAAAAGTTAAATGTTTCAATTAAATCTTATAATAGCTGTTCGAAATTTCTCCCACCAACTTCAATGCACAATGCTGCTCTTCGAACAATGTTCTCTTGAACCCTTTGAAGCATAGGAACATTTATGGTATTAACTGCTGCGTTGATTCTTTCTGTTAAGTTAGCAATCGGCGTAGCATATACAAAATTTTGGAGGTGACCCCAGAGGAAGAAATCACAAGGATTAAGGTCAGGTGACCGGGGGGGGGGCAAGCAATCGCGCCACCTCTACCAATCCATCTATTTGGATAAGTCTCGTCACACCAATCGCGTACTATCCTACCAAAATGTGGAGGGGTACCATCTATTTGTAGCCACATTTGCCTCAAAATTGCAAGGGGCAAATCTTCAAGCAAAACTTAAAAGTCATTTTGTAAAAATTGTAGAAAATTTTCTGCATTCACTCTGGCAGGTAGCGTAAAAGGTCCTACGAGGTTATTATCAATGACCCCAGCCCACAAATTAATTCCGAAGCGGTGCTGATGTGCACGAGGATGCACAGCGAAAGGATTTTCAGTTGCCCAGATATGATTATTATGTTGATTAAAAATGCCGTCTTGAGAAAAATATGATTCATCTGTCCATAAAATGTTTTGAATAAACCTAGGATCGATTCTGTGACGTCCAAGTAGCCATTCACAAAATTCTACTCTGAGGGGATAATCACCTGGACGAAGAGCTTGCACTTTAACATAGTGATAAGGATGATAATGTTCGTCAGCCAGGATACCTTGTACCGTGCGATAGTCTACGTGAAACTCTCGCGCCAATCCTCGTATACTTCGTCCTGGCGCATTTTCAATTGCTTCCAAAATAGCTTCCTCCAAAGCTGGTGTTCGAACTTCACGAGGCCTTCCACGATTTATATAAAGAGGCATTATTTGGCCGTTTTCTCTTAATCGCTGCATCAATCTTCTTATTACCTTAGCATCTGGATGACGTCGTTGAGGGTACAGTCTTGCATAGTCTCTTGCTGCTTCAGATGCGTTATCATTTGATGCACCCAAGCAGAGTAACATGTCTACATATTCGTTAAAATTGTATGCCATTTTTTCAGACTTTTTGGAAAATTGACAGGTTAAATTTGACAAAACCATTAATATTAAAAATTGAATTATTGTTGCTATCGTTTTCAAAAATTACATGTTTCTGTATCTTAGGAGCTTTGCAATGTTGTAACATTGACGAATTTTCTTTGGACCCTACTCTAACATCTTTAATAACGTTGGTTCCGATAGACTTTTTGCATTTTTTACTTAAGAACATTATCAACTCGACCAAAATCTAGACTTCAACAATAAAATTATTAGTAAACGGTTAATCATATAGATTTCTATTGTCTAAAAAGGAAATCTTATATCTTGGCGAAGAGTGGACAAATTTAATTTTGGATTTCGAATTCGTGTTTAGTTAAAAATACTTTATAACGTGCAGGTTAGCACGGGCACTTTTTTTTCATCACCCTGTACTGCGTGTCTCAGCTAAGACTTTCGAGCTTAATATCTCGGTTATTTGCCAACGGATTTTTATGAAATTTAAAACACAGATATTTTAGACAGTGAAGGTTCAATTAGTAATAATAAAATTACCTCAAGTTAAAAAATGTAATTTTAACACACGTTTCCTTTATTGAAAATTAAGCTTAACTATTATTAGATTGGTAAACATTAAAAAATAGGTGTCTACACAAAAAATTAACTAAATCACTATCTGATTCAACGAAAAGATTAGATTTTGTTGTTAAAAATTTAATCTAAATTTTGAAGGTATTTGAGCAGTTACCTTTTGAAACAATTGATGAAAAGTTGCCAAGCAACATTTTGTACACCCCTTAAAATCTGTCAAAAGTGGGCGCGCTTTATTAGAAAAGTCAAATTGTGTAAATTTATTGAAAATACTCTAAAAATAGACTACAATGGCAGAAATTTCAATATTGTTGAAAAAGGAAATCATTTTTGCCTGCGGAGAGTGTCGTAAGAACTTCAAAGACACAGTTCGTTTTCTCGTGAACACTATCCAAATGTATATGCCATTCACGATGTTTTGGCATAAGGGGAGGCCATGGAAAAAGTGCATTTAAGTTGGCAGTAAAGCTGTCTGTTGAATTAGGTTATGTTTTTCTCAGTTTGAGGTTATAAACGGCGTCATTGTCTAGTGCATTGTTGTCAGTTTTACTACGGGGTGATCAAGAAGGACTGTTTAAGTCGGTAACACTGAATGGTATTTTAAACCGTATAACAGGAGTAACTTTCGGTTGTTGATGGCTTCTCGTTGTTAATGCTATACCTATATCAGATATTTGTCAAATAAACCAACAAAACATATCCGGTTGCAGTGTTATAAATAACCGAATTAAAAAAATTTCTTAATTGTACTGCCAACTTAAACAATCCTTCTTGATCACCCGGTAGTTTGTAATAGTACAATACTCACACATTTTAAATCCAATTTAACAAAACAGGAAACTGACTTGAACAGACTACAGAATAGTAGGGACCGGGACCGGAAGACGAAGTGGCTCCTGTTAATTTATGCACCACTTAGATAACCCACCTATACAGTGTCTTAAGCAACCAGTTAGTAGCTTCTCAATGAATATTTCATTTTAACCAAAACATTCCTAGAACTAGATTGTATAAAATCTTGTACGTACTTATTAAGCCTTACTTTATTCGAATCTTTCTGCAAAATATTTACACACCAATCGTCTATGAGAAAAAAGAACAAAACTATTCAACTTCCATAATTTCGTTCTGAATCATCATTACCTGCATCAAAATCCCAATCATATTCCGAGTCACATTCTCCTAATGAAATTATTAAAGGAAGAACGTTTTCAAATAAAAGATTTCACATTAATTTTGCCCAATCTTCCGAAATAAGTTCTTCACAATATCTACAAAAATGTTGGCAAATTTCAGGAGTACATTTCAAAATAGACTCAAGCCATAAATTCACAACTCTATCGCGAAGTTATAATAGGTCTTAGAAAACCCCTGTGCCATTTCAATTGGGTCGTTGTTTCTTCCTTCGCTATCCGTGCAACATATTTATTTTATACTGACCTACGATTCAATTTATACACAAAAAAAAAACTTGACTTTATTGTAACTTACTGAAAATATGTTCTGCAGTCTAATACAAACACCATCAATACGTTTTAAAGTCGCTTAATTATGATTACGGTAAATTCGGCAACATGTTACGTTCATTTTGATAGGTCCGCATGTCAGGCACTTCGGTAACAGCAGAGATGACAGAAATCAAACATGTTGAACAAAATAATGTAGTTTATCTTCTAAATACACTCACATTAAAAATTAAAAAAAAATGTTTTTAATAAAAAAAATAAAATTTACAAAAATCATGTAACCATAACTTTACTATAGCAAATGTTCGAAATTACCTCCATTCTCTCTAAGGCAGATTCGACACCTTCCACTGACGCCCATTGAGGCGTTTAATAAAAATTCTGGTGGTATACTTGTTCACGATTCTTACTAAATCATCTCTGTTATCGGCCGGAGTCAAATAGACATTGTCTTGAATGTCCATAGCTCTCTTAGTCACTTTGCAAAATTAGAATGCACTTTTATTACTGTTTAATGTGACTGCTTGATTTAAAAAAAATACATTCTTTTTTAATTTCTTCTTTTTGTTTCTATGCATGAGCATGGTTGTTTGCATTTTCATATTTAAAATAAAAATCTATAAAACTGGGCAAAAAAAGTTAATAGTGCAATTTGAAAAAAAAAGTTGACTATCATCTGTCAAAAACAGAACTCAAGAACAAATATTGGATCAATTCAAATTGTAGCCCATTTAAAACGATTTTGTTTGACACATCATTTATTAAAATTGTATGAAAAATAAGGAAGTTACAGTACCAAAGATTTTTCATAATACACCCGGTAGAAGATTGAAAGAATGAAAGTATGACTGTGCCATCATCAAGGTGTCATCAAGGAAAAGCATAGAAAAGGAAATAAAATGGCTGTTTCGTAAAATGGTATGGCCAGTTACTCCCCATGCCCTGGGTGAGATGGCCAACTGAAGATATTTTTTGAATTACGATTTTTCATATGACCAAATATAATAAACTACAAAAAGTATTAGAATAATTTTCACGTAATACTAACACAAATCAGTGTTACCTAGTTTTTGAACTTTTGACTTTCATACTCTCCTAGTAGATGTGCCGGATCTTTATTTGTAGGTACCCATTAATCTATAAATAAGCTGGTGACCTTCTTGTTCGGAATTTCTTCTAAATATGTATAAGAACTTCTTGTCGACTGGATTATATTAGTTTTACCTTATTTCAAGAACGGTAACTCCTGACGAAAAAATCACTTTATTTACTAATACACTTTAGCGTGTATCTTATTAATTATTAAATGGATATTAAAACAAAAATGATTCAAACAAAACGTAAATGATTAACTTTAAATTCAGTTTTCAACATGTTTAGCATTATACAGAATTAAAAGCGCCTCAATAGATTATTCAAGAACAATTTAAGTCTTACAGCTTTAAATCAGTCTGTTTTTTTTTTTTTCTATAACTGTTATTTGCAAGAAAACACCGAGTAAATCGTCGTGAAAATCATTCAATAAATAATTTAAGTTCGCTTTATAAACTACGTGCCATTAAAAATGTAAAACTTGTAACTTCATCCCTTCCGGGTGGTGTGTTTTTATTGACACGTAGTGTGTTTAATAACTAAAATATTTCACTTGCCTAAAAAATTCTTGATCGTCTTTATACCATTTCACAGCATATAATTCTTCATCACCCATGTCAAACTGACAGTCAAGCTTCATTTCCTCTCGAAGATCTGCTACATGGGGCGCATTCATATGTGTTAGTTGTAAACCACTCGACCATTCAACTGAAATTCATAGAGCAGAAAGATTAACATTTTCTCAGTGTGAGGGTAATAGTTATTTATGGTATAAGGGGGTTATTTAAGATATTATCCAATATTCCAAAATTTTTAGATAATAACATTGTAATACCCCAGTTTAAATTCAAATTGGCGCCCCTGAAACAAACTAAACGGAACTAGACAGAATCGACGTAAAATTCCGACCGCTGTGTAGGGGGGGATCACTTGGGTGCCATTTTGAAAAAGAAATGCGCTCTCTCGACTTCCAGTTCTCGAAATGAACGGTTGTGTTTTCTGTTACTTTATTTGAAAATTGAGTGTTTGTTGGTACAATTTTTGAGTCGTCCATTTTGTTTATTGTCACAGCCTACGTGTTTGTCGCGTATAAGTGTAGAATCACATGTGACTCTAACGGGTTGCGCAGTTTAATCCAGGTCAAGGAGGTTAAAGTAAGAGGAGGGAAAGCGCCCTATGCTGGTAATGCATTGAAAGTGATGCCAATCGTTCCTTCTCCAGCAACCTTTTATGACCGCGAACGTCCTTGAACGGCCCACCGGGTATCGCATCGCTTTGGCGCCAGTGGCGTTCCTTTAACCCCCGCAACAAGGTGTTAAGCGTTTTAATGTTACAACAAATGCTCCAGTGCGCCCCGTCATGTACTTATAGTTTTTTCTGAATTATAAATTTACTTCTTTTATTTTTGTTAATTTTTTTCATGTACTTTATGTTACAAATTACAATAAATGCATCTGTGCGCCCCGTGTTTTATACGCCACTGGTACCATCCCCACCAACCACCCTTGTTTAGCAACCTTTTATGGCTTTGCACGATTTGGCGGGTGGCATCACTTTTTCAAACTTGCTTTCCCTCTTCTTACTTTAACCGCCTTGATCCAGGTATTACTGTCTTAACCACAACATGTGTTTCACAGGTATGTTTTGTTTTTGTTTACTCCGATAACGCACGATAATGTGAATGTGAGAAACGGGCGAAACTCGGGGGCGTCGTGAATCACGTTGGGTGAAACGTATGAGGTTAAGTTGTCGACGCGGGGGTAGTTTGAGAATGGGGAAGTAAAAGAAGGCGACACGCTACAGGGCTAGAGGTAGAGTTGCCGTCGTCAACATCACGGGGTTTCTCGATGACGGAAAACCCCGATTCGTGGTGTCCCAAACCAACTTGTGAGGTTAGATTGTCGACGCGGGGTAGATTGACACTGGGAAAAGGGAAATATGGGTGACGCACCGATGGGAGCCCGACTGAGGTTGCCGACGTCGACATCACGAGGCTTCTCGATGACGGGATAGTCGGGAGAGTGTGGCCGTCAACCAACATGGGGAGTTAGGTTAGATCGCCTTGGGTCTTGCTCAAATGAGTTTGACACGAGTGCAAGAAATAACGAACAGGGGGGCGAAAGCTAGAATCGCATCGCGTTTGGGGACCACGCGTTATCCTGGAGGGCTGCGAGAGCGAGAGAGAGCGTAGTATTCAGTTTGAATCGTATAGAAAACGTTTTAAGATATGTTAAAAAAACATTAAAGTAAACAACAAGTATATCTTAAGAAACCACTTGCCAAAAATGGCTTGCGGTATTGAAGAATAAGAAATATATATATATATATTCGTATGAAGAAAATTACAATTAAAATTCGAAATTCATAAAATAATTATGGTAAATTATATGTTTTTAATTTGTTGTAGCCAATTTAGGGCGTCTTCGGTAAGTAGATGTAGTTTGGAGAAACCTTGCTGGAATTTAGTAAGGGGACATTCTTCCACAATGTGAATAAGAAATATTAGTAACCGTTACAATTTAAATAAATTGATAGTTATTTACGATATGTGTATCGTAATGTGGAATTTTACGATACGCGATGGAAAAATTGTCCAATGAGCCGAAGGCGAGTATCGTAACGACACATTACGATACAAATATCGTACAACGTTTTATCTACTTTCATAATTAATACTATCCCACCTCCACCCGGCGGCACGGCAATTTTGCCAGAGTACATACACCATTACGGATATTACTATCAAGTAATAGTGCAGTGCTTATCAACATAATTACCGGCGTCTCGCCTCCGCATTTTGACTTTTTTGTGTATTATGTTCTGTGTCAATGTTAAGGAACTTCCCAACGATGTGACATGAGTATAATAATATACCTTTTTGAATTTCAACTACCAATGTGTTATCTAAATCCAGAATTTTTAAATTTTTAAAAAGAGATTGCGGTACTATTCCCGTTGCTGAAATTACAAGTGGTAAAATCGAATTTTTTTCTAAACAACAAAGATTTCTCATAGCAACGGAGAGCTCTAAATATTTATTAATTTTTGTGTTATATGTCTGTGTTATATTGTGTGAATTTGGAACAGCTATATCTAAAAGATATGCTTGCTTTTGTTGTTTATTTAAAATTATAATGTCTGGTCTGTTATGCTTAATATGAATGTCAGTTAAAATTGTTCTATCAAAATATAACTTGTAACTGTCATTTTCCAAACAACTTTCTGGTGTATAACTATAATGTGGTTGTGTATTCTTTAATAAATTGAATTTAACAGCTAAATTCATGTGTATAATTTTAGCGAATATATCGTGACGTTTTTTATATTCGCTTTGAGCCAAAACGGTGCAAGAAGAAATGATGTGTTCAATTGTTTCCCCTTCAGTTCCGCAAATCCTACATTTATCAATTATCGATTGTAAACCACATATGTGTTTTTTATAATTTCTTGTATTTATAACACGATCTTGTATTGCAAATATAAAACCCTCCGTCTCAGGGTGAATATTTGATTTCTTAAGCCATGCATGAGAGGCCTGAATATTAACTTCTGGTTGTTCCAGTTCTTTAAAGTATCTCCCATGTAAAGACTTCTGTTTTATATTTGCTATAGTGTCAGGTATATTTGGCTTAACAATGTCTGAAATTATATTATCACTTAAATTTAAATTTAATACCAATATTTTTGTGTTTAATTAAATTTTTAAAATTGCGCAAAAATAATAGGGCGGCTAATCTATCTAATAACCGTGGTTACGAAGTTGTTTACTTTTTTCAAAAGTGTTCCAGTGAAAGCAAGTTGCAGTGTCAGTGCAAAAATGAGTGATTCAGAGGAAAATTTGCCTTCTGATATAGAATTGGCTGCTCAATCTGCTATAGATACATTAATTCCTGCCAAATCCAAAGAGCGGTATGAGATAGTGTACAAATATTTTGAAGAATGGATGGAAATCAAGAAAATTCGTGAAGTCTCTGAAAAGGTGGTCCTTGCCTATTTTGCGGAACAATCAGAGAAGCTAAAACCATCCTCCTTATGGTGCCGGTATTCTATGTTGCGGACGATGGTGTCGATTAAGATAAAGATTGACATTAGTCAATATCATCAGGTTGTGGCTTTCTTGAAGAGGAAATCAGAAGGATACCGACCTAAAAAATCGTGCATTTTTTGCAAAGAGGAGATACACCAATTTCTTAAGGAAATGAATGATAAAGATTTCTTATTTATGAAGGTAAATTGGAGCTGAGATAATAAAAAACAATCTCAAACGTATTAAGCTTTCAGGTTGTTTTGATATTTGGAATTTTTGGTGCTTGTCGACGCGAGGAGATCACAAATTTGATGAGACGAGACGTTCAAGATAAAGGAGAATTTATCTGGATCACCTTGCCGAATACAAAAACTAAAATTACATGGGAATTTGCCATAACAGACGGAAATATTCAGGGAATAAGTTGTTTGGATTTATTTCGAAAATATATGGATTTGCGTCCCAGTCAGACCAAGCACGATAGATTTTTTCTTACCTACAGGGGAGGTAAATGTACCCAGCAACCTGTTGGAGTGAATACAATCGGAGGAATTCCAAAGAAAATCGCTACTGCATTAGGATTATCTGAACCAGCAAACTATACAGGACATTGTTTTCGGAGATCCTCAGCATCATTATTGGCAGATGCAGGGGCAGATATGCATACTCTCAAGCGTCATGGAGGCTGGAAGTCTGACAATGTTGCAGAGGGATATGTTGAAACATCAGTTCAAAATAAGAAAATAATTGCAACGAAAATAATGGGCTCTTCAGATACTCTACGTTCAACAAGTAACGTCATGGTGGAAAAGCCCAGCATTAACTTGGGGACAGCGTCTGGGGTCAATATTGAAAATGTCTTAAACTGTGTAATTTATTTTAATAAATAGTTGTAAATTTTGCAAAATTTAGTCTCTTTACTGCACTAGTGCTTTATTACCGCACTAGTGTCGTAAAAACTGCCATTACGACACTTAAAAAAATTGTGAAATATGGCACATTACAGTATGAAAGTAGATAAAAACAAATACAGTGTTCCAGTTTAGTGTAATCCATCCAGTGGTACCTACATAACGGCAATACATTAGTAAAACATTTCGTGGCGTTTGGTTGGATGTTCAATCTAAACAAATTAAACATTCTACAGTCCAAATGCCTGCTCCAAGCGTCATTAACTCTGCAGGATATAAACCGATACGTAGCTGAAATCAATGAAGTAAATCAGTAATGTTTACGAAATTTATAGGTAGGTTATACTTCGACAAACAGATACAGGCTGTCCCTAAGAAAAAATCGAGTCCATAACTCCCATATTTATCGGTGGATTTTAATTATTTACCCTTTTGAGGTGACGTCACCTCAAAAGGGTAAAAATTGGACTATAGATGAAATTCGACCGTAATGATACGACGGCTGTATAACGACCTGAAGACATTAATTAACTTTCGATCAGTGAAGTTAAGCAACTGTAAAACCAATTAATATTTAAATGAGCGGCCACCGGGTTAACCACGTTTTGTTGTCGTTTCATTGTTTCATTATTTGATTTCAATAGTAAATATGTATCGGGTGTTCATTTAAATTTCCGGTCAAAATTGCCGTTGAAGAGTCGATTGTGAATGCACTACTGATTACGAATCAAGGATCAGCTTTTTAAATGTTACCGTTGTTTATGTTTTTACACGAGTGGTGCGTCCACAATCGACTCTTCAACACCAACTTTGATGGGAAATTTAAGTGAACACCCGATATCTAGTAATAATACGTGGCCCACAAAACTGTGAATTGGTTGTTCTATCATCATTGTAAACAGTGAAGAAAAACAATTAAATACACAGGGCCTCTAGATATCCGTAATATTATCGAAAAAAGTAATTTCCTTCCTGATCAATATTTTTGCTTTCTCTTCAAATTTGAATGCTGTTCATAAATAACAAATATTAAAATCCTGGCCCCAAAAGCAAATTTTATGAAGAATGATTTTCTATACTTTTAGACGTAGAGAGTTAAAAAGTACTTAGTATTTATTATCCAGGAACAAAAATGGAAATTACATAGTGTTATGACGAAGCTCATACAGGGTTAGTCAAAAGTATGGAATGGGCGGTTTATTTCCGTAAATATGAACTTTATAATAAAATGTCTTTAACAAAAGTTTTTTTTACCAATCATTCTCTATTTCTTAGTTTACTCATTGTTTTTGTATGTCATCACAATTCCACGCAAACGTATTTTTTTTAAATTGTAACCAAGTGATTTTTTTTTGCTGAGTTATCTATGAATCCGAAATCGTAGGTCGTTACTTGAACTCCGCGCTCCAATAAACACAGGTTAGATCTCGACATATCAATCGCAAATGACATACGAATTCAAATCCATGGATGACTTGATTACAAATTAATTTTAACGCTGGATATAACTAACTAGACAAGGATATTAAAAACTGAAATTCATAATCAGTTTTACGTGTTGACTGTTGCAACACAATAAACTATAGAAATTATGAAATCAATGTGAATTTACAATTGTAGTACATCATTGTAACAAAATCAGATATAAGGAAAATATATAATTGATATTTGTATAACCTTATTCAAACAAATCGGCGCTCGCAATAAAGTTTCTGAATAAAGTAAAGAAAAACTTTCAGTGCTAATAAAATGAAGAACCCCTATTTGACATCCACTCATTTGCATATTTAACTTTTCAAACCGGGAAGAACTGTGTGCAAGCATTTAAATAGCTATTTTCATATGAGTAGCGCTGTCAGACACTTTTCAGGTATAAGACCGAAATTTGAAGCATGAGGCGTCAGTCGAATACTTAAAAACTGACAGCGCACGAATATTGAATAACATTTTTCGTGTTCGTTTGGGCAAAGTCTTAAAAAACATTAATTTATTGTAAATTTTGAGGTTATCTTGGGCAAATGTCAAGTTAGGTATATAACCGGGAAAGTTTATATATTTTGTTATATACCACTTTCCCGGTTATACGAGTATATCTAAGGAAACGAACACGAAATAATTATTTACATTAGAGTACGAGAGGTGAATTTTCCGGCACGACAACTAAGCTCGGCTGCGCCATCGTGTCCAATTAGTTGGAGGGCCGGTAAATACCTTCCGTACGACATTTGTATTCGACTTTTCGGCTGACCAAAATATTTTTGTTTTTTTTTAAATCAAGACTAATTTTATTGTAGAATTTGACATCGTCAATAAAGAATCTAATGCTGTGAAATCAATTCATTGACGACGGTGACCACTCATTTGTTTTTTTCCAAACAAATTAAACAGTGGTATGGGATAAAGTTAATTAAAAAATGTACTGTGTTGCTACAGCTCAGACAGTTGATGAGTTGTCACAAATTTCAACCTACTTTTAACCTACTTAAATTTATTTTTAGCAGTTACTTCCAATATAGCCACCAATATGCCATGAGCAACACTGACAAGAATATAACCATAACAGAAGCACCAGTAAAAATATTGACGTCCAACTCGAAAGTAAAAGAATTGACAGTAACCAACTAATTCCTTGATTGTTCTCTAAAGAATTGTAACATTAATGTTATAATAATATAGTATATTATGTAACAAGATTTATAAACTGCACTTTAGGCACGAATTTTATTAGGCAAGAGCGGAGCGAGTGTTCAATAAAAGACTGTCTAAAGAAGTTTATAAACGAGTTCCATACAAGGGCGTAGCAATGATTTTTTGCTGGAGTGGGCCAGATTTTAAACCACAGACAGATGATAGATAGATATTGCAGATGTATCTTGTTTTTAATGTGTTTTACTTTTATTCTGGGGTAGGTCAGAAGGATTCTGGGGTGGGCCGGGCCCACCTGGCCCCCCCTTTGCTGCGCCCTTGGTTGCATGCTATACTTTTTCTACGACCAAATGAACAATGCAAATATAACACATAACTTCTTTATTCAACGTTAATTTAAACATAAAATTCGAACCTGATAAACGTCAATTGACAAGTGACAACTAACTTTATTTTGAATGTCACTTGACTTACATGATTTTTGCTATTAAAAAGACCAGAGCGTGTTTAAAAAGCCCGTTGCTAACTTCACCTCGTGATTAAAACGCACGAAGTCACATCTTGTCAAGGTGTATTTAAAAGATCATTTAGCGTCATGGAAACATCATGGCTACATAAGGACCAATTCTGGGAATCGGATTCGAATTATTCGAATATTCGAATATTCGAATGGCTATGTAAAATTCGAATAAGTGTAAATTCGAATATTTGAATAGTCGAATATTCGAATAAAGTAAATTCAGGATGGATTGGGTATTTCTTCACTGTTTACAATGATGATAGAACAACCAATTCACAGTTTTGTGGGCCACGTATTATTACTAGATATCGGGTGTTCATTTAAATTTCCCATCAAAGTTGGCGTTGAAGAGTCGATTGTGGACGCACCACTCGTGTAAAAACATAAACAACGGTAACATTTAAAAAGCTGATCCTTGATTCGTAATCAGTAGTGCATTCACAATCGACTCTTCAACGGCAATTTTGACCGGAAATTTAAATGAACACCCGATACATATTTACTATTGAAATCAAATAATGAAACAATGAAACGACAACAAAACGTGGTTAACCCGGTGGCCGCTCATTTAAATATTAATTGGTTTTACAGTTGCTTAACTTCACTGATCGAAAGTTAATTAATGTCTTCAGGTGGTTATACAGCCGTCGTATCATTACGGTCGAATTTCATCTACTATCCGTTTATTAAACTCCCGCACTGTCAGTGTCAAAATTTTGAATTTTCTTTGGAGTGTACCTATGGTGACATACCTTTTCAGTTGCCTGTACACAAAATCTAGTTATAAGAACGTCAACAACAAAAGTGTGGTTATATTAATGGAGTTAATTCTCCTCTTTCCAAACAATAATTAACAATATTCTGCTTCTCTCTGGCCGTTAACAGTATTCTTTTACATTCCATATCTTCTTCTTGTGCAGCCACTTCGTGTAAGTAATATTTTGAATGAAAGAAACAGAATTTATTAAACTTAACTTCAAATTAGAAATTTCTAATTTTTGCACCAACGTTAACGTAAAAATTACTAGTCTCTGAACGACAGTGCGGCAACTTACAAACACTTTGACAGTGCGGGAGTTTAGTAAATGGACAATATAGTCCAATTTTTACCCTTTTGAGGTGACGTTACGATTTCCTTCCTCGCTTTCTCTTTAATAAAACGACAGAAACAGAAAAAAAAAGGCACGTTTATTTATTGTTTGTTACTTTGAGGTTATTTTAGTTCCTGTCAATTTGACAATTTTCAATTTCTTTCACTTATTACATTGATTACAAACATAACCTTTCGAAGCAATTGTCAACAAATTTGAAACATTATAAAGTCTGTCTCAATTCTAAATTTCCACCAACACTGCATTCTACGTTGGAAATACAACCGGCAACACTGTTTGGTGAAAAATGTGTCAGATTGTATTTGTTAGGTTATCTGTCAATTTCCGTTTTTACAACTCAAAATTTTAGAATAAAGGAAAAGAACGTAATAGTAGATTACATACCGAGGTTTGTATACTATTTTATTCGGAATCATTACGTTTTTAGCAAATAAACAATTAATTTGATGCAGTTTCAGTACGCCACTGGAAAAACCTTATGATAGGGCGGAAACTGGCCTATTACCTATTACTGACCAAGAGAGGTAAGTAAAGATAAAAAGGAATGGTTAACTTTCCGCCCTCGTATAAGGTTAGGAATGTGCATATTACAATACGATTCCGAATAAACCTTTTTTTAAAATGCAGCAAGTAAGTAGGTCGAAAATCAAATTCTAAAAGCAAAATAAACTTATGAACTAATTTTAATGTTTTCGAATCATGTTTGTGAAATAATTATATTGCCAACTTTGGTTATTAATAATTCCCAATTTAGAAATAATTTTATTTTGCCACCATAATTGAACAGGTGGTGGAAATTTAGAATTGAGACAAACTATAGTTATTTATGATTAATTCAAATTTGTTTCTGATCCTAGCTCAAACATACGTAAAGTTACTAGATAATGACGTCATCGCAAAAGGGTAAAAATTGGACTATACCGTGCGATCGAAAATTGAAAAAAATCGAGAAGGCCGTGATTAATACGCTTGAGTTGGCAACACGTAAAAATGTAATTCAAATGTCATCAGATGTCATTAACTCATTACAATAGTAACTGTCATTATTAATTATTGACTATTAAAATTTGCTACTACAATATGTTCACTTTAGAGCAAAAAATTTTCATTGTGCAGTGTTAGAAATGGAGAAAGACTTAAGAACGGCGAATGGTCCTATTCGACACCTCGAGTTTTTGAGGAATTTCAACAAAAGTTTCCGGACTTTCAAGACACTTACCAACAACTTGCCTTGATTATTTTGTTTATCCATACCTGAAAAACAACGTGTTCAAAAACAGGCCTGGCACAATTCCCGGATAAATGCAATTAATTACTGATAAGTAGATAAGTGATAACTGCAATTTAATTGATGGCCCGACTTTGCGAAGGTCATTTGAAAACATGAAGCGAAGAGTAACATTATGGGGCTCACCGTCTAAAGACGCCCCAGTTTTAAATCTCATAATTTCATTGCACTAGGTGAGGAAATTTTTTTTTTCCCTACCGGTTAGAAATGTAGGCTGTGGATACCTCATTTGAGGTGAGAAAATTCAACTTTCTCGCTAAGGTAAGAAAGTTAATCATGAAATGTTTATGGTAAAACTGTACCAAAATACAAATGTCAAAAATGTCAAAAGTGAAATAAGTTATTGATAAATGAAAGCCAATTCAATAAAGCAAGTCGGTAGATCAATCATATAATCTGGAAAATAAACAGATAAGCTAGGTAGTACTACAACTTCTGTTTATATCAAATTTTCGAACAGACGTCAAATCTTCAAATGCGATGACAAGTTAACTAAACAAATAACCCAGCGTACTATTCAATTCTCAAAATTTTCGTTTTAATCAGCAATATAACCATCTTTTTTTGACTTTTTTCAACGAAGTTGTGCCGGTAGGGAAAAAAATAGTATTCAAACCTTGTTAAGAAAGTGCCCTTAAAGGTTAGAAAGTGAGCGATTACTCGTGTACACATCAACCGGTCAGTAATGGTGAAAAAAGGAGTCAGTAATGAGTCATAAGACTCATAAGCGGTCAGTAATGAAACCCATAACTGACCTGTGGTGGCGCTACTGTCGCACCAATCGCGAAAATCTCTGTACGTTTTTCTGGTATCGTAATTTGCTTTTCTCAGGTAAGAGATTGAGTGTTAATTTGTGTGCGGATTCCCCTCAAGGGGAGGGTACACTCTATTTTACTATCGCACATTTTGTTTGTTAAAAAATGTGAGCAAATGTCAATTTGGTTTGACTTTTGTGAACTAAAATTTAATACGATCTCAATCGTGCGCGCCTACTAATTTTAATATTTTGCCGAAATAAACGATAATATTACGGAGGGTGGTTTTTATTTATTTTTTATTATTATAATGTTGCTTGTTTTATTAAATGATTGATTGTGAATAAAATATTATACAAACCTCGGCGAAAGTCCATTCCTGTGTCTCGAGAACTAGTTCACCTCGAGGGCAAGCCTCTCGGTAAACTATTGTTCTCTCGACAGGAATGGAACACTTTCCTCCTCGGTATGTAATATACTGTTACAATCGACAGGTCACACATAATTTACTCCTTTATAAAAATCAAGATTTCAACGTTCTCAAAATCATTAACCTAACTTTTAAGACTGACATCTGATAATTGAAATCTTAACGAATTGCCAACTGAAATTTTTGGTCACAGCCAACTCTAATTTTTTTTTTCGATCTCACTGTATAAGCACGTCGAGTGACCATCACGACGTCAACTTTTATTTTGTAAACCAGGTATATAAACTAAAATTCATATAAGATCGCTCCACTGACACCTAGTTGACGCCTTGTAAACCATGAGCGGCAATGGATTTTCTCCAACGTGGATGTAAATAATACCTGATTTCGGTCGGTTGGGCACGCTCCAAACGTTTGCAGCTTCATGGGTCAGATCAGGTCAGGCCAGGTCAGGTCATTTTGTAATGTGTACCAGGAATTTTGACTCTTTCCATAACAAATGAATTAGTGGATTTTCCGGGCCCTTCTAGGTACTTATTGACACTTTGAAATGAGTCGTGACCTGATGAGTCTGAACCTTCAATCATTTGAGTAATTTATGAAGATCGACAGCAATCGGCTGTCCCAACCGTCTCAACCTTCATTAAAGTACATATTAGTACGTTATAAAAACCTTCATAAGTCGTTCCCAAATATCCCTTCCTCCTACTACAAGTAATAACGAGTACCATGTATAAGTATCATTTTCTAATTAAAGAATTGATTTTTTAGTGAAAATTTGGACGTAAAATTTTAATTTCGTTGCCACCCCGTTTTTACGTTTAAAAAACAATATTTCACGAACCGTTAGTCCAAAGGTCACACATGGCACATAAATTAGACTTTAATAAAAATGATAATAATTGACGAAAATTAATTTGACCTTTTCAAAACGTTGAGTGGTACAAAATATTTACATTATTCGAAACTTTTGGTGCTCAGTATATAATGGCGAATTATTATAGAAAGCACACAGTTCAAATCTAAATCTAGCAGAACATGTTCGGAAATAATTCTGGTGCAAAGTTCAAAAAAGTGAATGCCTTTTCGAATACTCAGTACCTACATAAAAAACGTAAATGTACGATGTACATACCTTTTTTTATAAAATTTAATAAACACTCTTCTGGTAGTTTTAAAAGCAATTGAGCAGCTTAATAAAAAAATAAGTATAATGATTTTGCTCATAAGCTATTTGGTGCGATTCTGTTTTAAAATTTACCAATATTGCTATATAACAAGGTTGTAGTTGCTATGATATGAAGCTGTTGATTGGTTTGATCTATGCAAAATCAATGTTGTTCAATAACAATGTTGCTGAATTTTGAAACAGAATCGCACTAATTAACTACAGAAAAAAAATCCATAATCTTTTTGTGGGAAAGTTGTATGTTCAGTTGATTTAATTTTTTGTGGATAATGTTTCAAAATAGAGAAATTATAGGAATTTTTATAATTACCTACAATTCAACACAAAAAACTTACCAGTGTTGAAGATCAGCAACGTCAGAAAACATGGAACAATGCCAGAGGAAAGTGGGTGCGAAGCAGCCGATTTAATCGGCAAACACCGTCCAGCACTCATTAGACTGAAACTGTGATGCCAGTGTTCTGTCAACTTAGTACATTATTCACTTTTACAGTTTTACACAGGGGATCATATAGTGTACACTTAAGGTTACTCTAGACCCTCCCGAGATTCATATATTATTCACAACACCACTCCCATTTTTTTACATAAAAGTCAAAAAGCTGAATTTATCACGCTGTTTTTCTGTTTATTATTTATACTTTCTGCAGATGAACTCGTTATAAGGTGATTATCTTTCGTATTCCGAAGCACGAAGATACAACGGAAACCAGAACTTTTCTCCTCCTAAAACAAAAGATGCTGATATTTCAGTTTGGACAATATTTCCTCTATCAATTATAAAAAAAATATATTAATATTTTACCGTTTCGTTAAAAAATTATTGAGGTCGCATGTTTTGGCGAAATTTTCAAAAACAAAATTAATAAAATTGGTTATTGAGTAACAAACATAACTATACAATGCAAGTACACGTATATTTTAATAATAAAAAATTCTTGTTATGAAATATAGGGAAAAACTTATAAGATTCATTTTAACATTGAACAGATTTTATACTTTATACACGTGAAAGTATGTATTGAATAACAAAAAAATTTATATTTACTTTTAAAAGACACATTTCTAGCTTAATAACTGAAAATAAATAAGAAAAATTAATTACCTTTAAAAATAATTAACCACTAAAAACAAACTGACTTCTTTAATAAAACGTGTCATTATTCACAAAAAGCGCGAAATTGTGGGCGTGTCTCAAACTCTCTGCAAACAGAAGAGAACGTAACTGTCTAGCAGAACTTCCAGTTACAACTAAAGAGGGTTTACCGGCCGCGTTGAGAGTACATACATCAGGTTTTGGCGCACGCCCTTTGTACACCCTCATTGATAAAATCTGAATAATCAACTAAGTATATAATTATAACGTTAATAATTTGTTTTTCTAAACTCTAGTTAAAGCAGTTGCTAATGTTTAGTATTAAAAATGGTTTGTATTGATTAGCCATAAAACTTAAATACATATCTACGAGTGTCACATTTTATATTGTAAAAGTGCGTCGTAACTTGAATTCGCAAGTTTGTATCTTGTAAGTTTTGAGGTTACAAAATTTATTCGAAAAGAACACTAAGAAAGAAAAAGAGACTTTAATGAGAATATGTAATTCCAATAAATGCATTATCATTATATACAGGTCTATCAGAACTGGCGGACCAAAATAATACGGTGAATTCATCATCTTCTGGCAATAATAGGAAAAATGTTCAAAAAAATCTATCTTAAATAATGATTAGGAAAGAGGCAATTTAAACTGACCAATCTTGTTGTTGATGTTAAGTTACCTATAAATTAGTTTTTCTGCTTTATTTGTAACTATGGATGCACTTCAAATGATATGCATTGTTGGGTATCCGCATTGTTTGTGCAATGACGGACGTTTTTAGGTTATAGTATTTTTGAGGTTATAGTATTTCTGCTAGGATGTTCCCTATTGGGAAAACGAATTGCGTACTCCTGAGCAGCAACTGTGGCACTCTCATCACACTGTCCATATCAGACAAGCATATCAAAATATTCTGAAGGAGTAAACATTATTCCCAGAAGATGATGAATTCACCGTATTATTTTGGTCCGCCAGTTCTGATAGACCCTGTATTATGTGAATTTGGAACAGCTATATGTAAAAGATATGCTTGCTTTTGTTGTTTATTTAAAATAATAATGTCTGGTCGGTTATGTTTGATATGAATGTCAGTTAAGACTGTTTGATCAAAATATAATTTATAATTGTCATTTTCCAAACAACTTTCTGGTTTATAACTATAACGTGGTTGTGTATTCTTTAATAAGGTACAGGGTTATTTTTTTTATAAATGTTTCTAACATCTAGTTGGTGTAGTGGCGCAACTACACCACAATGCCACAACGCACAGTCACCTACGATGTTAGAAACATTTATAATAATGCTATACTGGGTGCCCCAAAATTCGCGGAACAATTTAGCAGTAGGTTGTAGTAGTCATTAAAATATCAGGTAAAAATGTTTAAAAAAATCAATCTTCTTTTTAATAAATATACAAGGTGGAACAAAAGTATCAAATATTGGCTGTAACTTTTTAATTTAACAATGTTTAATATAAAAGTTGATTGGTGTATTATTCTGCATCATCTGGTCTTTCTAGTTTGTTCCTATCTTCTTTTGTTTCGCTGCTATGGCAACCAACTTTGGTTTTTTAAATAGCACCCATACATTTTTTGTGTGATTTTCAAACAAGCGTATCTTTCTGTATTCATAAATACAGTTTTGCCATTATGGCGAAAAAGAATAAAATTTAAAAAACAAAAAAAAACAAAGGTGATAAAATTAACTTACTAAGTAATAAAATGCAATATCAAGAATGCCATGGAAATTTGACAATTTTTGTAGAACGTCATGCATGATAATAAACCAAACAATTTTTATATTAAACATTTTTTCATAATTTTTCAAATTAAATACAGGGTGATTTACGAGGAATAATGAGCCCGATGGAATAGAAAATGCAACCCACAATACATTGGAACAAAAAGCCGGACATCGAAGCGGTAAATGTCCGGGTTTTTCTCCTGATGAATTGCGGGTTGCATTTTCTATTCCATCGGGCTCATTATTCCTCGTAAATCACCCTGTATAAAAATTGTTGATGTATATGACTATAAAAAATAAATCTCTTCCAGTGGGGTAGTCTCCGGTAGGGCACCACGAATGCTGGCTGCGTTTCCTCGTTGGATAGCCAAAGAAATACGTTGGCGAAGGAAATATTTCGCCTTCAAATCACCGCTTTCAGCTATTAATTTTGTTCCGAAGTTATCAATAAAGGAACTTGCTTCTTTGCACCAAGGAGCTAAAGTTTCGAAAGTAAGAGCTTTGAAGATGAAGTTAGCCGATTTCAAAGATTTATATTTATTGTGTTTTTTGACACATGCAATTTCTGCTGCGGCTCCAGAACACATTGATGTATGGTTTAAATATGAGGAGGCTAGGGTATCAACACAAGTAACGTCCCATATAAGACGTTGACCCTTTGACCACGGAATAAGGGTTGCTCCGTCTGGTCTCTTGCCATCATCACGAGATAAACCATTGGGTTCAAGGGTGCAATGAAAATGAGCGAATGATAAGGCTCGTTGAATAATAGAATTAAGTTCATTATGTCTTGGAATTTTTCCCAAGCTTTTAACGCAGCTAAGACCGTGAAAACCAGTTTCGTTTGGCATAGAACAAGGACTACAAATATGGTTTTCAAAAAGACGGCAACCGAGTCTAAGGCCAACAGAAGTTTGAAAATCTTGCTTGCCTAAACAAGTACATACCGATGTTCTTAGATGGAAATGCATGCAACCAAGCACCTGATTCACGTTGTTGGATCGCTTTAAAACGTGCTTTATCAAAATCTGAGTCAAATTGAAGTTCACTCTCAATGATTCTTTTTATATTTATGATATTCCAGGATTTCTGAATTTTTAAACTTGATGGAGTTTCGTTATTTACTGATAGCCACTTATTCAAAGCTTCCTCATAATAGTGTACTTGAATCTTAATATCCATAGAGGGGAGTAAAGAAGACATAAGATCTTGAACACCATGAGAAGAACTAAGAAAAGCCGGAAGACAAATATCTGAAATTCTACGAATACCTAATCCACCAAAAGAAATAGGGAGAGTTGCTTGTAACCATTGTTTGCTATTTAGACAAATGTTTAAAATAGATTCAAGACTTTCTTTGAGTAGATAGTCCATATCTTCTAGTAAAGAAGAGAATTTCCAAAGAGCACAAGTACGCAGAAAATATGACATTTTTGGAATGAAAAGGCAATTTTTTAAAAGAAAATAAGCCACATGTGGATTAATTTGTTCGAGTCGAGAAATAAGAAGATTCAATTTATGTTGTTTGATTTTGAAATGATGGACACGAGCTTCTTCAAAGATTGGAGCTCCTAATAATTGAAGGTCATCTTTTGAAATTATACGAATACCTGGACAGATTTTTTCGAATTTACTAACAATACTTGAGTCGATACCTTGAGAACAAAAGAAAATTTCACATTTGCTTGTATTCATCTTAAGGCCAATTTCAGCAGCCATTTTAATGATAGTATGAAAATCGTTTAATACAGTTTCGGGCGAATCTGAAAGAGTGGCATCATCTAGATACCAAATGTTTAGTTTCGAAAGTAAATTATTTACTAAAGGTAGAAGATATGGACCTATTTGTTACAATAAATGTGCCAACATTAAAAAAAACTCTATGTATCTCAATAGTCTGCAAATACAGGGTGAGCAACAATAACTGCTTCAGTTGGCAATAAAAAATTTTACATAAAATTTTCAAGACTGAATTGTACCTATTTCGGTTTATTTTATTGACATTATTGACAGCTGGTATACATTTCAAATTTAAACGTCCTGGTTTTTGTAATCTTTTATTAATAAAATGGTTTTCTCGTTGGAACATGACATAAAAGTCACCAAAAATCACCAGAATTTATTGCCAACTCAATCAATACTTGTTGCTCACACGGTATTACATTTTTGTTGTATCCATGGAAATGAGAGAAAAATCAAAGTCACGTTGCCACACGTTATTTGAGGTAAAACCGACATAAAATTACCTCTTGGAAATGCTGGAAATAATAGTAAATAATTGCAAACCTGATCACAATTATTCAAAATTATTATTCCACTGACTAGTAAAAGACAAATAGTCAAAGAAAAATGTAATATTTAAAATAAACGAGATCAAAACTGCACATTTCTAATCTAAATCTAAAAGGTATAGAATTTTTTAATTATTTTTCTCATTATTTTCTAACATCAGTTGACATTGCCCCTTTGAGTTGTTCCGCGTATTTTGGGGGACCCAGTATAACACACCAAAGACTCAAATCAGAGTGAATCATCTAAGGTAAGGATGGCAGGACAGTATGTATATGAAAAATGAAGAGTTATCAGATAATAAGACAAAGTCCTAAAATAAGTTTCAGAAGAAGAATGAGACCTGTTTTACCATTTTACTTTCATTTGCTCGGAATAGGGTGTATTTTGAATTTTTAAATATGCAATTTCAGCCAGTGCAAGTCGTCTTCAAATGTGTTGGTGGTTTACGGTTTAAAATACGTCAGCGTATTTTGATTACATAATAAACATTACATGTAAATGTATAATAAATCCAGATAAACCGAAAATGAGGGTAAGTATTATGAACACACTTCAACCATTGGGTGAATCAAAAAATTAAACCGTATAAAATATTAGTCGAAGTAAGAAAGAGCTACACACTAGTCCTCGTAGAATACTTAGAAAAAATAAAAACTTTTTATTATAATGGACAGTACAAGAAACACGATGATTATAATTAAAATTTGTTTTACAGCAAAAAGCTTTTTAATTCTCTTCTTTTTCACCTATAAAACAAGTCACCAAAATATCTTTCAGAATAAATTATGTGAAAGCTTTTTAAAAGCAAAAATAACAATGTTTGAGGAAATTAAATTGTTTTATTATTTTTGTGTTTCGACATAGATTGACTCACAGATTAATATGTTTACATTATGGCTGTATTTTATGTAAACACCTTTTTTAATTAAACTAATACCATATCATTACGGATTAAAATTCAACACTCTATATTCTTAACACCGTTTGTATAACCTGTCTATGTAATTTTTGCATTATAATAAAATTTCTGTTTTATCTGCAATGTAGATGTCTCTAAATATTTACAGTCAAATTATCCGCACTCAACTTGCACATTCACGTAGACGCTCCCGACAAGAAACGTTTTCTTTCCTACCGTGTTGTCATTATCTTCTAACGTTGGTATCAGCTTGCAAACAAATTGTTAAATAATTTTCAAAAAACTGTTTCCCTAGCATATTATGACGCCGCAAGTTCAACAACAACGATAAAATGGAAATTTGTTTCCACCACTATCTCTAAAAGTAAAAAACGTAAAAAGTGCAGAAAGCAATTCATTTAGTTTTTGACAGAGTTTTCTGAGAAATTGAAGTTTGCAACAATTTATTTGTTTATCTGCTAAACAAGGTAATTCGAGTTTTGCAATTAAAAACAGAAGGAAAAATTATTTTTAGTTTCCCGGTCGTGATAGTACGTATGTAGGTATTTCTATATAATATTAGAGTAGAAGCGAATAGTTTCTTAGGAATGGTTTAATTTAAAACATGGAGAATGATTGTAATAAAATGTGACCCTATATAAGAGAGATAAACTCGTCCGTCAGGCAGTGAAGATTCAATTAGGAATTTGGGCAGATGTGTGCAAGAGTCAAATGATGGATAAAGACATAAAAACGATAACAATTTGGGGTGGAGCAGCATGCAGGATAATATAATTACCGGGAAGCACTTCGACTATTATTATCTGTGTTTTATTCTGGTTTCTGGTTCGACGTCATAGAGGCAAAGGTTGCCTCTGCGATATTACAGCTATGTGATGATACAAAAGCGCATAAATCAAATTGCAAAGTTCTGTCTTTATTAGCTTTCCCGGGCGAAATATCCATTAAACAATTAGGGGAAATACGTCATTGTGTTGGAACGCTCGACGCTCGGCTACTACCGACAATGAATTAATCTACAGCATTACATCGTGTTTGATGAAAACTGACAGTTTCTTACATCCGACGAATAAACGAACTAATGAAACACGGGCACCAACCGAATACAAAAGCTTAAAACGTCTCTCCGACCCCGTTGCAGATCCACGTTCTAATTTACATTTTACGAGTGCCGTGTGTAAACTGTCTTGCAATTTTCTTAATATTCCCCCTGTGTTTGTTTGAAGTGTTGTGCGTTGCATTCGCTTAAATTTTAAAGTGATAATTCTGAACATCATAGGGCAGAATAAATCTGTAAAAAAAAAATCGTTTGAAAACTTCAACTTCAAATTAGTTATCACGTCCCATTATAGCACAAATCTTGAAATATAAAAAAGTATGGATGGCGTGAAAATTCCTTCCTTCAATCAATAAAATAGCAACCACCAAAAAATTAGAAACATTTATAATCATATAACGTTTTTGGAGAAATAAAACCAGTGACCAACAATATTTCACCATCTGACGAATTACCTATGAAGTCTCAAATCAGAGAAATTAAAACTGATAAGAATACCGTTCTTGCTGTTACGTAGAAAAAAAAATAACATAAATCATTGCACAGAAAAGGGCAATAAACTCTCCACCAATACGAGAGTATATGGCAAAATTTATAAACAATAATATGATTATGTTTTAAAGCATACCTACTATTCTTTTCATTAAATCGGTAAACACGTAAAAACGACCGATCGTGCAAAATAGTAATTTATCTTCAAGCGGTCGAAAATCACCCCTTTGTGTATCTCTATAGAAACAGTTGAAGTGTTTTTTTTTTTTTGTAAGCGGAATAGAAATACTTCAAGTTCTAGGAGTAGAAATGTCCATAGGTAGCTCGACCGAGTCAAATATAAGGTCATTTGAAGCATTTGTCATGATTTACTTATCAATTACAATGATCAGTTACACGAAATACTTAATAATTGAATTATCGCTATTAAAAAAAGCCTCTAAAAAAGCCAAATTACGAAATTATTACCCAATATTTAACCGATGCACTGTGTTGTAACACGAGTCGCCTATGTGCATGAATGTCAGATGTCAAAATCAGAAATTATAAGATGGCTGTTCAGTGTTAAGAAGTAAAGTTAAGTTAAGTTGTAAGTTGTAATCGTTTGCTATTCACGTTTTGATAATTTTTGTTATACGAGTATTTAGCGAATAACTGAAGTAAGTCTGATGCCATTGAAAACGAAATACACTGCACGCCTCCAGGATTGACACATATCGCGGCAAACTCTATGCAGGATTTAATTCCACCATGGTGCCAAAAAGTGTACGATTTCTACAGTGTCCCCAAAAAAGAAGACGAGTCCATAACTCCGTTATTTATCGGAAGATTTTAATTATCTGTACACCAAATTAAATGGTTGTTAATAGAATACAAAATGGCCTAATAAATTCAAGTATAGCCCCATGGGCTTCAAGGGTAAACTGTCAAAAAATTTTTTTTCAAATGAGATTACATTTTTTTAAGTAATTCTGATAGAGATTTTTATTCTGAAAACAACAATGTATCACAAGTATACACTTAAATACCAAAAATTCACAAAAAAAAAATATAAAAAACGCTACCATCGTCTATGTTCCATTTTGCACTAAACATTGGCGGCATATCTGCGCAATCCCACATGTTATTATTTGTCATTTGTTTTTCCAGCTATGCATGCAATGCATTTTGATAGCTTTTCGCTTGGTGCTCGTCATTTGCTTCAAAAGTTAGTGTTATTTTTTTATGTGAAGTTATACTTGTGATACATTGTTGTTTTCAGAATTAAAATCTCTATCAGAATTACTAAAAAAAGTATGTAATCCCATTTGAAAAAAAATATTTTGACAGTTTAGTCTTGAACCCCTTGGCGCTATACTGAATTTATTAAGCCGTTTTGTAGTCTATTAACAACCATTTAATTTGGTGTATAGATAATTAAAATCGTCCGATAAATAAGGGAGCTATGGACTCGTGTTTTTTTGGGGACACCTGTATATGATGCTCCTGATGAAAAGTATCTGGTTACAAAGGTAAAATTTCTGAGTTCCTTAAAGGAAGAATTATGAATTATTATTGTAGGTTATATTGATATTAGGTGTGACCGGCGTGTGTCGATACGATGAAATCACCAATTTGGCAGTGGGAGATATCGAAGATTTGGATCCTGCTATTTTAGTAAAAGTTCAGGATACTAAAAATTACAAATCGGATAATTTAGCTAGCGTTGTAGACTTTACTAATAACAAGCGATCAAATTAATTTGTAATCGAGTCATCCAAGGATTTGAATCCGTATGTCTTTTGCGATTGATATGTCGAGATCTAACCTGTGTTTCAAGCTGTGTT
The DNA here is from genome assembly GCF_963966145.1 of Tenebrio molitor. NCBI lineage: Eukaryota > Metazoa > Arthropoda > Insecta > Coleoptera > Tenebrionidae > Tenebrio > Tenebrio molitor. The sequence goes on along the minus strand of NC_091051.1, from coordinate 21,862,714 downwards.
TATTGGAGCGTGGAGTTCAAGAAACGACATACAATTTCGGATTCATGGATAACTGGATTACAAATTAATTTGATCGCTCTTTATTATGGAAACTTCAATTACCAATAACATTACAAGGGAAGTAGGAATTACTGGTGTCTTAAAATTTGAAAATTGTAATATTAACGTAACTACAAGAAAAAACATTAATGAGTTCATGTCGGATTTTTTTTGTGATTCGCTTGAAGGTAAAATAGTATATATCATTCAGAATAGAAGGTCTTTTTGTGCTAGACTTCGTTTCGGTCTACAATCTCTGGGCTTAGCACAAAAAGACTCACTTTTACTCTTAATAATATAAATCTACTATTATTGCAGTCACTTCCTTTAAAACACTCGTTCCTACCTCGCTCGTATTTTAAACCCGTTCGTTCAATATACTCGTATATAGGAAAACTTTTTACACTTATATCTTAAATAATTATTTGTTATCTATGAAAGTGCATACATACGAGTATAACATAATTGTTTAAAAATATCAGCATTAAATTATTTCTTTTTATTAATTTAGGACATGAAAATTAAGTCCTTTTACCGTATAATTTATAGTTAAGCGGATGACAAGAGATATAATTTAGAACTTGAGAAACTGGAAATACATCGCAATCAATTTAACACAGACGCTGTTACCCAAACAGAAACCTTGGTGTCGTCACGCAGATGTATTTTAGTGGGCTGAAATGAAGATTTAACCTGATAACCTGATAATCAGATAACTTTGTACTTTGTTAAAAAAAACATAAGAAAAACAACGAACAAGTCACAAATTTTATCAGAGTTATTCCAAAAGATAATAATTTAGGAAGGCATATGGTGCAAACAGGTACGATTTATGCCAGACTAAATACTTAGTCGAATTATGGAAATTTAATAATTAAATTGCGGTCATCTTACCGTGATGGTGCTCAACTCTGATTGGTCAAGTTATTCCCTTTTTTCTCTGGGGAGCTAGTTCTGGGACACTCTATACTGGGTGCCCCAAAATTCGCGGAACAACTCAGTGGGGCAATATCAACTACAAGAAGGGATTTCATGTTGGTTTTACCTCAAATTTCCATCGATACAAGAAAAATGAAATATTTGCAGACTATTGGGATACATAGAATGTTTTTAAATGTTGCCACATTTAGTGTAACAAATAGGTTCATATCTTCTACAAAAAAGAAGATTGATTTTTTAAAACATTTTTACCCGATATTTTAATGACTACTTAACAGCGTACTGCTAAGCTGTTTTGCGAATTTTGAGAGACCCTGTATACTTATATGGTAACAAGGAGACCAAATTATTGTACATACTCCACAATTGAACATAGAAAATTGGAGTATAATATATTACATATATTCTTGATACAAACCCTAACATTTTCTTTTGCTTTAGAGACAATATTAATATTGCTAATATGCAGTGAAACACATAGTTGTGGATCAAGAGTGGCGCCCATATCACAAAAATCCGATATATTTTCCAACTTACGACAATCATGAAATGGTAGATTATTATGCTTATACCTTGCTAATGTGATAATAAATGAATAAACCAGAAAGTACTTAAAATTCTCCCTGTTTATGCCGGCAGTAACATATTACCGCTGCTCTTTCAACAGATGATGTCGAATATTGAATACTAATAACATAATCCAATTTCTCTTAGGTTCGAAATTTAATTAATGGTCGGTAATTTGTGGCAATAAAGCTCAAACAATACGTGTGAAATTCAGTGTGTGTGATCGCATTACACCACCTGACGTAAAATAACCAATAATAAATCAATAGAATGATTCATGTCCCACCGACAACGGAAAATGATGAAAACCAGGGGTGAGACAACACGAAATTGGACTTCCACCACTATAGGGACTACAGCTACCCTCTAACTAACTCAATATCCTCCTAGAACCAATATATCGTCTGACATAACCCGAGAAAGTAACATCCGCAACACACGTCTGTTACTCTTTGTGTGGGTTGTGCATGAAAGCAACGAAATAAAACATCGTCACGCCCTTGTTTGAAAAGGAAATTTTGAAGGGTGATAATCGACTAAACTGAAACGTACACAGAACAATCTTCTTCTCCGTGTAGTGCCATGACTAATGTTCCGCCTTTCTCCCTCGTTAAGACAACATGACGCTATTGTGCATTTTGTCTTGCCGTATTGAGTTATTAAGCACTACATTTACCTTTTCTACAGCGGCAAAAACACGTGAGTCACGTGATCATTAAATCAAAACCGGGGAAGTTCGAGGGTGAAATTATCTGGAAACTATAAATAAACTCAATAATTAGGTAGTACGCGTGGATCACGGATACGATAATGGTGCAACAGTCGGAGCAATTAACCCAGGAATATCGTAATACCATATATGTATCTTAATACTAGTTCTGGAACAGGGTCAACCGTGCAGAATTTTTTAAAAATGTTAATAATTTTAGCATTTTTTAAACATTTTAATAATTTCACTTTTTTTTTAAATCCTAATAATTCAACCTTTCTGAAAAAGTATTAGTAATTTACGTTAAAGTTCGGTAGGTTACTTGTAACAGTACGAGTTAGACATTATGGAAGAATGTCTAAACGAGTACCTGTTACAAGTACTACCGGATGTATATCGTAATGTATTTTATTTCATACTGGAAGTCTCTTGTGCATCATAATTTTATTTCAAAAATTAAAAAATCACATTATATTGTGAAAATAGCATCACCTTTTTTCCTGTGGCAACGGCCGTTGCTATTGTTTTTTTAGATCCAATATTTTTTAACTTTTTCACTTTTCAATGTCAGATTTGATGTATAAAAGGAAAACAGTCCGGTAGGTGTTGCTAAGTGACACTTTCCGGGTCTGATACTGTTATAACTCATCTACCGGACTCAAATTGATGATGCAACCGAGCATCTACGGGACAGTATGAAATAAAAAAAATTACAAGCGTTTTGCTACATTTTACTTGTTAAACTAACAAGTAAAATGTAGCAAAACGCTTGTAATTTTTTTAACATTTATTTTTTCCAACTTTATTATTTTTTCTCAAAAATTTCCTTATGTAAGATAACAAAATTTTTATACTATCGTTTAGACCAACGGTGACCAACCCGCAGCACGCGTGCCACTATTCGCACGCGGTCATATTCTCATCAAGTCATCATAAAACTTACGCGAAGTAAAAACTTTTTTCCTCTTATTCGATTCAGATGACAGTACCTCGGGCATATGCATTATCTTTCAGAAGAATGAAAAAGAAGCATGTCAAATATTTTTAGATAAATAAAGTGGCACTCGAAAACAAAAAAGGTTGGCCACCGTTGGTTTAGAGTGGGTTTAGACAATTAAAAGGGCCAGTAGAATCAAGAAAAAAAATAAGGGCTTTCTATTTAAAAAAAAAATTCGAAAATAAATGACTACTTGGAATCTTAGTTGGTATTAAAATATGTATTTTTATAAAGTAAAATGGACCGGTCCAATTTTTTTTTGAAAAAAATTTTGTTTAATTTTTAATGAATTTATTCCATACTTTTACCGCTCACTGTATAATATTGAGTGAGCACAAACAATACAAATTAAGAACAGTAAATTATAAACATTTATCCACATTTTAAAACGACTTTTATCCACTTTTATGAACCGTATTAATTAGCATTTTATCAACTAGTGAAATAAACTACAAAGGGTCTATAAAAAAACATATATCAAGAGTCCTGTGGAACTGTACGGCTCTATATTTTTTTTGGCCGAACTATGTCAAGCCGTTGAAGCCGGCAAATTAGATGTCAAATGACAAATATCAAATGACAAATGTCAAATTATTAATTAAATGTTAGCGTCAGTTGTCTTAGTTGTTTTGCTTGTGATTTTCTTCAACAGTTTTTCCGCATAAGTGTGAACTGTGAATACCAAAAACAAGTTACAAAGTAGGAAGGTAAGACATTTATTTTCGTACTTTTACAGTAAGTAATAAGCAATCTTTTCAGTAAACCACAATGGTTTTATCGCTAGAGCAAAACACCTTAATTGTGATGTATTACTGAAATGGTACCCTGCAGAATGGAGGGTGAGTTTATTCTATAAACGCTTGCAAGGAAGAATTTTTCGGAAAATTTCCAAATGACAACATGTGGAAGTAAATTTAATTCCACATGTGGAATTGTGGATGGATTTGTGACAACTGGAAGTACTGAAAAAGGTAAAAGTGTAGGAAGACCGCCAGTGAATGAAGAAATTGTTGAAGATTTACGCCAACAAATGGAACAAAACTAAAAAAATCCTTCAGGAAGTTATCACTTCAGACTGATGTACCACTCTCCACTTGTCAGAAAATTGTTAGAAAAAACCTGAACTTCTATCCCTACATAATACGAATAAAATTTGGTTAAATGTTTAGCTTATGTGCATCTATTGAGAAATTGAGTGAGTGAAAAAATGTAATCCACTGCTTTCTCTCACTCACTGCTATGCAAACAATTTGAGTGGGCAAAACAATCGTTTTCACGTTTTTTATCTAAGTAAGAAACAGTAATTTTCAATAGCAGAATTGAACAAAACGTTATTTTGCATTCGTGTTATAGTCGCATTTTATCCACTTAAGAATATTAATAATATAGTAGTTGAAATTCAAAAAGGTATATTATTATACTCATGTCACATCGTAAGGAAGTTCCTTAACATTGACACAGAACATAATAAAACACAACAAAGTCAAAATGTGGAGGCAAGACGCCGGTAATTATGTTGAATAGCACTGCACTATTACTTGATAGTAATATCCGTAATAGTGTACTCGTATGTACTCCGGCAAAATTGCCGTGCCGCCGGGTGGTGGAGGGTTCAGATAATAATAATACGTTTATTTCCAACAGGTTATACACCCAAAAATAGGAAAACAAAGTAAAAGCAAAAGATAATGTCTGAATCCCCTAGACAGGAAAAATAACTACCAACTTATAATAAAAACAAATGTAATAGTGGCCATTAATTAAACAGGTAAAGGCTGTCTGTAAACGGTACAGATGTCTAGATATCGTGTGAAATGATTAAGTTACAAATAAGCCAGTCAGCACAGTAATCATTAGCATTTTTAAACATTAAATAAACTGGACTTTTAAGGTATATACAGGGTGATTCATCTTTTACCGCCGGTGGCAAAATTGACCTTAAAAATTATAATTTCGTTTTCATATTTTGCAGACCTAATTTATTATTCATAAGGCACATAATATCGCAAAATGAAATTTATAAGTTAATTACGTCAAATTTTGGCATTTTCTCAATTATTAGTTGTTTAATTTATTCAACCTTGTGGCAGATGCACACTCAGGTATTTTCACACAATTTTACCATGTTAAATTAATTTTATCATATGGTATTATTAAAATAAACGCATTTTGATATTCAAATTTGTATTTGCTTCATGATTTACGACATAATGTCCCAATACGAGTATCTTAACAATAAGATCTATTAGGGGATCTTTATTGCCACCGCAGTGGGTCCTTTACAACTCTATTCGTAAAACCGAACAAATTCACCTAAGCAGGTCAGTTTTACAGGGTAGTAATTGTTAAAGAAAATTTACAACACTAAAAGTCAACGAGTACCAATAAAAGCAATTTTTCCATTAAAATCGATTTAATTCAAAAACTATCAAACATTTTTCGAAACGGATTGCAGATATTGATTTTATACACCATTAGCCACATTCTGATGTAAAAATTTAAACATGAAAATTTTTTCAAAAACAGTTTTTTATAAATATCTGCTCATAAAAATAGTCATTTTTATATTAAGTGCGCGAAGAGAGTGTTTTTTGTGCATGAAAAGGTCTTTTACGCCGAGACGAAGGTCGAGGTAGTATAAGCCTTTGAATGCACAAAAACATCTTCGCGCACGAAATATAAACAATATTTTTTCTATAATTGATTCAAAAAATTGAAATTAGTTTCAATGCAGTGACCATGTTGCTAGGTAACTAATAAAAAACAGTGCGTGAAATGAAAAACAGAAATAGTCGTATGCGTGAAATTGCATTTCACACACTGTTTTGTATGGTTTCTATGGTTTCGATCTTACTAACAATGTAAAAAGAAAGACACGTAAGAAAATGACCCACTTCATGCACAGATAACTATGCGTGAATTTCAATTTTTTGAATCAATTATATAAAAAAACTTTTTTTGAAATAAATTATACCGGCCGAAAGCAAATTTTTAGACAAATCTGTAAATTTCATAAATTTTTCTCAATCTTTAAGGGTCATTTTGCCACCGGCTGTAAAAGATAGATCACCCTGTGTTTGTACGAGCTTTATCACAATAAAAAGGAACAAACGAGCGTGAACTGATTCTTGGTACATGAAAATTAATACCGGGACATTTTTTTAACATTGAACATAGCCCATACTTATTCCCTATGTTCAGTTTTAAAAAAACACAGGTCAATGCATGTATTGGGTGATTCAAAATGATTGTGGCCAAGTATGGCAACTATGTACGAAAATTTATGTGGCAACTATGTGGGTAGGGTAGAGTTGATATTTCTTTGACAGTTCATAGTCGCGCAATTTTGAAAACTGTCAAATCAATGTGTAATGATATCAAAAAAATCAAATGCACGCTCATGAAATGTCATACAAATGACAACTCTGCCTCATCCACACAGTTGCCACATAAATTTTCGTACATAGTTACCATACTTGGCCACAATCATTTTGAATCACCCAATATGTATAATCTATTCATTTTGATTGTGACCACTCCCTAGTAACTTTTCAGTTGCTAGGTTATTGATAGGGAATTTTAGATAACACTAAATCCAGTCGCAGTTGGCAACTCTCGGAGGCGCCATTTTGACAGAAACGTCACGCTCACAGAAGACAGAACGGAGAACGACTTGCGCAAACGTTTTTCGACGTACACTGTGCGCATGTCTATAAAATAATTGAGTTTTGGTACAAAATTTTAGAATTCAAAAAGAAAATGCCACGTCGTCTGCTCAAAGTTAGGACCAAACGGTTAATATTGACTTGTTTCGAGACATTTATTGAAGCCAACGGGAAAACAACTCACAAAGACGAACATCACCAATAAAGTTAACTCTATTTGTGGTTTTTTATTGTACATTTTGGCTAGTAAGTGTTGTAGTTTGATACCTTCTGCCTTTTCATCCCCTGTAAATCATTTTTTGAACTTTCTGTCTGATTAGTTTCTATCTGAAAATACATATGTATTTTGTATTAATCAATGCTAATTGAAAGTTCTGATTACCTTTAGCAGGTAATCTCCAGGCATTTTTCGCGTTTGTCTTACTGCCAAATGACCATTTCCTTCGTTCTTCATTAATATCGAGAATTGCATGAGGTGATTTCGAAGTTTTTACGGTAAATAATCTGTATCTGGATATAACCCCACTTTTCAACAGACGTGATTACAGAATCAGACAGACGTTTTTAGTTTCTCCTACTTCAAATATTGATTTCCGTTATTAATATTGATAAATACATTAAAATCATTGCTTTACTACCATGGTCAAGTTTTGACAATTCTGACATTTTCACATCATGTTCACACCACACAAATATTGAGAGTCCGAATCGAGCAGTCGAAGCGAGAGGACCTGTTTTACGGCGCGCGATAAGATAAGCGGCAAGTAAAAACGAGGTAGAATGAAAAAAAGTGATAGTGAGAGCGAGAGAGACGAAGATCACAAAAGGAAAAGAGAAGAAGGACGAGAATCAGAAGAGAGGATAAACCCATTTCGGAAAAGTAAAAAAGTGGAAAGATCACCGGTTAAAAAGGCAATGGATAAGGAAATGAAAAAGATGTTGGAAAAAATTATGGAGGATGTAGGGGAGATAAAGGAAGAGAATCGGAAGATGAGCCGGGAATTGGAACAATTGAAAAGTATGATGCGTGAAAAGGAAGAAAAATGGGAAAGAGAAAAGATGGAACTAAAAGAAAAAATGAATCGCATTTTATCCACTTAAGAATATTAAACGCTGGTGCGTTTGCACTCGCGCTTAACCATTCTTGCGTGGATAAAATGCTATCTAAAACACTTATACAATAAATAACTATTAACATATGGTATATAAATTAAGTTAAAATTTTAACAGAAAATGTTAATTTAAGAATGCAGTATATCACTACTAAGATTTTAATAACGGAAATAAGAGTTTCAAATGAAACAAAAAATATTATTCCTCTGAAGTTTTTGCGTAAAATAAAAAAAAAATCTTATGATTTCAATCTGGGGGCATACGACGTACACGTACACGTACATTGATTCATTTTTCGGCCTCTGTGTAGAAACATTGATTTTTCATTCGTCTAAATCGTCTGGAAACTAGCATTTCCCTGCCTAGGCAAGAAAATTGACACAGGAATTTTTAATGAAAGATTTTAGGTTGGCAGCATAAAATGTCAGTGTCATGTGGCATTTTTGTACAATTTTTTAAGTGTAAAATATTGATGTCAGGCAAATTTGTATCCTTTATCGCAAGCTGTACATTGTGGTATAACAGTAGGGACCGAGGAGGGTATCAAACGATGGGTTAGAAATAACAGAAACAACGACGACGCTTTTGAATATTTGAGGAATTGGTTGATTTTTGTCGTGACAGTCGCTTCTTGAATCCTTTATGTTGCCAATGGATGAAAAATAAATTCGCTATCTGGTAATTTTTTAACAAAAATTATAATATTTTGCTTTAAATAAATTGTCGGCCAAATTTTTTTTATGTATTACACGGCTAGAAAATGTTTTGCAAGTGCTCGCACTCGGCTGACGCCTCTGCCCCACAATTCGTGCTTGCACTTGCAAAATGGCATTTTCTAGCCTTATGATACAAATAACTATTCTCTAAGTATCGCGCGTTCAAATGAAATCCTGGGCTGAGTTGGCGTTGGAAAAATGTAACCGTTTAGAACAGTGTAAAGTTTGAATTTCCCGCCGTTTGACACGAATGACATTTGTTTATGTTTAATCGGGACATATTAAACATGTTTGTTTTCAGCAAAGGGTGCCCTTAGATATTTGCTTCGAGAATAGAAATCGTTACGTTATTCTATTTTTAATGTAAAACATTGCAAAGAAAGAAAAAAGTAAGATATTTTTGGCTCTACATTTTAGGTTAGCTGTCAACATGCTCCAATTAATCTACGCTTTAAAAAAGCACAACAATTGACGGTTTCCAACGCCTTCCCAGCCCAGGATTTCATTTGAACGCGCGATATTTTTCCATCTAAATCAGATTAAAAATTTGTTACACAGTCTAGGACTGGTTTACAAATCTATGAGCATGATGACCAACTCAATAGACCGGGACCAATGGCTTAACGTGACTTCCGAATCGAGACAGAAAATGAAAACTAAATAATTATTTCTCCCTGGGTCGGAATTGAACCCGCGACCCTCGCGTCCCTGAGCCGAAACGGACTCCCTTAGGCTATATTCTGCCTAATTAGGTATTGAAATAACACATGTGGACTTGAACAAGTCAGATTTAAAGAAAAAATCATCTTGTTAAAGTTTCAGTTTTTATTTGTGTGAATTATTTAACAAATCTAAAAGGTTTAAGTGATCCAACTTAAAACACACAAATCTTTTTCAGATAAGTACAATTCTGTGTCTCCATCAAACGTATCATCATTTGGACTGAATGTTAAACCGTCTTCAATATTTTCATTCCTCGAAATACGAATATCATATTCTTTATTTGGCACCAAATCCAATAATGTTAGTCTTCTGTAACACTCGGATTTAATTTTTTTTTCTCAAAAATTTCCTTACGTAAGATAACAAAATTTTTATGTTGTCGCTTAGACAATTAAAAGGGCTATCAGAAACAAGAAAAACAATAGAGGGTTTCCATTAAAAAATATATCGATTACGTCATTACTCGGAAACAAATGACTGCTTGGAATTTTATTTAGTATTAAAACATATATGTATGTACGTATAAACTTTATTTTGCCCTACGGGCTTTAAAGGATTTCTGTATACAGTTTTGTCAAAAAAAATATTACAATTCCAAAACAAACTAAAATAAAAAAATTTTTGTTCGACACTATCAGAATTTGAGAATTTTCTCCTATGTGAACATATTTTGATAAATGTCACAACTTGTCAAAACGAAACGTCAAGCTAATTTTAAAAGTTTTAAGCGATTTGGAGCCTTTAAGGGGCTCGTCGAACAAAAAAAAACGTTGTATTCAACTCGTTCGTGCGTAAATTGGGCCTTTTTTGGCATGAGTGGGCCAGTTTAAAAACGCGAGTGAAACTCGTTAAATAAACTACTATTTTTCTACAACCGTCAAAAAAACGCGACATTTATGCATTATCAAGTTGCAAAGTATGTCATTTTTTGAAATGGCCCACGCGTGCCAAGAAAGGCCCAATTTACACACAAACTCGTCAAATAAACTACTATTTTTCTATTCCCGACCCCTCTCCTTCTCTATCGTTTCCCTCCTCTTCCATACCTCTTTCGTCTATCCTATCTCCCTTCCGTCTTCTCTCAGTATTAAAACATGTATTTTTAAACTAAAATTAATCCGTCCAAAGATTTTTTTGAAAAAAGTTTTGTTTAATTTTTAATGAATTTATTCCCTGCTTTTGCCGCTCACTGTAATAAAAACCCTGTAATACCCCAGTCTGAATTCAAATTGCCGCCGCCGAAACAAAATAAAAGGAACTAGGAGAAGAAGGAAGACGCACGAAGGTCATCGAGAAGTTTAGGCCTCTGTGTAGTGGACGTCATTTTTTGCTTCTTGTTTGAAAAGGAGATGCTCGCTCTCTTGACTTTTTAATACAGGTAGTATTATCTTAACTACGATACGTGTTTCACAGATATGTCTTTTGCTCGCTTATTTCGATAATGCACGGCAGAAGTAACAATCAACGGTCTTGGGTAATTCTTTGGGTATCGACGAGTAGCGTGGGGTCCGTATGATCATGGGGAAATGTAAATGAGGAAAACGAGCAAATTTCGGGGTGCGTCGCCAAACACGTGACGGTTAATAAACTGTAGTCCATTTCGGGAATGGCCATTCATTTGCCAGAAGGAAAGCCGTGAGCACGTGTTTGGCAGAAATTAGGTTGTCGACGCGAGGGCAGATTGGAAATGAGGAAATGAAAGATGGGGGCACACTAAGAGGTCCCGCCTGGGGTTGGCGTCGTTGTCTCAGCGGTGTTCCTCCATGATGGGAAACCGTGGGTTGTGGAGCCTCTCAACCGCCCTTGGTGGAAGGCCTCTGCTTTGGCGATCAAAAAGATTATGGTGTACCATCGTTTGTGGATGATTTTTGGAGGTTTTACTCATCCCATTTACAGTAGCTGTTATTAATGTCATATCATTAGTTTCACGGTGCTGCTTTCTGCTTTTATTTCAGGTTTATGTTCTGGGCGGCTATTTTATTTATTGCATATTTTGAGACTTCGACTGGGGGAACCCTTTTAAACGAACCTCTCATAGCGAGGGTTCACAAACTGTGTTGTTATTTATTTCTTTATCTGTGTCATGCGAAGTCGCATCGCTGAAATGTTTAATTTGTTAGGTAATCTGGTTCCAGATCGATCGCTGCTGTAAATGGAAACGAGAATGTACTTATTCGTGTATTTACAAATTAAATATAGGCGTCCTCCCACCGACTCTTGTATTTTTATTTCGAAGTTTGTCCACCCCACAGGTCCACCATTTGCATCTCGAGTTAGTCTTCCGCCATGTTGTTACCTATAAAAACACACAACGTGGAATTTTTACCGTTTCTATGACGATCACGACTTGGCCAATTTATTAGATTTCGCGGGTTTCATTCGATCATTGAAATGTTTGAATTTTGGCGGAAGACTAGTGACTTTGGCTTATTAAAGTCTATTTTTTCCTGGTAGGCGTGTGCGTGCGCATCTCCGAAAGGTAGAATCACATAGCTAAGATTTTTAGCAGGATGCAGGAATTGTTAGTATTTTTGGTTGCATATTATCTTGGGGGATCAGTATTTGTGGTTGCAGATTAAAACTCATGTTTATGATTTAATTTTTGTATAATTTGTAAAATGTAAACAAAAAAGTATGAATCAATCAAAAAAGTATGAATCAACTCGTGGAAAAATTGATAACAAATATTATATGTACAACATTTTTTATTTTATACACACAGGAGTTAAATTGGGTACAAAACAACTCGATACTTTTGGATTCAATCCTTAATTAAAAAAAAAAAAATAAAATAATCAACACCGCACTTTTCACCTAAAAAAAATTACAGTGACATCGACAATAATTGTCAGTTCACATGAAAGCGGCAAAAATTTCATAACATGGACAAGGCCTGCTTCGACTACAATCATTTCTAATAACCATGTATCTTGCAAGAGAAAAGGTCTCCCTTCTTGGCGTATTTTTTTTATTTCCCGTAAATATCTTCTTCGCCAAGATATGTCTTCTCTTTCTATTAACAGGCTTTTTCTGTTTCGTTATTTGTGCTATTTGAAATAAACATAGATTTCAATGTTTACAGTTAATTGAAAACAATGTATGTACTTACTTGAATTTTAATTCATGTAAAACATTATAAAGCTTAGAACGACTGATGTTTGGAATTTCTTCATTGTTTTGCACTTCCCTGTACACAGCATCAATTGTAGGAATTCTGTTTGCAGAGAAAAATGAGTGCACTGTTTTTCGAATGAGATATTTTTGATGTTCATCCATTTCCTATCAGGTTTCTTCGGTGCCTGTAATTGTCCACACTTCTTTTCTTCCGCCAAGTATCATTGAATGGTTCTAAATCCACAACCTTCAACACAAAGTAATTGAGCTGTGATACAACAAAAAAAAAACTCAGAAATCAATACCAGTATAATCTGCAGTTTTTTCCATTTGAGCCGTCTTGGTTAACTCAGCAAAATCCTTGGAGATCCCACGAAATACTTTAACGATCATTTCTGTCTCGGCTTGTGAGAAATTTGCTATAAATATGCATTAATAAAAAACTGTTACTTGATGTTAGCATAAATCCAACTTACGCCGTTTGGTGATCGAAATTAAGACATCTTGTTGACATATAAAAACTTCTTAACCTCTAAGAACTAAGAACTGTTTTTTTAATAAATAAACGGACACAACACAAAATACATACAAAACATGAAAGGAAAACTAAGACACGATGAAACAAAAATGGCAGCTTGGACCTGATTGACAGTACAGAACACTGTAATATTGCACATTTCTCTAGTGTAAGTAGAAAAATAAAGTAACCAATAGGAAAATTTCGTTGCAGGATTTTGTAAATGCGCACGCACGCGCCTACCAGGAAAAAATAGACTATAGTTTATTACAATCCTGATCTTTATTTACATTAATGATCATATACAGACTGTTATTAAAATTTAAACAATGATACGAGTATAATTCATCAAAACAAATTACTTTTCTATTTGCCCTTTTTTCAAGAAATTTTTCTAAACCCAGATAAAATTTTAATTAGTTTGATTATAAATTCTGGTACCCACCAATGTGTCGGCGGGTACATTAAAAGCGAAAGGAGATAAAAATTAGATACCTAATAATCAAGCAAAAACCAATTCTTTATTCGTGGTGAGAATGACCTTGAACTTACGCACCACACTTGGTCAAGAGCACAAACTCTTTAAATTAAATGCTCCAAATGACGTCCTCTGTTATGCAGGCGCTACGCGATGCTACGAACACCCTCCAACGCTGGAGGGTTGATAGTGCGTCGCATCGTGTGGCCGATCTTCAATGTCGAGCATCCAACGTTCGCGTTGGATCACGTTCCGGCTGTTGTCGGTATTCTTGACCGCGTCAAAGGACTTCTTCCAAAAGTTTGACGAAAACATTCGTTGGTTTGATGGAATCTAGGTAAATTGCTCGAATGCAATTGCTCGAAGACGAATTGCTCGAAATCAGCTGCTCGAAAGTCAATTGCTCGAATATAACTTTGCTCGAATTGCAAGTTCCTCGAACGGCAGTTTCTCGAAAATCTTTTGCTCGAAGATAATTATCATACACAGGATAATGCGGTGCTTATTATTACAAAGGCCACATCCGTATTGCATTTAATAAATTTAAAAAAAAAACTGTTTTACACAAAATATTTAACTTCTGATTTTTACACTGATATGAGGATTCATTTCTAAAATTTATAGACGAAATTACCGAAGAAAAACATGAATTAGATTTTAAATCAAACGATATTAAAAATCTGAAGATTGGTTTTATTAATGATGTGAGATTTGTAATTGCGGTAAGGGTAAAGATTTACAGCCGTTAGAGATCTTCGGGTACAGGCATTTGAGATTCCATTATTTTCTCCAAGGCTGCAACAGTTTTTTTTTTAAATAAAACAATAAGTTTATGCAATAATAGTATATTGGGATATAAGGTTAGTAAGTTCATTATAACAGAATTGAGAAAGAGTTTGAAAAATCGAAAAAAATTTTCAACCTTCGAGATTCTGTTATGGCATTTATCCCACAACATTTTTCGCACAATCGCTTATACGACAAAAAAATAGCTTCGAAGTAATTTTTTGACAGGAATATTTTGAAGACATTAATGTCATTAATAACTTACCTCAGTAGGTATCGGTGTCGTTATTTACTTACAGTATTAGGGTTTTAAGTAGCGGCTCTGTCAAGAGCCGGGTAGGCACGAGCAATTTTTTTAAAGTACACTTGGTCAGTTTTTTTTTTTGACCTTGCACCAGTTCAACGGTGGTGATGGATATAATGCTTTTTATTACAAAAGTGAGACGTAATTTCAAAATGTTCCACTTTTCCCTAACCTGGACGTTTTGAAAATGACAGTAGGTAACATTAACAAAACAATATCATGCATTGGGTTTATTATGGAAAATAAACGACAACTCTTGCTGGCACAAAAAAATTGCAATATCAATTATTATTATTATCGTGATAATTTCACGATTTTCCCGTACGCTATTCTTATCTAAACTTTTCTATTTCCATTTTCTGAGCGGGGACTATTACGGGCGAGAACCGGGGCTTTTCAACATGGTATGGCCGTTGCCGTGGGGTCTATTACGGTGGCAATGTTTTGTTTACCGAAAAGAACGAATTTACAAGCAAAAGCAATATGCTCTTTACTCTTATTGTGTTCCTGTAATGCACGCCCTAAATTGTTCAAATCAGAATATCCCGTTTTTGTCCGCAGTGTCTGATTATTAGTCACGGACAGAATTAAAAAAAAGTTTTTTAAGTAGTTACCAAAGTTTTACTTAGATCAGTTAGATCTTTAACTGTTTAATGTACATAACACTTATCTTCGTAGAAAAGTTTACAAAACAACAAAACCGGCATTTATTTATCAAAAAATCAACAATATCTTCCGAATTTCGAACATCGACGTTAACAGGAACGACAACCGCCTCACGCCCGCGTCGCTTCCCAACCTTTTCGACAAAACCATTGTGTCCGTTAATCGCTCATAGTCACAATAATCATAATATAAAATAAAATTTTACGACTACAATGAAAATGACAAAACTACAGAGGCATTGCCTCGAGTTGCACTTTCCTAACACGCAGTAACCAATAACAGTGTATGACGTTGATGGTATTCAGTTCTTTATTCTACCAACCACACAGCTTAAGCTTGTTTGACACGATACTAAATTTTTGAGAAAATTTACTAGTAAATGAGAGAGGACCAATGAACGATCAGGATCTGACAAAGACAGACTATGATCCTGATCGTTCATTGGTCCTGTCGAGGGTCTCTCTCATTTTCTAACAAATTTACTACGAAATTTAGCATCGTGTCAAACAAGCTTTAGGCGGAAAAATGAAGTGGCAAATTTTACGGTGCCTCTACGGTACGCTGAACGGGAGTCACGGAGTTCGACCACGATCCCAAATTTGTGTTAATCTGATGGTCGAGTTCGGCCACCGATCGCTACCAAAGGGATTAAGATTTTCCAGGTACTGACGGGGGGCCAAAGAGATCAAATTCACTCTATTAGCTTGGAGGTTGAAAAAATAAGTGGTGGGACGTTGGCATATTTAAATGTAGAAGCAATTACTGATTTTATTTAGTTTTGTATTAGATATGCCAATCATTTCATTCGAAATTTAATGAATGCTTTTATAACACTCATCCAAATATATTTCAATTCCTATCTGTGTTAAAAGATTTCCAGTGTGAGGTTTATATTAAAATACACACTGCTAACCGTTTTGTAAAAAAAATACGTAAAGACATAACTGAGAAGCAAAACACAGGTAACGTGGTCGAACTCACATACGCCCCGCTGAACGCTCTCAGTAAGTGTTCTGTGGTCTACGCCCTGCAGTCCGACGCGAAGGCGCCGAATGCAAAACGCGCCAAATACAAAATACATAATCCAATTAACACATGCAACAGTTGTTCTTCGAAAATAATTAATTCAATGTAGGTACAGAATAAAAGTATACAAACATAAAAATATTTTTATACTAAAAAAAATCAAAAATTATCTATTAAAAAAGATTTTGGTTAGTAAAGTATTTGGTGAGGCACTGCCTCACCTGCCTACCCAGAGAAGCCGCCCCTGGCTCCAAGTCCAAAACACAAAGAGATCTTGAAGTTGTCGATCGGGAAGACCTGGCTAGCAAATGCTTTTGCTCGTTTTAGAGAGCATTTGCTTGACGACATTAGGATTTGCTTCTTTTACTATTAATAAAGTTTAGCATTTGCTTGAAATAGTAAGCAATTGCTCCTTCGTGTCGTACTAGTAGTTATAAATCGGCTGTTATAGCACCATAAAAGTACTTTTCGTGTTCGTTTCCTGGGATATATAACCGGGAAAGTGGTATATAATTAAATATATAAACTTTCCCGGTTATATACCTAACTTGACATCTGTCAAAGATAAATTAATGTTTTTAAGACTTTGCCTAAACGAACACGAAAAATCTTATTCAATATTCGTGGGCTGTCAGTTTTCAGGTATTCGGCCTGTTTTGCAGCACTTGGCTGACGCCGCGTGCTTCAAATTTCGGCCTCATACCTGAAAAGTGATCTGACAGCGCTACTCATATGAAAATAACTATTGTTTTGATGAGTTCTATCACCGTTTAAATTTTCTGAACGCATTTCAATAACACCTGTATGTTCAAAACGATAATAAAAGTGGTTTTTCACCTAGCAGCTGTGCATGTGCCTGTCTGTCTGTGGAATTGTGGAATTTTCTCTCATTAATGTTCGTTTGTTCAAAAATATTTGTCCTTTTTTGCACACATTTTGTAGAAAACAATATCGTCCAAGCGTCGTATAAGGGGTTTTCTACTAAAAATTTTCATGTTAGGAACCTCATGACAACTATAGTAATAATGATATTTTTAGTTAGATGATTCAATTCTTTTCTTTTAAACAACCGCCCTCGACAAGGATTTTTTTAAACATAAACTTCTCAAAACGAATAAGGAAACACTTATAAAAATGGAGTTTTTTTGTGTGTATATAACATGCTTATTGAAAATATTGTTTTTATTTGTTTTAGAAAGAATTACTCTTTAAGTAATAAACATTGCAAATGTTTTGAATAAGTTTTTAAGAAAAACATTAAATCAAAACATTTAAAAGTACAAATTGTTTGATAATAAAAAAAATTTAATTGTTAAAAAGAAAAAAAATTAATAACTGGTATGACCTCCTCTGACCCGGATTAATTCAGCACAACGACGGGGCATACTCCTAATCAAATTTGAAATCGCCTCCTGGGGTAGTAGTTCCCATTCTTGAAGAAGAAGTTCTTCAACATGTTGGAGGTTTCGTATGGGTTGGTGTTCCCGTATTTGTTTGTTCAATGTGTCCCATAGATGTTCGATGGGATTAAGACGAATATCTACGGGTAGTGTGAAATTTTGCGACGGGGGTCGGGTGGAAGAGGGTCTATGCAGTGGGCGGGCTCAACAACAGTTAATCACTGGATGTACACTAATAGTAAAAAGTACAAGCCAGACACAATTATTTTTTAAGATACATTTTGTTTCCTCGCTGGCTTAGCTTTTACAGTACGAAGTGATAATATTGGTTGGTCTTGACTAACTACCATATATTTTATTATGTACATACACAATACCTATGTACATACATTATTAGTTATTACGTATAGACTTCAAGGTACATTATCAAATTATACATTTTATTTTCTCCACTGAAAATACTGAACTAACAAAAATCAATCAATCAGATTCAGCAAATAACATTTAAGTTCATTTAAGTAATATATAACAAGTGTTCAACTGAAATGGGGCAGGGGACGATTGCGCCGATATGACCTGCTATAATCCGGGGTCTCTCAAACTACCTGTAATCCACAGGTACGATTGCGCCGGTACTAAATTTTTTAATTCCTTAAGGGGAAGAGTAATTAGGAAGGTAGCTGTACCTGTTTGCAAATAAAGTAGGGGTAGTTGGGAATATTCCGACAGCGTTTTACTAAAATCATTAGTTTCGTCCAACAATATTCAAGTGATCGCTGGAACAAACGCTACAATGGAGAAGATGTTTAGTGAACATGGCAAGATTCTTGCAATTTTCGAAAATTTTAAATTCCGAAATTGTGGAAGCACGGAAAAAGCTGTAGTTTGTAAAGTAACGCTTAAGGTATAAGATTATATGGCCCTTTAAAAGTATTTGACCGGAGATAAACGTTCCTTTTGTCGCAATTGCAGTAGGCGGTCAGCCCAACCATAAATCATGCCTCAAGCAATTCTCTATTGTGAATTCCAGAGCCGGCCTCAAAACAAATGGGTACCGACGAAATTATATTTATTTATTAAATATACAATACTATTACAAATCATCTTTACTGTTTTCAAAACACAAAGAACTAAAAGGAATTTCGTTACAATAACAAAATTTACAATAAACATCAAAAACATGTTCTTTCACAACTTTTTAATCCCTGCCCTGAACGAAGGAAAAGGGATGCAGCTGCACGAGCCGAGACACCCCATCTTAACGCCAATATTGGTTTCCATTATTGGGATAATTTTAGTGCTGCCATATAATCTTATACCTTAAGCGTTACTTTATATATTTTTTTTTTGTAAATAAATGGTTTGTTGAGAATCTTTTATATTATTTGGTTTTCATAATTGCTTTTAAACATCGTTGGGGCCCACCATTACCTACTACCTGTATTTTATTGAGGGGCTTACAGAATCAGGGGTGCGGCGCAATCGTGCCCAGGTATTAACAACCACTTGGATCGCCTCGGCGCAATCGTACCATCGGCTTAAAACGGCCAGGTAATATCGGCGCAATCGTCCTATACCGCTGAAATGTTCATCAAGTTGGCTTTGACTTTATTTTTTAAAAGACAACAACATCGTAAATTAAGTTGGTTAGACAAAGATAGCGACAAAGATCAAAGCCAACTTGATGAACTTTTCAATTGAATAAGTTTTATACAATATATAACAATAAAATCATTAGTTATTGAATACGTAACGTTTTCCAGATATTAGTACATATTACAATAATTAAAAATAAAGAAATTTCACAATGACCTAGAACATGAAGCAAATGCCGATATACAGTGTGAAAATTTTAACTGGACAAATTCACTCATGTTATGAAAACAGTTGATATTGACCAATAGTGTGCCGAATATCGCGAAAAAATCTAGTCATGGTCAGAAAATGCGTCTTCCGCCGACAAAAGCTCCCTTCCGGTGAAAAACAACCTTGACAAGGCTTTTGTTTTTGTTGGTAAAACAAATTAATGAACAAAATGTCAGAAAATTATTTTGACGTTTTCCGAAATGGATTTAAAATAGTATATTAAAAGACAAGTTTTGTAAGACCAGTCTTGAAGCACGAATTCAAGATTAAAAAACGAGTGGCGTAGCCACGAGTTATTTTAAAGAATGAGTGCTTCAAGGTCTTATGAAACGAGTTTTTTGTACTATTTTTTGTAATTTGCCCTTTTTAAGCCGTTTTTAAACCAAAATGTTTACTTTCCTCGATTTAGGGATTTTTGTGGCGGTTGGTAATGTCCTAATTTTAAAAGTGAAAATTTGATCAAGTCTTCAAAGTCGCCTTTTGTTTTAACCAAATTCTGTCACAAAACACGAATATGGAAGATAATCTTTCATGTACGCCCGCTGAAATACGTGACATTGCCAAAAATACGGTCGCGAATTTGTTGCCTGATAAATTCTGGAAATAATTCTTTGACCTTTTTGTAATTTCAACTGACACGCATGACGGATCAAGCTATGCCAACCTAAAAACTTTCGTAAAATATTCCGTGAAATAATGGCTATAAGGACATCCCAGATGATGACGTCGCGTTCGTTAATATGTCTATTAGAGAATCAAAATGGAGGCAAATTACAAAAAATCATTTTAGAAACGACCCAAGCAGTGATATTTACTACAGTGTGAAAACAATTTGGAATACAACAGGTTAATTGTTGCAGGAAAAGTGCCACGATGAATATAAATTAACCTTTAATCCGTTTTGTGATGTTGTTCCGAATGTTTGTTTGAATTGTTCATTCGTGAATTTGTCTAGACAAATATAACTCGACTTCCCATTTTTTTTTCGGAAAATTTTGATTTTATTGGACTCAAAGTTTGTTGCTTTAGGCAAAACCACTCGACCCTAACGGATCTCGTGGTTATTACCAAGCAACAAACGTTTCGTCATAAAATCAAAATTTTCCGAAAAAATGGAAAGTCTTGTGATATTGTTTCTGAATAAAATTCATAACTTGGACATAGGTGATTTTTGTAAAAAATCCCGAAACGGGTCGATTTTTGTTTTTTCCTGTCCAAATTTTGGCGCATATGGTTTTTGCATATCTGCTCCCGGAAGCTCGCAACCACCCCTAACTTTTTTTTTCAAATGGAAGTGTATGCAAGTGATACCTCGTTTGAAAGCCCACTTCGCAAAGAATACAACGCACTATTTGTTTCCTGAATATTTTCAAATCCTACGTCCTAAAAAATAAAAAATAAAATAATGCAACAAATGTTCAAAATGGACATCGTTTGTTTCTTGGCCAATTGCAAATCGATAGTAACATGCATCCCTTACGTTTTATAACATTTCCGGTGGGATTTGCCTAATTTCATGCCTAAAACCGAACAGTAATGAAGACCGTAAGCAATGTAGTAGACATGGAATTAGGCAAATCACACCGGAAATGTTACGAAACGTAAGGAACGGTTACTATAGTTTGGAATTTGCCAAGAAAGAAACGGTGCCCATTTTGAGCATTAAATAGAATTCAACTTATAAATTGGTTTTTATTTTTTAGCACGAAGGCTTTGAAAATATTCAGGAAACAAATAGTGCGTTGTATTCCTTGGCGTACCCTTAGTTAGAAGTGGTTGCGCACTTCCGGGAGGAGATATGCAATAACCATATGCGCCAAAACGTGGGCAAGGAAAAACAAAAATCGACCTGTTTCGGGATTTTTTTTACAAAAACCGCCTATATCCAAGTTATGAATTTTATTCCAGTTAAAGTTTCCACACTGTATGTCAAGAAGATTCAAAAGGTGTTTCAGATCGTATTTCCGCTAAAACCGCAGGAAAAAAAATAATTTCGTATTTCTTTTTGTTTATCCTTTATTGCTTGTAGGATATAAGGAGGCTCTCGTATTTTCATATTTCTTGTATGCCTTGGATCTACTAATTCAGGCAAAATACACTCCATATAAAATTGTACAAGTTTAGGTTCCATCTCAAATTTCCAGAAATTTATATCTTGTTTTATTCTTTCAATTTTTAAATTATCGTTACCTGATATCCATACAGCCAAAATAAACTAGGCAAAAATGAATAGGGAATTCCACGATTTTTCTTGGAAAGCAAAATAATTACCCCAATTCTCCCACGTATTCTTAAATACTATATAAATTTAAAATGTTACAGGTACTTGAAATATTACATTTAATGTGTACAGGGTGATTCTGAAATAAGTTTGGAAAAAAAACCGGTAATTGGTGATGATGAGAAGAAGTAATAGACAAAAAAAATTTTTTATAAAAGTTTTTTCGTTTTCGAGATACAAATGATTGAAAATTTGGTCAAAATTGTCAGTACGCTGCTGAGTTAAAGGTGATTACCTGATTATCTTGGTAGTTTAGCAACAATAATAATCTAAGGTGCCCGTCAGTCACAAACGTAACCTTACTCCTCTCGATCATTTCCATAGAAACATTTACAAAATTCATATAGCCAGAATAATTATGTCTCAAGGTGTCAAGGATACTCCACATTTTTTTTCCAACCTTATTTCAGAATCTCCCTGTATATTAATATATTTCTGACACATTTCATTACAAATTTTAAACTGTATTTATAAAAAATTCAAAAAAGGAAAAATTCCCTATTCATTTTTGACTAGTTTACATGTTTTTCTTTTGGTTACATGTAACTGACCCTGAATTTGGTAATACCAAGCATGTTTCTTGTTTATGCTGTGATCATTTTTATTCCAAAAGTTATTTTTTTTTCTCTCGATTGCCTCTTCTATCTTCATATTGAATTGTTACGTAAGGTACCAATTTTTTCATTGATCGTTTACGCAATAAGAAGGTCTAACAGAAAGAGAATAAAAGTGGGGGTTGTCATTTAAAAAAATCGGTGATGACGTCTTGACGTCATTGCGCAAAAATCAATGACGCACATCACAGGATGGCATTTTTCGAAATAAAATCGACCTGTCCGAGCGATTTTCTTAAAAATATCACATAACGCTATTATATCAATGTACCTACAATGAGTAAGATCATCTCTGCTTCTTGGTCTAGTAATGCTCAAGGCACAACTACCCCCAGAGTCAAACTTTTATTTTGAGTGTACATAACAGGCGGGCATTTGAAATTGTTAAACTAGACGCCAGGCGGCAGCACGTAGTAGAGACAATTTTACTGTTTGCAATGGTCTCGAAGTCCTATTAAAATTTGGTGCACTTTAATTTTTTTTTTGTATATTTTTTTTTTTTGTTGCAAGATAAAAGATTAAACTATGTCTCTCTAGTGTTGAAATTTGCATTTTTGGTTTATGTCCATCACAAATTTCTAAAATGATTTTAGACCAAATAAGTGCTAAAGTTAATCAGGCTACATGCTTCGCTGTAGTGTGTGACAAAACAAAAGACATTTCCAAAACAGAACAAATTTCGGTAGTGTTACGTTATTATTTAAAAGGAACTATTTATGAACGATTTATAGGATACAAAGCCGCAAAAGATTTGAACGCTCAAGCACTGCTAACTTATCTTAAAGAACTATTAATTCGATGTAAAATAGATTTACAAAATTGTGTTGCTCAAACATATGATGGAGCAAATGTGATGAGTGGTCGCTTAAATGGGGTTCAAAAACTTTTCCGTGATGAAGTTCCAAAAGCTGTGTATGTGCATTGTTTCAATCATCGTATAAATTTAATTACTGTGGATATTTGCAAAAGCCTAGCCCACGGAAAGACATTTTGTGATCTCTTAGAAGCAGTTTACGTTTTCATATCTGGCTCTGCAGTTCATTCCAAATTTATAGAAACCCAAGTGCTTTTAAATCCCAAAAGAAAACATATTGAATTAAAAAAAAATTGTTACACACGATGGACAGCACAAGTTCAAGCATGTTCTGCATTTAAACAACTAATTACTGAAATACTTGTATTTTTAAATAAATTAATCGTGGATTAAAGTGATCGGGCACCAGAGGCAAATGGATTTTTATATCAAATAAATTTCAATTTTATTTTCAATTTATGTATATATGAAAATATTTTAAAATTACTAAACGGGGTGAGTGACTATTTTCAAAAGGTGTCTTCCAATCTAACGGAGGCGAATATTCTTTTAAAATCTACACAAGACATTTTGAAGGCAATGCGCCAAAATGACAAACAGTTTGCATTATTATATTCAGAGAGCGTTAAAATTTGTGAAGATAACAACATCGAAATACCAAGTAAGGACACAAAGCCATCCAGAAGAATTAAAAAGATTCCAAAGCGCCTAGAACAATATCTCATCACATCAGAACTCGGTATTCAAGAAGAAGAAATGCTTGAAGATTCTCATTTTAAGACTATTATATATATTTTTCCCCACATTAGACTTAATTTTGCGCGCCATGGATGATCGCTTCAATAAATGCGAACATATTATCAACGCTGTCAGTGTTTTTCATCCAGAAAGTTCTGTGTTTTTAAAATACGAGTGTGTGGAACCTCTTGCTGCCCATTATGAAATAAATTTGGAAGCCCTTAAAGCAGAACTTATCATTTTGCCACAAACAATCGAGCGCTTTGAAAGTGAAAAAAATGTTAAAATTACAAACATTTTGCAATTTTTAGATATGCTAGAAGTTTATAAAATAGTTTTTCAACATTTTCCTGTTTGAGGAGACTTAAAACATATATTCGGAACAAAATGACTGATGAAAGACTTGATCATCTGGCAATAATAAATATTGAACATTCTACCGCAAAAGCTCTAAACACGGATGAAATTATCAACAAATTTGACGACAGTCATAATAACAGAAAAATTGCTTTACACTAAGGTAAGTTTTTTGTGTGTTTTATGCCTTAATTAAGCAGCCCACCCAAAAAAATTGTTGGTCCACCTGTGGCCCACCTAATATTAGCAACCTGGCTACGCTCCTGGTCTCCACACTTGAATTCGTCCATCGTTATGGTCTAGACAAAATCTGGACTCGTCCGTAAACAAAACATTACTCCATTGTTCCATTGAGTCCAGTCGCGATGCAATTGGGCAAAGTTTCTTCGGTTTCTTCTATGGACTGGAGTTAAACGAGGTACTTTTGCTTGTTTCCATGCACGGAACTGAGTTGCGTGCAGCCTTTTTCGAACAGTTTGGTCAGAAATTCTGGTTCCAGTACTTGCCACGAGTCGATTTTGTAGAGCGCAGGCACTAATTCTACGTTCCTGAAGTGCCCAACGGGTCAGTAAACGATCTTCTCGAGGAGAAGTAGACCTTTGTCGTTGTGGGTAAGGACATCGTTGTACAATACCATAAGTCAAATGTCTAATTCATTCTCTAGATATTGCAGAATAACTCACATTCATCATTTGAGCAACACGTCTTCTTGAATGACCTTCTTCAATTAATGTTACTGCTCTAGCTATCTGAATTTTATTAAGATATACCCTTGGTTGTCTCCTTCTGCCCAGCACATTCATAGTTATGTTTTCACCATAAAATTACCGCTCAAAAAGTATAGAATAACGTTTTGTGTTGAATTTAATGTTACGGCGTTTTGTTGTTTTTTTGTTTATTTGACAACAAAAACAAGCGAAAAGAGTGGCTACCTTTGCAGCGAGTGACTCTTGAGTATCTTTATATTGGTGCT
The DNA here is from genome assembly GCF_963966145.1 of Tenebrio molitor. Taxonomy (NCBI): domain Eukaryota; kingdom Metazoa; phylum Arthropoda; class Insecta; order Coleoptera; family Tenebrionidae; genus Tenebrio; species Tenebrio molitor. The sequence continues at coordinate 21,837,312 of NC_091051.1, read as the reverse complement.
AAAATTATAATTTGTTTCGTAAAAAATTGCACAAAATAAAGGCATCTGCACAAGTGTCTCCTTATTCGTTTTTAGTAGTTTACAATATAAAATTTAATCATATGTGACATAGGCAACCAATTTAATACTGTTGCACCTCCAACTCCTATGGTATATCAGCTTCGAATTAAGACTTTGCCTTGAAACAGCAATAATTGACAAGCGTGGACGGCCAAGTGGGACTTGTCTCGCTGTTTAATCAGTAAGAAATTACAATCAGTTTGATAACGTGGCTTGATCCCAGTGTTAATAAACTGAATTTGTGATTCCTCATTTCATGTGAAAGGAACATAAAAGAAAGGTATGGCTAAAGTAGATTACCCTGCACAACAGTGCGACGTTGATCAATTATTAAAAGAAACATCTCCCACAAATCTGGATTTTATCATAGACGGCATACATTTTGGTCGAGGTGATGCCTATTACGACCAAAACACATCTACGCAATTAAAGCATAAAACAACTAAACTAAAGTGTTGGAGAATTGTAAATGAAAGTTTGGAAGAAGTTGAGGATAAAACAATAAACAACTTTTACAGTTCAGAAACTTACATTATTCAGTGGGAATCTATTACCGACAGTCTTCGTTTTAATACAGACGATATTCTTAGTAAACATGAAAATAAAATATATTTCTATTGGAAAGGTGAGAGTGCTGCAAAAGGATTTTCACCATTACCTGAATCAATAGAAAAGGACACGCCCCCGGTTGAGCGAATAGTTCAATGGGCCGAACCGCCGGCATTTCTTCAGTTATTTTCAGGAACTTTTATTGTTCATCTTGAAAACTGTAACAAGCTAAATAATGATCCCCATTTGTATATTGTAAGAGGAGAAATAGAAAATGAAATACATTTGTACGAAATATCGCTACAGAAAAAAAATCTTCGCAGTAGAACCTCTTTTGTAATGTATTTTCCAAAAGAAAAATCATCCATAATTTGGCACGGTGCTAATTCCAATTCACATTGTAAAGATTCAATCAAAACAATTACGGGAAAAATATTTGGTTCTGATTTTACCGTAATTAGTGAAAGTTCAGAAAACGAGAAGTTCTTAAAATCCTTTCCGAAAAACGAAAACGATTATTTTCATAGCGCTTCGTCGAAAATCATCGATTATACACCGAGATTATTTTATTTCAATAAAATTACTGGAAGTTTTTCGGTGACAGAAATCGAATGTAGCCATAAAAGTGCGTACCTAACTCCATTTCCGTTTTTACAATCTCATCTATACACTGCTGAGCAACCAGGTAAGTTTTCGAATTTAGGAAACAATTGTAGTAAGTGTCATTTACAGCAATTTTTCTCTTGGACGACAACGACGAAATCTGGATATGGTACGGGTGGCAACGTGACGAAGACAACGATTTCAAAAGTGAATGTTTTATTACTGCCATTAATTACGCAAAGCAAAAAAGTAATATTATAAAGAGACTCGTTAAAGTACATAAAGTTGTCGCCGGTTTCGAACCCGACAATTTTACAAACCTGTTTCCTACTTGGAAAAAGAGGGAAGACATTGCACAAATCCAAGAAAAGGTTTATACTTAATATTTTTAATACTTTATTCTACGATGCATCAGGTTGTACACTGTTTCAGGATGGTGTGTTGCCGAATACGAATGCCTTAATTGAAGTAATATCTGATGAAAATTTGGCTCAAATTTAATGTAGGCCGATTTTGGAGAACGATTAAGATCGAAATTAGAGATGAAATGCGAATTCTTTATACGTGAACGGATTTTCACGTTCAACAATGCAAGATTTTATGCTTCATTAAAATACACAATTGGTAATAAAAATATTTATTTCGTCAGAAATGATAGTGTTTATATACCTAACTTTAATATACTGAAGTAGTGATTAACAGCAGTACAACACTCAATAGATGAATTTGAAAATTTTTCGGGCTGTTCTTTGAGGTGTCCTTTTAACACAAGATTTAGTGATAAGATTTTTGAATGGGCTGGATAATATTAATAAGAACCGTTTTCGTTTTTATTCCCAAACAAGGAAAAATTGAAGGTCATTTCATCTACACAAGCACCAAAAATTGATGAAATATAAAGTAACAACAAAACCTTCACCTTTTCATTAGAACAATGTTAAAATCAGTTATGTAGAGTACACAATAAATGTGTTTTTTTAATGAGAAAAATTTGTCAACACAAAAAAACTTGTTGTTTTTTTATAGTAAATGTGAAACAAAAGTCACCTCAGTTGAAAAACCATACTGTACATTTAGCAAAAGCCAATTAAATTTCAAAAGACAAGAACGTTCATGCTTATGTATGCAACAAAGTGCTTTACCTTTTTCTAGCTGTATCCAAAAATACCACATGAGCAACAATTAGGTATCTATTGTTTGAGTTGGCAATTGACAAGACTGTGAATTGTACCTATTTCCGTTTGTTTTATTTGTCATTATTGACAGCTGACATAAATTTTTGTAATCTTTTATTGATGATAATTAGTGTTATTTGTTTGTTTTTAAAAACTCCTCATTTTTCAATAAACCGTTGCTTCTCATCACACATAACCTAATTTTCGGCGACGTATTAAATCACGTCACTTCCGGTTATGTGACAAATTTAGCCAACAGGGACGCAAAAATGTCACCACAGTAATAATTGTTGCTCACGCAGTATTTAAGACATTTTTTTTTAAATCTCACAGAATATTCTCTGCGACATAATTATTGTAACGACTAAATGTAGCATTGTTTAGTTTTTAGAGCATAAAAACATTTACAATTAGAAGTATCTACCTATATGATTTTGTGATAAACATGTTGTGAATTCGAACTAGAGAGCGATCCAAAGTTTAGTAAAAAAGATGTGTGCTTAAGACCGCACGACAGAAGTGAAAACTTCTATGGTGCCCGTAATTGATTTTAAGTACACTAAAACCTCTGAATAGCAGCAATAAAAATGTATTGTAAAAATGACCGCTATAGGGAGGTGGCCATTATTGAGAGTGAAGAATAAATAAAATACGTCCGTTCTGGGAACTTCAAAACTAGCCGTTTTTAGAGGTGACCGAAAATAGAGGGTTTACATATTATATAAATTATATTATTATGGATGATAGTACTTGGAGGAATCAGGAACAAGGCATAAATAATAATTAATCCATGTTATTTGAATCCAATTAAGGGCTTTGGTTGATTGGGTGATTGATGTAAGTTCCGATTGAACAGAGCAGACCCTGCTGTTGTATAAATGACCAAATTTTCGTGGATGAATTCGATGGTTCTATTTACACTTTGATTAGGTGAGATATAAATAGCAACTAATCGTATTATGATAATAATAATTTGTCCATTTTCGCTCGGCTAAACTAAAGAAGTTTTCACTTCAAAAAGTGTATTTTCATCTAGCAAAACCGAATCGGCATCGTAAGGGATGAAGATTGATTTTGAAATGAACTTCACTGTTAGTTTCATAAAACGTAGGTAATAGTAGATTTTTGAATTTGGCGCATATAAATGACCGTTGAGGGAGTCATATGACGTCATAGTCAATAAAGGTGATTTTTATAAATTAAGCGAAGTGTCGCTTTCGTTGTTCTACGGCCCGAGCCTGGAGGTCCGAGCCGAACGGTCCGATTTGAGCGTGTTGACTTTAGACTGTGATTTTAGCGTGTCGCGTGATGTCACATGAAACTAATTCACTGCCCGTGTGGTGCGGTGGTAGAAGGTGTGCACTCACCACCCGAGATCACGCCGCGGCAGGTGGTTTGCCGAGATCGTGAGTGTACACCCCGCCCAGACCTCCCCGTGGTGCCGCCGGGTCTACGGTGAACGGTCGGTCGTAGCAGACTTTATGGGCAAATCGGGCGGTTCAGAAGGAGGTTTATCTGGTCCGCTCATCGGATGATGTCCCCGAAAGGTGGACAGGGGTGGGTGACCTTAGGTCACCCACTTTTGAACTAGGGGAGCAGACAGCAAAGGATTGGTTAAACGAGAAGGAATTGACGGGAGTATACGATGGCTTGTGGCAGGAGCCGAGAGTGGGACCTTCGGGCCAACATGAGCCGTCCCCGGAAGGTGGACGGGGCGCGGGTCTTCGGGCCTCAGAGATTAGGGGAGCAGACAGCTCCCCGAAGTTGACGGACTTGCTGTGAATGGGTTTTGGAAATGGTTAATGAGAGGATGACGTGGGGGTCCCCTTCGGGGGACCGATGCGCGGGAAACACTGCAAGGGTCCCCGTTTCGGGAACCGATGCGCGGTGTAAGATCTTTCTTGCTTTCGGGCAAGAAGAGGACGGGGAGACTGCGGTCTTTGCCCTCAGGCGTGGTACGGGTAAATGGCAGACCACAATCTGTTTACCCATAAAGCGTTCCGGCAGACTACCCAATCCCACCGCTCCGTGGACAACGGGCGTCGCGGTTTGCAATTTATGTGTGGGACTAAGGGGGGAGGGAAGCCCATCGGCCTAGCCGGTGCCCTCCCACGGGAACGGACTCTTAGTGGCAACGTGTATACGCTAACCGGTAGGTAGCAATCTTCTAGGACTTTTAGCCTTCAAGGCAGGCAAGTCGGGCCAAAAATACACATTCATGCCCGTGTGGTGCGCCTAAAGAAATTTTTACTTCAATGAAAATGACTTCTAGTTGATGCTAAATATCTATTTAGAAACTGAAATTCTTCAGAATTTTTAGACATTTACATTTTTTTAATCAATCGTTTTCTAAAGGCCGGTCCATCAACAAGGCAACTCGGTAATTTGGAATGAGTGAAAACGTCGGCACAGGCCGAACGGCACAATCGTATGAGATTCATCCACACCATTTCCTTCGAATGCAACCGACGGGTGTTAGTTTTCATCAAAGAAAGCCATGCCGGATTGCATAGCGAGGACGTGCCTCGGCTTTTAAATGCACTGTCTACTATATTGCAGTAAGATATAGTGGCCACGGAGATATACTGATATAGGGCCCGGATTTTAGGCAATTAAAAAGTCGGAAATAGGTGCCTAAAATAGTCCCTTAAACTACTGCAAATAGTCCCTTAAAAACTGAAAATAAGCCATACTAGGTCCTTAAAGTTGTGGTTAATTAAATTAAAAAATGTGTTTTTAAAGTTTTAAGTAGGTACACATAACAAGATATTTACTAATTATTTTTTATTAATTAATATACAATACTACAAGTTTGTTAGTTATTTACATTGTTACGTATTTACATTGCATACAAGATATTGCTCTAAATTTTCTACTTTAAAACATTGTCGGTTATCCACCAAAATGGACTTATATTTTGAAAAACTTCTTTCTACCTCGCAAGAGGTAATGGGCGCAAATTTGTAATAAATTTCTTCCATTTTGGTGTCATGTTCCGGCACATCTTCACCTCTAAAAATTCTTGCCAATTCTAGAAGAAATTTGTATCCAGGATTTTTTTCAGTAACATCTTCAAGTTTTTTTAATGCTACTGCTGCTACAGGGCCTGGAGATTTTTTTAGGGAGGTAAATACGTTTTCAACAATTTTGATTGAATCGGTTAAAGGTAACCCATTTTTTTCCAATTGAGTAATACTTTCGCAGATTATTTTAAAATTACTGCGAACATAAATTAATTGGTTTTTTATTCCGGGTTTCTTCATTATAGACTGTGCTTTTTGAATAGCAACAGCAGAACTTCCATCAAAGGACATGACAACCTGTGAGTAGTTAAAAACAGTTTAACAATCAATTAATTTGCTTATCTTTTATATACTTACTTCTTTAATGGAATCAAAGTGTTCGCTGTAAAACATAGCAGCCTGAAGCCATGTTCCCCATCGTGTTAAAATTGGCTGTGGAGGCAGTGGCATTTCTTTTAGTTTTTCTTTGTACATTTCAACTCTCAAAGGTGCTTTAACGAAAATTTTTTTCACGTTCGAAATTAAATTATCCACATCTTCATATTGATAGCGAATTTTTTCAGCCACTAGATTTAAAGCATGCGCTAAGCATGTGACATGCACAATTTTTGGATAAAACACCTTAAGGTGTCTACCAGATTTTATCATATATGGTGCTCCATCCGTTACAAACAAAAGAAACTTTTCAGCAACAACTCTGGTACTCCACAAGATTTCTACGCATAGAAATTTTAAATCAAAATAAATTTAAAAAAGTGAAAAACCCTTACCTAAAGATTGATTTACGAATCTAGCTATTGTCTCATGATTTGTTCTTTCTAATTGTTTAGACGCCAAAAGATAAGATTTTCCAGGTTCATCTTCTGAAAGTTTCCCAACCAGACAATTCGCCACATATCGCCCAAGTGCATCTGTTGTTTCGTCAACTGAAACCCATATGTTAAAAGGATCCAGCTCATTCCGAATGCGGTCAATAGTCTAAAAGTGAAAATAATTTTAAATTAAATATTAAAAGATAGTATGTTCATACATCTTTGTAGCATTTTGGTAAATAATTTTTCCGTAAAGTAGACTCATCCGGAATTTTTCTACCACAATATTTTGTCAGAAAATTCTGAAACGCAGGATTTTGTAGTTTGTGCCATGGTATATTGGCAGCTAAAAAGACGTTACAAAGTTCCATATTGAATGTACTATTTGCCGATTCCTCCAAGTTCTGTGTCAGCAACGTTTGCCGAAGCGGTGTCATAATGTTCTCTTTATGGATGGCCGTTTGCTCATGCTGTTGCAAGTGACATTTTTTTTCGCATATAAACTACAAAAAATAAAATTTTCAAATAAGTAAAAAATATAAAATGACATATTTTTAATTATGCTTAACTTACCAGTTTACCACAAGCTTTACAAAACATTTCTCGGGTTGATTTTATTTCATATAAATCTTTCTTGCTTGTCCACTGTAATATTTTTTCGCGTAAACTAATTTTTTGTTTCGGCATTATGTTCACTTTAAACAGGTTCACAAGAAACACGACCACTGCACGGAGATAAAGTAAACGAGAAATGACAAATTTGTAATGCTTATATTTACGTCTCCCACCAAATTTCAGAGGAGATGGTTAATTTTATATTTCTTAAATTTTTAGAAAATGACACCCTTAAGGTTTCTCTTATTGTTTCACTTCGGGATTTTAATTTTCGTTTTTATGGCAAGGACCATTTTATAAACGTTAAAGCTTCTAACAATACCTAAGTATCAGAAAACATTAGACCGCGTATACCTGCACCCCTTCGAACAGAGGCAAACAGATAAACTCTGTAATTTATGCCAGTCCAGTCTAATGGTTTGTGGTACTTAGGTATTGTCGGAGTATTTACCGCTGACATCATGGTCCCAACCGTAAAAGCGAAAAAGTAATTCCTGTATTGTACTGCACTTTGTACATTTCAGTAATTACATCTCCTTAAATTTTAAAATCATAAAGCATTGTAAATTTTATTGAGGTACCACTTTTACATTTTCAATACCGTAAACTTCCCAGAATTCGAAAATTGGGAAAAAACCGCAAAAATGAAATTGATTTTTGGTCATTTTAGGCATGTTCAGGCAGTTAAAAGGTAAAATAGGTATTTAAAGGGCATTTTAGGCCGAATAGGCAGAATCAAATATGGCTCTAATTACTCTAATTAAGCCAGAAATCATTTATAGACAAGTTTCATACATGTGCCTTAAAAAATAAAAATAGTCCATTTTGCCTAAAATCCGGGCCCTAGATAACGTATTCAGTCCCTATAACGTTTAAGTAGTTTATTAGGGATAAGTGCTTGGACAAGATATTTTGCCTGTAAAGACTGCCTGAAGAACGCCAGGTAGTGCTGACCGTCTAAAGCGGTTCCTTTGTAGAATAATTAAAAGATACAGGTAAAGAGGAAGTACGTTTAGCTGTTGAAGCTGGAGATGTAGACGAAAATGGGATACTTGTCATTACTGTTTTGGCTGATGGGGCGTGGTCAAAACGTTCTTATAAAACAAATTATAATGCTGCGTCTGGTGTTGCTAGCATAATAGGATACAGAACAAAAAATTTTTTTTTGTTCGACATTGTCAGAATTTGAGAATTTTCTCCTGTGTGAACGGATTTTGATAAATTTGACAACTTGTCAAAACGAAACGTCAAGCTAATTTTAAAGATTTTCAGCGATTTGGAGCCTTTGGGGGCTCGTCGGACAAAAAAACGTTGTATTCAGCTCGTTCTTGTCTAATTTGGACTTTTTTTGGCATTCGTGGACCTTTAAAACTCTCGTTTCACTCGAGTTTTAAACTGGCCCACTCATGCCAAACAAGGGCTTTTTTTGGCATGAGTGGGCCAGTTTAAAACTCGAGTGAAATTACACACGAACTCGTTAAATAAACTACTATTATTCATTGGAATAAAAACTAAATATTGTTGGATCTGCGATCACAGTAAAAAATAAATAACAATGTGGAGCATGTTTGTTTTAAAAATTAGACGGCGGCGAGTAGGAATGGAGTCGGCACTTGTCGTTGAGGGTTTCAAAAAGTCAATTGAAATGCATAATTTAATTTATGGTAGACTAATAGCTGATGATGATAGAGAAACGGCCCCATATGGCGCCCAATTTAAAGTGCAAAAAATAAAATGTAAAAATCATATTTTAAGAAATTTCATGAGTAAAATTAAAGAGATTAGTAGAAGACCTAGAATAGATAAGAATATTAAACATTTTTTTTTACCAAATTAGCTACGGTTTATAACAGCGATTACTAAAGCTGTAAGTACAGAATCGCTGAAAATAATTCAAAAAACGAAAACATTTCTTTACCAATGTGCCACTTATTTTTGTTCAGGCAATAAAGAAAATGAAGTAAACATTTATAACAATTTCACAGGTAGTAATATTTACGATGATTTTATTACTTTAGTTAAAATAAAATTAGCACCCATGCGCATTCTTTAATTGAAAATGTTGATACGAACATTGTAGAAACATTTAATTTAATAGTCGCGAAATTTGTAAGTGGAAAACGTATAAATTACTCTCAACGTGGATCCTATTCGAGTCGATGCATCGAAGCTGCGGGTTCTTTCAATTCTGAGGGTTTGTTCCATGCAAAACTGCAAGAACAACTTTATAAAGCAGGTCCTAGTGATTTGATCAAACAATATTGTAAGAAAAAAGTTCCAAACGCGTAAAACAAAGAGAGTATAGGAGACCTTTAAAACGGATCAAGGGTCAACATAACGCAATAGACGACGCCAATTATGGTGAACATGCGAATACGCCATTCGTAGATGACATCTCGACAACCGAATTTGAAGCAAAAAAAGTTCTATTTTTGAGTAAATTGCAAAATGAAGACTCTTGCCAAATTCAAAATTTAACTGTGGGTCGACATTTAAATGAGATTTGGCATAGAGCAAGAGCTGAAAGGCTCACAGCTTAAAATTTTGGTAGAATTTTCAAAATAAGGTGAAGTACTGATACAGCTAATACTGTAAAATCACTATTATATCATGATTTTCAAGGTTGTGCGGCTGCAAGGTATGGAATAGAACATGAAAGAACTGCAATAATAGATTTTGAAAAATTAACAAACCTCACAACAGAAGAATGTAGTCATTTTATGGATGCAGAGTTTCCCTATTTAGCTGCCTCACCAGATCGAATAGTTGTTGAAGAAGATGCTATTGTTGAAGTGAAATCCCCGTACAAAGGAAGAAAACGTTTAACACCTTATGAAGCTACAGAAGCCAAATTAATAAAATGTTTAGAAATTGTAAATATCGGTTGTAATTCCACGAGAGCTCTGAAATGATCGATTTTTAACACGAAAGCTCTCCTAGGTAACAACGAGTGTTAAAGTGACACAAGTGGTTACCTTTTGTGAGCTTGAGTGTTAAAACAGCTCATTTCAAGAGATAGAGTGTAATTCAGTTAATTATTATTTCATGAATTAAATAGTACCATTTGACAACAGTATTTATTTTATTACTTTAGCAATAGGATTGAAAACATCTGAGAAACCTACTTGACGAATTATCGATTTATCACTATATTCCAAAAAATAAAGCCTTACGATTGGTCGAAAACGATGAATGAAATAATCGACTAAAATTAAAAATTAATGACAATTACATGTATCAGGTTCAGGGGCAGTTGAACATCAGCAAAAAAGAATGGTGTTATTTTGTTGTATGGACAAAAAAGGTATTTGGTACGAAAAAATATTTTATTTTTTAGTAATACGATATTGTTTCTTTTCCTCATAGATACACATTATGAAAAATAACTCATAACTCCTTTGGGATCTCTACGCTTGGGATATTTCAAATTTTTTCGCCCTCCCCATTGTTTACAACAAACTCATGAGAACGAAACTCTAGTTTACATACCGGGACATTTTTTTAACATTGAACATAGCCCATACTTATTCCCTATGTTCAGTTTTAAAAAACACAGGTCATGCATGTATGTAATCACGTAACCAAGGTAACGAAAATAAGTACTTGACAGTTTAACAAAATGGTCACGTTGTTCGAAGAAGAAATACACATAATGCAGTTATTCTATGCCAATCAGAACATTAGAAATGTGCCTGACATTTCCAATGCAACACATGATAGACCAATTCCATCAATCGGAACAATTTTTAACATTATTTCAAAATCTCTGGTGTTCGGTATAGTTGGTTGCATAGCAACTCACAATGCATTGATCTGTGTTTTTTTTTTAAATTGAACATAGGGAATAAGTATGGACTATGTTCAGAGTTAAAAAAATGTCCCGGTATATTCACGCAATCTTCCCTGCAAAATGTTTTTAAGAAAGTTTTAACTTTGTAACGGGCTAAAGCGCCCCATTTTAGACAAAAAATTCCAAAGTCGTGATTTTTGTGTTGAGGGTTCCTTTGCGCTACATGCTGAAACACAGTTTTGACTCTGCCTCAGAAACAATTGTTTAAAATACTCATCTCCGGTAATTCGATGGATACTTGATATAATTACATCATCAACCCCTTTCATTTCCGCATTTTTCTCTTAAAGTTCCTCATCTTCATCGCCCTGTGGTGATGGGCTGAAGGTTATCGCCACCCTTTGTGATTTAGGGGAAGTAGGAGTCTTCCAAAAGTCAAATCAAAATTTCACCGTCACCTACGGAAACAGCTTTGCTAGCAGGGTAGTTTAGCCACCTTGTTCCTTTCAACTTTACCCTGGAGGCCCACACTCGGGCACCGTGAGCCTCAATTTGAGTGCCTTCGTTCCTTCGTGCCGCGAACTAGTCGGTGGGCGAAACTAGTTCAATTTCAATGCCCATTGTCCTCTCCGTGTGACTCAGCGAGCAAAGGTTTGCTGATTTCTCAATTTTCCATCCACAATTTCATTTAACTAAAGCTCACTTCTTTGTTTATTTTGGTCTGTCAACTGTCTTCTCTCATAAAAATCCAACACCCCACTTTTCCTGCGACCGCAGCATACGGCAGTACACCATTGGCCCACTCAATTTCACGTGGAGTTAACAAAAACACCGAGTTTATAAAAGATACGAGATTTTAGCTCTCTTCCCGTTTTGCGTGTGCACCAAGTTTGTTTACGTGGTGAACGTTACCGTCAGATTACCGTTAAGTGCCGCAAAAGGGAAAAGCAGCTACAATCCCGTAGTCGCAGTCGAGAACACCCACGACTAGACATCTCGCTGAACAATTTCCCGAGAAAGGCCAGAGTAAAAACTCAGGTGAGACCTCCAACCTTCTTATCTTCGACCTTCCTCCTTTTTTTCTTCATCTGGGTAATTTTCTATTGCCTTTCCCAGGCCTTTTTTTTTATCTCGTCACTCTCGCTCTTTATCTTCGTTCTACCGTCAAATACTGTCTTCGTACCCCGGACTCTCCAGAGGCAAGTCCGTGATCCTACAGGAGCTACCGCCGGATCCTTGAGGCGAGCTACCTACAACGCTCCGCTCAGGCGCAGTCCTCACCGCTAAAGCTCACCCTCCCGGAGTCCCGGAGTCCAGCTTCCGGCAGCGACTAGCACCGCAGCAGTTACGGTCAGAGCTTTTTAATTCTTAGCGGAAATTTGTCACCAGGAACGGAAGATTTGTTCCGTTACTCTACGCAAAACAAATCTACCGAGTTGATGCGCCAGTCCGCTGATTTGTTACTTATAAAATAAGTTGTAATTAACCTTGTGAAGGGCTAGCTACTTGTCGCGTGATTGTTCGCACGAATTATTCAAACATTTTGAACAAATTTAACGCCCTGTACGACACGTGGCCACGCGCTCTAATATAGGACAAATTCCCGGGTCAAAAACCGAATCGAAATTTATTTTTATTTTTAAATGGTAGCGGCTTGCTAGAATTATTCATATTTAATTTTCACAATTTCATTTATCAAACGAAATACTCTTTTTATGATCCCTTCAGGTAGGTTACAACTTTTAAGTATAGACACTAAAAAACAAAATATTGTATGCACCACGGGAGATATGCATGTTTTTCCCCTCGGTTTATAACCACGTCAACCTTAGGGAAAAATCATGTTAATTATATCTCGCTTAATTCATAAATATCTATAGAGATCTGGAATTTTGGCATGAAAAAAGGAAAAAATTTTGCTTATGCATTATTACCGGAAATAATTGATCCACGTAAACAAAGGGATAGAGAATTGCTTAATATTAAAATGGGTGATATAATAATCTGATGAAGCTTTTCCTGATGGAGCAGCAGTATTATTATATTATTTATTAGCTGCTGTTAATAAAGCTCAAATCAGTTGTTGCAAATTTGAAATAAAAATGCAAATATGTACCTATTATATTACCTAATTTCTTAGCAGGAGGTCGATGTAATTTGTACCCTTCTATAATCCTCTTTCTGTAAGCTGTTAGCTCAGGTAGCATGTAGGGCTGGTTGTCTACAACGTGAAATTTTAACGCTACTATTATATACAAAATACGGTGCGATCAATTAAAAAATAAATCGAGTCGGCGTGTTACCTATGGCAACCCATGCTATAGCATAGGCTCCAAAGCAAACTCGATTTATTTTTTAAATGATCGCTCGGTACTTTGGTCGTCACTTTTCTGACACTTTAGTGTAATTCAAGCTTTAACGTTAAAATGAATGACAATTTCAAATTAATGACAGCTATTATATTTTCCTATCAAAAATATGGCACCGTCCGTAGCTGATAAATATAGAATCGTTTTCCTAGCTTCTGAGGGGTGTTCCTTGGGGCAAATTGCAGAAAGGTTGCTTTTACCCAAAAGTACAGTTAAGTATATCGTCAATAAATGGAGAAGAACGGACTTGGTGGAACGCCGACGACCAGGAGCTGGCAGACACAGGATATCCATACTCGATGAAGATGTAGCTTTGATTGAGGTAGTGCGAAATGATCCTCTTGCAACAGCTGTTCAAGCTAGAAATTTAACGGGCTTTCCTGGATGCCTAAAAACAGCGCAGCGACGTATAAAAAGTAGCGGGCTTTGTAATCATGTTGCTGCGAATAAACCGGGGATAATCCAACAACACAAGGAAGCAAGAATAAGTTTTGCGCTGGAATACTTGTTAAAAGACGAAGCTTTTTGGTCAAGAGTAGTTTTTTCTGACGAAAAAGTGTTCCAGTCTTCTCGTAATGGTCGAATTAGAATGTATAGACCAAGAAACTCCAGATTTAGTGAACGATACGTTCATAATACGCACAACAGTGGACGGTTTTCTGTTTTATATCTGGTCATGGATTTCTGTAGGTAGTCCTGGGGTAATGCTTCATGTAGAAGAACGGCTCAACAATTACGTTTATATTAGGATTCTTGAAATATTATGGTTCCTTCTGTGACAATCGCGTACCCAAATAATGATTATATTTTTCAGCAAGACAACTGCTCTGTCCATACTGCACGTAGAGTAACAGAATGGTTCTAGAATCATAATACATATAAGCGTCCTTGATTGACCGGGTCGCAGTCCTGATCTCAACCCTACTGAAAACATGTGGGGTTTGTTGGTTACAAAATTGAAGCAGTCCCGTTTTGTGTTTGCTAATAGGGAGGAGCTCTTGACTGCGATATCTGATGCATGGCAGTCATTACCACAGGATTATCACAGAAATTACTAATTACTAATTACTAATTAGCTACATACACAGGCTACATACAACTTGTCAACTATGATTGACAGTGGCTAAAAATAAGGTTAACAGTCCTAAAGCATGCTTTACAATTTAATGTCACTCAAGTGACATTGACGACCAAAGTATTTTGTCTCCAACTGTACCTGTTTTAGGATTGACTAGTTTTTTTTAACTTAATTTAACTAATTTGTAGATAAACAATTTGTAGAACAATCAATATTCATTATTATTTTATCTTCAAGGGGCCTTGAAATCGCCTCTTTACGTATCTCTATAGAAACGGTTGAAGTGGCTTTTTTTTTGTAACCGGACAAATCCAAGGAGTTGAAATGTCCACAGGCGGCTCGACTGAGTCAAATGTAAGGTAGTTTGATGAAGCATTTCTCACGATTTATTTGAATATCAGTGAATCTGGAATCGAGAATCGCTAAGGGCGTTTGCGGTTATTTTACTACTGCGCAGCATATGACATTTGCAAAAAATTAATCCCAAAAAACATACTTTAGGCAACTTGAAATTATATTAATTTTTTAGTTTAACATTTATAGATTACAGAAATAAGAATGCCAGATTATTTGGACGGTTTTAAAGGACAGCCCGACTGCCTCAAAGTCATTTTTTTAGTGTACGCAAAAAATATACTTTAGGGCTTTAGGCAGTCTGAAATTTTTATGGTAAATTTATTAATTGATATTAAAAATATGTGCAACAAAGCCAATCGAATACGAGGGTTTTAAATAATTACCCGACGCGAATAAACATTTTTATTTTTCACTTTAGTATAATTGCATGATAACTCCTAGGATATGAAATACGTAAACATATCCATAACAACCGGGGCATAATACAGGGCGTAATAAGAATAAGAGGGCGTAATGAATTCATAACGCCCTCATCAATTCATAATTGCAAAAATGCCATTTTTTTTTTAAGAACACGTAGTGAAAAATAAAATCTTGTATGCACCACGGCGTCACCGAATGATTACGCCCATCGAATGATATCCATCTCTCGGGCTAAAGCCCTCGAGTTAGATTCATCGTTCTCCGGGCATAATCATCGTTGTAACGCCCTTGGTGCATAAATAGCTATTAAATTTTTAAATAAGTGCGACAAAAAAGTCTTATGCGTATACATAGGTCCGAGAGAAATAGTTTATCGACGTCTGCCAGCAGCAGCTAAAGCTACGGTTTCTTAGAGAAGTACGCGGCGCACAACTCACGGTAAGTCGTGCGCCGCGCACAACCGCGTAAATCTAATCAGTTGATACTGATGGAAGCGTTTTCTTAGAAAAAGTTCAGCTGAACGCATTGTCGGCGTATGAGTTGGGTGGTGTACGTCGTTATCAGTTTCGACTTGATTTGGACGCAGTCGTTGACTTGAGCGCACTGTAAATTGTGAGTCGCGTACTTTTCTAAAAAACCGTAGCTTTATCGGAATCGTTTTTAAAAAAAAAAGTTTAGCTGAACGCATTGTTGGCGTATGAGTTGGGTGGTGTACGTCGTTATCTGTTTCGACTTGATTTGGACGCAGTTGTTGACTTGAGCTGACTCGACCATAATTATAGTGTGAACAATGAACCAAAAATTTTCTACAGAAGACGATGAAAAACTGATAGATTTAGTTAAACGATATCCTCCTTTATACCAAGTTAGCAGCAGAAGTTACAAAGACTCTGTTGCTAAAAACATCTGGATTGTCATTGCTAAACAAATGAAAAGAAGCGGTAAGTAGTACTCTTTTATTTAAAACAATATTTTTACTGTCATGAATTAAGAAACACGTAATACCATAATGTCTTGCCATTGTACAGATCCATGTGCACTGTTGAAATATGTTTTGAAAACGTCGCGAACACGGCTTGCTTCAAAAGTTGACCTTCTTGTAAACGAGGAAGTTAAGGAATTCATGTTATTTTTTGGTAAAATAAGGGTGTCATTTGAACTTTCACCTGGATACGGAATTTTTGATTGCCGAAGCATATTATGTAAAATAAAACTAGAAACTATTAAATTATCCGCGGCTTCTGGTGCTATTGCTATTGGAGAATAGAATACTCTAAAATATTGGCATAAGATGCCAAATGCATTCTCTGGTGTTCTTCGAGCTCTGCTATGCCGATAATTGTATACAGCTTTCTGTTTATCGCGTATTGCTTGATTTTGGGGATACGGCTTCATCATGGTAGGAGTAAGACTAAATGCCTCATCGCCTAAAATTACGTGTGGTTGAATAACACTTGAAGTAGGAAGATTAGTTGGCGCTGGAATGTTAAAGGCATCATTATCTATTTGCTTTCGAATTTGCGATTTCATAAAGATAGTCGCATCTCCTTCTCGTCCATACGACCCAACATCAATTGCAATAAATCGGTATCTTGCATCAACTAGTGCTAACAGTACTATAGAATGAAAGTTTTTATAATTAAAAAACAGCGATCCTGCATTAGATGGGCAACGAATTCTAATATGCTTGCCATCAATTGATGCCCAACAGTTAGGGTAATTCCATATATTACAGTAATCTTTAACATTTATCATCATTTGTTCAGTACTTGGTTTTGGTATATATACCAAGTTGAGAGTTGGCAACACAGCCTGGTCTGTCGTTTGCGTTCTGTTCTCTGTGATTAATTCTTCTTTTAAGTTATTTAAGTGCGATTTAATTGTTGAATTGTGCTTGATAAGTGAATTGAAGGTAGGCTTTTACTATTTATTGTGTTTGAATTGAAGTTTTCGCTTTAATTTTTTCAATAATAACAATTGTTTTTGTACTTCAATTTATCAGCTAGTGCGCGATAAGCGACTGGCTGTGTGTTAATTCTTGCTGGCGCTATTATAACTTGTTATAATAATTTTGTACAAATAGTCTGTTCCGTTTGGAAGGGTGTTGCTAGTTTAAGCACCTCGCTAGCTTTAAGGTTGCCAGACTATCCAGTATCATGGTTCGTAAGAAACCTCCTTTAGTTGCGGATAATCCTAAGGATGTTTTGAAATCTGCGTGTCCTGGGTGTAAGATGGAGGTGGATGAAAGTACAGGCATTAGATGTGATCTTTGTAAGTCTCACTCACACATCAACTGTATGGATGTTGCACCTGAAGAGGCTCAACTCCTGCTTCGCATTCATAGAAGATCTTCTCACTTGAAGTTATTGTGCTTGAACTGTGAAAGCGTTTTTCAGTGCTCTCCTTTGTCTCCGATTGATCCGACTGTTCCTTTAGAAGATAATGTGTTTTTGAAGTATGTGAGGAATATTGTTAATAATGCTATACAGCCCCTTCGAGAAGAAATTTTTAAATTACAGAAATCTGCTGCAATACCACATGAGGTACAACCATCGATGTCTTATGCTGCTAAGGTTCAACAGTCTTCTGATAACAATGTTATCTTCAAGCCCAAATCTGCTAAACAATTTGTAACACAGACGAAGTCTGAAATCTTGAAATCAATTAATCCATTGCATGAAAACATTGACATTACTAGAGTAAAGGTGGCTTCAAATGGTGGGTTAATTATTGGTTGTTCTGGGAGAGAAGATGGAGATAAACTTATAAAAGTTGCTGAAACGAAATTGTCAGCTAAATATGACATTAAGAAGTTGGCTCCGGTTCTGCCTCGTCTTAGAATTGTGGGCATATCTGAGGATATTGGTAATTCCGAATTTCTTGATTACTTCAGGAAACAAAATTCGAGTGTAATCACTGATGGCTCTGTCGTCAATTTGCATAGATTTTGGGCTATAAAGAAAAACGGTAAAATTTTTCAAGCTGAAATTTCTGTTGATTTGGATACATATAAATGTTTGCTTGAATGTGGCCATGTGCTTGTTGGTTTGAGTAGTTGTTCTGTTTATGACGCGGTCTCCGTGACTAGGTGTTACAGATGCCACGGTTTTAACCATAGTGCTAAATTTTGTAAGAACAATCCATTGTGCCCTTTTTGTGGTAAATCTCATGAAGAAAATGCTTGCGTAGGTGCTGATAATGAAACTAATCCCAAATGCCGCAACTGTAAGAACATTCGCATGTCGCAAAAATTAGATATTGACTGTAATCATGCAACATTTGAGCATGAGAAATGTTTTGCTTTCAAACTTGCCACGGCGAAGTTCAAAGAAAATCTGTTTGGCATCACAACTGAGCTGCCTGTGAGCAAAATTTCTGATGGACAGCACTCTGTGGCTGGTGATAGCTCTAATAAGTGACTAACTAATCTTTCTTCCAATCAGTGTGATAAAATAATTGACACTTTTTCAATATTTTATCAAAATGTACGTGGCCTTAACACCAAATTGGTGCAATTTTATAATGCTGTATCTGTTCTTGATGTTGACGTGGTTGCTGTGACGGAAACATGGTTAAAAGACGATGTATTATCTACCGAATTGTTTTCCTCTGATTATATTGTGTTCAGAAAGGATCGTAATTTTAGTAGAACTCATCAGTCCAGAGGTGGTGGCGTTGCTCTGGCTGTTAGATCTACATTGTCAGTGAAGCTGATGGATGTAGATTTAGCCTTTGATAATCTACCGGAAATTGATTTCATTTGTGTTAAGGTTCATAATGTCAACTCCACTATCTACATATGTCTTGTATATATTCCTCCTGGTCTGACTTTGCATAGATATCATGAATTTTCTTATGCTTTCCTTTCCTTGCGGTTTCTGCATGGTTCTAAAATAATTTTCTTGGGTGATTTTAATGTCACTGAATACATTACCTTTTTGAATTTAGATCAACTTCGGGGTAATGCAGTTCCGATTTTTCATATTTTAAGTGAGTTATCTATTCAGCAGCATAACTCTATTACTAATGATAATGATCGGCTACTCGATTTGGTTCTGTCGAATTTACATTGTAGTGTGACCAGGGGTGAGGAGGGTCTTGTCCCTGAGGATCCTCATCATCCATCTCTTTTGGTATCCATTGACGTTAGAATCAAGATAAGGAAGTTCATTTATGGTGTTGATGGTGATAATTTTAATTTTAGGGCAATTGATATGGAGATGGTGCGTAACGAACTTCTTCTTATAGATTGGTCTTTTCTTGAGAGCTATGAGGATGTCGATTTGGCATGTCATGGTTTCTACAATAAGTTATTTGAGCTGTTTGACTTAATTGTTCCAAAGAAAAAAAAACGTAGGCATAATTATCCGCCTTGGTTTTCGTATGAGCTTATTAAGAAAATTAAGTTGAAACACAGAATATTGAAGAAATTTAGGGTATCTGGCAAACTGTGTGATCTGGAGAAATATAGAATGTTACGTCGAGATATTAAAGGTGATATTAAAAGGCAGTATGATCAATACGTTGCTAAAGCTGAGGCTGACATAAAGAGAGATTCTAATAAGTTCTGGCAGTTCGTCAAATTCAAACAGAACGGTACTGGTATTCCTCTTAATATGACTTTTTCTGGAGCGGAAGTTTCTGGCGCTGATGAGATGACGGGAGCTTTTGCTAATTATTTTGAGTCTGCTTATTGCGAAAAAGCTTCAGTCATAGAGTCATCTGTTGAAGAATGGAGTACATCTTGTAATTTCTTCTTAAATGCTGTTAACGAACAAGATGTTTTGAATGCAATATCCAAACTTAAGTTGAAATTCACAGCTGGTCCTGATATGATCCCATCATTTCTAATCCGTGAATGTGTTGAGGTTTTCGTTTCTCCTTTGGTAGTGATTTTCAACTTGTGTTTGAAGACTAATGCGTTTCCTGCAATTTGGAAAACTGCAAGGGTTGTGCCGGTTTTTAAGAAGGGTGATCGCAGTTGCATTGAAAATTATCGGCCTGTTTCGATCTGCAGCAATTTTTCTAAAGTATTTGAATTCATAATATCAGATACCTTGTCTTTTCATTTTAAAAGTTATATCTCAGAGTCACAACATGGCTTTGTGAGAGGTAGGTCAACGATATCCAATTTATGTACTTTCACACAGTATGTAGCTAATTCAATGGATCTGGGCCTCCAAACTGATGTGATATATACTGATTTTTCAAAAGCTTTTGATAGGCTGGACCATGAAATCCTTGTCAGAAAGCTGGAGACATTGGGTTGCTCTTCTAACTTTGTAAATTTTTTGTATTCTTACCTGAGTGGTCGTAAACAGTTTGTTAGTGTTCATGGACACCGCTCTAATGTTTTTGATTGCTCCTCTGGTGTGCCTCAAGGATCTGTGTTGGGACCGCTACTCTTCAATATTTTTATTAATGACATAATTGAGGATCTTTCAGTATCCTGTTTGCTGTACGCAGATGATATGAAGATTTTTACGTCTATTAAAGAATTTGGTGATTGTGTCAGGTTGCAGGATAATATTGATTTAATCTCCACTTGGTGCATACGAAATAGCCTTCAGTTAAATATAACCAAATGTATTGTAATGACTCTTAGTAATAAAAAACAAAAGATTGAATTTGATTATAATATTGATGGTGCTGTTTTGGAGAGACCTGAATTGGTTTCTGACTTGGGAGTGCTGTTTGATAATAAGCTGTCTTTTACAGGCCACATCAACTCTGTTATAAAAAAATCCTGGAAGACCTATGGCTATATTATTAGGAATACCAGAGATTTCTCTAATATCTCCACATTAATATACTTATTTCAATCATTTGTCAGAAGTAAACTTGAATATGCGTCGATTGTTTGGTTTCCTCATCATGCTGTTCACATTGCTAGTATTGAAGATTTGCAGCGTAGATTCATAAAATACTTGTGTTTCAGAGAGGATGGACGCTATCCTCCTATTGGATATTCACAGACCATTTTATTAGAACGTTTCTCGTTTAAAACTTTATCTGAACGCAATAAATTAATGAATTTATTGTTCTTGTACAAAATCGTTCATAACTTGATTGACTGCTGTTCTCTGCTCAGTCAGATTAATTTTTGTGTTGGTAAGCATTCTATTACTACTCGTAGTAAAAACTTATTCTATTTATCAATTCCGAGAACGGATTTTCTTAAATTTTCTCCTTTGAACAACATGCTCAATATTTCCAACTCTGTCGGTGATCTTGTTGATCTGATCTCCTGTAGCATTGAAGTGTTAAAATCGTTGGATTTGTCGGATATTTAATTTGTATAGGTCGAATTATACGTGCTCTTTAATTGGGATTTTCCTGTTGAGCATGAAATTAATAATAATAATAATAATAATAATATATAGATGTAACATATGATCCTTGATGCTTTTAAGAACTCCTCGAACGATAACACTAATGTAACTATGATGAATCCGGTATTGAAAAGCCAATGATCGAAACGATTCACCAGTGGCCATGTATCTGTAACAAAATAATATAACGTAGTACTTAGGTATTTTAAACATTGTAGAAACCGACTGTAAAGGAAGATGGAAAAGTATCCGAGATTATTACCAACGGAAAAAAAACTTATTTAAAGGACACAGGCACGGGATCTGCAAGAAACGACCACGAAGATAATTTTTCTAAAAAATTTAAACATCTTCGTTTTCTAGATAATACCTCTACGGTGGAAAGAAGGTAGAAATAGAAAATAGAACTTTAATATGATGCAGATATTACAAATAAATTTTGTTTTAGAACTCTAAGTAGCTGTAGCGGATCAACACTTGTCGGACAAACACAAGAGGAAGGGCAGACTCAAGACGAAGACCAGAGCTTGGAACCACCAGGAACGCAAGATGGCCAACCGGAAAGTGGCGTTGAAGAAATAGAAATGCAAGGACCCTCCACACCAACAGAAAATCAACAAGCGGAAGAAATTTTAGGTGGTCCATCAGCAGCTGCTTCCCAAGACCGTCATTACAAAAAACGAAAAACAAGCTCCAACGATAGAACATCATTGATTTTCAATGAAATCCAAAAAGGACGAGCTGAACGAAGAGCACTGTTTAAAGAACTGTCAGTACCACAGGACGATCCGACGAATGACCCAGCTATTTCCGCATTTTTTCAAAGTATAGCTACCACCGTATCTCCATTTTCACCATTGCTTAAAGTCAGAGTAAAACTGGAAATAATAAACCTAATTTCAAAATATGAAATTGAGCACTTGACACAAGAAAATATATCATTTCCTAGAAATCAAAATCTGCCCTCTACAGCTGCTTCCACCTATCCACAGTACCCGGAGCTCTGCACCGTTCAGCAACACCGTGAAAATTACGCCACTTCGGACTCATCAAATACTTTTACATTTTCACCTGAATCACACGGCAGCAGTTATTAATTTAAAAGTTATGTTTTATCAAGTACAATTTCTTTTCAATTTTTTAATAAATTTTCTGTAGCTTAAAAAATAAAACTAACCTTAAAGCAATACTGAGTTTTCTTCTGGGGAAATTGGATGCATATGCCGTTGATATGGAGTCTTCACAATGTCTTTCCTTATGTGTTGCAATACATTTTCAAACAAATCTGTGGAAAGTCGGAAGTATTCTCGGAATTGTTTTTCATTTCCAAATAATCTTCGTTCCACGGTTAAATGAAAAGCCCCTTCTGTTTTTCGACAAGCAAAGAGTTTACTAACTTTAGAATATGGTCGTTTATTAACTAAAAGTGCCAGTAAATCGTCTTCTTCATCCTCGTCGATCAATAATAATAATTTCTTAAGGTTTCTAATTTTTTCACTCTTACTCATTTTGCCACAGTCGTGCAATCGAAGTTAAACTGAATACGACGGCACCAACGCAGTACCTCGTAAGTTCCATTTTTATCGAAATCAAGTTTTTAGATGATTTTCATAAATGTTTTGATACTCCATCTGTTGGTAAACCATTAAACTAAATAAAGTAAACACGTTTTCCAAAATTTTAGAAAAACAGGACCTCGTATGTTTTACCCGCGAAATTTTAAAGGCATTAGCTCGTATGTGCCTATCCGTTCCTGCATTTGAAGTATCACTGAAAAACAAGGAGGGTAAAAACCTAATCTCGGACAAATTGAACAACAAAAAGACCTACAAAAAATATAATTATCGAAATGGAAAATGAAACAATTCACTATCAATATAGTGAAAATGAACTAGTAGAGAGAACTTATGAGACAGAAGAAAACGATGAAACTGAGGAGCAAAACAATACAATAAATCCGAAGAACGAAAAAATAAGGGCAATAAGAGAGTTATTAATAAAATGAAAAGAAGCTTAGGAAAATCTTATATAGGCTTTTCAAAACCACGAAACCAAAGAAATACTTTTCACAATGCGCAGAGGGACGAACGCAAAATGGGAGACAGATGTAAATGTAAAGCAGCTTACTATAAGTGCAATGAATTTTCAGAAAATATCCCCACAGAAATCTTTACGAATTTGTGGCAGTTAACCATCTGGGACCAAAGAACAACTTTCGTAGCTAATACAGTAGTAGTTTCAGAACCCAAGAAACGACGTGATCCAGAAACAGAAAACAAGCGACGATTAAATACACTAAAGTATAACCCGTGGAACCAGAATCGATTGTTGCCTGTTTGTAAAACTATGTACCTTCGTACAACTGGGTTAAAAGAGTAGTCGGTGAGAAATTGGGCTACACAAAGCAAGATGGGAGTAACAACAAATCAGGCAAAAATGGTTCAAAATAGACCATCACGAACGAACGTACATAAAGAAGATCGGGAATTTATGGTCAATTTTTTAGACAAATTACCAAAACTTCCGTCGCATTACTGTCTTAAAGCAACGAATAACTTGTATCTTGAAGAAACATTTAAAACTGTGAGTGATGTATATAATTTATATAAAAATCAATGTGAAGAAAGCAGTTTAAAAAATATGTCATTAACTAGTTTCATGAAAGCAATAGATGAAAAAAATATAGGTGTCTTTACACTCCGTAAAGACAGATGCGACTTGTGCGAAAAATATAAACATCAAAATTTAGATCAAGAAGAATGGAAGAAACACAACCAAAAGAAGATAAGAGCAAGAAGCGAAAAGGACAGTGATAAACAAAAGGCTGAATCTGACACATGTCATGTTATCACAGTTGATCTCCAGGCTGTAAAGTTGTCCCCACAAAGTAAAGCTAGTGCACTTTATTACAGAACCAAATTGTGTTGCCACAACTATACAATTTATGATTTAGAATCCCATGATGTGAGATGTTATTGGTTCGATGAGATGAATGCCGATTTACAGGCCTCTACTTTTGCATCGTGCTTAGTAGATTTTCTACAAGAAAAATATTTAAGCATTGACAAAAAGCCAATAATAATATATTCAGACGGGTGCACAGCATAGAACAGGAATGCAACTATGGCAAATGCCTTACTTTATCTTGCCGAAAAATATGAAGTGTGCATTACGCAAAAAAATTTGGAAAAGGGCCACACTCAAATGGAGTGTGACTCCGTTCATCCATCGAAAGGAAACTAAAAAATCAAGACATTTATCTGCCATCAGATTATGCAAGATTGTGCGAAAAATCTAGGCGAAAACAAAAACTCCAAAATGAAAAATTACGAAGTTAAATGTCCAGATTACACGTTTTTCATCAAGTATGGTGATAAAAACAATCTCAAATATGAGTCTATCAGTCCAGGGACAACTGTAAAGGATCCCGTCGTAACTGACCTGCGGGAAATTCAATATTTTCCACCTGGAAAAATTTATTTCAAAATTGATTTTGACGATGAATATAAACTGTTACCACGGCGTGCGAAAAATATTAATTTGCGAGATTACCAATTTGGAAATGTATTCTCGACGGCCCGCAAAATAACAAAAAAGAAATTTGAGGACCTGCAACAAATTAAGCTAGTCATTCCTAAAGATTGCTGGCCGTTTTATGATGCCTGCAACATTATAATAATTGAAATAATAATTATTTAACAATGTTCATTTTTTAATAATGACTTGTTTATTATAGTTTCTGTTTCCATACTAAGAAAAAATAAAATTTCGTTTCTGTTTTGAGTATATTTAGTATTTTTCATTTAAGTTTGTTATACGATAATATTTTTTAATTTTTTGTTGACATATATTATGATTATTATGCTACTTACTAAAGACTCAGCGTTAAAAAAAAATAAATAAAATTCATAAAAAAAAAATTTTTGTTATTTAAATATTTCAACATACGAAACAATAACTTGTATACCTTTTACAAGGCAGTACCTCGTAAGTTATTTACATAATTTTGTCTAAACAAATATGATAAGAAAAATTATTATAGAAACATGATTTGTCTCTATTATACAGTGTGGAATAAAATGATTTACATCTAGTTACCTTTGGAATTTTTGCACATGTACATTTTCCTGTACCGCTCTACTTTTTTTTTGAAGTGCCGAACTATTAGTTCTGTCAATAAATGTCATCAATCGAATTGACAATTGTTACAATTTACTAAATTGAATTAACAATCTCTACTTTGCATTCATATCATCCCTTCGCAATAAATCACATTTGGAATTTTGGAATATTTTGAGGTTAGGGTTTCTTTTTTTTTTGTAGAGCGGCATTTCGTATTTTTACAAGGGTAATGCAAAGGTAACTAG
Organism: Tenebrio molitor; assembly: GCF_963966145.1. Lineage (NCBI taxonomy): Eukaryota > Metazoa > Arthropoda > Insecta > Coleoptera > Tenebrionidae > Tenebrio > Tenebrio molitor. The sequence goes on along the minus strand of NC_091051.1, from coordinate 21,811,759 downwards.
ATGTAAATCATTTTATTCCACACTGTATAATTATACTCATACAACATAATCTTCAGAATCTATTAAAAATTGACTGTCAGCGTTTTTTTTCGATTCCTGCACAATTTACTTTTACGAGTAAGCACTTACGAGGTACTGCGTCGAAGCCGTCGAATGGCGATAAGAAACCACATCGACGCAAAATGCACTGTCTGTCGATGATGGCGTTTTCAGTCTTGCGTCGCGCACTGTGAGTTGTGCGCCGCGTACTTCTCTAAGAAACCGTAGCTTAAGGCGAAGGCCCCGATTCGCTTTTTAAAATAGATTATTAAATAAATCTTTTCTTCAGCAACGCCTTTTCTTAATATAGCGCTTATATCTGCTTAGATATTCTATATAATTGTATTGTCAATTATGTATATAAAAAATTTGCTTCAACTGTGCGAATTAATATTGTCTGAATTAACGTTACATATAAAAAAAATAATAATTATATTAATTTCAGATTAACAGAAACAGCTAGTACGAAGATCTATCAGAAAGAGAAGAAAAAAGTGGGGGTTGTCGTTTAAAAAAATATTGATGACGTCATAATTAGCAGACAAAAAGCTGTTAACATAAGTAAAGTACTGAACAATATGCACTTTTTAAAAACAAGGTTGACCTCTTCGAGAAATTAATACTTACAGTTTTATCGAATTTATTCCGAACTTTACGAAAGCACTGTATATTAAATAATCTTAAACTAATTTTAATATAAAAGCCATAAATTTATTAACGAAAATTCGAAAAATATTATTTCTAAACATAACAATTTGTTTCTGTTAATCTGAAATTAATCTAATGATTTTTTTTATATGTAACTTTAATTCAGACAATATTAATAAAATGAAAAAGAAACTGTATTGATAACATAATTACATAACATTTTTAATTTACAATGCAAAAATTTTCGATAATAATGGGAAGGGAAATCCTCTCAAAAAGGAATTTCTTTGATTTTGAATCGCCAGATTCCGCGATAAGTCGGTTTCCGATGACATTAATGAAATCGATGGTTTCTTTGCACCAAGGGCCTAAGGTTTCAAAGGCTAAACCTTTAAATATGTAGTTTGACGAAATAATTGAACTATATTTGCTATGTTTGCGTTTGCAAGCCATTTCAGCCCCAAAACCTGAGACTTCAGATGTTTTCAATATTAATACGTATATTTGACGTCACATTTATATAGATAGAATATCTAAGCAGATATATCAGCGCTATAATAGTAAAGAACGCCGTTGCTGAAGAAAAGATTTGTTTAAGGTGATTTCACTCGTCTGAAAAAGACCAAGTTTTTAATTTTCGCTTGACAACCCTCTGCACCGAACGACCGAGAACGAACAACGTTAGGAAAAAACCACACAAAATAGAGGTTTACTTGAAAGTTGCCGATGTTGGGTAGGTGGAACCCTGCCGTAAAATAATAAACAACTGGGTACCTGACAATGTATTAGGTTAGAGCAATACAATAGACATTGAAGAAATTTAGAATATTACAATAATTATAAATACAAATAATAAGAATAATAGTATCAATCACAATTTATATTTATATAATTATATAATCAATTACAAATTATATTTTGATCGAACAGTTTTAACTGGCATTCATAACAGACCAGACATTATTATTTTAAATAAACAACAAAAGCAAGGATATCTTTTAGATAGTATAACTGTTCCAAATTCACATAATATAACACAGACATATAACACAAAAATTAATAAAATATTGCATTTTATTACTTAGTAAGTTAATTTTATCACCTTTGTTTTTTTTTAATTTTATCCTGTATAAAAAAAATCAATCACACCAATAGATTTTCGACTAAACGCTAAATATTTTACAGCAGCATAAAAAAGAATTCACTTTTTTTTCGACATCTTTAAATAAATGCTGGAATCCGATTTTCGAAAGTTTCAATTCCCGTGTAAAGAACAGCGCAACTCAAATAAACTTTTCATTTTGAATGTACTCGTACTTTAAAATTTTGAAATTACATATTCGGTACTAAGTATGGCAACATCCATTAGTTCATATTTTCCCCGTAGGACTTTTTAGATTACAATTTATACTATAATAATAAAAAATATTGTGCGTAGAAGTGAAAGTTCTTATTGAAATATCAATACTGTTTTTTTGCTCTACCGTCGCTAAAAAAGTTTTACTTTACAATAAAATACTGAAATAATAGAGGTGTTCCAAATCCAAAGTTTTTAAATAATGCGTAGGTACAGTGTGGAATAATAGTATATTTCAAACCAAGGTAAGAAAGTGGTTTCTTGCAGACCGCAGGCAAAGATTATAAACCGAGTCGTAGACGAGGTTTGTAAGTGCCTAAGGTCTGCAAGGACACTTTCTTAACAAGGTTTGAATACAATTTTTTTCCCTACCGGCACAACTTTGTTGAAAAAAGTCAAAAAAGATGGTTATATTCGTGATTAAAATGAAAATTTTGAGAATTGAATAGTAGGCTGTGTTATTTGTTTAATTAACTTGTCATCGCATTTGAAGATTTGAGGTTTGTTCGAAAATTTGATATAAACAGGGTAAAGTAATCTACCTACCTAGCTTATCTGTTTATTTTCCAGATTATATGATTGATCTACCAACTTGCTTTATTGAATTGGCTTTCATTTATCAATAACTTATTTCACTTTTGACACTTTTGACATTTGTATTTTGGTACAGTTTTACCATAAACATTTCATGATTCACTTTCTTACCTTAGCGAGAAAGTTGAATTTTCTCACCTCAAATGAGGTATCCACAGCCTACATTTCTAACCGGTAGGGAGAAAAATGATTTTCATCTTATTACCTTTGTATTACCCTTGTAAAAATACGAAGTGCCGCTTTACGAAAAAAAAGGGATCCAAACTGTGCTCTGCATTTAGGCATAGAATATTGCTATTTCTCATTTTCTACGCCGCCAGATCGGAAATACGAAAGTGTTTTCTTGCATGGTATACATTTTAATCAATCAATTCAATAAGTTGTAATTTGTAATTGTCAATTCGATTGATGACATTTATTGAGAGAACTAGGAACTAGCTAAGTACTTCGAAAATAGTAGAGCGGTGCAAGAATATCATTTAATTTTTTAACTGCATCTTCAAAAATTCATCAGCGTAATAATTGTAATAAAAATTATGCAGCTGCTTTTGCATTTTGTTTGCAAAAAATTGTTCGTCACGATCAACTTTTTCAAACAATATTCCTTTCGGCGTCCAAAATACAAAATAACAATATTGACGTTGTGTGACATGGAGTTGTCCTTGAATTTGGTAAAAATAATCATGATTACGCTTTAATTTAAAAATGTTATCGATAAAACTTGCAAACTTTACTTTTTTTTTAACAATTGCTTCTGTAGGTGTATCCTCGCGTGCGCTGTAAGGACACTTGATTTCGACTAGTGCCTCGTCGCCTATAAGTCCATCAGGTGTAGCCCCCAAGTAAAAATATTTGTTTTGTCCAACGAAAAAACCACACGTACCAATTTCCTTTTCAATTACTTCGGCAAATTCTGCCCTTGCTATTGATTCATGGTCTTTTCCATAATTTGTATATTTATTTCCTGTAAATGGAGACTGCAACAAAGTTTTACAGGTTTTTTTTGGGTCAGTGGTTGCTCTCATTTTACATATTTTTCCGAAGGAAGAAGCCGTGAGGCGTTTCATTCGTTCGGAAAACCATAAATTTGAAGTCGTTTGCTCCACTGTTGCCGTTGACAATTGAATAATTTCTTCCTCTGTTTTTTGAAGACTGCTGAGGAAAGCAGTTTTTTGTTTTAAAAATTCTTCTGGATCAATGTCAAGGGCATGTATATTCGCACCATAATCTTCATTGTCGTCTTCATTCTTTCTTTTTTTGGTGAGTTTTCGAGGGTTATTATTAGGAACATACAATCTTTTTCTACAACGATTCCTGTCTCGTCGTTTTGCTAATCTCTCAGCAAATTTTTTTGTATGACTACCAGGACTCTTGTGAGTAATAGCTGTGTGCAATCTGGTGTAAAACTTATCATTATAATTTATCGATAGTCCTGCCAAATTACACCTCATTCCATAGGCACCTTTTTTTGAGTAATCAACTCTTTTTCCACCAATAAATTTTGCTAAAACCGAGTTGTAATTTTCAGCACTATTATTAGTCATATTAATTATAAGACTGGAACTATGATGCGCTAGTCGATTTGCACAAGCTATTACATCGTTGTAAAGACCACGTTTCTCCATTAGAGGTATCAAATTTTGTTCCTGTGGTTTAGGTCCTTTGCAGAAATATTCTTCACAAAGATCATGTTGTCCAAATACGTGTCTTACACTGTTTATTACATCTTTTCGAAGCTTATCGACTTTTTGCTGATGATCACCATCCTCGTTCCTTCTGTATTTTATGGCACAGTCTATTGAAATGCGAAGACGTTCTATATTGGTTTTCAACGAATGTCGTAAAATGAGGTCAATCTGATTCCCTTTTGAACTAAATCTTTTTTGTGCTAAATCCCTTAATTTACTCACATAATTTCTTAGAAGATGATTTGCACACTCTATTTTCTGTACCATAAAAGTACCGTAAGGTTTTGATTCTAGAATTTTTTTTATACACTAGAATCACCATCACCTACAAGAAATGCATACGTTACTCCATGCATTTCCATACTAAGTTTATATCCTTCTAAAATAATGTCACTCTCCATGGCCGAACTTGATCCGTCCCAGTTTTTGAAACATAAATGGGATTTTTCTTGATTTTTACTGCACATAGCACAGTACTTATTACGTATTCCCAAGAAGAGAATTTTTCCTGTTTTTTCACCGACTATGCAAGCTGCTCCAGATTTTGCATTATAATTAGTTCGATAGGATCTTTTACACCATGCGCCATCCGCAATAACAGTGATAAGTGGTACATTATTTTCGTCTACATTGCCAGATTCTATTGCTATTTTCGCTTCTTCTCTACCAGCCTCTATCATTGACTGCCAACACTCTTCTTCAAAGATTTCATTCAGATTGTTCTCAATTTTCTGGTATAGATTATATGACATACCCGGCATATTCAGACAACCTGCTAATTCATTTAATTGAGAAAATCCACAACCAACATTTATAGTTCCCATGACTGCAGCACCATTAGCATTCAGTTTGCCGTCATTTTTATCACTCTCCACCATATGTTCAACTTTACACACTGTACATTGCAAAACAAATTTCGAAATGAAACCTTTTCTTACTTCTTTAACTAACTTTACATGTTTTGATGAACAAGAAAATAAGCCGCAGTGAGGAAAAGACATGCATTGTTCAAAAAAATGGGATACATTTATTAGGCGTCTACCTTCCACTTTTTCATTTTCTGTTCTGAAAATATAATAATGATCAAATTACAACTACGAGTATTAACGTTTAATTAAAATATATGTAATACCTTATATAATTGTCATTTTTCTTTTCAAAATCATTACTGTTGTGAGTGTGAACTCTTGAAAAGGTTTTATTTTAATTAATTGTTATTTTTGTTGTACATAGAAACCTTAGAGACTAAAACAAAACACAATATAAACCTACTTTAATTGCCTTTCTCAACACTCCCCCACAATTAAAGCTCTATATAATGCAAATAATCTCTACGTTAATATTACAACAATTACAATAGGTCATTTCGACAATAGCAACAAAAAATGTTGAGTGGCGAAAACAAAAGTAATTTTACTCTCAAAAAAGAAACTTATGGATGTATCTAAGTTTGAGTTTCTTTTACTCCAATAAGCAATCTTAATTTTTCGAAAGAAGTTCGTGGTAATCCTTTTGTCAAGATATCCGCCCTCTGCTCATTCGATGGTATATACTTGACATCGATGATTTTGCTCATTGCCAAATCCCGGACAAAGTGGTACTTGACGTCTAGGTGTTTCATCCTTCGGTGCTCGTACTTGCTCAGCAAGTGTATGCAGGATTGGTTGTCTTCGAACATGATGGTGGAATCCTCGTAGGTGACGTGCATGTCCCGGAGGAGATTTCTGAGCCATACAAGCTCAGCAGCAGCGCATGCCAAGGCGACATACTCCGCTTCCGTGGATGAGAGAGCCACCGTGTTCTGTTTCTTCGTCGACCAGCAGACGACGTTTCCATGGACTTGCAGTAAAAATCCCGTAGTGGATTTTCTGTCTAAGGATCCTGCCCAGTCTGAGTCTGCGTAAGCTGCGAGGACTGGAGCTGTCTGCCTGCGGTAAATCAGCCCAAAATGTTGAGTATCCTTCAGGTATCGGAGCATACGCTTCGCCTCAACCCACTGCTTGTCGGTTGCGTTTGCTTGAAAGCGACTGTAAAAATTTAAAGCAGCACTTAAATCGGGCCTCGTACAAAGCATAAGATACATCAGACACCCTATTAATTCGCGATATGGTTTTGTATCAACGATGCAATCTGCAGGTTCAACTTGCTCGGGTTGAATTTTTGCATCCATCGGAGTTTTTGCACCCTTGCAATCTTGCATGCCAAATCGAGTCAGCAATTTCTTAATATATCCGAATTGAGAGAGTCCCATCTCGTTGTCGTTCCGGGTGATACTTATTCCAAGAAAGTTCCGCAATTCTCCGAGGTCGGACATGGAGAATTCTCTTTTGAGAGCGGCTGTAACCTGGTCTAGCGTCGTTTTGTCGTCTCCAGCCAAAATTATGTCATCTACATACAGCAGGAGGTAGATTTTTGTGCCGTTTTGTATCTTTATATACAGGCAACGGTCATGTGGGGATTGTTTGAAGTGAATCCCTTTAATAAATGTATCAAACCGTTCATTCCAAACACGAGGTGCTTGTTTAAGACCATATAGTGAGCGATTTAACTTGCACACGAGTCCGTCTTTTCCGTTGATTCCATCAGGAACTTTCATGTAGATTGTTTCTTTCAGTTTTCCGTGAAGAAAGGCGTTCTTCACGTCCATTTGCATCGCATGTAGGTTGTTTTCGTGGATTACTGAGAGAAGTGTTCTTATGGTTGTCAACCTTGCCACAGGAGCGTATACTTCGTCGTAGTCTATCCCCCTTTTTTGTGAACAACCTTTTATCACCAACCTCGCCTTGTACCGTTGTGGTTCTCCGTTGGCGTCCTTTTTCAGTCGAAACACCCACTTGTTGTTGATAGCCGTTTTTCCAGGTGGCAATTTCGTGTAAGTCCACGTTTCGTTAATATCCAATGCGCGCAATTCCTCCAACACAGCTTGGTACCATTTTTTTCTGTCTTCTAGGTTCTTGATATCCTCATAGTCCAGGGGTGCCTCGTCCACATAGGCCTCGGCGTTCAAGGCTATGACAGTGTACTCGTCGAAGTACTCGGGCTTCCTTTTAGTTCGACTAGAGCGTCTTGGTAAGCTTGTCTGCGTCGGTGTGAATTTTTGAGTCTTCGCTCCCGGAGTCTCCGTCGCATCATTCCAATTTTCCTCTTCATCTTCATCGGGTTCTTCATTTTCGAGTTTCTTTTCTTCGGTGTCCTCTTCTTCCGCATCTTCTTCTTCCGTATCCTCCTCCCGATCCGCCGTATTAGCGTTACCATAGGGTGATGGAAACGTAGCCTCATCGAAGATGACGTCATGCCCAACTACGACTTTTCGTTCTTCCAACAGCCAGAGCCTGTAGCCGTTTGGTGCGTAGCCTAGGAGAATGCATTTCCGTGTTCGAGTGTCAAATTTCCTCGGGTTTAACTGTTTTGGAATATGTTGGTATACCAAGCAGCCGAAAATTCGTACCTTTTTAAGGTTAGGTTTAAAGCCAAACCATTTTTCCGCCGGAGTGCAGTTCTCGAGTGCTACAGTTGGAGAGCGATTTATCAGAAAAGCCGCTGTGGTGACTGCTTCCGTCCAAAACGATTTTGGCAAGTTGCTGGACAGCAGCATACATCTCGCCTTCTCCACTATAGTCCTGTTCAGCCTCTCTGCGACCCCATTTTGTTCCGGTGTGTAAGGAACCGTGCATTCCATCTGGATACCCTGTTTTTCGAAGTGCTCCATGAGTGCGTTCGTCATGTACTCACGACCATTATCAGACCTGAAGCGTGATATTTTAAGGTTGAAATGAGCTGTGGCCATGGCTTCATATTTTCTAAAAAAACGAGGGATTTCAGTTTTTGAACTTATGGGATAGGCGACAGTGAAATGTGTAAAGTCATCAATGAAGGTTAAGATGTATTTCTTTTTGTCGTGAGATTCTGGAGTGACAGGTCCAAGTAGATCACTGTGTACAAGTTCCAGTGGTCTATTTGTTCGTGGTCGTTTTTCCTTGTGCTGGAGTTTCGTTTGCTTTCCACCTACACATACGTCACACGGTGAAGTTTCAGCATTCTTCGCAGAGATCGTCACCCCGTCCACAATCTGTGACAGTTTTTGCAGTTTGCTGTTTCCTATATGCCCGAGCCTGTGGTGCCAAAGTTTCCCACTTCCGTCAGTCTTGCTGAGATTTGCCACCTCAACATTTTCCTGAAGTTTGAGCTCGTACAGTTTGTTCTTGCATTGTGCGACACCAATAATTTTGTCTCCCTTGAGAATCCGTCCGCAACCTTGCTTAAAGACAACAGCAAGTCCTTGCATCTCAAGTTTCCGCACTGATAACAGATTGATTTCTAATCCTGGAACGATAAGGACTTTTGAAATATAAATATTGTAGACTTTATTTCCAACAACAGATTTGCCTCGAAATTCTCCAAATGTTTCCGCTTTGAGTGTGACACCTGATTTGGCAATTTTAATGCACACAGGATGATCCAGTTTCTGTATATTACTGACATGGTTGCCATTTTTTACCAGATGTTCGGACGCTCCCGAGTCAAGGCACCAAACCGTGCTTTTCACATTTCCACTCAGGTAAGCCGAGAAACTGTGTTCATTTGAGAATTCACTTTCGCCTTCATCTGACGCACTGTTTGTAGCTACGTTAGCATTCCTACTTTTGAATTGTTTTTGTTGATGTTCACTTCTTGATTTATTTAGTCTACATTCTGAACGATAATGACCATATTTTCCACAATTGTGACATCTTCGTTCATTTTTCCATTTCTGTTTCGTTCCTTCCGGTGTGGCAAAAGCCAAAGGTGGCTGCGTTTCATTCTTGCTTTTCCGCTGCTTGCCTTCCCGTTTCCTGTCCTCGTCGCGCAGACGAGTCCTCACAAAGCTCATGGTGAGTTTTTCTGAACTGAGCGTCTCCAGGGCCGTGACGACGGAGTCGTATTCACCAGGCATCGTTAAGAGCAAATGGCACACGATGTCTTGTTCCTCCATCTTGGCACCAGTCGATCGTAGATCACGCATGACTCGATCAAATTTGAGAAAATGAGCCTCCAACGTTTCCTTCGCGGGGCTATATTTCATCAACAGAAGCTCTTTTCGTAGTAGTAACTGACCTGCCAAACCTTGACGTTCAAATGTATTTGTCAGTTCCGTCCAAATTTCAAATGCAGTTTCCTTGTCCTTTACATATTCCAAGTGACTGTCGGCCACTCGTTGGACAATCTGGGACTTGCACTTCTTATCCCTTTTCTTTAGTTGCTCCTTCTTTTTTACTTTATCTTGTGCCGTGATATCTGAGGCATCAACGGCTTCCACTGATGCATTCATCGGTGTTTCCAGGATGTCCAGGAGGTCGAGTTCATCAAGCAGAGTCTCCATGCGGAATTTCCAATTCGAAAAATTCGATCCGTCGAAGAGAGGGACCTTATTCTTGTCGTCGGCCATCGAACGTTGTTAGAACAAATTACGCGTATTTTTAAGTTCGTTAATTTACTTATGACTCTTATTACTCGTCGCGAACTGCGCTCACTGGGCCCATAACCTGTTGTGAGTGTGAACTCTTGAAAAGGTTTTATTTTAATTAATTGTTATTTTTGTTGTACATAGAAACCTTAGAGACTAAAACAAAACACAATATAAACCTACTTTAATTGCCTTTCTCAACAATTACCAATTTCTTTTTCGTTTTCGTCGCTTTCAAAGCAATATTTTTTATCATAACATGATGTGGATTGTGCAGACATAGGTGCAGAAGTATCATCCGCTGTCCGAAAAGTGTCATATTGTCTTTGAGGAGAAATTAGAGATGTAGAAGTACTGGCGGTTAGACCTTTATTTTCTTCGAACAAATTTTTTCTTTGCAAACAGTGGTTTCTATAATAATATGAAAAGCTTTTAATATTAGATTTTCGTTTTATTTGTGACACCTTATTACCTAAACAATTTGCCCATTTTTCGTCTACTTTTTCTTGGTTTGGAAAGTGGAATTTTAGATGTTTTACCCATCGCTAAGCGCACTTTTTTATAGTTTTATATATAACAACACAAACAAAAACAACACTACAAATCAGCAAACTGAAAATTACAACATTCAATGAAAACGGTTGAAGTTGAACTGGGCTTGAAGACGAAAATAAAAATATTAATATTCATGGTGGGTGGTGTCCGTTCTCGATCTGGTAAATTTCAAAGTAATAGTTTACACATGTCTGTCCATAAAGTGCGAAAGTGCCGCCAGTCCAAAGTCCAACACCCTGGCTCACTTCCGATCGCACCGAGAGGGAGAAAGAAAGTGAGAAAGAAAATGAAGGATGGTGAATCTCTAGTAACGAAATCAACTCTTAAACTTGGTGATTCTTAACACAAAATTGTAAAGCTAATTAAAAATATATTTGATTTTTTATTTCAAGAAATGTTAGTAAAAAGTTACAAAATGTTCCCTAACTTGTTAAAATCACAAATACTTCAGTACTTCTGCATAAATTATGTAGTCAAAGTAATCGTTATTTTCACGTTTTTCAATTTTTTTTTGCAGGAAACAGACGCTTATTGCAGATATGAATAAGTTACGGAACATTATTATACGTTAAACTTTCACATAAAAAAAATTGAAATTCGTAGCTCAAACCGTATCGCCGTAATTTTGATTTGAAATACAGTAAAAACTAGGCAGAAACGGGTCGAGTGACATCGCCTTAACAATCTATTTTAAAAAACGAGCCGGGGCCTTCCTTAGCTACTGCTGGCAGACGTCGATAAACTATCTCTCTCGGACCTATGAATACGCATAAGACTTTTTTGTCGCACTTATTTAAAATGTTTATTCGCGTCGGGGAATTATTTAAAACCCTCGTATTCGTCTGGCTTTTTTGCACATATTTTTAATATCAATTAATAAATCTGCCATAAAAATTTCAGACTGCCTAAAGCCCTAAAGTATATTTTTTGCGTATACAGAAAAAATGACTTTGGGGCAGTCGGGCTGTACTTTAAAACCGTCCAAATAATCTGGGATTTTTATTTCTGTAATCTATAAATGCTAAACTAAAAAATCAGTATAATTTCAAGTTGTCTAAAGTATGTTTTTTGGGATTAATTTTTTGCAAATATCATATGCTGCGCAGCAGTAAAATAACCGCAAACGCCCTTAGCGACTCACGATTCCAGATTCACTAACATTCAAATAGTACAATTTTTTTTAATTTCTGATTGCCTAAAATACCTTCCCAAAATTCGTCATCAGCTCTCGGACTATTACATCTACAACATTAATTAAAACAAACTGGTCATGCCTACAACAGGTATAATAGTCTAGTTCATTTTAAAAAAATAAACTGGTTTTTTGTATCCTTTTTATTGCTTTAAAACAGTTTCTTTGCCACAAAATCATCATTACAGAATGAGAACCACAGCAGAGACCACAGTTATAGTGTACCTGCTCGCGGTGTCGTGTGCGGCCGTAAAATTACGTAACAATTCCACTACCTCATTTTGGAAATTTTAAAATTTGCAATTTTTAGCGGCAAATTTCCAAAAATGTGACCGCAAACAACCTGATTTGAAAGAGTGCGTGTTGAAAGCCGCCCAAAATGGCATTCCCCAGCTGACACGAGCTTACGACGAGGTCAACATCCCCAATGTGCACCCTCTGGAGGTGGCGGAGGCCACGATCGGCGCGGGGACGGGGTCGGTGGCGGTCGAGCAAAAATTCAAACAATGCAAACTCGACGGTTTCCATGAGATGAAAGTTGACAAGTTCGAGTGAGTCAAGGCAAATGAGAAAAATTCTTATGTTAATGGATTTTTACAGATTTGATTTTGAAGGGAAAACCCTCTCTGTCTCTGGATATTTTCCGGAGATTAGGAAAAAGTGTCAATATGAGCTTGACGGGAAGGTTTTGTTGTTGCCCGTTAAGGGAACAGGGCCCAGTACAGTTATTTTGAGTAAGTGAGTTGTTCTGCTTTGGTTTGTGCCTCAGGTGTATTTTTCAGAAAATCTTAATGTGTCTGCATTATTTGATTACGAGGAGAAAATGAAGAAAGGGAAGACTTTCATCAAGATTATTTCAAGTAATGTCAGTATGGATCCAGAGTTTGTCTCGTACAATTTTGAAAATTTGTTCAACGGTGACAAACAATTAGGGGACAACATTAATCGAGTGCTCAATGACAACTGGAAACAAGTTTTCGATGAAGTTAAAGATGACTACATTGAGGTTATCAACAGAATTCTTGTGCAACTGTTGAACAATTTCTTCTCCAAAGTATCTTTGGAAGATGCTTTCGACTAAAAGAAAAATACTTCTTTCTGTATACATAATCAAATATAATTGTTTCACAATTAAAATTGTTATTTGGGTTTTCGTGCGTCCCTGTTTACCATAAAAAGTACTAATAAAAGACCGACAATAAAATTATGTGAACCATTTCAAATAATTGAACAAGAATTGATGTTTGAAACCCTTTTGATGAAATTATTTTATCAAGTAATATTATTTACGGAGTAAAATTGTCTTTTTGTGCAACCGTACGCGAAACTATACTTGGGCCAACCAACAGATATAGTAATAAAACCGCCCCCTAGTGCCCGCGTATTTTAAATAGCAGCTTCCAATTGGCTTATTCAAAACGTGCGCAGATTTTCGAAAGCCTGATGTACATCCACAGAAATAACTTGACGGCATCCAGCATCTCATTCGTTTTAACCTCGCTTCAGGAGTTTGACCACGTGTTTATGTTTGTTTGTTTTCCTTGGCATTTTTCGATTTGTATTACAAAATAGTTTTTTTTCAAGACTTATAAAAATGACAAATGGTAAAGAACATGCTTCATTGTGAAACATGAATGGTAACGGTAGGAGTGGGGACGTCACTTGTTCGAGTGTCGCAGCAGTGGAAACACTGGTACACTCCAAACCATGGCTTTTAAAAGCACAGTGAAACATATTTATCGCGGAATCAGGCGATTCAAAATCAAAGAAATTCCATTTCGAGAGGATTTCCCTTGCTATTATTCAACGTGGAAACGCTGCAAGCATTTGGGGCACTTTTCCAGATTCCGCAATATTATCGGAAAGTTTTGTATTAAATATAAAACAAAAATGTTATGTAATTATGTAATTAATATTTTAAATTTAAACGATTAATATGACATTATGAATTAGGTATATGGAATAATGTCTTTGATTTCGTAATACATAACAGTTTAGTAAAATATTGAAGAATTCTTTGAGCCTCATCTTACCGTATTCGAATTCTGGGAAATTGTTTACGACATTATGTAAAAGTGGCTGAAGCGCTGCGAATAACGAACATCTGTTTGTAATTGTATGTAATTTAAGCGAACGGTCCAATCGACTCGTCCACCGACAAAATAGCAAGAACAGGTACTTCAATAAAATTTACAGTGCTTTATGATTTTGAAATTTAAGGAGACGTAATTATCAAAATGTACAACATGTGTTAACAATAAGAGCAACTTTATGGGTGTCATTTTCTAAAAAGGAGAAATGTAAAAATTACAATGCCGTCGGAAATTTAGTGGGAAAGGTACCTATTTATTATTATTTAGGTTCACCTTGTCGCATCTCGGTTCCACATCTTGGATCGCACTCCCTCTTCTGCGCATCCTTAGCGGCCATCTAAGATTTGACGAGCAGTACTTCGCGTACCTAAAACAGGCTGCGAAATTCAATTTCGCGGCCCTTGCTTTTAACGACAGTCATTAAAGTAAACCTCATTTTAATATTTGATCCAAATCAGAGTTTCCATGTAAAACTGCCGTTTAGATTTTTCGGGTATGAAATTAGAAACCGTAGAATTTATAATACGTACTTTTTAACTGTGGAAGAGTACCTACACGAAACTGAAACATCACTTTCACCACAATTCTCTTCCGACATTTTTACGATTATTTCCAAATGAATTGTTTTTGGTTGCACAAAAACAGTTGTGTACACCTTGGCTGCAAAATCCTTTAACATCCTGGAGATTGTCCTGTCTGGCCCGCAAGCAGCCTCGGCGACGATTTTTCTCTCGGTACGTTAAAGAATGATTTCGCGTCCTTGATATACAAATAAATATTAATTAAAAATTTAGTAGTATAAAAAAATTAAAAAAATCAAATCTCTTCATGCGGCTTTACTTTAAAGTAGGAGTTTCTTTTTTAGTGCCATTCCATTCAAATTCTTACTTTTCACGATCTTAGTTCTAACAGACACTAAAATAACAATGGTAAAAAATTTTACTAAACAATCAATAATAGAATAATTGTGTGTAGGAACAAAAAAGAGGAAAAATAATAAATTGTCAATATCCTCTCAAAAAAAAAAAAAAAATAGAAAAAAAGGTACTTACATAATTGCACAGCCAAGGAAATTGTATAATATGGAATAACAATATCAACAAGCAAAAAATACAGAAAAAGTAAAGAACTAATATAATGAATGAATTAATTCTAGATCATTCTTTTCATTCTGTGGTGACGCTTCTTTGTGTTTTGATGTTTTTACCACATCAAGAAGAGGTTTTTTTTGTTCGTCACTGTCAGAATTTGAGAATTTTCTCCTGTGTGAACGGATTTTGATAAATGTTACAACTTGTCAAAACGAAACGTCAAGCTAATTTTAAAGATTTTAAGCGAATGGTGCCTTTAAGGGGCTCGTCGAACAAAAAAAAAAAACGTTGTATTCAACTCGTTCGTGTGTAAATTGGGCTGTTTATGGCACTCGTGGACACGAACTCGTTAAATAAACTACTATTATTATTATTATATTGTGCTTCTAAACTATCTTTTTTAATTTTCTAAATTCAACGTCAAAGAGAAGATAATAAACAAAAATTTTCTCCAGTTAAAAAAACATTTCTTGGAAGTAGTCGTTTGAGAAGTGGAACTTCGGAAGCTTTACGTAATTTCAAAGTGTCTACACAAGACATCATTGATGCAGGTCCCTCGAGTTCTTTTGATTTACAACAATCTTCACTTCTTAAAATGTAACATTTGCCATAAAAAATTTTTGTCAAAACGTGGATTAAACATACATCTTCGAAAAAGCCACTCGAATAGCTCTATTGCTACAACAACAACTTGTTCTTCTAATAATAAATGTAAGATTTGTCCAAACTCAAGAACCTTTGTTAACGCTCATGGTTTAAAAATTCACACTTCAAGATGCCATAAAGAATCTTTTGTTAATTTATCACCGGTTGAAGAATGTAAGAGTTTTCAAGAAAGAATTGCTAACTTTAAATCTAATGTTCCTGACTCAAAACAATTCCTAAAGGTGCACGAATTTCAGTTGCAAACAAACTATCTTCCGTGATAAGTGCTTGTGTTAACCTTAATACGATGAATGCTTGGAAAGAACTTTTTCTATTTTCTTATAGGATTTTGAATATTTCAACTAAAAATTTAAAGGATAAATCTTTGACTTCAAAAGTAAAGGAAAACATCTCTCATTATGAAGTTCCTAATACATTTATTAAAAAAAAGAATTCAAAATTTTCCGTTTACAAAACAGCAGTGATGGTGACATCCGTGGAGCTATTCGTTTACTTTCTTCGTCAGATGTTTTTGCAGCAAACAACTCAGATACTTTTGCTCAATTAGAAGAAAAATATCCTCCTCCTTCTAGAACACTTAATCTACCGGAAGCACCAAATGAAAATGTTGATTATTTATCAGTTTCTGAAGATAAAGTTTTTAAAGCCATAATGTCTTTTCCGAATGGTTCTTCAGCTGGTTTAGATGGGATAAGACCACAACATCTAAAAGATTTAATTGGTAAAAGTTCATGTGATGCTGGCCAACGTTTGCTGTCTGAGATAACGCGTTTATGCAATTTTATTTTCTCTGGGAAAATAATTTCGAATTTTACACCTTTTATCTATGGAGCTTCTTTATGCGCTCTGTCTAAGAAAGATGGTGGAATAGGCCCAATCGCTATTGGATCCACTTTTAGACGCCTTGCATCGAAATTAGGATGTTATTATCTTTCTGGAGAGATTTCAAATGATCTTAAACCAAAACAACTTGGTTTCGGTACCAGAAGTGGTTGCAAAGCAGCTGTGCATTCCGTAAGATCATATTTAACAAACTATCCAGCCGAAGTTTTTTTGAAGATTGACGTTAAAAATACTTTTAATTCTGTTGAACTTGAACGTGACTCCCGGCTGTTAATGGTTAACAATGTTACTCTTCTCGTTCATATCTGATTTACAATGGAAGTTTAATTTATTCCCAAGTTGGTTGTCAACAAGGCGACCCCCTTGGTCCTGCTATATTCAGCTTATCAATTCACCCGACCATTGAAAAACTTTCGTCGCAACTTCATGTTTGGTATCTGGATGATGGCGCTTTAGGCGGTTCAGCTGAAAGTGTTTTAAAAGATCTGGAAACCATTATAGTTGAATTTGAAAAAATTGGATTATCATTGAAGATGTGAAATATTCCTCTCTCGTCATGTTTCTGAAGAACGCAAAATCGACATTTTGAAGAAATTTGAATCTCTTTCTCTAGATAGTAGAAAGACCTCTGCAGAAGATTTATCTTTACTTGGTTCGCCGTTATTTGAAGATAAAATGCTTAATTTTTTCTCAACAATTTTGGAAAGATATCGAAAACATAAAACCTCATATGGTCATATGGCTCTATTTCTGCTGCGTCATTGCCTTTGGATTCCGAAACTTAACTACTTTCTTCGTTGCTGTCCTTTTTGGAAATTCAAAAATTATTGTAAAGCTTTTGATGAAAAAATTCAATCAACCTTAGAAAAAATTTTGAATATTAAATTATCTTCAAACTCATGGAATTAAGCATCACTTCCATTGGATTTTGGTGGACTAGGTATTCGTTCAGTGACTGATTTATCTTCAGTAGCATTCCTTGCTTCTATACATTCTTCATCTCATCGGATGTATACTCTCTCCTTTAAACAATACATTTGAGATCAAATAAATTAGGCAAAAATGAATAGGGAATTTTTTCTTTCTTAAATTTTTTATAAAAACCGTTTAAAATTTGTAATGAAATGTGTTACAAATATATTAATATACACATTAAATGTAATGTTTCAAGTACTTGTAGCATTTTAAATTTATCTTGTGTTTAAGAATACGTGGGAGGATTGGGGCAATTTTTGCCTAGTTTATTTGTCAGAAGCTTTGGATTGTTGGAAGCTCTTTGTCCCGGCATTGAGATACCTGATTCACCTAATTTGCAAATATTTTGGGATATCAACAAAAAGTTTAATGAAATTTTGGATTCTTCTGATCATCGCAATAAAGCAAGACTGCTAGCTGTTTCTGAATTGGAATCTGGAGCCTGGTTAAAAGCTCTACCATCTTCTAACCTTGGTACTTTATTAGACCGTCAAACACTTCAAATAGCTGTTGCCCTTAGAATTGGATCTGAAATCTATCATCCACACATTTGCATTTGTGGCTCTCAGGTGGATAAATGGGGTCATCATGGTCTTTCGTGTTTAAAAAGTGCTGGTAGAATTCCGCGCCACAGTGCCTTAAATGATATTTTAAAGCGTACCTTCTCTTCAGTCAACATTCCTTGTATTATTGAACCTTACGGATTGCTTCGTGAAGATGGTAAAAGACCAGATGGGGTTACTTTAATTCCTTGGAAACGTGGTAGAACACTTGTTTGGGATGTAACATGTGTTGATACCTTGGCTGCAACACATTTAGATGGTTGTTCAAGAAAATCAGGTTCCGCTGCTCTTTCAGCCGAAAAATTAAAAAAGGCAAATATTGTACCATTAAAGAAAATCATAATTTTGTCGCCTTTTCGTTAGAAACCTTTGGCCCATGGAGCCCAGATGCTAAAGAGCTTTTTAAAGATATAAGCAAGTTGCTGCTTGAAACATCTGGTGTTTCCGAGTCCCCTAGCTATTTCCAACAAAAGAATAAGTATTGCTATCCAAAGAGGAAATACTGATAGTGTTTTAGGAACTGTGGCCAAAAGCTCAGGACTTGAAGAAGTTTTTTATTTGTTTAAAATTTAGTTTACATATCATATAAATATTATACATTATTATCAAAAAAAAGTAAAATAGTAACATATTAAAAAATTTATAAACAAAATCTTTTATTCAATAAATTGTACTCCGGCAAAATTGCCGTGTCGCCGGGTGGTGGAGGGAAATAAATAATAATATTTAAATAAATATATCCGGTGTTTTTTTAAATGTCACATCGTAGTAGGCGTTGAAGAGTCGATTGTGAACGCACCACTCGTGTAAAACGTAAGATTTAAATAGCTGATCCGTGATCCGTAACCTGTAGAGTGCGTTCACAATCGACTCTTCAACGCCTACTTTGAGGTGAAACACCCGATATAACATAATTACATTTTATTGTACGTGATAAACTTTAATTTCCTTCACAATAAATTCGTGTGTTTTTCTAAACGACTGTTATAATAACACAGAAACCAGAGTATTATTTAGTAATTTTTTTTCAAGGATGTCTTCAGAAAATAATTACAATCGAAGGGAAAATTATTGATTAAGCTAATTAACATTAAATATTCAAACTATTTTAAATATACACTGACCGGCAAAAAAAACCGGCCACCCTGAACTTTTTTTGAAAGTGTGGTAAAATCGTAGAATCTGATGGGCTAATAGGGGGTTAACCATATTATTTTTTGTTATCAATGTTTTAAGATGTTAAATATACTCTAACACCCTTTGGTTTTTATTTCAATGGCCAAGATTCTCCTTCAACATTAGAATGTTCCCACTGCAAATTTTTCAGCAGTTTACTACACACTTTTTTTGTTAACAATTTATTGTTGAAACTAAAAATCAAATAGGCTTATGTCAAATGTTTTGGAAGTAAGTTTGACATGTTCTAAGAGTTCTACGAACAACAATGGTGTTTTTAATGATTTTTATTATTTTCGTTACTTTTTCAAATTAAATTTATTTTCTTGTGTTGAACTTATTTTTTATTGGGTAATTTGAGCATCCTGAATCAATAATGAATGGTTTTTTAAATTAATACTAATTTCTAATTAAAGTAATGAGTATGTAAGCATTTATTAACGATTAAAAAGAAAACAGTTCGGGTGGCCGGTATTTTTTTGCCGGTCATTGTACTCGTATATTTAAAATATTTTGAATATTTAATTGTTAATTAGCTCAATCAATAATTTTTTTAATTAACAATTAAATATTCAATATTTAAATATTTACAACAAGATCGTTGACTTATTTAACAAGTAAAACACTTATTCAAATCATTAGGTGTTCTCCTTGACAAAATTGAATGGTGTAGGATTTGTGAAACCATCTGAAACATCTAACTAGCTGACCCGACAGACGTTGTCTTGTCCAAATTTCAATACCTAAATTTGTTTGTGATCGTTTTGTGAATTTGTGAAAAGCTATTGGAAATGTATAAAGAAAGTA